>NC_139142.1:59865466-60465466 GCF_964270905.1 Leucopleurus acutus | reverse complement strand
AGTGAGATAATGCATGTAACGTACTTAGTCTAGTACCTGGCATAGAGAGAGCATTTAGCATTTTTGGCTGTTATTATTATTCTTATCTCTCCAGGAATAGTATAAAAGATGGATGACTCTGCTGGCAGCTGGCAGCTGGAGGACAAAGACCAGATAGAAATCCATTCATGGCAATATTTTAAGAAAGGCATCACACACTTAATTAAGGCAATAGCATAAGGATTGAGAAGGGCAAACAAAGTTAACACCATAATGGGAGTAAAATCAACGGGACTTGGTGTCTAAGTAAAAGTGGGGGACAAAGAAGAGGGAGAAATCATGGATGATGGTAAGATTTCTAGCTGGGGTCACTGGTGGTGTGTCGCCATTGACCAAAACGCAGAACACAGCCTGAAAGCTGAAGTGCACTTCCAACGCCTGAGAGCTTTCTCTGGTGGCAGAGGCAAAGGACATGGGAAGTGCTGGAGAATTAATGTCCTGGTAACACCCTCAACCAGCGTTTGACGGGAGTTGTGGGTAAATGCCTTGGCACCTTTGCACCACAGGTGGGATTACTCTGAGTTTTGTATTCTATTCGCAGAGTTCCCCAGTGGGATATGGCTCTAGGTTCCCATAGTGGTAACTTGTTTGATAACTAAGCCTTTTTGGCTGCCTTTTCTCCCTGGTCTCACTGCTCCAATCCCTGAGTAGTCTTTCTTGGATCACCATTCAGATAAACTATTTGCACCGACATTCTTGTCTGGGGGTTTGCCTCTGGAAGAAGTAAACCTAAAAGATTAGGAAAGGGTAAAGGAAAAAGGGAAACAGGAAAATAAATTCTGTTTTAGACATTTGAGGGGGACATGCCTTTGGGATATTCACCTGGAGGTGGTCCAGAATGCAACTGAAATAGGAAATGGAATTTTAATAAAGAGCTGGGCTCTGGTATTCTAGATTGGTGAGTAAACTGTAAAAAGTGGTAGTTGAAATCTTGGAAGAAGGCATTTCCTCAAGAATAGTTTGTAATTTATGGAATTTGAAAAAGCTAATGAAAAATGCAAAATGGACACAAAAATAATGTTCTTAGGGCTTCCCTGGTGGAGCAGTGGTTGAGAGTCCGCCTGCTGATGCAGGGGACGCGGGTTCGTGCCCCAGTCCGGGAAGATCCCACATGCCGCGGATCGGCTGGGCCCGTGAGCCATGGCCGCTGAGCCTGTGCGTCCGGAGCCTGTGCTCCGCAACGGGAGAGGCCGCAACAGTGAGAGGCCCAAGTACCGCCAAAAAAAAAAAAATTGTTCTTGGAAAGGTGAGAGCAGAGCAAGAGGGTGATGTTATGGAAGCCAGAAGACAAAATTGTTCAGGAAGGAAGGAATTTTTTTATTAAAGTACAAATCCTTTTAGGGAAGTCCATGTTTTATCTTGGTAATGGCCAAGGTGTCTCACAGTACTAATAATAATAGTAATAAAATATCTGTTGAATAAATATCACTTTTCTCCATCCCATTGTGAAGATACAGGGAAAACAGAAGTGGTGAAATTGAGGGACCAGGAGTAACTTGACAAAAATTCTCATCTTAACACAATCTTTTTCTGTTCCTTGGTTAGTTCTCTGCCCTTGTTTGCTACACAGTGGATTCATATTGTGAAGAAATGGGTCCTATCATGTTCCCTTTACTAGCAGTTTTTATTCAACATGAGTTCATTCCCAGTATAACTAAGATCAGGTAATTTCTTCATGGGGTGAAAGTTCAAGGGGGGGAGGTCTTGAAGGAGGCTGAGGGAGAAAGGATAGGGAACTCCATGCTACATAGCTCCAGTTCTTGTTCACCCTCTTCTGCCATTACTGTTTCTCCAAAATTCTCCTTCACTATTTTATTATTGCTTCTTAGGTTGGAATAGGAAGCTGTAACATAATGTTATCATGATGTCATTACTTTCTGGCACTGAGTTTTGATATCACCTCATTTCTTTTCTTTCTCTGTGGTTTGAGACAGTACAGAGCAGTCAGAGCTTTCAGTGCCTCATATTACAACAAGCTCTTCTAAATTATGAAATATTTCCAGTCTGTTGTCAATGACCTATTTATTGTAGGTAGACTTAGATGCAATGAAATTCCTAAATGTATTCAAAATTTTCCACTGTCTTTTGGAGTTATAGGGGATTTAATTTGTAGGGCAAAGGGGCATTTACATTGTTTATGAAGGGAGGGGGAGTGCAAACACTTGTCTTAAGTTTCAGGCCTTTCCTTATTTCCTGCTCTCCTTTAATACTTTGCATCTAGTTTTGTAAGATTGTCCAGAGAAACTTTCTTCAGTCTTTTCTAGAATGAAGAAAAAGTGGCTTCTTGTTGGAAATAGAAGAGATGGACTCAGTTGTTTGCTAACAGTTCAGCCAATTTTATAAACTCCAGAAAAATCAATGTTGTTTTTAAATACATACATCATCTAAAGAATAATTTCTGACCAACTCTTTATACTTTTCAGTGTTCAGCGCCCTTAAGATTTCAGTATCCCTAAGATTGTACTTAATGCCCTGTTGCCTCCTGAAGTATCTTTTCTACATTGTCTACTGTTATACTAAGTCAATTACCAAGTTGTCTTTTCCCATTTATGTAAAGCCATTAAACCAATGTCCTGTCCTGTACAGATACAATAAGCAATCACTGACGGTTTTCCACTTGATTACATGCTTCACTGGGTGCTTCATGATTGAAAATATTCTCTCATGATTTCCTTTGTTTTATGCTCATGATCTTACCCCTGTAACATAAAGAATGATAAAGAAAGATCTGATTCAACGAGATGGCTTTTCTAGGTAGTAGCTGTACCTGTCACTCCAGTGAAATACATAACATCTTGCCCTTTACATTCAGGCTGGAATATTGGATCTGGGTTCTCCCCTGGGGGTTACTGAGTCTTTCATTTTACAAGAGGTATTACTCAGCCCTTGGGTTATGACTTCGCTGGAAGCTGCTCTTCAAAGGCCAAACATCTGCTTCCGCTGGCCTTTTCTTGTGCTTGGAAAAAGCAAAATGGCTGTTACATTTCTATTCAGGATTGTTTTTTCAACTTCCTGACCTCTTGGTTATTGGACCAGTAATTAGTGAGCTCCTACAACCCCTATGACATGGAAGCACTCAAACAGTTTTTGAAAAAAATCACAGAAATGCCTTTTCTCCACCAGGAGTGTTATTTATTGGACCCAGAAATATAGTGAGACCAATGGATGCTTTGAAATGAAGGTTTTTCTTGAATTCTTGTTCTTATGTGTTTGAACTATCAACCCTTTTAAAAATCTTATAGTCGTGTTATTGCCATGGAGTGATAATCATGCCAGCCAAGTTGACCTCATGAGGAAGAAGGTACCTGCTGGGTTCAGCATTCACCTTTTTTTCCCTCTCCCAAATTCTTTCTCCAGAAGAGCAGGAGAAAATATAATTGTTAGATTAATTTATTTTGCTTAAAGTGTTTGGTCTGCTAAAATAAAATTACTTCAAGAAGAAGTAACAACTTAGGACTTATTTATTAATCACTGGTTAATTAATCACCCTGTATACAGTACCATGTGTATAAAAATATCAGAACTGGGAGGATTGAATGCAGAGTTCAATCTTGTTCAAGTTCCTTATTTCATAGACAAAGAAAATGAAGCACAGAGTAGGTGAAGTGACTTCTCTTGATGTTGACTCCTTCTCTTAGAACTGGCACCAGAACACAGATCTTAGTACAGCTCTCTTTCTTGCTCATGAGGTCCTTCCATGAGAGCAAGTTTTGTTAGAAAAGGTAAAATCTTAAAGGTGGAAGGGAAAAAGGTCAGCCTGAGGGGCAAATGTGGCAGGGGAAGGGAAGGCTGAGATTATTACTGTAATACTTTTTCTGGGAGCTGGCTTGGTAAGGCAGTGAGTTCTTGATTCCATTTGGAACCTGGGAGGTACCTGATACTGTCTCAAATATCTCACTTTCAAAAAAGTTTGTCTTTTTAAGACTGAGTCATTTTTCCTTCTTTTGTTACTCTATTTTGGAAATCCAAAATTTACTAACAGAATTTATACAATAGAAAAGATAAAAGGACATTGGTTGGCTTTTCACCTCTGCAACGTAGAAGACAGAACCATTTCTAAGCAGATTCCTTGGGCCTTGGGTGACCGGGGGAACCTGGCTCATTCCTGTTGACATCAGAGAAGGAACGCTTAGGTTGAGTCACAATCGTCAGGAAAAGAGGTGGAACCTGAGCTTGTCCTTTAAGGCCAGGCAGAATTTGAGTAGATTTTCAATCGCTGGCAAGGTAGGGGTGCTTATTAAATGCACACATTTGGAAATGAGCCTTGGTTCTCACTCTGAGTAGAGTGTTAAAGATTAGTGGGAGATGAGCTTGGCGAGCTAGAGTGGGCCTTCACTGGGGACCCCCTGAAGGTCCCCCACAGTTGTGGATAGGATCCAGTCCACAGCAGGTTCCTGAGTAGGGGAATGGCTTTGGGAATGTAACACTGTAGGAAATTCAGCCTGATGTTCTGGATGTATTGGAAGAAGTGGAAGCAATAAAAGGAAGATGCTAGAGTACACAAGACAGGGCGTGATGACCTGGCAGCCTTGCAAAGAAGAGGAATGAACCTGTGAGATAAAACCAAAGAAGCTCGGATCGTACCTGGAGTGACTGAATGCAGGAAAACATGGGAAAGACAACTTCAGGGTTTCAGAGTGGAGAGAAGGCTGGTGTCAGTGATGAATCTTATAAACATTGGGTTAAAATATAGCAGCACTTGGTGAAAAGTTGAATATCAAGGATGAAGGAAAGAGAAAAGTAAACTGTGATCGATCACAGTGTGACACTTTTCAGACTTTGGCACCTACCGATTATACCCCATTTCTCTGGGCCCAGCACATATCATAGAGACACATATTAGGTACTCAGTAGGATAACTTGAACACTGGCATCTGGGAGAATGATAATGTTATAAACAAACAATAGGGGCTTTAGATGTGGAAGGAATACCATTTAGAAATTCTGTGTTTATAGAAATGGCAGGAACCTCATATAGAAAGATCTTAACTATGGTTGGAAATACTGGATCACTGGGTGAAGTGTCAGGCCCAATGATAGAGTTGTGAATTGGCAGGATGGAATTTAGAGTTGAGTTTTGAGATTGAATGAAGTCTCTGAGAATGGGGAATTAGGGAGGAAAGCATACAAGGTTTGACTATAAACTGTCAGTTCCCACAAGAGTGATGTCTGAAAAAAATTATATGTAAATTCACTGTTCATTGTTGAGTTTAAGAGCTTCTGTTTGCCCAGCAATGTTAATTCCCTAGTTTATTTGACATATTTTTTCTCTTTATTTCTATTCTCGAAAAGCAGAGGACAGCATCTCAACTAGGTCAAGAGGAGGACAGGAAGGGCCAGACAGCTCAGTCCCCTTGCTGTCCTCAGTGAGGCTCATTAACCTTGAGGCATCAGCACTAAGGGGAGGACTTGGAGATTAATGGAACAATGATGAAAGAGGAAAAAATACAAAACCTAAGAAAATAAGACAAAGTTGCAAAAGAAGCCTTCTCAGCCAGAATAATGTACAATTGTACATGAGAGATGACATTTTTATTATAATTTTTTTGTTCCTAATATATGAAGAGAGAGTAAGCCCAGTAGAGAGCCTGAGAGAGCAGATTATGGAAAAATGTCATCGGAATGTCTGAAAGATCAAATTATCTTTTCATTACTACATTTTAAAAAGAAGAACATTTCAGAGACTGAAATATGTTCTGTTTTTCTGGGGAATTATATTGTTAAAAGCCCATTATAGCTTCTTTCTTGATATTAATGTACTTGGTAGGCCTGGTGAATCATGGCCAAAGACGTTGCTGCACAAATCAAAAAACATTTAATGAAGATTACAGTTGAGTAGTGCAAGAGGGTAGAAGTGTGATGGCCTTGAGCTGTATGAACATCTCTCAAAACTATGAGTGCTTGACTCATCTGGAACCCAGATCAGCCTCAGGGTCTGTAGTATGACTAGTACTACATAATGAAAAATGAGGCTGGATGGAGTGGTGAGAAATGTGACTGGGGAGATCACCAGTGACCTGGTTATGTAGTCCTTGCCTGTAAGTCTGTTTAAGGAGTTTGGACTTTCTTGAGGAAGTAAAATGATCCATTCTCCGTTTTAGACATCTCTGTCTGGCTGAAGTTTGGTGATTGTATTGTTACAAACATTGGTGGGAGACAAATAGTGTAGGTGAGAGAACTAAGATAAAAGCAGTGGGGCTGGAGAGAAGTTGGCAGATTTGGGAGTTATCTAGAATTACAGGGATGATGGATTGGGTGTAAAGTGGGAGCGTCAAGAATGGCTTCCTAGACCCCTCCTTGGCTTGAGCCGCTGGGTAGATAAAGGTGCTGCTCACTGAGAGAGGGAATACTGCAGAATATACCAGCTCTGGGATATTAAAGAATTTTAAAAGATTTTTTAAAGTTGGAAAACACCATCTTAATGTAGGTATACAGTACAGTAGTGTTAAGTACATTCACATTGTTGTACAACCAATCTGCAGAACTTTTTTCATCTTGCAAAACTGAAACTCTATGTCCATTAGACAGCTCTCCATTCTTTCCTCACCCAGCCCCCGGAAACAACTATTCTGCTTTCCGCCTCTATGAATTTAACGACTCTAGGTAGGTACCTCATATAAGTGGAATCAAACAGTATTTGTCTTTTTCTGACTGGTTCAATTAGCATAATGTCCTCAAGATTCATCCATGTTGTAGTGTGTGTCAGAACTTCCTTCCTTTGTAGGAAGACTTTGCAAAAAAATCCTCTGTTACTACATAGGAATATATTCTATTCTATTCCATTTCATTAAAAATCAATTTATTTCATGGCCCATTAAATAAATTGATTTTATGACTTACAAGTAATTTACAATGTAGAATTTGAAAAATGCTCTTCTAAAATGCCTTTCTCCCTGGTAAAACTACTAGAATGCTAAAATTTTCATTTCCTGGACTCCTTTGATAAGGGCTCAGATGTGATTAGATTTTGCCAATCAAATGCACTTGCATGAAATTAGAGGCCACATTTCAACTTTTCTTCCTCTTGTTTTCTCCTGGAAAACAGAGTTGTGGAGACCCTGGGTTTACCTATAGCGGAATTCTTGTGTCCAATTATTAGCTTTGTAGGCGTTGAGAGGTAGGGCTTGGAGCATCACTAAGATGTACGTTCCTGAAGTCAGAATTCCAGTGGCAGCTTCCTGATTGCCCTATTTCCTGATTGTGGTCTTGGCAGGTCAGTTCTGAAGTGGTTTGATAGGAGTCATTCCACAAAGCCCAACCTAGAGCTCTACCGTTGATTTTGTAAATACCCAAAGCTCTTTTTTTAAACTTCTTTCTTTGGAAAGTAATTTCCATTTTCTGCAAATCAACCCTGACTGGGATGGTATTATAACCCTATGGGTATAATCAGTGAGAAGATCTCTTTTAAAATACATGGGCAAATCACAGCTACAGATCTGGATGGGACTGGGCCTGAGGGTAAACATAATGTACAGTCATATCAGAGATGCACAATCTTTCTCTTTTGAGCAATTCTGACATCAAGTGACTATAGAGCTCTTGGAGATGACAATGAAGTCTTAATGATCTTCATTGCTTTATTGAGTACTTAAAAATCACAGATATTACAGGCCATTAAAAAAATAGGTACTTTGTATGATATATTTGTTTGAATATAGTTGGGATACATATTTTCAGTTTGAGGGTAATATTCTTTGCATTCTTAAGTCTTCGAGAACCCTAAGGAACAAAGAGTTTTAAAAGCACAGGTTGACTGTATGTGTAAGCATATATACATGTGTATACTTATATGTAGGTAAAGTATGAAAAATATTTAACTATTGGTGTGTGACCCAGTCACTGACAAATTAGACAGTGAGAATTGATGCTAGCCATAAACACCCTAGGCAGCTGAGCTGGTGCCCCATAGGCTGATCATCACCATGTTTATTAATGATAATTTAGTTGTCCAGAAAGAAGTTTGTTTACAAAACTACAAAAAGGTGAAATAACATAAACATAGAAAGGTAAATAAATTTGGCCAAAGGAAAAAAGAAAGTAGGAAAGACAAGATGAAGCAGTGGAAAAAATGGATATACTATAATATGCGTATTATAAGATCTTAGAGACGTTTTAGAGACAGAAGGAAAAGGAGGGTGCCTTTCATCATACTCCACCAGGGGGCACTGAACCTGTGATGTCTACTGCTTCCTTCTGCAGCATTTGAGGTCACCCACATTCTCCATAAGTCCAGATTGACCATGTATATGTTAACCATGGGTTAAAGAATTATCTTTCAATCCTTAGGAAAATTCAGAGCATTTTTCATTTCCTGACACAGAAATTCTCCTGATCTCTCTCTTTTTCCAGAGGGCAGAGGGAAGAATAAATGAGAAATGGCTCCTCAGAACAGAAAGAGCAAATTTGAGTTCATCTTCATTATGGCAGATTGGATCTGAGTCATGGTGACCACTTAGGCATCATGCAATTGAGTGATAAAAGCAGGGTCTGTTTTTCAGCTTCAGCCTCTTAACTAGCTACGAACAATCCCTAATAATCACCAGGTTGACTCTTTCATGCACTGTTTCTCTTATCAGCCTAGTTCACAGATTTGCTTTGTGGAATTGTGTTTATCCTCTATATTCTTTGAAATACTTGGCCTCAAACACTTGCTGAGGGGAGAAATTCTAATGAGTGAATAAAGTTAGTGCCTCTAAATCAGTAGCTCTGAATAGTACATAGTTAATGTACAAAGAACAGTGCTGGCATATAGCAAGTGCTATAAAAGTACAGTAGTCCCCTCTCATCCCTGGCTTTGTTTTCCACAGTTTCAGTTACTCTTGATCAACCACAATCCGAAAATAGTAAATGGAAAATACCAGAAATTAACAATTCATAGGTTTTAAATTGCACGCCATTCTGAGTAGTGTGATGGAATCTTTCACCGTCCGGTTTCAACCCACACAGGACGTGAATCATCCTTTTGTCCAGCATATCCCGCCAGTTAGTCACTTAAAAGCTCTCTCGGTTATCAGATTGACTGTGGTGGTATTACAGTGCTTGCGTTCAAGTAACCTTTATTTTACTTAATAATAGACCCAAAGCACAAGAGTAGTAATGCTGGCCATTTGGATATGCCAAAGAGAAATTGTGAAGTGCTTCCTTTAAGTGAAAATGTGATAGTTCTCGACTTAATAAGGAAAGAAAAAAAAAATCATAGGTTGAGGTGCTAAGATGTATGTTAAGAACGAATCTTCGGTCCATGAAATTGTGAAAAAGGAAAAAGAAATTCATGCTACTTTTACTGTCACACCTCAAACGGCAAAAATTACAGCCACAGTGTATAAGTTGCTCAGTTAAGATGGAAAAGTCATTAAATTTGTATAATAAGATATCTTGAGAGAGAGAGAAGTTATAAAATAACTTTTATTACAGTATATTGTTATACTTATTCTATTTTATTATTAGTTATTGTTAATTTCTTACTGTGCCTGATTTATAAATTAAAGTTTATCATAGGTATGTATGTATAGGAAAAATCATAGTATATATAGCATTCAGCACTATCCACTGGGGGTCTTGGAATGTATCCCTTGTGGATAAGGGGGGAACTACTGTAATTGCTATTATGCTGTTCACAATGAACTATTAGAAATACTTCTCATTCCCCATATTAGTCCTTACATCCAAAAGCCATATAGTTAAAGAGATAGGATCACCTACAGTCCCAGCAGTCTTTATAGCTGGTTTTACTTCTCAGACAAAGGTCAAAAAACAGTAAGATTTTAGTGTGTTAACTGCTAATCTCCCACGTGGTTGAAACAAGAGAATGTGCAGGGCTTTAGGATTTAAAGCTGAAACCAGAGATTAACGTCAAATGCTTTTTTCCTTTTTTTTTTTGAAGCAGGTATTTTCCTCAGGCTAAATCATTACCCTGAGGCTACTGGAAAGTCCTAGAAATTGAAATACAGAAAGATATATTTAGAAGTCTCCCAAATAGAGGGCTTCATGATAAATTTTGACAAATAACCGCTTAAACCTCTTTGAGAACATCTAAGTGAAACTGACATCTTTAACCCTTTCTTGCTAATGATAATAATAATAATTAACAGCAACGACAGCCAACATTTATTGAACACCTAATTATGCGTCAGGGGCTGTGCTAAGTACATCAAATCTGTTGCATTTTGTAACCTCACAACTACCTTTTGAAGTAAGTACAGGTTTTACAAGTGATGAGTACAGGTTTTACAAGTGATGAAACAGTACAGAGAAGTGAAGTAACTTGCTAGAAGTCTCATATATAGTGGGTGGTGGAGCAGGTTTAAAATCCAGGTCATCTAACTCGAGAGGCACTCATAATTTCTATGTCCTGCTTTTCTATATCCATACAGCTAAAGAAACACGAATCAAGCAACTCCACACTGTGGCTTCTGGGATGACTCAATGGTTCATGATCATTGGATCATATATGAAACCTATTTACCGTAATCAGAATTGGTAGTGGATAGGTTAATCTGAAAAGTCCGTGTGTGTGGAGGAATC
Organism: Leucopleurus acutus; assembly: GCF_964270905.1. NCBI lineage: Eukaryota > Metazoa > Chordata > Mammalia > Artiodactyla > Delphinidae > Leucopleurus > Leucopleurus acutus. Next base: position 60,454,903 of record NC_139142.1, on the reverse strand, counting down.
ATGACAAATGATAAATACAGATTATTTTGGTGTCCTTGAAAACAGCTTTTTATACACAATAAAGATTGTTTAGGGGTTACTTTGGATTTTTAAATTAACCTTTGAGGTATTAAAGTAATAATATGATGAATCTAATTTTTTCTTAAATATTTCAATTTAATTTAAAATATTATTATTATACATATAAATCTAGGAAATTTCAACAGTTACTTTTAAGGGAGGTTTTAAACTTCTTTTACAACTTATAGATGAAAATTCTCCTAAGCATTTAAAATATAAATGTGATAATAGTAGTATAATAAAAACGTCACTAATAAATTCTTTTTAAAGAATTTTGACAAAATTCCACTTCACGTACTCAAATAACTCTCATACGGTAATGAAATGAAGTACAAATATGGTAATTCTGAGTTCTCTTAACACTCCAATAGTATTATCAAACTTAAAAAATTTTTATATATTATACTAAAAATCAGACAAATCAATCAATTAATTATACATTTTTTATTGTGGTAAAATACAAAACAAAATTCAGCACCAGCCATTTTAAAGTGTACAGCTCAGTGGTATGAAATATATTCACGTTGTTGTACAACCATCAACACCATCCATCTCCATTAACTCTTTTCGTCTTGTGAAACTGAAACTTTATACCTTTAAACAATAACTCCCCATTCCCCTGCTAACCCCCAGCTCCTGGAAACTACTATTATATTTTCTGTCTTTATGATTTTGACTATCAAAGTACCTCCTATAAGTGGAATCATACAGTATTTGTCTTTTTGTGACTGGCTTATTTCACTTGGCATAATGCCCTCAAGGTTCATCCATGTCATAGCATGTGTCAGAACTTCCTTCTTTTGTAAGGGCTGAATACTATTACATTGTATGTATGTATATACCACATTTTGTTTATCTATTTATCTGTTGAAGGACTCTGGGCTTGCTTCCATGGTTTAGTTATTGTGCATAACTGCTATGAACAGAGGTTTACAAATATCTCTTCAAAACTCTGCTTTTAATTCTTCTGGGTATATCCCCAGAAGTGAAATTGCTGGATTATATGGGAATTCTATTTTCAATGTTTTTGAGGAATTGCCATACTGTTTTCCACAGAGGGTGTACCGTTTTACGTACATTTCCACCAATAGTGCACAAGGTTTCCAATTTCTCCACATCTTTGCTAACACCTGTTGTTTTCTGTTTTTTTGATAGTAGCCATTCTAATGGGTGTGAGGTGGTATCTCATTGTAATTTTGATTTGCGTTTCCCTAATAATTAGTGATGTTGAGCATCTTTTTATGTGCTTATTGGCCATTCATATATCTTCTTTGGAGAAATGTCTATTCAGGTCCTTTGCTCCTTTTTGAATAAGGTTGTTTCTTTTTTTATCGTTGAGTTTTAGCGATTCTTTATGCATTCTGGATATTAATTCTTAGTCAAATATATGATCTGCAAATATTTTCTCCCATTCTGTAAGATGCCTTTTTACTCTGTAGGTAGTGTCTTTTGATGCACAAAATTTTTCAGTTTTCATGCAGTCCAGTTGGTCTATTTTTTCTTGTGCTACCTTTGCCTTTGGTATCATATCCAATAAATCATTGCCAAATACAATGTCGTGAATCCTTTTCCTGTGTTTTATCCTAAGACTTTTATTGTTTTAAGTCTTTAAATCCTTGATTCATTTTTACTAAATTTTTGTGTATGGCATTAGGTGAGTCCAACTTCATTCTTTTGTATGTGGCTATCCAGTTTTCCCAGCATCATCTGTTGAAAACACTTTCCCCAATTAATGGTCTTGGTGTCCTTATCCAAAATAATTTGACATATATACAAGGATTTATTTCTGGCCTCTCTATTTCATTGGTCTACATGTCTCTCTTTATGCCAACATCACATTATTTTGATTACTGTAGACTTGTAGTAAGTTTTGAAATTGTAAAGTGAGAATCCTCAAGTTTTGTTCTTCTTTTTTAAGATTGTTTTGGCTATTCAGGTTCCCTTGAGATTCCATATGAACTTTAGGATGGGTTTTTCTGTTTCTGCAAAAAAAAATCATTGGGATTTTGATAGAGATTACATTGAATCTGTAGATCGCTTTGGGTAGTATTGATATTTTAACAGTATTAAATCTTCCAATCCATGAACATGGGGTGTCTTTCCATTTATTTTATGGCTTCTTCAGTTTCTCTCAGCAGTGTTTTGTAGTTTTCACTGTACAAGTCTTTCATCTGCTTTGTTAATTCCTAAGTATTTATTCTTTTTGGTGCTATTGTAAGTGAAATTGTTTTTGCAATTTTCTTTTCAAATTGTTCATAGTTTGTGTATAGAAATGCAACTGATTTTTGTATGTTGACTGTGTATCCTGCTACCTTGCTGAATTCATTTATTAGTGCTAAAAGTTTTTTTTGTGTGAAATCTTTAGGACTTCATACATATAAGATCATATCATCCGCAAACAGAGGTAATTTTACTTCTCCCCTTTCAAATTGGATTTCTTTTTTGCCTAATTGCTCTGGCTATTACAATGTTCAAGTACGATGTTGAATAGCAGTGTTGAAAACAGGCATTCTTGCCTTGTTCTTGATCTTAGAGGAAAAGCTTTCAGTCTTTCACCATTGAGTATGATGTTTGCTATTGGTTTTTCTTCTATACATTTTATTATGTTGAGGTAGTTTCCATCTAGTCCTAGTTTACTGGTGTTTTATCATGAAAGGGTGTTGAATTTTGTCAAATTGAGATGATGATATTTTTTCCCCTTCATTGTGTTGATGTGGCATATTACATTTTTTTTTATATGTTGAACAATTCCTGCATTCCAGGAATAAATCTCACTTGGTTATGGTGTATAATCCTTTTTATATACTGCTGAATTCTGTTTGCTAGTATTTTGTTGTAGATTTTTGTATCAGTGTTCATAAGTGTTGTTGGTCTGTAGTTTTATTTTCTTGTAGTGTATTCATCTGGCTTTGGAATCAGGGTAATGCTGGCCTCAGAGAATGAGGATGTCGTCCCTCCTCTTTAATTTTTGGGAAATGTTTGAGAAATAGGCATTAGTTATTCTTTAGATGTTTGTTTGAATTCACCAGTGAAGTCATCAGGTCCAGGGCTTTTCTTTGTTGGGAGATTTTTGATTACTGATTCCATCTCCTTCCTAGTTATATATAGGTCTATTTAGATTTTTTATTTCTCATGATTTAGTCTTGTGTTTCTAGTAGGTTTTGTGTTTCTAGAAATTTGTCCATTTCATCTAGGTTATCCAACTTGTTGGTTCACAGTTTTTCATAGTGTTCCCTTATAATCCTTTTTATTTCTGTAGAATCTGTAGTAATGTCTACACTTTCTTTTCTGATTTTAATAATTTGAGTCTTCTCTCTTTTTTTATTAGTCCATGTAGTAAAGTTTGTCAATTTTGTTGATTCTTTTTTTTTTTCTTTGTGGTATGTGGGCCTCTCACTGTTGTGGCTTCTCCCATTGCGGAGCACGGGCTCTGGATGCGCAGGCTCAGTGGCCATGGCTCATGGGCCTAGCCGTCCTGTGGCATGTGGGATCTTCCTGGACCGGGGCACAAATCCGTGTGCCCTGCGTCGGCAGGTGGACTCTCAACCACTGCGCCATCAGGGAAGCCCTTGTTGATTCTTTTGGGGAAACAACTTTTGATTTCGTTGATTTTCTATTTTTAAAAATTCTTTATTTTATTTATCTCTGCTTTAGTCTTTAATATTTCCTTCCTTCTGCTAGCTTTGTGTTTCTATTTCCGTAGGGGGTTGATTGATGCTATATTTGGAGACAGCAGAAGTTAGGAAAAGCAAAGGGTATTGGGTGTATATGTGTGTGTGTGGGATCCTTATTACTCAAACAACCCTCACCTTCCATCATCCCAACCATGGGTCACTCTCAAGGGAATAACTGTTAGCACAGTTATTTGTCTAATGTGTGTGTGGTGGGGAGAGGAGTGGGAGCACAGAGATAGTTGGCACTTTAATATACATTTTATGGAACATAAAGAATAACAATTTCCTGCCTTGAAATCCAAATGTGGTTACAAGCCCAGAACCTCTGGGTAGATAAATTAGGCGTCTGGAGCCCAAAACCAAACCCAAAACCAAACAAACAATCAAAGAAGCAAAACACAAAAACAAAACAAAAAAACCTACAAATTTATGTGAAATTTATGTGAAAGATGTCCAGAATCTATGAGGTTGAGCCAACAAAAGATTCAGAGGAATTAAATTCTGATTCTTTTCTTTTTTTTTTTTTTAACATCTTTATTGGAGTATAATTGCTTTACAATGGTATGTTAGTTTCTGCTTTATAACAAAGTGAATCAGCTATACATATACATATATCCCCATATCTCTTCCCTCTTGCGTCTGCCTCCCATCCTCCCTATCCCACCCCTCTAAGTGGACACAAAGCACCAAGCTGATCTCCCTGTGCTATGCAGCTGCTTCCCACTATCTGTTTTACATTTGGTAGTGTATATATGTCAATGCTACTCTCTCACTTCGTCCCAGGTTACCCTTCCCCCTCCCTGTGTCCTCAAGTCCATTCTCTATGTCTGCATCTTTATTCCTGTCCTGCCCCTAGGTTCTTCAGAACCATTTTTTTTTTTTTTTAGATTCCATATATATGTGTTAGCATATGGTATTTGTTTTTCTCTTTCTGACTTACTTCACTCTGATTGTTTTCTTTATCACCATATACTCTTCACAATAATCGTATGGAGTAGGTACTATTTTTCAAATGAGAAAATTAAGACTCAAATGTATAAAATAATGTAATGGATTGCACAGAAAGAAAATTAGAAACTCAGCCCAGGTTCCCTGACTTCAAATCCAGTACTTCCACTGTGCCAAGATCTCGTACTTTTTGGCAAATGAGAGCCAGGAAAGAGAATTTCATGTTACTTAGCTACATAGAATTTGGAAATGGTGCTTTGAGCACTGGCTGGACATAGAGCGTGGCACCCTAGCGAGAATGTGTCTTCTGGGATTCCCTGTTGTGCTCATGAATAAGACTCTATATTTTGGACAAAATAGAAAGCTCTGAGCCTCAATTTCCTCTTGCAAGTGAAGATAAATTATATTTCACATTTATTTATTTTCTGTCTCCTCACTAGAATGTCACCTCTGTGAGGGCAGGGACCGTTATCCTCCCTAAGTAGAGGCAGTTATTAAATATTTGTTGAATGTGGGAAATGAATGACTATACCCTGTTCTTGTCACCTCTGTTAGTTTCCTTAGCGCTGCTGTAACAAAGGAACACAGATCAGATGGCTTAGAACAACAGAAAGTTATTGTCTCACAGTTCTGGAAGTCCGAGATCAAGACGTCAGCAGTGTTGGTTCCTTCTGAGGGCTGTGAAGGAGAATCTGTTCCATGCCTCTTTCCTTGATTCTGGTGGTTTCCTGGCAGTCTTTAGTGTTCCTTGACTTCTGCTGCACAACACCCATCTCTACCTTCATCTTCAAGTGGTGTTCTCCTTGTGTGTGGGTCTATGTCAAATTTCTCTTTTATAAGGACACCAGTCATATTGGATTAGGAACCCATTCTACTCCAGTATGACCTCATCCTAACAATGACCCTACTTCAAAATAAGGTCACATTCTGAGGTATTGGGTGTTAGGACTTCAACATATGAATGGAGGGGGGCAACAATTCAACCCATAACATCACCCAAACACACACTTGAATAAAATATAGTCCTTGCTTTGAGGAGCTCATAAAATCCCAAATATGACTTAAGAGGCAATTCCAGAGGATGCTCATAAAGTTTGAGCAACAAATGGGTTTTATGCACAATAGGTTAAGGAACTTTTGAGTTAAAACATTTAAGGAGCATTCTTTATTTCAGACTTTCTCAAGACTTTAGAATGTGAATGCATGTTGTGTAACACCCTTTTCATGGAGGATCTCACATGATCAATTTTGAGAAATGCTGGCAGAGTTAGAAAAACACTAAGTTGGGAGGTTGGTCTTGGAAAATATTTGGTGTTTGCTCCTCAGCTTCTTCATTTATAAAACATACCAACCTTCTGCAGAAACTGCTACTGAGGGTTGTTTCAAGGATCAAATAAGATCAGGTTTCTAAAAGTGATTAAAATTAGTAAAGGATTATAGATATATTTAAAGCACACCTAAAATCATAATCAGGAATGTACAACTTGAATCAGGTGGATAAAGATATTAGCTTTAGTGTCTAGATTTAGAAATTGGTATAGCAGGAAATTTAAAAATGTATCTTAATTGCTTATTTGGAATAAACATGTAGCTTTTCTACTTCTTTGCTCATCTGCTATGTTTTGCTTCCTGGTCATTGTTGCCTGCAGCATGGACTGACACACTTGCTATGTGGGCTCCACGACAACACATTTCCATAGCTCACCCTGCCATTGCTGCACTGTAGCCAATTTGGTAAAGGACCCCTGACTTCTATGGTGAGGGAAAGAGGGCAAATGGGAGGAAAGCTAAATGTCTTGATTTGGGGAGAGCAGCACCTTATTTATCTCAGAGCTACATTCTAATCTGCCACTCTTTTCTACTTACATCCCAGGAAATAGCTGAAGGTTACTCAGCTTTCTAGGAGCTTGGAGAAAACTGGTCTGAGTTTTAGTTTCTCTCATCAATAGGGATATGAAAATGCGTATGTGTGTTCCCAGTTGTTAATCCTGCCTGGCCAGAGTAGGAGAGAAAGCAAGTGGCAGATTATGAGATGAAAAGTACATCAATGCCTGTTTTTAGAATAGGCGTTGTTGGATTAAAAATGAAATGCAGGCATGAAAGTGAATGCTCTTCAGTCCTTTTCCTTAACAAAGGAGATGTGCATCTAATTCAGACTGATGGAATTTTTGGTGATAACCATGGTTACTAAAAATGGATCACTTTATACTCATTGAGAGAAAGCAGCATGACAACAGTTGCTCATTTCACAATAGTAAAACTCGTCATGGCAGCTAAAAATGGAAGAGACATCTTATGTTTGAGAGCAACTTATTTCAGCCTGAGATTATCCATTTAAGCTAAACAACATGATGAGATGCTTAAACTCAACAACATGATGGGATGCTAAAATTTGGTAAACACTGAGACATGTACTTGAATGAGGAAACATCATGATGTAAGCATGGCAAAAATGGTTTGGGGAGGGCTTCCCTGGTGGTGCAGTGGTTGAGAGTCCGCCTGCCGATGCAAGGGACACGGGTTCGTGCCCCGGTCCGGGAAGATCCCACATGCCATGGAGTGGCTGGGCCCGTGAGCCATGGCCGCTGAGCCTGCGCATCCAGAGCCTGTGCTCTGCAACGGGAGAGGCCACAACAGTGAGAGGCCCGCGTACCGCAAAAAAAAAAAAAAAAAAAAAAATGGTTTGGGGAAGTGGAACAAGATGCTTTTTTCTTTAGTACATTTATTAGGCATAGACTGGATCCAGATAATGGGACAATAGCACTAATCCCACATATAGACAGTAACAGAAATCTGAAATTCTATTTACTAAATTGTTCTCCAGTATTACGACAAGAGTTTTTATTTTGAGAATATCCACACACAAATACATCTGAGAGAAAGATAAGAAAGATAAGAAAGAAAGAAAGAAAAGAAAAGAAAGAAAATTGATGTTTAGATTCCTTCCACATTTTGATAATATAGAATACTGATTTGTATTATTTAACCTACTCCCTGAAAAGGAGAAAGCACTTACCTCTCAGTATTCAATACATTTATACTTGAATTTGATGTAACCAGGAGGAATTTATCTAGTAGCCACTGGAAACAGAACTCTTGGGTTTTAGGAGCTTCCCTGCTCTTGAGCAAAGCTTGCTCAGGATCCATAAAATATCTGCCCATTTTATAAAGCCCTTAGAAAGTTCCTTCCAATAGGATGCAAATACAAAGTGTAGTTTGAGTTTTTTGTCTTTATTCAATAACTTTTTCCATAAATATTTATTGAATGTCAGTTATGTGATAGGCAGTTTTAATCCCCCCTCCTTATTTAAATGTAAGGAATTCTCCTTCCAACTGATAAACGAATGTATTAAAAAATTTTTTTTCCGTGTTTATATAGTTTTATTTATTTATTTTTAATTTTTAATTTTTTATTGAAGTGTGATTGATTTACAATGTTGTGTTAGTTTCAGGTGTACAGCAAAGTGATTCAGTTATACGTATACATACATCTAAAGAATCTTTTTCAGATTCTTTTCCCATTTAGGTTATTACAGAATATTGAGCAGAGTTCCCTGTGGTATGCAGTAGGTCCTTGTTGATTATTTATTTTATGTATAGTAGTGTGTATATGTTATGTAGGAATGTATTTTAAATAGTGGTCACAATGCACAAACCTTAGAATACTTAGGTTGAACCGTATGGAATTTCCATATTTGACCACTATTTACTTATAAAATTCCATAAGTTTTGACATACACACACACACACACACACACACACACACACACACACACACACGGACACACACACACATACACACACACACTTCAGCTAAAGCAAAGTTTGCTTTTATAGCCCTGGCTTTATTATATATTCTTTTCATTGCTTATTTCTATTAATTTCACTAATGTATGGAATATGGCTGAATTAACTTGCTGCATAACAAACAAGTGCAGAATCTCAGTGACACATAACAGTAAACACAGGAGGCACTCTGCTTATGCTCCAGATCTTCTGGTCTGCTTGATATATCTCTTAATCTCCTTGGCCCAGCAGACTCCCAATGCATGTCTGGGTCATGGCAGTGTTAGAGGTGCAAGAGGGCGAGCAAAATGTGCAAGGCTTCTTAAGGCCTGGATGTGGAACTGGCACAATGTCACTTCCAACACGCCACTCCATTGGCCAAAATAAGTAAGTAAGACATGAATACAGAGAGGAGGTGAAGAATTGAGGTCAATAGTACAAATCTACACAATGACCTAGCATTGAAAAGCAACACGTTATCTCTTTATGTCACTGAAGGTTGCTAGGACAGTACCTTCCTATAAAAAAGGAAGACGTCATCATAGTTGTCATCACCATCAACACCTTGATCTCAAACACATACCATGCTTTCTGCATGTCAACACCTCTTCTAAAAGCTTTACATTTCATTTTTGCAACAACTCTATGAGGTCGTCACTACTACTATTCCTCCATTTACAGCTAAGGAAACAAGGCACGGAGAAATTAGTAAAGATGTTCATTGTTTTCCAAGAAATCGAGAATATTGGATGTTTCAAACTGCACTATTGTAGCACAGAATCATCTATTGGAGGATGTGACTATGTTTAAGAGATTTTAACTTCTTGTCAGGGCACTTATCTGCCCTCTAAGTCACAGAGAGGAGGAACATCTCCATAGTTGGTGGGGTGACGGCAGCCCAAACGTACATTCTGTTGGTTACTCTCCAATTCAGTGGCTTAGTCAAACAGGTATTTTTCTGGAATGTTTAGCCCATTTGTCTACCTGGGAACAAGAGTCAGGACTACCATTCACCATTGTTCTTTTCTTTCTTAGTGATTGTTTTGTTCATCCAGTGTAGTTCTCCTTTTAGCACACTGGTTAAGATTCCACTTAAACGTATCGTCAAAAGGCTTTTATGTACTTTTACATCCAATAAATTAATACATCCACCAATTCTATCTGTGATACTTACCCCTTTGCTCTATAGAACATGATGACTTTCCCTTTGGCTACAGGACTAACTTGACACAGAGAGAACAAGAGAGCCAGGACCAGGGTAGAGCAGGAAAAAAAATGGACTCCGGAAGCATTCATTTCCACTTAGAACCTAGATAAGAAACTACAGGCTAGTCTGGTCCAGTGTGAGAAATCACTCTCAGTATTTTACATAAAGAAGAATCAAGGCTTCAAAGGAATGTGTGATAACATATGCATTCACATAATTTTTGGTAAGTCCTTATACATGATTAATTCTTACAGGATTTTTAAAAATCCTTGAATTTAATTTTTTAGATGTGCTCCCCCAATTTTTTGACTCAATGTTTTTCTTGCCACAAATACTTTGTATTAAAAACTTTTTACTGAATATATTAAATTGTAGCTTTTCCCTATACTATTTTCATTTCTAGACATTTAAGAGTTATTTACATATTCAAGAATTAGGAAAATTCTTCCTAATTTTGTTCATCAATAGTCAAGTTTCCCAGGATGCCTTAACTCCTGGGTGCTGGACTGGCTTCTAGAGCCATGAGTAAACAAGGCTAAGGGCTCCTTGCTTCAGTGCAGTGCTTTAGGGTTTACCTTGGAAATCAGACCTTGACATCCCAGCATCTGCAGGGTGGATGACACAGGTTCTATTTGGAAACGAATGCTGTGAGTTTTAGAGTAGTACCCAAGAGCTGCTCTTTCCAGGCTCTTCCCAAACCATCAAAGAATTGCCACTAGCTAGAAACGTTTAAGAAGTGCATTTGGTAATGTTATCCTTTTGAGGAATCATTCCTGTCAGAAACTTTCTGGCTTCTCAGCTTTCACTGCAATGATATTACTGGATTACAAGCAAGCATCTCATTAGGGAGTAGAGGTGGTGTCTGTCTCATTTTTCAGAGACCCCAACACCAAGTGTGGGTCTTGGCCAGCAGGGGGAGCGAGACAAAGGCAATGTGAGGTTGGGGGTACAGCCTCACCGCCTCAGCATTGATTTGCTTTGGCAAAACATTCATTCATTTTTTAATTCAAAAAATGTTTATTAACTGCTATTATGGGCTTGGAACTGTGCTCGGCACTGGAAATAAAACAGGAAACTAGAGAAGTGTGATCCCTAACTTCCTAGAGTTTTGGGGATGGAGAATGATAATCGCTAATAAATTACAAACAAACCGACACATAAGTAAAATAGTTTCAAATTGTGAACTCTGCTAAGCAGAAGCCAAGGGGACTGAGATAGGGAATAATTGGCAGGGGGAGAACTGAGAGAGTCACACTTGCACCTCATGTTTCCTTCTCAGGGGTCTGTGAACAAGGCCCCCCTCCTCATGCTCAGATAGGAAATCATCTAAAAGAGTTGCTTTAAAAAATGATGGATGAAACGATGGTTCATGTACAACAAGGTTCTCTGGAGACTTTGACATTCTGCTCTCTAACTCCCAGAATCTTGACTTTCTTGAATGCCAGGACCCTGTTGAGCTGAAAACTCTTTCCTTCAATTTAAATGACTTATGGTACAGAGACAATGCCTTCTGTGGAAATGTTCCGGAAGGCTCAATTATTAAAAGAAAAATGACTCTCAACTAGAATGTGTTATGCTTTTAGGTTTTAGTATTTGTATGTGCTCCACACTGAACTAGTTTTATACAGAGGGATTCCTATACTGATCAAATAATAACATACAATTAACATAGCTAATTAATTCTTTCTTCCCAGAAGGATTATGAGGGTTTGCGTTAACTAGCAGGGTGCTAGACTCCTAGAAGATATTTGAAAATATTTGTTGAGTGCTATGAAACCTGAAGAACTTGAAGAATTAAACCAATGAGCTGTAGCCTGTATACACCATTGCTGGTTGAGTTACTAGCAAACTTATATTTTTACAAACTCTTCTCTGAGAGATTTCTTCAGACGAGGAGTGTGTGTGCACACACATGCTATTTTTCAGGAATATCTGTATTATCTACAAAAACAGAGGATGTAGAGGAAAATGTAAGAAAATTTTAAACAACGTGAGCTGATTTCATAGCCTATTTGTTCTAAAGAGCAGATTTTAGCATTTTCCTTACAGTAAGAGCCACTGGGCTGTGTTGCTGGCAGGTCACATGCTGTGTAGTCTGTTGAGAGTATTCACTGATATGCAGCCATGCTGACAGGACAGTGAGAGAATCATCAGGGAACGGAAACCAGACTGTGGCCCAACACGCACCTCTTCTTTGCCTGAACATATAAGGCTGGAAGTGAACAGCCTCATAAATGAATAGTGTCTGCCTGCCTAGGATTTACACAGGAGGAGGAATAAGCGTGGCTGAATTCTCTTACATATGAGGTGTGTCTCCAGCTCATAAATAAAGCCCTGTGTCTCTCCTCACCTACTTCCAAGAGGTTCTTTGGCAGAATGCCTCTCTTGCTTTATGATTAGTCCAGGATGGATTATAGAAGCACTGACTTTTCAACAGCTAGAAAAAAAGAGAATGATGGAAATGGGAGAGGCAAGTAAATATCCTGACAATGATTTTTATTTCCTTTCTTCCTTCATTCCTTCCCCCTCCTTCTCATCCTCTTTTCCCCTCATTCCTTCCTTTCTTCATTTTTGAAAAAATATGACTTATCTACTTGTTTCTGTCATCCCTTAGGAATGAGCAAGGCTGTCAGTGATATTTCTGGGCAAATTGAGCTTAGCACCTTGCTCTGATTTTGTTGCCACACCAATAAAACATTGTACTCACTTTCTCTCCTTGGAGGGATTAACAGCAGGTCCCAGCAGCCAGGCTGAAGGATGTCAATATCCCAGCCAGAGTCTCAGCTTAAAGCGACTCCCAGTAAATTGGGCCTGAGTCTACAATAAGCCTTTAGGTTTCCTTGGAATGTTTGGAATCGTTAGATGTCTATAATTGAACAGATGGTGAGGGCTGGCTTTTGACATTTTTTTGTTCCTCGAGTGGGTTATCAAACAGCAAAAACCCTCCCTGTAATTTTGAAGGTGAAATTCTTCTATCTTCCTTCGTATCCCTTTCCCTGATCACACACAAATTCTAGGACATTATAGGGATAACTTACTTAATTGTGTTTCTCAGCTTTTATTGTGCACATGGATCCCCTGGGAGTGAACATTCTACCTCAGTAGGTCTTGGTGAGGCCCAAGATTCTGTGTTTCTAACAAGTTCCCAGAAAATGCTGATGCTGCCCCGCCAGCACCACACTTTGAGAAATAAAGGGCTGTTATGTTTGAACACCCATGCTTTAGAATGGACTCTCAAGTGTGGATTCCTATTTTTTCAAGGGTTTTCACTTTAGCTAGATCCAATTTACAAATGTGTCCTTAAGTGGTACTGAGTGCGATGTCTATAGTGAAACTCTGCAGATCAGCTTGAAAGATAACAAACTGAATACCGCAACTAAAGATTGCTTAACAGGCTGAGGTTGTTCATTGTCTTAACAAACCTTGTCTTTTTGACATGGGGAACCACGAGGAAAACTTATGAGTCATAGCAGAGGTCATCCCAGTTAAGTGTATCCTGAGACAACCAGACTCTCCCTGCTCCTTCCAATGACTCTTTGTGAACCTGAACAACAAATTGTCTCCTTTCTGACTCAGTTGCTACAGTTACACATTGTGAAAGTGAGTGGATGGCTCTTTGCCAACACAGCTTGAGAGGATTTTTATTGAGATTATACAATCAAACATGGGACTTATGACTTACATACTATATATTTCATTCAGAAGGATCTAGGAAAATGTGTTAAAATATAATTTTGAATAACAATACTTATTATGTGCCAAATAGTCCAAGTGCTTACCACGTAGTAAGTAATACATTTAATCCTCCAAACACTCCCATTAGGAAGGTATTATCTCCATTTTATGGTTAGAGAAATAGAGGTACTGAGACAATAAATAACTTTATCCTGTGTCAAGTCAAGCACATGGACCTTTTATGGTAAGAGGTTGCAAGTTGAGGGCCTACAACTCAACTTCTGATTGTTTTTTTATCTGCCTGAAGATTTTAAAAAATTAAATTAGTTGTCAATATTTACAGGCTATTTCCTGCTTCTTAAAAAAACCGTGGAGTTATCTGGCAGCTTTAGGCTTGCATTCTTGCACAGGAAGCATCAGTTGGTGCAGAGTAGCAACGCTGCCCTTAGATGGGGTGTGAGCACTCCATCTTGTCACAGTTCTCACCTTAGTACCCAAGCCCTATGGAGTCCAGCAGGGTGATTTCCACGCTGTGAAAGCTCAACAAAATACTAACAAGGGTGGTGATTCCTACCCTTGTTAGTAGGTAGATCTTTGATGATGAGGATGCAAAGGGATTTCAGATCTTTGATTTCAGAGATCCTTGATGATGAGTATGCAAAGGGATTTCAAACTGAAATGGTTACTGGAGTCAGGAAATAACAAAGACCCAACACAGCCAAAAATAAATAAATAAATATTTAAAAAATCTATCTTTTTAGGAAAAAAAAAGAAGTGAGTAGGTTGTTGCTGAGGGCAAGGTTATAGGGAGATTTTAAGGGAACTGGTGCAGAAGAGAGAAGCAAGAAAAGAAGGATTTCACAAAGTGGATGATCCAGTCAACCAGTGCTTATTAGGCATGAGAGGGGAAAGAAATATAACTATAATAGCAATTTTTACTGAGCTCTCACTATGGGACTGGCTTTAAATACTGCTTTAAGTACTATGAGGTACTAATATTCTCATTTTATAGAGGAGGAAGCAGAAACACAGTGAGATTAACTAATTTGTCTAATGTCACATAGGTAATAAGTGGTATGTATAGATACCACTTTTTTTGTTCACTGTACAAATGCAGATTCATTGTTCTTTCCTTTATCCATAGTAGGAAAAAGGTTGGAAATTGTTAGAAAACCAGCTTATATACAAAGCACTTCTGAAATTATGCGTTTCTTTGGAAAACAACTTATAAAAAATAATAAACACTTAAAAAATTCAAGTCCATAAGTATTTTACACTTCTGAAGGCTAAAACTCCATGTGTTTCCTAAAATATAGAACAATTTTAAAAAAAACTCATAAAGTGACATTGATTTGAATTCCACAGAATCCCTGACCATTAGAAATACGTTCTTCCTTGTAAAGTGAATTTGTTCTTCACAGGCAAAGTTATAGTTAAAGTGTGTTTCTCTGACTAATTCATTGAGATTGAATTTACTCTCCAGCTAATGTCTACAGGAGACTAATGGTAATTTAGAGTTTCTGCAAATAAGTTAACAAAACATATCCAAAATGTTAATCACCACATGCATGATTCTGGGAGAGTGACAATATCTATACATACCAAGGCATCCTGATTCTAGCCCAAGCTCATAAAAACACCCTGCTAGGGTGGTTATGAAACAGAGGAGAGGAAAAGAAACAGGGCCGGGGATGAACTGGGTAGAAGAGGGGCCAAGTGATCAGGAAAGTGGAGAGTTCACCACCCTGTTTGGTCACATTGAAGACTTGAAAGAAGAGAACCAAAAGAGTTTATCAACACTAACTGGCCTTACAAGAAAAGTTAAAGAGACTTCTTTAAATGAAAAAGAAAAGGCCGTAACTGGAAATAAGAAAATTATGAAGGAAAAAATCTCACAGGTAAAAGCAAACATATGTTAAGTGTACTGGACCACCTATAAGGCTCATAGGAAGTTTACAAGACAAAAGTAGTAAAATCATCTATATATAAAATAATAAGTATTGCACAAAATAAAAAGGTGTAAAATATGACATCAAAAACATAAAACATAGGGGTGGGATAAAAATGTAGTGCTTTTAGAATGGGCTCAAACTTAAGCAACCATCAACTTAAAATAGACTGCTATCTACATAGGTTGGTATATATAAACCTCATGGTAACAATAAACCAAAAGCCTATAACAGATACAGAAAAAATAAAGAGAAAGGAATACAAACATAACACTAAAGAAAGTCATCAAATCAAAAGGAAAGAGGACAAGAGAAGAAGAACAGAGAACTACAAAAACAACCAGAACAATGAACGAAATGGCAAAAAGTACATACCTATCAATAATTACTTTAAATGGACTGAATGCTCCAATTAAAAGACATAGGATGGCTGAATGGATAAAAATACAAGACCCATATATATGAGATAAGAGTCTCACTTCAGATCTAACTACACATACAGATTGAAAGTGAAAGGAAGTAAAAAGGCATTCCATGCAAATGGAAACAAAAAGAGAGCTGGGGTGGTAATACTTATGTCAGATAATATAGACTTTAAAACAAAGACAGTAGCAAGAAACAAAGAAGGGCATTACATAATGATAAAAGGATCAATCCAACAAGAGGAAATAACACTTGTAAATATCTATGCACCCAACATAGGAACACCTAAATACATAAAGCAAATATTAACAAACATAGAGGGAGATATTAACAGTAATACAATAATAGTAGGGGAACTTAATACCCACTTACATCAATGGATAGATTATGCAGACAGAAAATCAATAAGTAAACATTGGCCTTAAACACACTAGACCAAATGGACTTAAAAGATATATGTAGAATATTCCACCCCAAAATAGCAGAATAGACATTCTTTTCAAGTGCACATGGAATATTCTCCAGAATAGAACACGTGTTGTATCACGTAACAAGTCCCAATAAATTTAGGAAGGTTAAAGTGATATCAAGCATCTTTTCTTTTCTTTTTTTTTTTTTAACATCTTTATTGGGGTATAATTGCTTTTCAAGCATCTTTTCTGACCACAACCATATGAAACTAGAAATCAGTTACAAAAAAGAAAACTGGAACAAACAGAAACATGTGGAGGCTAAACAAAATGCTACTAAACAACCAATGGGTCACTGAAGAAATCAAGGGGGAGATTAAAAAAAAAAGTGGAAAAAACAGCATTCCAAAATCCATGGGACGTGGCAGAAGCAGTTCTAAGAGGAAAGTTTATAGTGATACAGGCCTACTTCAGGAAACAAGAAAAGTATCAAATAACCTAACCTTACACCTAAAGAAACCAGAAAGAAAGAACAAACAAAGCCCAAGTTTAGAAGAAGGAAGGAAATAACAAAGATCAGTGTGGAGATAAATAAAATAGAGACTAAAAAAAAATCAATAGACAAGATCAATAAAACTAAGAGCTGATTCTTTGAAAAGATAAGCAAAATTGATAAGCCCTTAGCCAGACTTATCAAGAAAAAAAGAGAGAGGGCCCAAATAAATAAAAGACTTATTGTAGCAATCAATTGGTAATGTATATTAATGTCGAATCACTATGTTGTACACTTGAAACTAATATAATATTGTATATCAACTCTATGTCGATTTAAAAAAAAAAGAACCTTTGCTCCACCACTTGTGAATGTGGCTCTGAGCCTCAGTTTCCTTATGTACAAACTATGCATGATAGAGTAAGAGCTTGTCACGATTAAATGCAATGAGGTAGACAGAATGCACTTTGGGCATAATACTTTGTATTGGTGGAACACTAGGTGTTGAGAGTGTTTCTGTTAACAGAATGAATAGAAAGCTTAATCTGACCATTGCACCTGTGTGCGCAGTAAGTTACTTTCCTCCCGTGACACATATTCCTGGCTGATGTCCCTGCATCTCTGCTGTTGGGTAGAGCTGTTGACTTCTTTATTTGGCTTTTGCTGCTCTGTTGATTTTTCCAAGTGTCTGAAAGAACATCAGATTTTCTTCTTTTTACAGGATCAGTGATCTTGGCCCCCTGAGCCTGTATTATTGACCATTCTGTTAGTTACTGCCACTGCTAAGAGGTATCAGTGGCAAAGTCACTGCTATGAACCTAACAGCCCCTTGGACTCCTAAGGGCCACATTTTTCTCTCTTGCCATAGCAGGGTCATTTGCTCAAAGTCAAACAAAATTGATTCTTCTATTTTCTTTACAGTGACTGATGGCCCCTCAGAGTTTACCCGTCCCTGCTGTCACCGACCCTGGTTGTTTAGAGGGTGCAAAGTGAGTGGAGGAGACAGGCTGTGCACACCTGGGAGAGGAGGCAGTGCCGCCTTGTTTCCCTCTCACCTGTACATAGGTTATCTCAACACGGCACATCTCTGTCCAGGGTCAGGGTAGGTACAGAATGACACAGGCAAGGCTTAGCGCCCTCTGGTCTTTCCTTTCAGGGATCTGCTCTGCAATTCACTTCCCCCTTCTACTCTTGTTTCATTCGCTGCAGATGGTTAATTAATCTTTACTTGAAATGTCACCGCTTCTAGCAGTGTTTAGTTTTTAATAGAAAAATGGTGAAGAAAAGCCTGTAGGACCCCAAAGGATACGTCTTTCTGGAGGTAGAATTTCAGGTTTTGGCGCAAGAATTCCTAGTTCCTGAAATTCCCAAATCCTGGGTCTTTTCACTGTTGGCTCCTTGTGCTCAACCTGCTCTTCTTCCTAATTAACAACTGGCTTGTCACCTCTCGTCATTCAGGTCCTAGCTAAAATGTCACCGCCCCAGAGACGCTTACACTCGCTCCCTTATGTAGTCTATTATTCCCCACCAACACTGATCTTGCCTTAATTTTTTTCATAACATGTATCACTACTTGATACTATATTCTGTATTTTAATTGTCTGTCAGCCCTAAATAGAATGCAAGCCATGTGAGCTCAGAGACGTTGTCTGTTTCAATCATCACCATGTGCCCTAAAATAGTGTCTTATTAGGCACTATAAGATTCTTTTTAAATTTAAGTGAGTCATTGGAAAACGTTCTTCTGGTGCTTCTTAATTTTATCAGATATGATATCTTTATACTTGTATATAATATAACTATGTCTTTAGCACATGGTTTACATGTATTCATTGGTTAACTTACCAAAAATTTTAACGTCTACTAAGTTGCAGTCATTAGGCTGGTGATCAGAATAGAAGGACAAATAAGGCAGAATCTCAGCCTTTGAGCTGCTCGTGTCTAGTGGAGGAAGGATGTGAGTAACAGACAAGTACAATAGAGTGTTAGGTTTGGCAAGACAGTATACATCTGTAGTATTTCAGCACGGTTATCAAGATGAATGAGAACTACCAGAAGACCTGGGGGATGAAGATGTCTCTCCAGGCAGAGGAGATTAGTATCTGTAAGGTCAAGAAGGTGTAAGTGTTCATGGCAAATTCATTGAGGTGCAGGCAGCTGATAATGTCCATGCTGGATGGTACGGGCAAATACTGAGTGAAATAAAGATGGACGTAAGTGAGATAAGGTGGGAAGTTATAAACAGTCATGAATGTCATTTTAAAAAGCTTGAATTTTTTCTTCAAAGAGCTAACAAAGAATTTTTAACAAGAATGAGATGTAATTAGATATGTGTTGATTTACCCTCCCTGCTTCCTCTTAGATTTCCTTCTACACCCAGAATTAGCATCAGCCACAATAGGAGAGCAGTACAGGTGTATGTAGAAAAAAGTTGTTTATTTATATTAAGTATGACCAGTGTCAGTGAGAGATAAAGGAAGTCTATAGTACTCAAACAGTTCTCTGGTTGGCCTATCTCTTTTTAAAACTCTTTTAAATGGAAAATTTCGAACATATACAAAATAAGCAAATGGTATAATTAACCTCCATGAACTCATCACCCAGTTTCAAAACTTGTCAATATTGTGTTATTCTCGTTTCATCTGTACCTCTATCCACTTTTGACCCTAGCCAGTAAAAAGCAAGAGGTTTATAATGTGCAATCAGATGGAGTCATAAACAAGGGAGTGAGGGAAGGATATAATTCAGAGTCCTGGGTGAAGGATTGGTCTCAGGCAAGCTCAGAATGAAGGAAAGAGGAAAGAAAGGCATGGATGTGAGTAAATGTGTAGGTGGAAGAAATGGAGGGTGTGGGAAAGCAAGCTTCTTAAACGCAGGGACTGTGTCCTGTCTTTGAATTGCTTGCAGTCAACACAGTACTGCGTATCATAAACATGCCATAAGCATTTGTCCAGTTGAATTGAGCTCATGTCCAGGGGTACCTGTGTTCTTTATGAAGCCTAGGCCTGGTCACTGATGGGAATGAGACAGACATAGAGAAAAGACTAGGGGAGGTTAAAGCTATGAACTAATTTCAGTGGTGCATGGAGTACATGCCACTGGCCCACACATGAAGATGCTTCTTTTTACGTGCCCTGTAAAGTATGTGCAATATCAAGAGAGGATGTTTTCTTCCTCAGTGTTTAAAAGAAGAGGGTAATGAGTGATTTAAGAGCAGGCTTTTTTAGTCTTTGTGTTCCCTTTGACAGATACACCCTTAGATACACCCTTAGAGGGGTTCAAAAAGTTTGTAGAAAAGATTTTGGACTTTAGTTTTCTTATCTGTTTTTCCTTTATTTTCCTTTATTTCTTATTTCTCATGATATATCATGAGTGCCGCTGGTCCTTCTCTAGTCTAACAGAAGTATCTTTACTCAGTTTTCTGAAGTGCCCGAGACTGAAACTCAATGAGTCAGAGATTCTACTCTATGTGCCACCTCTGTTCCAGAGAATAGAAGACAGGATAAAATAAGATAGAGCAACAGATTTAACTTGGAGTTTATAAAATGTGATTGTGTGGAGCGAATGTAACACATTCAGTGCTAAAGGTGCAAACAAGTTGATCTGCTAGATAATGCAGCAGACTGGGTAAAATGCATGTTTCATGTTGCATATTTGTAATTATTCATCTAAAAACATATTCTGAAATGCAGTAACTCTTCAAATATATTACTCTGAATGTCAAGGATGATGTATAGATGTTCCAGTTACTGGGCATTGTCATTTGATATCAAAGAAATGAGGGAAAAAAGGTTATTAGAATTTTTAAAGCTATTTTGCAAATGTTTTCATCACCATCATTCTGCCAAAGTTTAAAATCTTTAGGACTCAAATTTTTATTACACAAAGTTTATGTCCTTCACATGCTGGTAAGTTTTATGGTCATGAGGTATCCTACCCTTCCTTCCTTCCTATTTTCTGCAAATATCATTAAATTCTAGAAAACTTATTAAACAGCGATCATGAGAAAGCATGATTGCCACACTCAGTGAACTCACAGACTGGTTAACAGCACCCAACTCAAAATCGCCTAGAGTGTAAACGCTTTCCCGGAATTAACCAGTCACTGGTGTCTTCTGTACATTCCTGTTGCTTCCTAGTCTTACCCCTATTATAGAAATTCTCATAGTGTTTTACAATTATATTTTGGTTTTGTTTTTCTCGCTAGATGCATGGAGGGCCAAAATGATGCCACTTTATCTTTTGGGAGACAGTTTTCAATGGCATTTCCCTGTGTCTCATATCAACTTTTGTCATGGACTGTCTTTTCAAGGATGTTTGTATAGCAAACAGCCTGAGAACGTGTTGTGTCTCACATCCCTTAAGGGGCAGAAGATGTTTTTCTAAGCAGGATAATAAAAATATCTCTCTTGGGGGAAAGGTTGAGTAGATTTTCTAGCAACCCCTTTTGAAAGATGGGATTTCCTAAACTCCAGGTTCCTCAGCTGTGACACAAACCAGCCGTGTGTGCAGCCTCCACTTGAGACTCCTTCCACATCACCTGCAATCAACCTGGGTGGAGGAAGGGAGGAAGATTGGTGTGAACGTGAAGCTCATCCTGCCTGCTGTGCTGTGAGTAGTCAGGTCTTTTTCTCGGAGCCCAGGGTCTTGTATCTTCTGCCAACAACCATGAAATGGGGTAGACTAATTTGTTAGCTTGCAAATAGGGCACAATTGCAGACCCTTCACTGTTTTTGAGTTTCTCCAATATCGCGCATTTTGCCTGGCACGGTGTAGATGAGTGAACTAGCTGTTCAGTGCGAGTACACTTAATTTAATTATAATTTTAACTATAGAGTGAATGTTGTCATCAATATTTTTCAGTTACCAGCTGCATTATCTTGGTAAGTTTCTTAACCCGCCTCACTTCAGTTTCCTTATGTGTAAAATGGAAAGAGTAAAAGTGTCAGCCTTATAGGTTTGCAGCAGATGTGGAACAGATATGGAGATGTGCTGTCCAGAACCCCTTTGGGAAGCACTTGTGGCCCAGGTGCAGGGACTGCTTTTAGGATCTGCCTCAGCTGCAGAGTCACCTCACCTGAGGTCACACCCTTCCCTGGGCAGTCTGCGTCCAGTGTCTGAGCAGTGTGTGTATAGGTTGTATAAAGTTCAGCCATTTGGCCCCATAAGAGATAACTTTGCTAACTTTGCTGGGCAATAGTTGCTTCAAAGTCCCCTGCTGGATAGGCTGAGGCTTCGTCAGGCCTGCATAACGATTCAATCTTTCTCTCTGTGCAGTTGTGCATCCTTTTGCAGATTTCCCTTTTATGGGTTTTGATCCCTAATAAACATCTTACTCCCCTGCTGCCTCCTCCTCTCAAACTTTGTCCCAGCATCTGCTTCCGGAGAACTCAAACTGTGTCAGGATTACTGAGGTGGTAAGAGAGTTAGGGAGTGTAAATCACTCAAAGCAGTCCGTGTATACATTTGGTACCTATAGTTGTTCTCTTTAACATTATTATTATGAACAACATATGGAATACCCTAGAAGCATAGTTCTTGCAACTAAGGCTCTAATGGCAGGGTGACTTATGTAAGCAAATCAAAATCTCGGCCTGTAAATGTCTCAAAGTTACAAAATCAAAACACTAAGGACAACCAATCACAAATAGCCAACTAGGCTTTAAGCTACAGCCAATCAAATAATTTCTTTTCTTTGCTTCTGCCGTTTCTCTGTATAAGTATTTCCCCTGGCTCCTGTGCTTCTAACCATTTCCAGTTTGGTGCTGCCTTATTTGAATTAATCTTTGCTCAAATACACTCTTAAAAATTCTAATACACCTCAGTTTATCTTTTTTTTTTTTTTTTTTTTTGCGGTACGCGGGCCTCTCACTGTTGTGGCCTCTCCCATTGCGGAGCACAGGCTCTGGACGCGCAGGCTCAGCGGCCATGGCTCACGGGCGCAGCCGCTCCGCGGCACGTGGGATCTTCCCGGACCGGGGCACGAACCCGTGTCCCCTGCAGCGGCAGGCGGACTCTCAACCACTGCGCCACCAGGGAAGCCCTCAGTTTATCTTTTAACACTGGTAAAGCGTAAAAAATAGTGGTAGAGTCACTCAAAACCGTATGATAAGATGATTTGTTGAAACAATCAAGAGATTTTCAACCTGGAGGAGGAAAACTTTTGAAGAACCTGGGAGCTGCCGGCCAATACTCAAATGGCTGTGGACTGAGAGTGAGATTAGACTTACTTTGGGTGAACCCAAAAGTGAAGACAAGGACCAATGTAGATATCGATAAGGGGCATATTTGGGCTCAAGGTAAGAGAAGCTTTTGAACATGGATGCTTACAATGATCCAGGCTCTCACTGGCGGGACTCTTGTTGGAGATGCTACCCAGGGGACTCAGGGTCTTGATGAGGATTAGCAGGAGGGGAATATACCTGATGACTGAGATTACTGGTCAGAAGAAAATTGAGAAATCCATTATTTAAATTTTCCATAGAAAGCAGAAAGCATATATTTACTCTCTCAGTCTTTCCAAAACAAGTATCTTAGAGTTGTTAGCTGTGTACTGTTGACTCAATATGAATGATGAACCAACTCAGTGGTAGAAATTTTAGTTTCTGCTCTGCTAGCTTAATTCATGTATTATAAGGTATGTGCTCAAATAGATAACTAAATATCTACACTACTTCATTGTGTAATGGGATATCCGGAGATGTGGAACTTTAAATATATATATGTATTTAATAAGAGATCTTGTCATAAAAGTTCCTAGAGAGCAAGACATTCAGGGCACTCTGGAGAAGACCTTTTTTGTCAGGGGGAGACCACTTGAGTGGGTCCTTTTGATAATGTAGCTGTAAGGTAAGGATCCTACCTCTGACAGTTCTGGACTTTTTATTTCCTATCCCCATTTTAAAAGTTGCTGGGGAAGAGATGGGCAACTTTGTCAAGGGATCAAAGAGCCTTCCAGGGACATGGTACTCTAGGTTTTGATAATTTTCCTGTAAGTTTGAAAGTTATTAAACTCTATCTGATGTACTGGAGTGGCCCTGCCTGGACTAGCCCTGAGATGAAACTGACTGTAGGAAAGCCATGTTCTGGATTCTGAACTGATAATGTAGGCCTTCAAGGGGTTCTAGAGAGCCAGTCCAAATCACAGCATTCCTGGCATCATAAAGAGATCTGGTGTGTGTGCGTGTGTGTGTGTGTGTGTGTGTGTGTGTGTGTGTGTGTGTGTCACAGAGTGAGGCAAAAATAGCATCCTTTTACCCCAGGTTACCTTAGTCAAATATTTTTATCTTTCCTGAAGCCTGGCAATGCCTGCATCCCTCGATATCCCTGAGGGTGATATGCTGTTGTCAACACCTTGATTATGGGCTCTCCCCTATGGCAGTGGGCAGGCTGTGTGGACAGCAGCTGGAAAGGATGGCTTCATCACCTGCAGCCAGTTTCAGCTGACATCAGGGTCAGCTGCTTTGTGACAATTTGTGTGGAGCAAAGTTATATATAATAAACAGTGATTTCTCTGTGTGTGTGTATTCATTGTCAAACTAGATGTTTCCAGTCCAAATCCAAAACTGATTTCTTGGGTCAACATAGGGACTTATCCAAAAAGCCCTTCTGTGGTTTTCTGAAGAAGCTCATATGTGTTTTTAGCTGCACGTACTGCTAGCAAAGTCTGACTGCAAGCTCATCAAGGTGTCTGCTCCAGGCGATACACACTGGCCCACCCTCTTTTTGTTTTTTTGGTTATGTTAACCTGACAGACACATTTTACTCCCCCACCCCCATATCTGCTTGATTTCTTTTGGGTGACAGTCGCAAGATTTTAACATAAAAGGTCCGTCCCCTAGGGAGACTTTCTCCAGTTTCCTGTAATGCTTTGTGTGGGGAGACCAGAGGTAGTTAAAGCACCGGGAAAAGAAACATTGTCTTTTTCTGGTCTCTTCTGAGAAACTGCCCCCAGAAAACCTAGTTTCTGTGTAGCTCATGCCTGGATCACTAAAGTACTACCGGACTCCGTGATTTTTGGTAGCAACGGTAGCAAATACAATTAAGGGGACTGATGAGACTTTCTGATGTTTTTTCTCTGAATCACTCGTAACCAGGACTGACCTTCTTTGTTTGAATAAACACCCCTGGGCTTCATAAACTTACTATGAAACGGGAGTGAGACACTAGCGAGAAAAGGCAGACGTTCTCCAGATAGGTGGGAGGGACTCAAGAGTGGATGAACACTAAAAGGGGTTTTAACCTTCTTTCATAGGTGAGATGTGTCAGATAACACTGGTTAGGATAAGTTAGTTCATTACAAAAGGCACAACCATGCACACCATGACATTGCCTGAATCAAATGAACCTGACTGGGTTTAATTTTTCAAGCTAAATTTCAGACCCAGGTTAATATTAACTGTCACATCAGTACTAAATCTTTATGGGTCATTTGGGACCGTCTTCAGATGGTGAGTGTTCCCTTCTATTGGTGAGGCATTTAGTTATAAACTCAATAAATTTTAAGCACAAAGATATTTGTTCAAAAACCTCAGCCTAACAGTCTGATGGGATGATGGTGAATAAAGGACACAAGGACTTCATTTTTTCAAGCTGTAGTGAAAAGGGGAAAGAAAAGTGCTCTAGCTAGTAATGACATCCCCTATGAGCCCTTCAGGGATAAAGGAAGCAAAAATGAGTTAAAAGTCATATGTCTGCAGGGGCTGATCATGAGACCATTTGTAGAGGAGCAGGAACAGAGGCTCCTGTTTAACTGTACCTGAAAGTGTCTTGCCAGGCATCGTATAAATGTTTAACTCAAGGAAGTGGAAAAAATTGTGCCCACTATCCTCTGTGATAACATATGATCTGATGTTCTGATGTTTTCCCACATACCCTGTAGTTGAAAGTGTTAGCTTGTCTATCCTTTGAAGTAGCCGATAGAAATGTCTTTGAGGTCTTTAATTAAATGCTAAAAGCTGATTCCAGAAACTTCCTATTGTCTGGAACTATTCTGATTAAAGCTCAAGTAGCCACAAAGAGTCTCAGGAAAAAATAAAAAAGAAGAAGAGAGGAAGAAAAAACAGTTAAAGAGGCAGAAAGTAAAAAGTAAAGAAAAAGACAGGTATTTCATTCAAAAGACAGGTGTTTCCCTTTATGTGTAACCTTTAAGTTAGACAGTTCTCTCCCAAAGGGATAATATTCTGTCACTAATCTCCACAGAACACAAACTAGGGGAAAGAGGCAATAGTTACAATAATAGATTTGAGTCTCTGGATGTTTCACTTAACCATCATTAGGGTAGGCCAGATCAAAAAATAAAAGGGCCCAGACAAGAAAAACATCCATTTGTCCATAGAGAGACCATATGGACTTGATGGAAAGAAATGCAGAATATACAAGATAGTCTTCTCATTTTTAAAGCAGTATTTTAAATATTCTGTAGTGGACTCATTCTACCTTGACCAAGCAAGCATATATGCATTATAGAGCTTCATATCAGCAGTGTTCATAACAGCAACAAGCAGGAAATAACCATATCCACCACTCCGTGGCTGATTGTACAAATCAGGGGTCAGCAAACGATGACCTGCAGGCCAAAGCCTGCCTGCAGCCTGTTTCTGTAAAGTGTAGTTGGAGTACAACTACACTCATCAATCAGGTATTGCCTTTGGCAGAGTTGAGTAGCTGTGAAAGAGACCGCATAGCTCACAAAGACTGAAATAGCTCACAAAGACTGAAATATTTACAATATGACCCTTTGCAGAAAAAAATTTGCCAACCACTGATTACATGGTTGCACACATTCAATGGAACACTCAGCTACCATTAAAAGAATACAAAAGATTTGTATAGATGGTATGAAAAGATATCTGATATCAAGAAAAAATGAATCAAAATAGTGTAGCTATAAATATTTCAGATGGTATTTGCCTAAAAACAAAGAATATAAATATACTTCAAATTTTCCTGGAAGGTATACAAGGAAGTTAACAGTGATTATCTCTGGGGTGCAGAAATAGAAAGTGGGACTGGGGAGAGGGAGGGAGGGAGGGAGAAATATTTATTTTATACTCTTGTCTATCATTAAAAATTTTAAATTCCCTTTATGACATTTATATTTATAAATAAACTAAATTAAATTTTAGAAGTAATGGGCGTTTGTTAAGAGCACATTTATTTGTAGAATGGATTAGTGTACTGTTCAATGGCACAATAATAATGACAGTCTTCTTTTTCTTATGGATATTTTTGTTTGAAATCTATGTAATATCTTCTGTTTCTTTTGACTAGTAAGTAGGGTAGCTGTTGTCTCATGTTTAAATATCTATCTGAAATTTTAGGTTCACTATTTGCTTTATTATTATTTTTTTTCATTTTAACATCTTTATTGGAGTATAATTGCTTTACAATGGTATGTTAGTTTCAGCTTCACAACAAAATGAATCAGTTATATATATACATATGTTCCCATATCTCTTCCCGCTTGCGTCTCCCTCCCACCCTCCCTATCCCACCCCTCCAGGCGGTCACAAAGCACCGAGCTGATCTCCCTGTGCTATGCGGCTGCTTCCCACTAGCTATCTACCTTATGTTTGGTAGTGTATATGTGTCCATGCCTCTCTCTCGCTTTGTCACAGTTTACCCTTCCCCCTCCCCATAGCCTCAAGTCCATTCTCTAGTAAGTCTATGTCTTTATTCCGTTTCACCCCTAGGATTTTCATGACTTTTTTTTTCTTAAATTCCGTATATATGTGTTAGCATACGGTATTTGTCTCTCTCTTTCTGACTTACTTCACTCTGTATGACAGACTCTAGGTCTATCCACCTCATTACAAATAGCTCAATTTCGTTTCTTTTTATGGCTGAGTAATATTCCATTGTATATATGTGCCACATCTTCTTTATCCATTCATCCGATGATGGGCACTTAGGTTGTTTCCATCTCTGGGCTATTGTAAATAGAGCTGCAATGAACATTTTGGTACATGACTCTTTTTGAATTTTGGTTTTCTCAGGGTATATGCCCAGTAGTGGGATTGCTGGGTCATATGGTAGTTCTATTTGTAGTTTTTTAAGGAACCTCCATACTGTTCTCCACAGTGGCTGAACCAATTCACATTCCCACCAGCAGTGCAAGAGGGTTCCCTTTTCTCCACACCCTCTCCAGCATTTATTGTTTCTAGATTTTTTGATGATGGCCATTCTGACTGGTGTGAGATGATATCTCATTGTAGTTTTGATTTGAATTTCTCTAATGATTAGTGATGTTGAGCATTCTTTCATGTGTTTGTTGGCAGTCTGTATATCTTCTTTGGAGAAATGTCTATTTAGGTCTTCTGCCCATTTTTGGATTGGGTTGTTTGTTTTTTTGTTATTAAGCTGCATGAGCTGCTTATAAATTTTGGAGATTAATCCTTTGTCAGTTGCTTCATTTGCAAATATTTTCTCCCTTTCTGAGGGTTGTCTTTTGGTCTTGTTTATGGTTTCCTTTGCTGTGCAAAAGCTTTTAAGTTTCATTAGGTCCCATTTGTTTATTTTTGTTTTTATTTCCATTTCTCTAGGAGGTGGGTCAAAAAGGACCTTGCAGTGATTTATGTCATAGAGTGTCCTACCTATGTTTTCCTCTAAGAGTTTGATAGTTTCTGGCCTTACATTTAGGTCTTTAATCCATTTTGAGCTTATTTTTGTGTATGGTGTTAGGGAGTGATCTAACCTCATACTTTTACATGTAGCTGTCCAGTTTTCCCAGCATCACTTATTGAATAGGCTGTCCTTTCTCCACTGTACATTCCTGCCTCCTTTATCAAAGATAAGGTGACCATATGTTCGTGGGTTTATCTCTGGGCTTTCTATCCTGTTCCATTGATCTATATTTCCGTTTTTGTGCCAGTACCATACTGTCTTGATTACTGTAGCTTTGTAGTATAGTCTGAGGTCAGGGAGCCTGATTCCTCCAGCTCCGTTTTTCGTTCTCAAGATTGCTTTGGCTATTCGGGGTCTTTTGTGTTTCCATACAAATTGTGAAATTTTTTGTTCTAGTTCTGTGAAAAATGCCAGTGGTAGTTTGATAAGGATTGCATTGAATCTGTAGATTGCTTTGGGTAGTAGAGTCATTTTCACAATGTTGATTCTTCCAATCCAAGAACATGGTATATCTCTCCATCTATTTGTATCATCTTTAATTTCTTTCATCAGTGTCTTATAATTTTCTGCATACAGGTCTTTTGTCTCCTTAGGTAGGTTTATTCCTAGATATTTTATTCTTTTTGTTGCAGTGGTAAATGGGAGTGTTTTCTTGATTTCACTTTCAGATTTTTCATCTTTAGTGTATAGGAATGCAAGAGATTTCTGTGCATTAATTTTGTATCCTGCTACTTTACCAAATTCATTGATTAGCTCTAGTAGTTTTATGGTAGCATCTTTAGGATTCTCTATGTATAGTATCATGTCATCTGCAAAGAGTGACAGCTTTACTTCTTCTTTTCTGATATGGATTCCTTTTATTTCCTTTTCTTCTCTGATTGCTGTGGCTAAAACTTCCAAAACTATGTTGAATAATAGTGGTGAGAGTGGGCAACCTTGTCTTGTTCCTGATCTTAGTGGAAATGCTTTCAGTTTTTCACCGTTGAGGACGATGTTGGCTGTGGGTTTGTCATATATGGCCTTTATTATGTTGAGGAAAGTTCCCTCTATGCCTACTTTCTGGAGGGTTTTTATCATAAATGGGTGTTGAATTTTGTCAAAAGCTTTCTCTGCTGAGATGATCATATGGTGTTTCTCCTTCAATTTGTTAATATGGTGTATCACGTTGATTGATTTGCGTATATTGAAGAATCCTTGCATTCCTGGAATAAACCCCACTTGGTCATGGTGTATGATCCGTTTAATGTGCTGTTGGATTCTGTTTGCTAGTATTTTGTTGAGGATTTTTGCATCTATGTTCATCAGTGATATTGGCCTGTAGTTTTCTTTCTTTGTGACATCCTTGTCTAGTTTTGGTATCAGGGTGATGGTGGCCTCATAGAATGAGTTGGGGAGTGTTCCTCCCTCTGCTATATTTTGGAAGAGTTTGAGAAGGATAGGTGATAGCTCTTCTCGAAATGTTTGATAGAATTCGCCTGTGAAGCCATCTGGTCCTGGGCTTTTGCTTGTTGGAAGATTTTTAATCACAGTTTCAATTTCAGTGCTTGTGATTGGTCTGTTCATATTTTCTATTTCTTCCTGATTCAGTCTTGGCAGGTTGTGCCTTTCTAAGAATTTGTCCATTTCTTCCAGGTTGTCCATTTTATTGGCATAGAGTTGCTTGTAGTAATCTCTCATGATCTTTTGTATTTCTGCAGTGTCAGTTTTTACTTCTTTTTCATTTCTAATTCTATTGATTTGAGTCTTCTCCCTTTTTTTCTTGATGAGTCTGGCTAATGGTTTATCAATTTTGTTTATCCTTTCAAAGAACCAGCTTTTAGTTTTATTGATCTTTGCTATCATTTCCTTCATTTCCATTTATTTCTGATCTGATTTTTATGATTTCTTTCCTTCTGCTAACTTTGGGGTTTTTTGTTCTTCTTTCTAATTGCTTTAGGTGCAAGGTTAGGTTGTTTATTCGAGATGTTTCCTGTTTCTTAAGGTAGGATTGTATTGCTATAAACTTCCCTCTTAGAACTGCTTTGGCTGCATCCCATAGATTTTGAGTCGTCGTGTCTCCTTTGTCATTGTTTCTAGGTATTATTTGATTTCCTGTTTGATTTCTTCAGTGATCACTTCGTTATTAAGTAGTGTATTGTTTAGCCTCCATGTGTTTGTATTTTTTACAGATGTTTTCCTGTAATTGATATCTAGTCTCATAGCGTTGTGGTCGGAAAACATACTTGATACATTTTCAATTTTCTTAAATTTACCAAGGCTTGATTTGTGACCCAAGATATGATCTATCCTGGAGAATGTTCCATGAGCACTTGAGAAAAATGTGTATTCTGCTGTTTTTGGATGGAATGTCCTATAAATATCGATTAAGTCCATCTTGTTTAATGTATCATTTAAAGCTTGTGTTTCCTTATTTATTTTCATTTTGGATGATCTGTCCATGGTGAAAGTGGGGTGTTAAAGTCCCCTACTATGAATGTGTTACTGTCGATTTCCCCTTTTATGGCTGTTAGTATTTGCCTTATGTATTGAGGTGCTCCTATGGTGGGTGCATAAATATTTACAATCATTATATCTTCTTCTTGGATTGATCCCTTGATCATTATGTAGTGTCCTTCTTTGTCTCTTCTAATAGTCTTTATTTTAAAGTCTGTTTTGTCTGATATGAGTATTGCTGCTCCAGCTTTCTTTTGGTTTCTATTTGCATGAAATACCTTTTTCCATCCCCTTACTTTCAGTCTGTATGTGTCTCTAGGTCTGAAGTGGGTCTCTTGTAGACAGCAAATATATGCGTCTTGTTTTTGTATCCATTCAGCCAATCTGTGTCTTTTGGTGGGAGCATTTAGTCCATTACATTTAAGGTAATTATTGATATGTGTGTTCCCATTCCCATTTTCTTAATTGTTTTGGGTTCGTTATTGTAGGTCTTTTCCTTCTTTTGTGTTTCTTGCCTAGAGAAGTTCCTTTAGCAGTTGTTGTAGAGCTGGTTTGGTAGTGCTGAACTCTCTCATCTTTTGCTTGTGTGTAAAGGTTTTAATTTCTCCATCAAATCTGAATGAGATCCTTGCTGGGTAGAGTAATCTTGGTTGCAGGTTTTTCTCCTTCAACACTTTCAATATGTCCTGCCACTCCCTTCTGGCTTGCAGAGTTTCTCCTGAAAGATCAGCTGTTAACCTTATGGGGATTCCCTTGTGTGTTATTTGTTGTTTTTCCCTTGCTGCTTTTAATATGTTTTCTTTGTATTTAATTTTTGACAGTTTGATTAATATGTGTCTTGGCGTATTTCTCCTTGGATTTATCCTGTATGGGACTCTCTGCGCTTCCTGGACTTGATTAACTCTTTCCTTTCCCATATTAGGGAAGTTTTCAACTATAATCTCTTCAAATATTTTCTCAGTCCCTTTCTTTTTCTCTTCTTCTTCTGGAAGCCCTATAATTCGAATGTTGGTGCGTTTAATGTTGTCCCAGAGGTCTCTGAGACTGTCCTCAGTTCTTTTCATTCTTTTTTCTTTATTCTGCTCTGCATTAGTTATTTCCACTATTTTACCTTCCAGGTCACTTATCCGTTCTTCTTCCTCACTTATTCTGCTATTGATCCCATCTAGAGTATTTTTCATTTCATTTATTGTGTTGTTCATCATTGTTTGTTTCATCTTTAGTTCTTCTAGGTCCTTGTTAAATGTTTCTTCCATTTTGTCTATTCTATTTCCAAGATTTTGGATCATCTTTACTATGATTATTCTGAATTCTTTTTCAGGTACACTGCCTATTTCCTCTTCATTTGTTAGGTCTGGTGGGTTTTTATCTTTCTCCTTCATCTGCTGTGTGTTTTTCTGTCTTTTCATTTTGCTTATCTTACTGTGTTTGGGGTCTCCTTTTTGCAGGCTGAAGGTTCGTAGTTCCTGTTGTTTTTTGTGTCTGTCCCCAGTGGCTAAGGTTGGTTCAGTGGGTTGTGTAGGCTTCCTGGTGGAGGGTACTAGTGCCTGTGTTGTGGTGGATGAAGCTGGATCTTGTCTTTCTGGTGGGCAGGTCCACGTCTGGTGGTGTGTTTTGGGGTGTCTGTAGACTTATTATGATTTTGGGCAGCCTCTCTGCTAATGGGTGGAGTTGTGTTCCTCTCTTGCTAGTTGTTTGGTATAGGATGTCCAACACTGTAGCTTGCTGGTCGTTGAGTGAAGCTGGGTGCTGGCATTGAGATGGAGATCTCTGGGAGATTTTCGCCGTTTGATATTATATGCAGCTGGGAGGCCTCTTGTGGACCAGTGTCCTGAAGTTGGCTCTCCCACCTCAGAGGCACAGCACTAACTCCTGGCTGCAGCACCAAGAGCCTTTCATCCCCATGGCTCCCTAATTTGGGATGATTCGTTGTCTATTCATGTATTCCACAGATGCAGGGTACATCAAGTTGATTGTGGAGCTTTAATCCGCTGCTTCTGAGGCTGCTGGGAGAGATTTCCCTTTCTCTTCTTTGTTCTCACAGCTCCCAGGGGCTCAGCTTTGGATTTGGCCCCGCCTCTGCGTGTAGGTCGCCAGAGGGCGTCTGTTCTTTGCTCAGACAGGACGGGGTTAAAGGAGCTGCTGATTCGGAGGCTCTGGCTCACTCAGGCTGGGGGTAGGGAGGGTCACGGAGTGCGGGGCGGGCCTGCGGTGGCAGAGGCCAGCGTGATGTTGCCAGCCTGAGGCGCGCCGTGCGTGCGTTCTCCTGGGGGAGTTGTCCCTGGATCCCGGGACCCTGGCAGTGGCGGGCTGCACAGCCTCCCCGGAAGGGGGGTGTGGATAGTGACCTGTGTTCGCACACAGGCTTCTTGGTGGCGGCAGCAGCGGCCCTAGCGTCTCATGTCTGTCTCTGGGGTCCGCACTCCTAGCCGCGGCTCGCGCCCGTCTCTGGAGCTCCCCCAAGCAGCGTTCTTAATCCCCTCTCCTCGCGCACCAGGAAACAAAGAGGGAAGAAAAAGTCTCTTGCCTCTTCGGCAGGTCCAGACTTTTCCCCGGACTCCCTCCCTGCTAGCCGCGGTGCACTAACGCCCTGCAGGCTGTGTTCACGCCGCCAACCCCAGTCCTCTCCTGGCGCTCCAACCGAAGCCGGAGCCTCAGCTCCCAGCCCTGCCCTTCCCGGCGGGCGAGCAGACAAGCCTCTCACCTGGTGAGTGCCGGTCGGCCCCGATCCTCTGCGCTGGAATCTCTCCGCTTTGCCCTCCGCACCCCTGTTGCTGTGCTCTCCTCTGCGACTCCGAAGCTCCCCCACTTCGGCACCCGCAGTCTCCGCCCGTGAAGGGGCTTCCTAGTGTGTGACACTTTTCCTCCTTCACAGCTCCCTCCCGCTGGTGCAGGACCCGTCCCTATCCTTTTGTCTCTGTTTATTTTCTTCTTTTGCCCTAACCAGGTACGTGGGGGGTTCCTTGCCTTTTGGGAGGTCTGAGGTCTTCTGCCAGCGTTCAGTAGGTGCTCCGTAGGAGTTGTTCCACGTGTAGATGTATTTCTGGTGTATCTGTGGGGAGGAAGGTGATCTCCGCGTCCTACTCGTCCGCCATCTTCCCGGAAGGCCCACTATTTGCTTTAGATGATTAGCATTTACCTCTTCATTAACTTAGTGAGGAAATCATTAAGGCATTTAATACCAATTAAATAGTTTAGATTTTTAGTATGAGGAATTTCACACAGAGGTCCTATTTTCCAATGTAATTTATAAAACACAATTTAAATTCCATTTGGATCTTTTAAAATTTTTAACTTTTTTTGTTTCTAATTTGAGAAAAAAAATATTTGATTTTGGGCAAATTATTTAAATACTTCTTGATTTGTTTTAATCTGAAAGATGGAATGAAAAATGCCACCTGCCTCACCAAATAAAATTTTGGTGTTAAGAAGAACTTTTCAGTGTTCAGTCAATTATCAGTTGTTTCAACTATATCATTTTGGCAGAGTTTTGGTGCATTCAAAACGTGGATAGTCACAAAAAGGTTTTTGGTGTTTTTTTATGGTATGCATGGAACAAATTCAGAGAGGCATTTTTTTTTTTTAAATCTACAGTCTGGAATCTTAGACTCAGACCACAGATGATCCTGGGAAAGCCACACATCAACTGTGAGAAATTAGAAAACTTGGGCTTCAAATAAAAACAGTGGCAAGGTCTCTTTTAGCATGAAAACTCTATTTTTTGAAGCCAGTGCCCATTTCTCATCTTCAAAATGGGGATGGTTGTACCTTCTTAGCCAATTTCATAAGATTTTTGTGAAAATTAAATGAATTAATGTATACTAGAGAAATTAGTAAATTGTAAGATTGCATACCAGAATTTTCCAAAACCTGTTGCTTTGCAAGATGATTTTCAGGGGAATGAAAAATTTTCTATTCTAGTGATTATGTATTTATTTCATATTTACTTTTTATTTATGGTGAGTGTTATACTTATGGTAGCCTCCTTTGAAATTAATTTTCAGAAGTAAAACTGTGAGTCAACTTAGTGAAAAATCTCAAATAACTCACACTACAAGTGGAAGATATGACAAAAATCAGGGTGACACTTTGTGCAAGTCCAAAGTTCAGGAAACACTGCATTATAGAGATATAAATTTCACTTGAGTTTTCATATTTTGCCATGTGGATCTCAATTGGCATTGTTTAATCTGTGTGGCTGCAAACATACTGTGATAAACCAAGACACATGGAGCCCTTTTGCAGTAAAGGAAGAAAGAAAAGCCACAGATGCCTAAAGCATTTAGGAAAGGAACCCCACTGTAGCTGAAATACTGGCCAGCATGAGGTCCCTAGTCCCAAGTTAGTGTGGGGTGGGCTGAGTCCATTGAAAGAAGAAGAAGAAAAACAACCACCACCAAAGAACTGAAAAGTATATCTCTAGAAAGGACTTACAACATTTCTGAGAGATTACTTTTAGGCAGATTACAGTAGGAGAAGTGTGACTCTCATGCTGAGCGGACCCAACTGTATGTCTGATCTGAATCTCACAGAACTGTCAGCCCAGTGAGTCCCCATCATTCAAGCTGCTAGAATTTGGAAAGGGCAACAAATATGGGAGAGGAGTGGTGTTGGGAAACCCACCTCTGTGTTCACAGCCTAATGCTACTGGACTCTGCCTGAATATGGCTCTCGTGACTCTAGGTGACAGAGGCATGCCAAGCTCAGGCTGGGAGGAAGTAAGGGTGGGGTCAAGGTACCTGTCTTCCTCTGTGACTTAGACAGCAAAAATGTCTTGTCATGACACAGTCACAAGCCCACTCGGGCCTTTCCCCCCAAGCCCTTCCTATTCTGCCCAGCAGACAGCTCCAAGGGCAGAGGGTCCTTCTCCTGGGTACCTGTACATTCCTCCCTCTCTGTTCCTCAAATCTGCCTGAGAAGAGTACATTTTGTTCCCTCATCCAATTTCATGCTCTTAATTTGGGAGTAGAGAAGCAAGCTATGACATTGAAAGTTGAGGACTCCCATGTAAGAAATGGGAACATCTTGGTTTCTAGTACCTGCCTGTGTAACTACCGATTTTTTTGTCCCTGCAAATTCAGATGAGTAAGGAAATGCTTATGCAGCAGTTCAGAGGCAAGAGGGAGTATCTATCTTGATTATTTATTTAAAAAATTCTTTGAAGCCTACCATTTAACCCCAACAGAGGAGTTTGGATTTTTCAGCCACACGCAGTGATTTTGTTCCTCTGGAGCCTTGTATGAATTATTAAGGTATTCAGAAAAAAGAGCAAATAGAGTTCTGCAAGGTAATCAAAAGTAAATATGCTAATGTGGGCCTATAGGACAGTATTTTTATCAGAAAGGACATTAAACTTAGATCAGTTATTCATCTAAATTAAGGAAATTGAAAAAGAGGACAAGACTAGCAAATTACCTTTGCTGATGGTCGAAATCAGCCTTATCTTGGACTCTTTCTTAATCGCTTTTCTCACTGTAAAACCTAGTTACTAGGATACGGCTGTGTGGCAGCATCTTTATTAGAAATAGTGTGGGAGAAAAAAAGGTCAGAAGCTCATTTCCAATAACGGTTTGACAAGTAACACGGAGAAAAGGGCAGAAGGAATTGAAGTTTGTGGGGTTTCCCTACATCAAGATTTTGAGAGAGCAATTATGTTAATGGGAAGTTTCCAGGAGTATATTTTATTAATCTCAGGGCTGAAAGAAAGAGACATGATATCATATTATCTTCAATTAAAACGAGGAAGCCTAAAAAGGTACATAAATATCTTTTTAAAGGATCAGGTAAATATCAAGATATCAAGTAAAGAACAAAAATCCCACCATCGGTCACTGATAAAAATTTGCTTACCTTAACTCTGGCTAAATCCAGACCTCTACAATATATAGATAGAAGTCACAGATCCAATTATCACGATTTGAAAATAGCCAGTAGCTTAAGGGTTTAAGCACTGTAGAAAACTTTACAAGACCCAGGAGGCTCTCTTTGAACCAAAGTCTTCAAAGAGGTCATTATTCCTCTCTGCACTAGTATATCCTTATATCAGAATAGGGATATATTAGTAAAATTACACTAATGAAAATTTCTTTGAATTAAACCCTATCTTACCATTGTCTTCTAACAAGATCAGAGCTGTACTAATAAATTACCAAAATTTATATAAAGATGAAAAAGCTCTACAGTAAAACATGTCTGAATTATTAACAATACGATTTGCAGAGAGATTAGAAAGCCAAGAAAAGAAAAACACCTAACACCTCAGACACTCTGCCTTTTTGTGCCTTCCCTGCTCTTCTCCCCCACAATCACCACACACAGAGGCAGTCTGGGCGAGGATAGAGCTTCTATGTTTTGGCTTCCAATAAACCTGATATTGAAGCTCATGTCTATCAATTTATTAGCTGTGTGACCTCGAGAGGATCCCATAGCTCATCTGAGGCTTAGTTTCTTCAGCTATAAAATGGACTTAATTTTCAGTCTTATTATGATCATTAAATGAGGTCATATATTTAAGCTGTAGGTATTTAACAAATATTAGCTAATTACTAGAGTTTTGAGGGGAAGTCAATAAAGAACACTCTTCTACCCTGCCTAAGAATGGAACAAGTGAGAAATGGACATAGAAGGCTGACAGATGGACCTCAAATTACTCATAACAGCTGGATTGTAGTCATGACTAGGGCTACAGTGGGCTTACTAATAATTCCCCTCTAAATAAAATCTACCCATCTAGTCACTGGCACAGCTGGACAGGGACAGGTGTCTTGCATCATGGAAGAGGATAGACCAGAATATACTCTCCCACTAGGAGGGTGCTTCAAAAGAGAGAGCCCAGAGTACCTGAGTGTGATTCCCAGACACTTTTAAATGCACCTATCATTCCTTCTCCTGGGAGGAGTAAATGAGGTGTTTGAGGGAGGCTGGAAGTCCCTCCATGTGAAAACATAAGAGGGAGGGACATTGAGATTTCTCCCCAAATATTATTATACTTTTGATGGCTATAATTTTAGAAAATTGATTTTTTTTAACCAGCTGAAAAATGGACTACTACAATACTTATAAATTTATATGAATATATGTGTGTGTATATAAATATATATATATATGTTTTTTCTTTTCCTTCTTCTTTGATATTTTCTCCTTCTGAAGAAAGTTGAACTATTGTTCCCAATGATTACCTTTCTCCCACTAGGAAGGATTTTACATGCTTGCCCTTTGCCACAATTTTCTCAGTATCTTTCCTGTAGGTGGACCATTTGCCCCTGTCCCATTAACTTTGGCCATGGTCACGTGACATGCTTTGGTCACTGGAATATGTGTGGATAGGAGGTAAACCATGTCTGAGCAGAAGCTTTAAATGATCTTGTGTGATTTGTCTCTGTCCACCCTTGACCGTCTGCTCTCCATCACGAGGACACCAGGCCCGAGGCAGTGGCTGCTTCTTTAGACTAGATCCCAAGAAGAGTAGACATATGAAGCTGGCCCAATGGAACCAGCTTAGCCTAGGTAAGCCCAGACCTGGTTACCTATGTAATCAATACACCTGCAGCTGACCTGAACTCCTTAGGAATAAATATTATTGTAAGCCACAAAGAGTTTAGGGTTGTTAATATCACAAAACAGTTTATTAAACTGTGCACAATTTGTTCTTAGTAGATGCTTGACCAGACAGCTTGCAGGGTCATATCTCAGGTGAGAGGTAAGGACAGCAGTCAAAGCTCAGGACAAGCCTCTCCGAAACCTGTGGAATTGTGTTGAGTCAGCCCAACACCCATTCACCTGTTACTAACATAATAGTGACGGTCAGGATTCTCACCAATACTGTTAGCACTTTTTGAGCTTGGCAAGGAATAGGACATGGTCAGACACTGGCTAGGTGCTGAAGCGTTCTGTGAATGCCAGAGGCAGTGCCATCCGTACTGGAGGAATCCTATGTCTCCCAATCTGTATAGTCAGAGGGAGAATTATAAAAAAATGAACCTCTTTTAAATGCATGACCACCAGGAGTATATACTAAATTGTCTTAGCCCTTCTGCATAGTATAATTTAACTTGTGAACTTTCCAAGTGTGCAGTTGGTTCTGTGAAAGTGAATTATGGCAAATACTTAAATCTTATTACAATAAAACATTATAATGGACCGCTGGTGACCAAAAAGATTTCCAAAATCTAGTAATCACCAATTTTTTGGGGGAAAAATGTTCAAGTAAAATTTGATGTTTCCTCACTTTGTATGATAGAATTTGACTTATAAACGTTTTTCTTTTGGGGGGCAGTATACTACAAGTGACTAAGGGTAAAGGCTCAAAATGAACTAACAGGACTCATTTCAAATGCCTAGTCACCACAAGTCCTAACTTTATATTCTTTGGCAAGTCACACTGAGCTGTTTCCAGGCAGGAAGGGTAATATGCCTACATAACAAGGTTGAATAAGGATTATGTGAGATTATATATTTAAGGCACTTAGTACATTGCTAGCATACTGTAAGCACTTGATATTTGTTAGACATATTTTTAATTCTTTGCCATAAATAATTATGTACAAAGCACAAACAGTCAATATTTTTCAAAGTTTCAGTTGTTGATACTTCCAAATCATTAAAATATGGGTGAAATTTTATCAAAAAATGAGATTCTATCATGATAGAGATGATAACAGGAGAAAAAGGAAATTCTGTTTTGTTTGGACAAAGACAAGGCAGCCATTTCCATAAATATTCAATAGCTAACACCAAGAGTTTGAACATTTCAAAATGTCACTGTCTTTTAGTAGTAGTACTTTGCTAGCTTTTTTTCTTAATCGTTTTCGTAATCTTCCCAGCTATTTTACTATAAAAGTTATTTACATATGCACACAATTCTTCTCTACCAAAGTCAATGACATTTCTAAAAACAATAAATATTGAAAACTTCCACACCACTCTCAAGGTTTTATTTTACTTTTTTGCACTACTAATTCATTCCCTTTTTCTGGAGGTTTGCTCCTCTGACAAGACCAACCCAGATTTATAGATTGACTCATTTCTTTAAATCTATTTTATTATGAAATTTCAAATACACAAAGAAATATATGAAAATATTAACATGAATACACATGCAACCACACACAGATTTTTCATTACATAACATTTTCTCTTTTTTTTTTTTTAAAAAAAAAACAAGAGACTAGAGATAAAGTTGTGGTCCTCTGTGTAATTTTCCTTCCTTTGTTCTGTAAATGCACCTGCTATTTCTGAATTTGCTACAGTTTTGCATTCTTTTAAGCTTCACATAAATGTTGCATATTGTAATTGCCATGATAAAAATTCCACTTTTCCTCAATATCATGTATTTAAATGTATCCATCTTGACTAATGTAGATCTACACTATTCATTTGAACTGATATGTAATACTCCTTTGTATGAGCAAACAGCAATTGATTCATTTTCAGGTTCATGTTTATAAATTTTGCTATTTAGCATATGCTGTAGTTTTTGCCCTTACAACCTTGGCATTCACTTCTTCAGGCTGAAGGCTGCTTCCAGTGACACTCTGCTGGAGGGTTTTTGTTCTGATACACTAAGAGCACACTCAGCCTGCTTGCAGAGCAAGTTGAAATGCCAGAGAGCCTGAAGCGGTCTTCATTCAATGATAGACAGGAATTTAGTGGATAAATACCCCAGCTCTTTTCATACCGCTTATGAGAGAACTCTGAGGTGTGTCTCCCACCAGTATTTGCCTCAATTGCCCACGGTTGCAATTTGTTGATCATGCACCCTTTGTTTTCCTGCCTGTCCCTGTGTCACATCTCCACTTCCTCACTTGTTTTTCCTGGGATCACCTCCCAGATAAACTATGTGAATGCAAATCCTTGTTTCCAGATCTATTCTTGGGAACCTAAACTAAGGCTGCTATTCAAAACACGCTTGCAAGAGACATACTCTAGTTGTACATTTCTCCTTATCCACATGCAAGTGAATTTCTCTAGGGCAGAATCAGCAAAAAAAACAGTCCAGGAGTCCAAATCCAGCCTGCTACTTGTTTTGTATAGCTCGTGAGCTAAGAAAGGATTTTACATTTTTTAAAGGTTGAGAAAAATCAAAAGAAGAATGATATTTCAGGACATGTAATTGTATGAAATTCAAATTTTAGTGTCTATAAAAAGGTTTTGTTGGAGTTCAATAATGCTCATTTGTTTACTTATTGTCTTTGGCTATTTTCGCACTACCACAGCAGAGATGAGTGGTTGCTTCAGAGACTGGATGGTCTGCAAAACTAAAAATATTTACTGTCTGGCCCTTTATAGAAAAAAACTCATGAACCCCTGCTCTAGGGCAGCGGCCCCCAACTTTCTGGCACCAGGGACCGGTTTCGTGGAAGACAATTTTTCCACAGACCGGGGGCAGGACAGGGGACGGTTTCGGGATGATTCAAGCACATTACATTTATTGTGCACTTTATTTCTATTACTTTTACATTGTAATATATAATGAAATAATTATACAACTCATCATAATGCAGAATCAGTGGGAGCCCTGAGCTTGTTTTCCTGCAACTAGATGATCCCATCTGGGGGTGATGGGAGACAGTGACACCAGAAGTGTGTTGCTTATGTCCAGTCTAGTCCATAAGAGGCAGCTTAATTGTCACTTGCCACTCACTGATAGGGTTTTGAAATGAGTCTGCAAGCAATTGATTTATTATGGTCTCTGTGCAGTCAAACCTCTCTGCTAATGATAATCTTAATTTGCAGCTGCTCCCCCATGCTAACATCACTGCCTCAGCTCCACCTCAGATCATCAGTCATTAGATTCTCATACAGAGCGCAC
Source organism: Leucopleurus acutus (assembly GCF_964270905.1). NCBI lineage: Eukaryota > Metazoa > Chordata > Mammalia > Artiodactyla > Delphinidae > Leucopleurus > Leucopleurus acutus. The sequence continues at coordinate 60,413,411 of NC_139142.1, read as the reverse complement.
AACCTAGATCCCTCGCATGCACAGTTCACAGTAGGGTTTGCACTCCTATGAGAATCTAATGCTGCAGATATGAGGCGGAGCCCAGGTGGTAATGTGAGCGATGGTGAGTGGCTGTAAAGAGATGAGGCTTCATTTGCTCTCCCATACTCACCTCCTGCTGTGTGGCCTGGTTCCTAACAGGCCACGGACTTGTACCGGTCCATGGCCCGGGGGTTGGGGACTCCTGCTCTAGGGTATGCATCTAGAAGTAGAATTTCTGTGTTCAAAATAATGCATATATATATATATATATATATATATATATATATATGTATACACATACATATATTTATATATATACATATATAAATATATTTTATGTATTTATATACATTATATATGTGTGTGTGTATATACAGACACACACATGCACACATACTGTAAATACTGCCAAATTACTCTCATAGTGGTTGTTCCCATTTATACTCCCATCCACCAAGGGTATTTGAGTGTTTCCATTTCTCTATGTCCTTACCAGCATGTTTTTCTTAACGCCTTTATAATACTGGCTAATCTCTCTTTTTAACAAAGGAATGTTTGTGTCTCAGGCTCTTTTAAAGACAATAATATCTAAAGAAATGTTTTGTATTAAAAGTCTTTATGGTTATCTTTAAGTTGTGACAGATGATATTGGTTTTTCATTTAAGGGAGTGATATAAAATTTCCCTTTAAAAATTTTTTTAAGGAAAAAGAATAAGTTGTTGAAAGAGAAACAGTTAAGTGTATAACAGAAAAGTGATGTGCAGATGTGGCAAAATCATAAAGATGGATTCTGAATGAGTGAAATTTGTGAATCAGTGGAGTGGAAACTCGAGGCCTGTGTTTTAATCCTGGGTCAATCACTTGCTCATTGTGTGTTCTTGGACAAATGATTTATCCTTTCTAGATTTCAGTAAAATGGGAACAATTGCTGAAGCTTCCTATATATTCTCTCATAGTATTATTTTGAAGATTTATTGAGATTAAGAGTTTAATAAAGGTGTAGAGCATTATATAAGTGTAAGACATTGCTGTGTTGCACCATCTCCATGCATAACCTGTATCACAACCTAACTGGAGTTTCTACCATTTTTCCTGAAGATGAAGAACATGGTCTACTTTTGGTGTTTGGTTTTTTGCTCACATTGATACCTTTGTTGATAGTACCAACACCAGGCCCTCTGTATCTGCTGGTGGAAATTCTATTGACTGTTCATCAAACTTTTTCCATGAAGTTTTTTGCAGATTCCATTTTCTCTTGTCATCTTCTATGATCTCTTCCTCTTGTAAATCTTTATATTATTTAAAGATGTTCTCTCACAACATGGGACACAGCCCACTGTCTATTAGTTGGGCTGCTTATGTATTATGGACATAGACAGTTGTACTCCTTTGGCATCTTTTTCAGAATCTAGCATTGTTCCTTGCAGGTAGCACTAGCAAATGAATATATGTTGACTTTAATTTTTTTTATATGTACCTGTTACCTCTTTTTAAAGTACGTTTGCACAAATTTTGTCTGTATGGCTGAGAATATGAGCCCTTGGTAGGGTTTACAAGGCTTCCTTATGGTGGGCCTCTTCCTACCTCTTCAGGCTCATCTTAAAACAGCCTGTCCTCGGGGCTTCCCTGGTGGCACAGTGGTTGAGAGTCGGCCTGCCGATGCAGGGAACACGGGTTCGTGCTCTGGTCCGGGAAGATCCCACATGCTGCGGAGTGGCTGGGCCCGTGAGCCATGGCCACTGGGCCTGCGCGTCCGGAGCCTGTGCTCTGCAACGGGTGAGGCCACAACAGTGAGAGGCCCCGCGTATCGCAAAAAAACCCAAACAAACAAACAGCAAAAAAACAGCCTGTCCTTGATCGCTCTGTGTCAGCCACACTGATCTGCCAGTCCCCCAAATGTATGTGCTCCTTCTGCCTCAGGGCCTTTGCACATATTATTCCAAGTGTATGAATGATCTCCCTCTCCCTTCACTTAAGAATTCTACTCATTTTTCAGACTTGAAAATCGCCTCCTCTCCAGGGATACCCTGTCTTACCTTCTTGGCTAGGTCAAATTTCCCTCCTGTCTGCACTGATAGTATCATAGACTTTTCACTGGCAGCATTTATCACACAGAAATTTTATAGTTATTTGTATGATTATTTGACTAATGTTAATATTATCCATTAAGCCTTATGCTTCATGAAGACATGGTAATATTTGTTTTCCCTTACTGTTATATATATAGCATCTAATACAATGCTGGGTACATAGTAAATGCTCAATGCACATCTGTTGGATAACTTACTGAATGAATAAAGTGTTGCTCTGTTCCCTGCAAAATCAAATACAAGGTACTGTTCTCCCTTGTTCTTGTCTTCCATTATCAACAAGGAAATACATACGAGCAAGGGCATACATTGCGCTTTATCTGCTTTAGCCAAGTAGTCTTGGAAAACTTCCAGGGTGTCAAGACCCCAGTCACAGCTTCCAGGAATCAGTGACTTCCTACAGCAGTTCTTAGCGACCTGTGGCTGCTGACCCCTGCCTTTTGAATATTATATTTTCCTCAAGCAAATGCCGTCTGTGATAGTTAGATTCCAGCTGCAGGCCACTCTCAATATATCCAGGTGCCATTTTACTTTAAATTCCTATCTAAAAATAATCAGGTTTTTGAACCTGATGAATAATACACAATTTAAATTCAGGTGCCAAGTGCCACGTTGATGTCTAAAGGAACAGGTAATCTCGCGTTTGGTTTCTGACATAAAAAGACCTGCCTTGCTGTGAGGCATGAATTACAGACAACCCTGCAACCTCACACATCAAACCTGACACTAAGGGCAGCCTCCATATATATGTAAACAAATGTGCGTAATTATTATTCAGACTCTATATTTTAAAACCTACTTTTATGGTCAACAACACTAGGCTTTCACCACTTATTAGTCTTCATACTGTGGCAATAAATTATGGCATAGAGGATTTTGAAAAGTACTTATCTGTTTGCCACTTTACTAAAGCAGGTTCTTCGAACTCCATCCCCATCTCTTTTTATTTTTGGATTTCTAAAATGACCTATGAGGTTATGTTTCAGTGGAGATAAAAAAATTTGGCTTCAGAGTACCATGTTTACATATCTTTATTATAAATGCCTTCATACTATAGCTCTGGCAAGGACATGGTCCATGAACAGATGTCAGCAGACGTACAGTGGCACTGCATCTATGTAACTGGGCCAAGGCCCCCTTCAGCAGCATTGTCTGTTGTCTCTCCACAACCCAATTAGCATTTATGTGCTGCTCAGGGCCACACATTTGGACCATAAGGAATTGTATTCTCCCAGATTTCGGTGTGAACTGAGCATTACTTGTCTGAATCTAAACTTACCTCTTTACGTTTTCTACCCTGAGAGTGAAAAAACAAATGCTTGCTTTTAACCACAGGAGGTGATCAAAGCTAATGGTCTGGATAATGTGGCTGTGAGTACTGGTTTAGGCAGTGATTTAATCTGGGAGAGAAATTATTGCAGAAAATGTTCCTACGCAGTCCTGGATTTTCTAAATTAAAGAAGACTCTCATTTCCATTTTCAAAGAGTGCTCCTGGGTATCATTCCTGTTTAATGTTGCGTTGCTGGGTTGGTAGTGGATTGGCCTACAAGTGGGGTAGAGAGAAGGTGCCAGTCAATACTAGAGTGGCCCAGGATGAAAGAGCGCCAACAGAACATCTGGGTTAGAGATCCAGCTGCTTTGGGGAAGGCTCTGATCCAAACTTATCATGAATTTCATAATGACTTTCTAGCACAGGGTCAGAGTAGTGCCAGGACTGCTATTTACAGAGGAACCATTTGTGTTACATTTTATTTTGCTTGGTTTCCTCCATTGCATTTGTGATGAAACCTATGCAGAAATTTTGATAAAGAAGACATTTAAACATTTTTAGTAGTGAAGTTTAGAAAATATATTGAAAATTGAGTATGTGGCAATGTAAAAATCTGTGTTTTGAGTTAATTTTCTTTGATGGCATAAACAAACATTGATGTGAAAAGGAGTTTTTAACTACAAAATAGTATAATCCTATGTCAACAGTGGTTATTTCTGGCTGGAGGGCTTTGGATGATTTAAAATTCTTCCTTTTTTGTTTGTCTTCATTTTCTAAATGATTTATTTGTATTATAAAAGCACACACACGTATACATGAACATACATGTGTGTACATTTGTGCATACATATACAACATGTATACTTAGGTGGATATTTTCCTTATGAGGAGCTGCTATTTCAAAGAAACATCTGTTTTCACCTCCCAGGATTCTATGTCAGAAGTGTGTGTTTATGGGGTAGGAAAAGTAAAAAGGGGATGAGAAAGGGTGGGCTAGAGACAAGCAGGAAACTCTAGCTCTTCCCTTGTCTGGGGATGGGTCTCTGAGCTCCCATTTTCCTCTGAATCATACCTGGTTTGGCTGTAGGACTGTCACTTTAGCTTTGCAACTGTGATGTTCAGGTCAGGAGAAATGAATCACTTGGCTTGCTAATGACTTATGCTCCACTAAGCCCTTCACTTGTGCCCATTATGAAATTTCCTTAGGGAAGTTTGTGGTTTGTTGGTGTTATAGACCACTGTTTGCTTACAGAGCAGTCATCTGCTCTACCTCAACTATTTCCTTGTTAAAGAAACCCAGTGTATTGGGTGGCCATGTTTCATGTGCTCTTCTCCAGTTTCAAGCGGTGAGGATAGTGCAGGTTTTCTAGTCTAAGTCAGTTGTACTAATTCTTTTCCTCTTGCCAGTGATGGGTGTCAGCGTGGACATGTGACACAATCCTCGTTGATTAGATACAAATGAAAGTTCATTGGGGAGATTTGGGGAAATGTCTCTAGAAAGGGATATAAAGCAGTGGCATGGGGTTTTTTTTCTCTCTTTTTTTTTTGGATTTGAATGTTGTTGCATTAGAACTGCTGCAGCCATGTTGCTCTCATGGCAGAATGAAAGACAAAGTCGTTCTGAAAGTGCTGAGGAAGGCAGGTAACTTGGGTCCCTGTTGATATTGCCCTGTTGCTGAAAAATCTACCTCTGAATTTCTTGTTGTGAGGCAATAAACTCCTTAAGCATTTTAGCTACTTTGTTTTTCTTGTTGTTGGAACTCTGTGACTTACAGCTCAAATCATCCTAACTGATTCAACCTATAATCAAATTTCAAAATGAATCTTTTTTTCGCCTTCCTATAGGAGATAAATAGCTCAGCAACATGATAACTGCTACTTGGATAAGTAGAGCTTTGATATCACTCCTGCCCCATATAATGGTTCATTTTAAGGAGAAGGAGTACACACACAGACATGCACACATTCTGCCAAGTGCTTTAAAATAACTCTTTAGTGTTTCACTCACATTTGAATTAAAAGTTTGGAATGAATTTAAATATCTACCAATACAGCACTAGTTGAATATGGTATATAATGGACAATGGAATACTAGGCAATAGTTAAAAAGAATAAGATAGATCTATATAGATTTATCTGGATAGATCTTCAATATATATTTTATGTAAAAAAAGTTACATATTTATATATACAATATATTATTTCACATTTGTGTATATGTATAAATGTATGTATACAAATTATATTTTCACTGAAATATATTTATAAATAGAAAAGTTCCAGAAAATTTAACAACAAATGGATGGTGGTGGTTACCTTTGGGAAAAGGAGCTATACTGGGGGAATTGAAAGGAATATTACAATTTTTACTCTATGTATTTAAGTAATATTTGAATAAATTTACTGAATTTATTCCTGTGTTACTTATGTAATTAAACATAAAAAAATCTACAAGTCATGTTAAAATACTTACAGTTGCTTTTAACTCTGTGATTATTACTTCCCACCTAATCCATTAAACAAAAGTATGCATGTATTTGCTTACTTTTATTGATATATTGAACAATATATAGAGTTTTTTTTGACTGTTGTGCACCTACTTTTCTCCCCCTTCCCCCTCCAAAAACACAGCTATTAGGCCCACATGTCCATTTTGTGAAACTTTTCTATTACGGGTAGTCCAAGAAGGATGGATATTCCCTGGCTTCAGACTTCCACTCTGGCCTCTAATCTGAGGGACCAAATCCCTGGTTTAGCCAAGAGTAGGAGGCGCTTGCTCCTGGAACTTTTACGTGAGTGAGTCAAGGTGAAAATAGTGTTTGGGGGTCGGACTGGTCACAGAGAGTGGCCCGGTAACCAGATTTTTCCTGCCGTAGGGCATGGATCCTTTTGTGGCCCAAACTATGAGAGCTTCAGACCTCTTTGGGTTTCTGCCTGCTCTCCAAACCTCACCTTGGGAACCCCCAATGTCCTTCCCACCTTTATGATTAGATAGCTGAGTGCACTTTTCTTGTATGCAGCCAAGAACTGACTGATACAACTAATATTAACTAAAGTAGACCCGTCTCTTTTTCTACGTGAAATGATCAATAATCACTAGAACCATCCTATGGGAAAAGACTATTTTTGGAATATGAATGTCCATAACAAAGTTTTAATTTGTGATTTATACAGCAGCAAGCCAGCTCTGGGGCTTTTTCTATTTAATCATGGTAATGATGATGCATTATTCTTTTATATCCCTCAGGCTGCATTTACTTTTGATAACATGAAGAAGGAACAGAATTCCTAAAGACCTAATGAATCGAGATGTCTTTCACCTGGAGACTGACTCTTTTAAAACATCCTATTTGTAACTTGCTTTATAGTTGTAAATTGTGGACCTACAGAACGGTTGTCATTGAATTTAGTCCCTGAAAGAAACTCAGTAATTATCTAGGAACATGCTCTTATTTTATAGCTAAGAAACCAAAGTCCTCAGTAAAAAGATTTACCCCAAATCACATAGCTATTTAAAAGCAGAGTTGGGCTTAAAATTCAAGTCTTCTGACTCCAAGTCCAAAGTTCCTTCTCTACATGCCATTCTCCAGAGATTTCATGATAAAACAAAGAAAGATGGAGTTAAAACGTCACTTTGCTTTGAAAACAATAGTAAATATATTCATAATAATGCTTTTTAGACTATGGTAAACATTTACATTGTTTTGATTAACAAGTTTTAGGAAAATATGCCTTTAGATAAGAAATTGGAACAAGTAAAAACCATTTTTAAATGTTTTTCTTTTCCGCCCTTTTCCTTAATTCTACATGTCAAATACAGTCATTTCCCTAGAATATTCAAGGTGTAAATAAGCAGAAAACCCATATTTCACCTTTCTTTCTAAAAGTGTGACTGTAGCCTGGGGTTCTGCAGGACGCAGCTAACTGGGACAGCTTTAGTACTCTGGGGACAGTCTCCACATCTCCAGGCTTTACTACTTCATATTGTTTTTCTTTTATGTGTGTGTCCTGACCCCTGAGTGAGATTACCTTCTCAGAGGGCCTTCAGCAAATATGTTTTGATGGTTTAACTTTCATTTGACAAACATGCACTGGGCATCTACAATGTGTCCTGCATTATGATGGGGATTAGTGACACAAGGATGAGAAATAACAACCTTTACCCTCAGGGAACTCTCTCTACTCAGCAACCTGAATTTTAAAGTGACAGATGGTAAGAAATGATATACAATCAAAGTAGGGTACTGTCATTCTTAAAAATCTATCATTATATCCTTAAGAACCCAGATTAAGAACCTCTGTTACAAACTTCTAACTAGGTTTTACTTTGAGCAGTCTGCAGAGGGCTGTATAATAGTCTGTGAAGGCAATTATAGTGGTAATTAAGACAAAATACATTTATTCCTATGGATAATAATGAAATTATCTCAAATACTACAAATCGGTAATTTAATTTCTGTTTTTTCCAGGACAAGAATACATGTTTTTAGTAAATATGGGCAAGAAAATGCTTAGAACAGATCAACGTGAGCCAAATGGGTAGAAAATGGGCTGAAACTTCTGTGAAGATTAAGGGAGAATGGGCAACATAAAAATTGTAGAGTGACAGGGCTGGCATGCTATGGACTTAGCATCAGCTTTGTCTTGGCAATGATATTGGGAGGTTCCATGTTTGTTACTGATGTATAGATACATTCATTCATTCAGCACATCTCTTTTGAGCATAACTTTGTGTCAGACACTGTTCAGACACCTGAGATACATCAAAACAAAGATGCCTGATCTTGTGAAGCTACATTTTTGTCTTTCTTGCTTACGACATTTCAAATTATTATCTATACGTTCAGGATAAAATCCAACAACATTAGTGCAGCATACAAGGCCCTGCTGATTTCTGCAACTCTCGACACTCCTCTTACTCTAAGCTCCAGTCATGCAGAGCCACTTCCAAATTCTGAAAACAAGGAAAATAAGTTCTGTCCAACCTTCACATTTCACACATACTCTTCCTTCTACTGAAATGATCTTCTCAACCCTTTTAACCCCCTACTCAACCTTCAGGTCTCAGCCAGCTCAAATGTCATTTCCTCCAGAAGCTGCTTCTGACTTCCAGAATAGGTCTGGGCGTCTCTTCTGTGTTCTCATAACATCCTGTGCTTAACACACATCACATGCCATGGAATTTGCCTCTTTATCTCTTTGTCTCTCCAGAGAGTCCTTGAGATCAGGTACTGTGTCCTGTACACTAGCACATCCCTAGTGCCTCATATGGTGCCTGACACCTAGATATTTGTTTAAAATTGACAACACATGGGGAGCCAATGAGAAGTTACCAGCCAAACAATTACACCAGCCATAGGATATTTCTTCAAAGAATTCACAGTTGGTTGGCTGTCTACTACCTGAATCAAATAACAAATCTTTATCAAAATTTTCTCACCAATGGATTAGATACATTGTGAATTCCATTCATATGCCCAGCTAGAGTTAGATGCTCTTTTGTTTTTAGGGGGAGAATCCTGGAGTTGAAGAGAGAAAACTAATACAGTTAGGGAGAAAGCTTGAAAACAAAACAATTAGAGAAAAAGCAGTACAAGGTAGATACGGACTGTCTGACTATGTGTGGCAGGTTATGCTCATTGTTGGCACTCAGAGGAAACAGAGACCACTGAAAACTGAAACAGTCATAGAAGGATTCATTGAGGAGGTTAAACTTGAGTAATCGCTTTAAGCTCTCCATGTGTAACATTTCATCTAAATCTTACAGTTACTCTTCTTTGTGGTCATTATTGTTACCACTGTTATAGAGAAGAGGAGACATAAGCACAGAGAGGGTAAGGGTCTTGTTCAAGATCATGCAACTTATAAATAGTGGAACCAGAGTTGAATCCCAGACTTGTTCAACTCTAACCTCATGCTTCGTCTTGAACACTTCACTGGGGATGAGGACATACATCCAGCTTTTGAACTGTGGCACTATTCTAAGCATCTACTTTAAAAAGGAACATACTCAGAACATTTGCTTCTGCACATGTTAGAGTAACTGGGATGAGACTTTACCATCAACAACAAGAAAACCAGAAGAAATAAATGAAACTTTTGTAAACATTGGACATCAGTAAATGTGGGGAAATGATCACTATGAGAGAGGCAGTTAAGTGAGGCGAACCCTACATTTTCCTTGGATTTCAGCCTGGAGGCATTTCTGGACTAAAGTACAGGGAAGAGACCCAACCAGAACACAGTGGTCTCACTGAGTTGAGAAGTAATTGAGGAGTTGAGGGAGGCTGAGGTGGTTGGCATTTGCAGGGAAAATAGCAGAGAAATAACTCAGGAAATTTGCACAGGGATACTTTTGATTCTTTTGCTGAATATTCAGCCACAAATGATGCTAGAAAAGGAACAAATAGAAAGCTCTAAGCTGAAGCAATTCTCATAGCTTATGCCAGGCTAGAAGACATTCGAGTTCTAATTAGCCAGAATAGAGGGTCCTCAATGAACACTTGGGACATTCAGTAAAGACCCTAGAAAGCTCATGTATAAGTGGTATGTTTAAACTAAACCCACCTCAGCAGAACTTTAAAAAAAAAAGCCTCAAAATAATCAAGCTGAACAAGTAGCTTAACAACCTGACAGAAAAATGTTTAACCCTTTTTAAGAAAGAAAACAAAATCTGGCGCTCAAGAACATAAAATTCAAAATGTCCAGCATATGATAAATACAAAGAAATGAGAAAATGTAACCCATTGCCAGGAGAAAAAAAGTCAAGTCTACAAACAGACAAAGAAATAAATGAGATATAAAATTAGAAGAGTGACACTTTAAAAAATAAAAGATAGGTAGACTGAAGTTTTTTAAAGATAGATAGACTTTGAAGGAAAACATAACATAATGAGGGAAATGGAAAAAAGACCCAAATGGAAATTGTAGAGCTGAAAAACACAGTGCCATAAATGACAAATTCATTGGATTGGATTAAAAGAGGTAAACTTTGCAGGAAAAAAAAAGATCAGTAAACTTGATGATATAGCAGTATGTATTATATATTATACTGTGTGAAGCACAGAGAGCAAAATGTCTGAAAAAAAAATGAACAGAACTTCAGTGACCTATGGGACAAAATTAAGTAGACTAGAATATGAGTAATTGGAATCCCAGAAGGACAGGAGTGGGGAGAGCAAAAAAAATTTGAATAAATTAAGGCCTAAAATTTTTTCAAGCTATTTTGAAATTTTTCACTGATGAAAATTATAAATTGACTGATTCAGTAAGACCAATGAGCTACAAGGAGGATAACACAAATAGAATCACACCAAGGTATACTAAAATCAAAATGATGAAAATCTGTGATGAAGATAAAATCCTTAAACTATTTATAAGGAAAAAAACCCACATTACATATAGAAAATCAGTGAATTACTGTAGCCATTCCATCAGAAATAATACAAGCCATAGGACACTAAAAACACCTTTGAAGTTTTCAAAGTAGAAATTGTTCTATCTGTATTTCTATATCCAATAAAAAGATTCTTGGAAATAAAGGGGAAATAAAGACATTTTCAGACAGACAAACGTTGAAAGGAATATGTCACCAACAGACCTGTTTGAAGATAAAGGTAAAAATGTTTCTCAGACAGTGCATGCAAAGAGGTGATTATAATGATTGGTCATGAAATTTAAGTTGAGTAAGGGAAGGAGAGAAGTCAAAGGGACAGGGTAAGGTTGTATAGTCTATATACTGGCTATCAAGATGGTATCATGAGAATGTTGAAACTGAGGTTCTAGAGGGAATGAGGTGGGAAAATAGGGTTATCAAAAAACCAAAATGTATAAAATTAAGACTATTAAAGGATTTGTAGTTATTGGTAATGATGAGAGGTTCATGGTAAGGACCATGGGAGTGGAAATTCTGTTAAAAATGGATGCTTGCAGAAATGATACATAACAGAGATATATCCACAAAGATGACATTTTAGCCACCATGACAGAAAAGAGGGGCCCTACATCTTTTTTCACCTACACAACTGCTGATTATCCCTGCAGGTACTTCATTCCAGCCGTGGTCTCCTACCTGACTTCTACTCACTGTCTCAAGCTCAAGGGTGGTGGTGGACCCAGTTCTGACTTCATGGTAACTATTTTTTCGTGAGTGATGAGCTTGACGATATAAGATAAGGGCAGAATTCTATATCATTAACTGAAGTGTTGTTGTTAAAATTAAAAAAAATAATAGGAAGACACGGAGACAGAGATGGAAGCAGCCTTTAAAAGCTCTTTAGGGGGAAATTGCCATTCCAGTTAGACCCATGGGCTGTCATCTCAGCAAACCCATGGCCAACCATTCAAACATTGTGTCACTAGGGACATGCTTGTCATTTTGACTAAGTGGTGCAACGTGAGTCTTCAACTGCAGGTCACTGTGACTTTTTGTCTGAGAAACTGATGGGCTGCTAACATTGGCTGAAACAGGCAAATGCTGGCTGCATGGACAGCTCTGTTGAGTGTTGCTGAAATTCTCCACTTTCAGAATAATTATCCTTAGACTTCCTCAGGATTTATATAGGTTTTTTCCTAAGCTAAATAACAACATAATGCAGGAGGAATAGGAAGACTATGATAGGGTGAGAAGAGAGAAGAATGACTCTGCTTGAGAATTTAACTAAGAGTAGATTTCAAATTAATTGGGTTATTCCATTTCCCGAAGACTATGATTCTAATCTTCCTGAAAAAGATTTTTTATCCACCAAGATATGGTAAACTGAATAAAATGACAGATGGCCCTCTTTTTGGCAGCTCACAAGAGTCCCTCCGAAATGTGACCAGTCTAAGTTCTAGAGATTGCTCAAGATTATCTTCCTCAATGAATCCTTCTATGACTGTTCCAGTTTTCAGTGGTCTCTCTTTCCTCTGAGTGCCAACAATGAGTATATCTGCCACACATAACTAGGCACTTCTACACTATCCTGTATTGCTTTTTCTCTAATTGTTTTGTTTTCAAGCTTGCTCCCTAATTGTATTAGTTTTCTCTCTCCAACTCCAGGATGGTCTCCCTAAAAACACAACAGTATCTAACTCTAGCTGGACATATGATTGGAATTCACGATATATTTAATCCATTGATGAAAAACATTTTTTTAAGGATTTTTTTTGGATGTGGACCATTTTAAAAGTCTTTATTGAGCTTGTTACAATATTGCTTCTGTTTTATATTTTGGTTTTTTGGCCACGAGGCATGTGGGATCTTAGCTCCCCGACCAGGAATCAAACCCACACCCCCTGCATTGGAAGCTGAAGTCTTAACCACTGGACTGCCAGGGAAGTCCTGATAAGAAACTTTTGACAGAGATTTGATATTTGATTCAGGTAGCAGATACAGCTAACCAACTTTGAAATCTTTGAAGAAAAATCCTATGGCTGGTGTAATTGTTTGGCTGGTAACTTCTCATTGGCTCCCCACGTGTTGTCAATTTTAAACAAATATCTAGGTATCAGGCACCATATGAGGCACTAGGGATGTGCTAGTGTACAGGACACAGTACCTGATCTCAAGGACTCTCTGGAGAGACAAAGAGATAAAGAGGCAAATTCCATGGCATGTGATGTGTGTTAAGCACAGGATGTTATGAGAACACAGAAGAGACGCCCAGACCTATTCTGGAAGTCAGAAGCAGCTTCTGGAGGAAATGACATTTGAGCTGGCTGAGACCTGAAGGTTGAGTAGGGGGTTAAAAGGGTTGAGAAGATCATTTCAGTAGAAGGCAGAGTATGTGTGAAATATGAAGGTTGGACAGAACTTCTTTTCCTTGTTTTCAGAATTTGGAAGTGGCTCTGCATGACTGGAGCTTAGAGTAAGAGAAGGAGTGTCGAGAGTTGGAGAAATTAGCAGGGCCTTTGTATGTTGCACTAATGTTGGATTTTATCCTGAACGTATAGAGAATAATTTGAAATGTGGTAAGCAAGAAACCACCGTGGTCCCATCATTGAAAGAACACTCTAAATGGAATGTGAATGGAATGGAGGGCAGGAATAGATGAAAGGAGAGAAACTGGAGGTGAGAAAGTACAGAATTTTTTTAGTGCTATAATATATTATTTTTCCCCACATTTTATTATTTCTGAAGTCTGCATTTATCTTACCATTGGTGGCATGTTTTAGATTAACCTGAAGCTTTTATTTTCTTTCTCAGTGATACAATAAATAATAGTGCAGTTTACGTAGTATGGAGGCTTAGATTCCAGTAAACGAAGCCAGGAATTATTGCCCTCTTAACTAAAATAGTAGTAGCATGATGAAGAAAAGCGGATGTGAAATCAAGGGGTATTTTAGAATTTAGATCATCAGGATCTGATGATTGATTGCATTTGGAAACGTGAAATTGAGGAAGAAGTTGATTAGTTCTCCTATTTTCATTTTAATTTTTTCATTTGGGCAGTTGGGGGTGTGATAAAGAACTCAACAGGGTTTGTGGTGGTGAGGAAGGGAAAGTAATGGGATAGAGGAGATAAAAAGTACAGTTCTGTACGTAATGAGTGTGAGGATTCTGGGGACCATCCAAGTTAGAATCCTCCATTAGGGTCTGTATCCACATCTCTGTTGATGCAACGAACCTGAACGAGAGATGTAGGCTCTTCTGAGATGGTTTTTAATCAGCAAACCCATTAAATAACCACAGATGCCATGCACTACGAGGGAAACAGTTTCCATTCAAAGACTACTCATGTCATTAGGTCTCATTCCAGAACAAAGCGTCTCTAAGGTATGAACTCTGATATTGAGTTCTCCATCTTCTGCATGTTGGGTAGATTTCCCTTAAGAAAAGTCTTATCTTCTCTTTCCTGGATCCTCCACATCTTCTAGCTTGTGTTTATTTTCAGATTAATGTCACACTTTGTAGAAAAGTCAAATGTATACTCATCCTGAGTCCAGGAACCTAAATTTGAGAGAAATTAGCTGTTAAGTCTTATCTTCATAACTTCAAAGACCAGGAAGGAGGTGTATAATTGTAGGAATAGTAAAAAGATAAGGGAACGAATAGAGTCTGTATTCTGATCATGTCCCTACCTGCTCTCTCTCCATAAATTCTTCCTAGACTACCAGCATCATCCACCTCCTGATTAGGCATCTGACAAGAACTTTGCCAGGCACTGGTCCTCCTTTCCCTGTGGTAGGGCTCAGAACCTTTGCAGGTACTGCTGGGTACATGGGTTTGCCTGATGGGTATGATCAGGAGACTCTGGGCTGATCTCCTGGATCTCAAGTGCTTTCTGGATCCTGAATGGGGCTTTGGAGTAAGGACTGAAAAATCGCATATGGCCTTTTTCATTCTTATGGTATTTACATTTTATCAGAAGTTTTCTTATGCATTATCTTATTTGCTCATCATAAGTACTCAAATAGATTAGTTTGATATTTTTACAGTCATTATATTTCCATCAAGACCCTTGAGTTTCAGAAGAGGGAAAGTTCAAAGACAGGCAGTCTTTGGCATATTAGAACCCGAGTCTCCTGAATTCCAGTTCAGTTCTCTTCTTACTGGGAAGCTCTTGAGAAGAGAGGGAAGGTCTTAAGGTGTTTTATGTTACCTTAGCTGGTCTGGAGTGGAGGTCCCTGAGTTAGGCCTAATATCCAGGTGTCTCCCATGTGTTCAGGGTCATTTCATCAAACCTGACACCCCTTAAGTTAGTTATGATACTGAGGGTGTCTTTGCCACTATTTAATTCAGACCAGTAGATCAGGGAAGCCTGTTGAGGCTCCCTAAAGGCAGGAGCCATGCAGAGAGGATTTGTTTGCTCCCAGATGCTAGCAGATACCCTGTGATTGGGTCCTTTGATTTTGACAATGAACCTGGAATGTGGTTTCCCTGATTATTCCTGGGCTCAGAAAAATATCCAGCTGAAAGGAGTAGAATACTGGTCATTGCCCTGGGCATTGTGCATAAAGTGGGGGACTTTCTGGTTTGGTACCCCAAAACTGTTGCTCCAATGCACCATTCAGATCTGGAATTTCACCTTAAGACAGGCAGCTCTGTGGGCTGAGATCACAGAGTTCAGCAATGAAATATGTTAGAAAGGGAAACACTTTCTTGTGTGTAGAAACATGCCCTTCAACAAATCTGTTAACTTCATTTTAACCTGGACCTTTTTCTTCTTGAATGTAATAAAACCTCTGAAATGACTGCAGTTGGCAAGAGGGTCTCTTCTGTCATTTACAGCAGTGGAGAATTCACAGAGTAAGTGAATTACTTTGGTTTTCAATAAAAATGTTAATATCTACCTTAGATATGAACAAAAGACACTGCATTTCAATAATGAGATGATCAAATCCACAGGGGTTGAGGAAGAGAGGTATGGAGTTTATGGAGCTGCTGCCACTCAGCTCCAGACAACAAAGGAGAAAGAGAGACAGAGAAACAAAGAGAGACAGAGACAGAGAGGGAGAGAGAGAGGGAGAGAGAGGAGGGGGGTGGGGAGGGGAGGGAGAGGGAGATATTAAGAGTGCACAAGATCTCAGAGAGGAAGAAACAGAGAGGAGATAGGCAGGCCTTTAGAGGAACTCAATGTGCAAAATGGGGTTAAGAAAACAGCAAATCAAACTACTCTCATTTGACAAGAGCACAGCAGTTTTCTCACCAGGAGTAAGAGGTGGCTGCCTGTGTCTTTCTTCTCTGACTCAGATTGTTGCCCCCTGAAAATTCTCTTTGGACTTTTTCAGCAGTCTTGAAACAGAAACTTTAGAAAATAACTTTTTTTTTCAATTGTGTAAAGTGCAGGTACCGTTTAAAGAAGAGCAGCATAATTTTATCACATAGAGAAATGTTTACATCTATCAGCATTGTTATTTTGTATTTCAAGACTCAAACCGTCTCCCTTCAAAACCCACAAATGAGATAGCAGAGACTTGTCCACACAAGATTCTGACTTAATCTTTTTTCTATATAGTGTTATTTTAATAGCATTTAATGAGCACTTACTGTGTACATACAAGG
Source organism: Leucopleurus acutus (assembly GCF_964270905.1). NCBI lineage: Eukaryota > Metazoa > Chordata > Mammalia > Artiodactyla > Delphinidae > Leucopleurus > Leucopleurus acutus. Next base: position 60,397,044 of record NC_139142.1, on the reverse strand, counting down.
CACTGTGTTAAAAACAATTGCATTACAATATCTCTTCAAATTTGGAGAACTTTATAGGTTGTACAGTTACCCCTATTTTACAGATTGTAAGTAACCTGCCTAAGTTCAAAAAGCTACTGTGGAAGAGTTGAGTTTTAACTCAGGTAGTATGAGCAGGAATCTATGGGGAAAATTCACTGTAAATGGCATTTTCAGGATGTGTGCTTCCATTTATCTAAGACCCAGGAATAGGCAATCCTAGCATTTGAATTTTATTTGAGGGTTATTTAAAGATAATCTAGGTACCGATAATGTCTTAGCTTTATCTTGGAATTTCACTCAAATGTCAACTTCATTTCTAAGTAGTGCAATCATTGTTTTGTATGTGACAGCTTAGCATTTGTATAGATTGGATCCTCTGATCTCAGATGTTATGGGGCCTTCAAAGTACCTCCCAGACTTTGTTCAATCTTGCAAAAACAGGAAGGAAAGCCACATATGGAAGTGTTCTCATTCACTGAAGTCTATATGTATTTCCTTCATATCTCTGTTGGAAATGTTTGGCCTATTTAAGCCTGTGCTTTCTGTAGTTCTCAAGGGTAAGCTATGTACATACTTAAATTGTGCTTATAAATAAATACAAATTATTAACCAGCCTATAATAATTTCCTACAGAAAGTGAATTTAATCATTACTTTTTTAACCATCTTCTAAGCAAAAAGTGATACTTACTCTGGGAAGGTGACTAATCAGTTCCTCCAGGGCTCAATTGAACTTGATAATTCTAATCTCTCTCAAATAAATTCAGTGACTGGAGAAAAGAGCATGTCTCCAGAGGTGACTGCAAAGGAAATAAGGAAGCGACAAGGAGGCCCAGTATCCTATAAGCACCTGTGCCCTTGGATATCATCTCCTGACCTATTTCTGAACAGGTGGCGGCCATCTTCTGAATGTCAGGGTTTGAAGAAATAACATTTTAAAAAAACACCAAAAATTTCCCGGAGAGATTATATCCAAATGTCAGGTGTGAGTTGTAGTAGAAAATAGATACTTTCTGGAAGCATGGCCTTTTTGTATGTGTGTGTTTATTTAAAAATGTATCTGCTGGCATAGAAGGCAAAAATCAAAACGGTTTATGGAACTGTTTATGGAACATGGCCATCCAAGTATTTTTCATCCACTAAAATATTTACTTACCATTTTCTAACTACCACATAGCGTATCAACCAACATCATCACACTGTAGGCTCTGCCAGATGTTGGTATTGTCCTCATCTGTAAGTATATCACATTAAATTATTTTATTTTACCCCTTATATCTTTAACAATAATAATTCTCAGACTTTCCTGACTGGCCTTACAGGTAGAATGCCAAGGCAGACACACCCTAAGATCACCCCAGGGAAGCACACCGTTGTGTAATCCTTTCCCTTGAATGCAGGATGGACGTGTAGTTACTTCTGGCCAATAGAATATGGTAAAGGGATGTCAGTCCCTTGATTAGGTTACGTTATATGGCAGAGGTGCTGGGATGTCACTCCTGTGATTATGTGAGGTTATATAAGCCTCCTTCTCAGCAGACCAGAGTGAGAGCTGCTTCTGCTGGCCTGGAAGAAGTAAGCCGAGTACAGTGGGACAGTATATGGAGGGGGACCTGTGGCAGGGACCTAGGGAGTCCTATAGGAGCTGGGAGCAGTATACAGCCAACTGCTAGCAAGACCTTAATCACACAGCCACTAGGAAAGACATTTTTCCAACAATCTGAATCAGCTTAGAAAAGGAGCACAGGCTCCAGATGAGAACTTGGTCCAGTTGACACCTTGATTGCAGCCTTGTGAGATCCTGAGTAGAGGACCCAGCTGTGTCCAGAATCCTGACCTATGGAAACTGTGAAATAATAAGTGTGTATTGTTTTTTTTGGGGGGAGGGGGGTCCATTTGTTACACATTGATAGGAATGAATATAGATGCTATGTCCTGCCTATCCTATTCATTTTCATTTCCCTATTGAAAGAACTGAGTGCTAACAGAATTGTAGAGTATTAATATAATTTTAAATGATTTCAACTTTTAATAAACTTTAATACCTCACTTAAGGTTACTAGTAAATAGTCAGCCTTTTAATTGTATGCAAAAATGGAAGCCTAAGGAAAGGCAAGTCATTTGTGCACTCAGAAGGGATTCCGTATGGGAACCAATTGTGGGATGCTTGAGTGAGCTGAGGATTTGTGCTTTCTATTTTAAAGCTTGGAATTTTTTTGGATATCTCAGCTGCTAAGCATTGTAAACACATAGGTGTTTTCATGACACTAATTCCTCTGTTTTCTGGAGTTATGATGGGTAATGTAATCAGAGGGGCATCCAATAGAAAAAGGAAATTGTAGACTGTGACATTATACCTGAATAAGGCTGAGAACTATAATTTAATGTGAGGACCTCTCTAACTTGCTCTTTGTTTCAGTTTCTTTAAAAAAAAATAACAACCTACATTTTTAAATTACAAAATTAATGTAGTTCCAAGGTAAAAATGTCAAGCCATGCAAAAGTACACACTAAAATATCTGCTTCTGACCTCAGATCTTGAACTCTTTCCCCACGGGCAACAACCGTCAGCAGTTCCTTATGCATCCTGTGAGGAGTGTGGGATGCATTTAGATGTTCACATATCATTTTGGAGATTTACGTGAACATATCTTTTTGGACATACTTAGGAGCCCAAGACCCACTCTGTTTTCTCTTATTTTTTTGAGTGTAACAATATATCCTGGAGATTTTTTTCATATCAACAATGAGCTTACAGTGTTTTAAAATAATTTTAAAATATGACAATTTAAAATAATTCAAAAATACAACAATTTTAAAATATCACAATATTGCAAATATAATTTTTAAAATATAACAATATTTTAAAATATTTTTTAAAATATTTTTAATTTAAAATATCATATATACCTTTATATATGTATGATACAAATTGTGTCATAAGAACCTTATATGTATTAACTCATTTCTTCTCAACAACAATTCTATGAAATAGAGACTTCTTTTAGCACCACCTTACAGGTGAGGACATTAAGGCACAAGAGCTTAAGGCACTTGTTTGGGGTCACAGAGCTATACCAGCCCAGGCAGTAGAGTCCCAGGGCTCATGCCCACTTAACCCTCTAACTGTACTGATACTTAGATTGTTCCCAGTTGTTTTTATTTTTTTTAATATGTCAAACTGTGCTTCAAAGCCTTTTTCGGGGTACATTTACAGTTGCACAAATATGAAAGTCTATCTGTAGGATAAATTCCTCAAGATCAAATTTCTGAGTTGGCGGATATGCACACTTCTAGCTTTCATAGATACTGTCAAACTGCCTTCCAAGGAAGTTATGACACTGTGTACACCCACTGCCAGTGTGTGATAATGCCTTTTTCCTCACAACCTTGCCAAGACTGTATACTATCAAACTATTGCCAATCTGGCAGCTAAAAACTGCTATCTTTATTTTGCTTTAATTTGCATTTATTTATGAAAAGGATTGGGCATCCTTCCATCTACTTATAAGCCATATGTGTTTATTTTTCAGTGAAATGCTTATTAATCTATATTTTCCTAAAGGATTTTGGGTATTTTCCTTATAGATTTTTAGGACAGTTTTATATTTTGAGGAGAATAGCCTTTTAGTTTTGAATATATTACAAATATTCTCCCTCAATTTGATTTTTTGGCTTTTGTCTTCTATACTATTTGGTTTTAACCACACAAAAGTTTCAAATTTTCATGAGGGCAATTTACCAACATATTCTTTTGTGGTTTCTGGATTTTCTAGTCTTGATTTAAAAAGTTTTTCAACTTCAGAATTTTGAAAAATTGGGATATATTCTTTATTATGGTTATAATCTCATTATTTTTCCTTCCAAGTTTAAACCAGTTGAATTTATTTTTGTATCAAGAGTGAAGGAAGAATTTGACTTTACTCTTACTTTAAATAGCTAACTAGTCTATATTTCTGTACTCTTTGTAATCAATACATAATCTGGCTACCTAGGCTTCCCTCTGCTCCCCACCCCTGCCTCTTCATTACTGGGTTTTATTTTTTCAGAATTTTCTGGCTATTCTCACATATTTATTTTTCCAACTAAACTTTATTTAAAATTTTATTTTTAAAATAAAAATTGTATATATTTGAGGTATACAGCATGATGTCTTGATATACATGTACATAGTGAAGTGATTACTACAGTCAGACTAATTAATATATCCATCTCCTCACATGGTTATCATTTGTGTGTGTGTATATGTGGTGAAAGCACCTGATAGCTACTCTTTTAGCAAATTTCCAGTATGCAATATGGTATTATTAACTATAGGCACTATGCTGCACATTAGAGCTCTAGAATTTATTCATCCTACACAGCTGCAACTCTGTACCCTTTGATCAGCATCTCCCCATTTTCCCCATCTCCCTGCTTCTGGAAACCATTGTTATACTCTGCTTCTATGAATCAACTTTTTAGATTCCACATGTAAGGGAGATCATACAGTATTTTTTTTAGTGTCTGGCTTACTTCACTTAGCATAATGTCCTCCAGCAGTTAAAGTTGAAAAATAATTTGTCTCTTTACAAAAAAATGTTGTTATTGTTAATGATATCACACCAAATATTTAGATTAATTTATAGGAAACTGTAATATTTATTATTGAATATTTTAAACCAAGAATAGATACATATTTCCAGTAGTTCATATTTTTTATGACTAAGAAAATTTTGAGGTTCTCTACCCATTTCTTTTTTTATTATCAAGTCATACATGAATGTGTGTACATGCGTGTTGTTGTTGGTAAATAGGATCTTCCCTTACACGGTGTATTTTTCAAATGGTTATAGTTGTTTCTTTTTTAAATTTTATCTTTGGCTGTGTTGGGTCTTCGTTGCTGTGCTCAGGCTTTCTCTAGTTGCAGCGAGCGAGGGCTACTCTTTGTTGCGGTGCGCGGGCTTCTCATTGGGTGGCTTCTCTTGTTGCAGAGCACGGGCTCTAGGCACGCAGCTTCAGTAGTTGCAGCACGTGGGCTCAGTAGTTGAGGCATGTGGGCTCTAGGGTGTGTGGGCTTCAGTAGTTGTGGCACGCAGGCTCAGTAGTTGTGGCGCACAGGCTTAGTTTCTCCGTGGCATGTGGGATCTTCCCGGACCAGGGATCGAACCCATGTCCCCTGCATTGGCAGGGGGATTCTTAACCATTGTGCCACCAGGGAAGTCCCGGTTATAGTTTTCATACAGGAAAGCAATTGGATTTTTAGGGTACCAATTTTGTAACAACTAACAAATATTTTGTTGTTTCTTTCCTTTCCTCCTCCCTCCCTTCCTTTCTTCCTTCCCTCTCATCTTCCTTTTCCCCTCCCTCCCCCGCTTTCTTTCCCTCTTTCTCTCATTCTCTTTCTTCTCTTCCCCTCCCCTCTCTCTTTCATTCATTCATTCTTTCTTCCTTTTGATTCTCTAGTGTTGTTCAGATAACAGTTATATCATCTGTAGATAATTTTGCCACTCTTTTCCTCTAAAACTCTTATTTTTTTCCTCTTAGATAATTGAATTGATTGGTACTTTCAGAACAATGTTGAATAATACATTAAAAAAATTTTTACCTTGTTCTTGACTTAATGGGTAAGCTGTTGATTTTTAACCACTAAAAGGCTCTTTGCTGTAGGCTTCTAGTAAATCTGTTATCAATTGTATACCAGTTGTTAAAGGATATCTTCCAAATTTAGCCAGGAATTTTTGAATTTTACTAAACAGTGTTTTTTATTATGTACAGAAATGATAACATGTTTTTTTACTTTACCTATTATGATGAATTATATTAACTGTTTTCCTATTATTACTTGTTTATGGTGCATTGATCTTTAAATGTGCTACTGAAATGTAGTTGCTAAGTTTTATTTTGAATATTTTTCATTGTTATTCATTGTAAATGAGATTGGTCTGTTGTCCTTTTCGTGGGCTATTTTGTCTAGTTTGGGTGTTAATATTATGCTGCCTTAGGAGAAAGTATTTTGAGACGTTCTTTCACTAGTTATGTTCTGGAACAATGTAAATAACACTGAAATAATCTGTCCCATTCACAAATATATTCAACTTTTCTTATTTTTTAAAACATTCTGGACTTTTCTCATTAGAGGGCAAGTTCTTATCAGACTCACCAGAATCTGATCAGATTCTCAAATATAACTAGTCAATTTTAGCTTTCTGGAATTAATTTTAGCAATATTTCTCTAAAATTGTTTAGAAATGACATTTAGTTTTTCCAGATATTTCAAATTTATATGAAGAGTTTTACAAAATATTTCTGCTAATTTGTGCTTTTTTCCTTTTTTTTTTAGATTTGCTGGCAGGTTATATACTTTCATGTTGTTTTCTCCACTGCTCCAAGAACCGCCTCTTGCTTTTGTTCATTATTTCTCTTATTTTATTTACATTATAGAAATAATTTTTACTTTTATCTTACCTTTGATATTTTTTCTGTATTGTTTTTTAACTTTATTAATATATTTTTAGTATTTATTCTTGAATAACATGGTATAAATTTCCGCTGAGTATTGCTTTAGGTATATTACAAAAATTCTGATTAGTGGCATTATAATTATCATAATTTTGTAAAGTAATTTGGGGGTATTATCAATGCTTTTTTTTCTTCTATATTTTTATTTTTTTGCTTTTCCTGGGAGTATATTTATACATTTGAACATCCTTAACTTACTATTACTTTATCATCCACAGATAGAAGCTAGTGACTCTACCCTATGAAAGATAAAGAAATCTCAGTCTTTTTCTCCTATCTTCTGGAGCTCATTTCCTAAATTTTGTTAGTTAAATTATAACTTTTAATTTTACTTCATAATACTGGTATAATTATATTCTGTATCTATAATTTATTTAACATGTATCTGTTTTCAAAATAATTCATTGCTTAGCATCTCTCATTTTTAAGTGGCTTGTCCAATTATTTCTTGGGGTTTTTTGGATTTTGTAATTCTATTTTTCTCCTCAAAATACATGAATGTCTATTTAAAAATCAAACTATTTTATTCATATAATTTTCTTGTGTCTTGTTTCTTTTCGAGTGTGCTCCACTGTCTTCTTCTTATCTGTTTTTTATGATTTTGCTATTTTATTTTCATTTTTAACGACATTTTATTTCTACAAAGCAATACATACACATTGCAGTAGATTAGAAAATAAAAATAAGCAAAAACAAAATCACAAGATCACATTCCAACCCCCAAACATCACCTGTACAATACCACTAAATGGATACAGTACATATCCTTTAGATATTTTCCACACATACATAAATATACACATACATAATAGTTTCCTTATCATCTAAAATATGAAAGTTCTTTATTAATAATCCAAGGCCATCCTGTTTGTATTCAGCCTTTAGTAGCTTGCTTTTTGGCCTGGATCATAGTACATTCTCAAACTTGAAGTCTAATAGTTTTACCAAATTGTGTTACTGTATTGGTTATTCTATAGTTTTCCCACCAGGGTGTGTATTCCCTTTTAACTTGCAGATTCTGGATTTTCTTTATTTCATTGTTCTGATATTAGAGTCAGAAAACAGAGCAGTTAAAAGCTTCAGGTATTTCTGAAAATAATCTTAAAATACAGGCATCCCTCGGTATCTGCCAGGGATTTTTTCCAGGACACTCCCATGGATACCAAAATCCTCAATGCTCAAGTCCTTTATATATAATGGCTTAGTATTTGCATATAACCTACACACATCCTCCCACATACTTTAAATCATTTCTAGATTACTTATAATACCTAATACAATATAAATGCTTGTGGGGCTTGTAGCAAGCTCAAGTTTTGCTTTTTGGAACTTTCTGGAATTATTATTTTTAATATATTTGATCCACAGTTGGTTGAATCCTTGGAAACAGAACCGGGGATACAGAGCACCAACTACCTTGGACCATGGAAGGAGAACACACTGAAACCCTCCACAATGTTGGCAGTGTTGGCATTCCAAACCATATTTAAAGATGATCTCTCAGACCACTTTATTCATAGAATTTTAACTTTATTGATAGTTTTACAACTATTTCCATGTTAAGAAGAACTACCAGTTCTTTTTCAGTTCATTTCATTTATTTAAAAAAGAAGTCATTTCCAGGTCTTTCTCTTTTTACCTCATGGTGAATTTCTACCATAAATTTCAATTGGTGTAGAGTAATTCAAGAAGGATTTTTGCTGTACTATTTTTTTCGAATAGTTTCCCCCTTACTTCTTATTTTCCTATTTCTTTTTCTCTTTTTTTTCTGTCTCTCTCTACACATGTGGCATGGAAACACATATGATAACACACTCATGCACACCCACACAGGCACATACATTTTCAGTCTTCCACTGTTTTTGTCATGAGTGTGGTGACAGTCTGAAAATTAATACCATCATATGGTACTGCATATGGACCCATATGGTCATTGTACAACTATAGAAAGTGTGCTTGTGAGGTAAGAGGAGGTTGGAGTTTCTGTTGAAATTTCCTAGGGAAAGTAAGTGAAAGGTCCAATATAATCCATTATATTTAACAATAGTCCAAAACAATGTTTCAGGTCTCCTTTTTCTCTCTTCTCATAAAGATTCCAAAACAATCATGGAACACCGATAGCAACATGAGGTTACATGACAGAGGGTGGAGGAAAAGGATTAAAACAAAGCAAACTAGTTTTATAACCTAACCATCCTTGGAAAACCAGACTAATGAAATGCATTTCCCTTCTAATGGTTTTCATTTCAGGGTACTGTTCGTTTTTTCCCAAAAATGTGATGAATTCTTGCTTTACAAATCATTTCAATTTCCTCTTATTGTCACATTCTGTGTAATTTTGCTGAGTTACTGGCTGTAATTGACTACAGTGATGGAGAATTATCACCACCAGTATTACCAGGGATCAGAAAATAGGACTGAAATCATATCTTTCACTAAGAGTTCTGTGACTTAATTTTCCTGCAGCTTAACTGATACGGAAAACAGAAAATGACATGTTGCTTTATAATCTCATAGGCTCGACTGTGAAATGCCCTGTATAGAATCTTCTCGGGGTAGGTGCTCAGTAAATATTGATTTGTTATTGAACGAAAGAATGATGGGCAAATAAAAGAAAGAGATTTAAAGAAATAATCATGAGGTTTAGACTCATTAGAAAGGACAATTTATGACTAGGATAATTAAGTAATTTCTTCCCTGATTATTTGGCCCAAATCCAAAACACTGTCCATATTGTGGGACTTGCAAACCTCTGCTACTGAGAAGGAGCAATTCTGAGTCCTTGGATGGAGATCTTTTTGCACAATGGTACACATACACATACTCATTCACACATATGCAATCACACCCAGTGCAGAAACATTGTAGATTAAATTAATGTTGCTCTTGGTATTGTACTGTAATGATTGGAAAGACTGGGAAATGGATCAGCTTTCTATTTTATTGTTCATTATTGGCCAACTCAAGCTCAAAGCTGAAAAGTTTAACTCCCAGGCAGTCCCTTCAAAGTTTGGAGATTTATTCAGGATAAACATCTGGAAGACTGGAGGCTTATCTACATTATTCAGTCCCATCCAGCCCCAGATGTGGTTAGAAACATAACAAGATTCTTTCCTGTGGGAGAAAGTTGGACTTTTCTCTTGTCAGCAAAACTAGAACTGTTGGATTTTTTTTTTTTTAATTTAAGCAATTTCACAGTTTCTCGTAATCCAGCTGTGTCCAGGAAGTGACAATTATAATCAAAGTATAATTCATATGTTTTACACTCTTTCCAAAACCTTGGGAAATTAGGAGATGATGGAGATTTATGTGTAGTTTTCATTCCTAATAAATTCAAATGTGATTGGATTGGTTTTTTGGGAAAGAGGGAATTGAATATATCTCTGTCAAAACAGAGACTTTTATTATATCAGCTAGAAACACTCAGTAGAGAGCAAACCATTTTTGTTCTTTCGAGGAGATACAGATAAATAATTTGAAGGATATTTTCCAGAACTGAAATAATGGCACTCTTGTTGTAAAAGGGACAGAACTTTAGGTGGCCTGAGGACTTTCCTGGGCCACAGGCATCAATGAGTCTTGCTTCAGGGATGGTGGCTTTGGTATGTCATATACAGAATTCATCTTACAGGAGTTGCTAGTGTAGGTTAATTTTTAAAGCCCAGGATCTTACGAATCACTCATGATTTAGGGATTACTCCTGTACCCATTAGAATCACAGATTTTAATATAATAAGAAATTGAGATAATCTAGTCCAGTGGTTTTCTTAAAATAAAATTTTAGTGTTCAAATTTGAAATTCTTCAAAGACACTGAAAATTATGGAAAATAACAACCTGCATTCACTACCAGTATTAAGCAAATGGTAACATTTTGCTATATCTGCTTCACATCTCTTTTTAAAAAATAGGAGAAAATATGCCTGATACAGCAAACCACCCCTCTTCCACTCCCCAATCCTTTTGCATATTTTTTTCCCCAGAAGTAACCTCAACCTTGAAATGCATACAGGGTTTTTAATCTTTTCTACATATGTCTTTATTCAGTAACACTATATGGTATTGTTTTACATGTTTTAAAATTTACATAAATTGAATCACATTATGAATGCCATTTTGCAAATTGGTTTTTCACTTATTATTGATTTTTGAGATTTTTACTAACATGGTACATTTGCCATGTTGGTAAATGGAGATCTAGTTCAGTTATTTTAACTGCTGTATTGTATTCCATTTTACATTTGAGAGATGGTCAAGTTATTTCCCGGTTCTTATTATTCTGAACAGTACTTCAGTGAGCATCCTCACGCATGTCTCCTTGTGCACATATGCCCTGTGCTTCTCCAAGGTCAGGAAGGCGGAAATAAAAGTGGAATTTCTGGGTCATAGACTACTTACATTTTAAATTTTATTGGCTCTAGTTCAGTTGCTCTCCATCATGCTTGTACCAATTTATATTCAATTTACATTCACAGCTATTCAGTAATAGCTACCTGGCAAAGAGTTTGTACTCTTAGATTGATTAATTTTTGCTAATATGACAAGTGTGAAATAGTATCGTGTTGTAGCTTACTTTGCATCTCCCTCGTTTATGAGTGACATTGAAAGTCCTTCATCTCCCCTTCTGTGACTTGTCTTACTGTATGCATTATTTATTTATTTTTACTGGTCTGTTATTTTTCCTCATGGTTTTCTATGACTTCTGTATATACCCTGGATTCTTTGCTAATTACATGGGTTGCGTTTGTCCTCTTCTAATTTGTGTCTTACCTTTCACTTTGTTGGCTATGTCTTTTGTTGAAGAGAAATTTTATCTTTATATTTACTGTGTCTTAAGAAATTCTTATCTTCTCCAATGTCATAAAATATTATAAACTTTCTTTGAAAGTTTTCATGTTACTGATTTTCTTCTTTACTTCTTTAATTCATCTGCATTTTATATTTGTGAATGACATAAAGTAAGAATGGCTTATCTTTTTCTGTATAAATAGCCAATTTTCCAGAAGTATTTATTGAGTAGTGTACTCACAACCCATTGGCCAGATCTAGTCACGTGGCCCCATCTAACATGAGGGGGCAGGAAATTCACTGTCTACAGTGTGCCCAGAGTCAGGGAGAATTGCACATATTGATGAACAGCAATAATTACTTACATGGATGCAATGGTTTTAACATACATTCACAGATTCTTTGACACTCCACTTTTCAGAAGGTGGAGTCTAATTTCTCTGCTTTTGAATGTGAGCTAGACTTAGTGATACACTTATAATGAATAAAATGTGGTAGAAGTGATGGTGTATGGCTTCCAGGATAAAGTCATGAAAAGCATTGTGGATTCCTCCCTGTTTTCTTTTGGATGACTTGCCCTCCAGGAAGCCAGCTGTCACACCCAAAGGATGCTCAAGCAGCCCTATGGAAAACACATGTGGTGAGGAACTGAGGCCTCTTGGCAACAGCCAACACTAACTTGCCAACCATGTAAACAAGCCACCATAAAAGCAGATCCTCCCATCCCGGTCAAGCCTAAAGTGGACTGCAGCCTTGGTCAAAATCTTGACTGCAAATTGATGAGAAGTCCTGAGCCAAAACCACTCAGCTAAGATTTTCCTGAATTCCTGATGGACTGAAGTCGTATGAGATAATGAATGCTTATTGTTGTTCTAAGCCAATATATTTTGGAGTAATTTGTTACACAGCAATAGATAATTAATAAATTGAGTTTTTCCGAATTTGAGAATTACGTTTGGTTCAGTATGACTTAAAATACAAGCTATGTGACATGAATTATATCTAATTTAGTAGTTCTACGAGATCATCTCAGAGAAACTTAACAACCAGAGCAGATTAAACTGATGGATAACCAGAGGCCTGGAAACACACCTATGCCTGTTAAGGTGCTATGGACAGAAAAAAACAAAAAACAAAATAGTAAACACTAAGAGGAACCTCAAATAGAAAGTTGTAACTGTGAGTGCTCCAGATTGCAGTGACTAACTTGCTGTTCATCTGCTTTTTACACAGGCAACTCCATGGAACTATGCTTCAAATTGACTAGAGATTTGTTTATTTAATGTCGTGTTATTGGGGAACAAGAGAAGGATCCAGCTAGTCTTTAGCATAGAAATATCGCCACTGGCCTCCACGCTTCATATCGTTTTGGGATGGTTAAAGTAAATAATGTGAGACAGGGTTTTGGGAGCACAAAATAACTGTGCAAATGTATCACTGGAATTACAGATCAGCCAGAAAAGGTTAGGTTTTGCTGTGGTAATGGAAACTCCAAAATCTTAAAGCCTCATGTTAGTCAGTTTCAGGTTGGCTCTGGCTTTGTCATGTCATCTTCACTCTGAGACCCGGAAGGCAGAGCAGCCTCTAGCTGGAGCAGTGACACTTATCATGAGAGAGGAGAAAAAGCTGTGAAGGACTTCCTGGAAGTGACACTGTGTCAGGGGTCCCCAAGCTCACCCCTAGATATGGTGACTCACTAGAAGGACTCACTAAACTCACAGCATATACTCATACGGTGGTGATTTATTGCAGTGAAAAGATACGAAGCAAAATCAGCAAAGGAAAAGGTGCATGATGCAAAGTCTGGAGAAAACCAGGCACAAGTTTCCAAGAGTCCTCTCCCAGTGGAGTCACACAGGACGGGCTTAGTTCTTCCAGCATCAAATTGTGAACATGTCTGAAGTGTTATTTGCTAGGGAAGTTCATTAGAGACTCACCACCCAAGAGTTTTACTGGAGGATAGTCACATGGGTACCCTCTGCCTAGCACATACCACAATTCTGGACTCCAAGAAGGGGGCCCTGTGTTCAGCATTAGCCACACTGTTTGTGCAAACAGTTTGGGTACAGTGAGCTCGTCTTACCAGAGAATGATGGGAACATTCCTGAAACCAAACTCCCCAACACCAGCCAAGGGCCAGCCTTGAAAGTGGGCCTTTCTAAGCCTAACCACCTCAGGTCTGCTATGTTTACTCACTTCTGCACAGATACATATCACTTCTGCTCACATTTCATTGGACAGAGCAGGTCATATGGCCAAACCTGAAATCAATGCAATGAGAAAGTATAATCTTCCTGCAGGGAGTGGCAGGCAGTCCATAGTTTTGAACAATAATATAATCTACTACAGATTATTACATATAGATCTTCTAACAAAAAAACAAGAAGAAGAAGGAATTTATACCTCCTGTACATGTGTATATGTACACCTTATACATATTTTCACGGCCTGGGTTCAAGTAATTTAAATATTTTTGTTGAAATGAATTGAATTCCATAATGACATGAAGGAAAAATGTAGCAACAGATATTAGAGAGACACTGAGTACTGATAAATAAAAAAGCAATCATTCTTTCTACATTATAATTTTCTTTTTTTTTTCCTTTTGGAGGCAAGCACTTTCATTTTGTTTTTGACTTTCTGTGAAGCAGTGCTATATTTGTTAAAGCTCTAATTGTCTTGGGCACTTGTGATTAGACCCTGAAGGGCTGTTGCATGCCCTTTACTATGTTTTCTTATTGCTCTATCTTTTGAGCTTTCACCTGTATTTTCCAGTTCTGGCCTGCCTATGGGCTTCAGCATAAATTCCATCTGCAAAATGGTTTGCTCCAATGCTTTCCTCATCTCTCCTCTCAATTGTTTTTATGCTTCTTTTTATTATCTTTCCTCAGCTCTTTGACCTTTTATTCATTAGCTTAAACTACATGAAATACATTTTTTTTTTGGTTAAGGGTTAAGTCAGAAAAATGGAAAAGTGGTTGGCTTTTGGCATATGTATATTACATTTTTAACTTTTCTATTTTTGTATTTCTTGTATAGTTTGTTTTCATTAAAAAAAAATCTTGTTCCTCCTTCAAAAGAGAAGCAAGTTTAATTATCTAGAAATAGAAATAAAAATCCCAGTTTTAAAAACTGCAGCTTTTAACCTCTGCCTCTGCCACCAAAACAGTTATTTAATAGGAACTCACAATGTATGGAGGCAACGATATTTTGCAGCTTAGTTTTAGAAGATAACATCTCCCTTTTCAATGAAGGGAGGACTTTATGTGAGTCTCTTCTTTATGGTTAGATGGCAGAATGTTTTATTGCTATTCATAAAAGCCTGCATTAAAAGGTTGCATTGATTCTCCCAGAGTGGGATCTGTTTGGAAAACTAATTATCTCCAAAAGGCTGCAAATTGTCAAGAATCTGCCAAGAAGACAAATCAAGAATACCATCTAAATGACTTACTGCAGTAAGGGATACTTTGGAGCTCTTGGGACCTCCCCAGCAGCTATTTAAAGCCCTCCTGCTCCCTTCCTCTCCTCCTCCATTCCAACCTCTGCAAACTACCTCAGCTCGTATTTCACAGAGAAAATAAGCACCAACAAGGGAGACCTTGCTCAGCTCACTCTCCTGCCCTGCCTACATATTTATCTGCTTTTATGGCTTTGTAATGCTCTTTCCTTCCACCTCAGTGGAGGACTGTGCTCTGCTCCATCAGAGGCTGATCCTGCCTCGTGAGTTCCTGCAATTTCAAGGTTCTTGTTCCATCAAACACCTCTCCCTCATCTGCACTTTCCCCACTGCCTCTTTTTTGGCTCTTTCCTTTCAGCCTATAGATCTACTCAAGTTTTTTCAACTTCAACAACAACAGTAACACCACACACACACACACACACACACACACACACACACACACACTTGCTCCAGCTACTCTTTCTCTTTCTCTTAGAGAGGTTGTTACTGTACCAGCCAACACTCTGTGCCCTGGCAGGTGAGGCAGTGCGCGAGGGATGCTGCTGCAATCTGAGTGCAGTTTGATGAGGGCTTCATCACGACCACTTCTACTTGCTCTTCATTTCTCATTCCACAATATATGCAGCACAGCTTGGTTGAGCATGTATTTTTGGTAAATACCTCAGCTAGTAAATACTTAAAAGGCAAAGAAATGATCTCCTTCCTTTCTCCCGATGGGGTAGATCACATGTACTGAGAACTTATTATGTGCTAGACACTGAGCGACACTGTTTATGTGGATGATCTCATTTTATCCTAATGATAACCTCGTGAGACAGATAGTATTATCATTTCCTTTCTTCAGATGGCAAAACTGAGACACCAACTGTTAAGTAACTTGCTCAAGCTCAGACAACAAGCAGGCAGAACAGCCAATTGTTTCCTTTCCAAGACTTCAAGATCATCATTATCTGTCTTTGGGGGTTGGACACCATGTCCCTAGAATAATGCCAGCCCTCAGATGACAGGAGCGTCCATTCTCTGCAGTTCTCCCAAGGGCATTGAGATACCTCATGTGCCTTCACGTCTGCTTGTTCATTCTCTTATAATAGTGGTTTTCAACCTAGGCTGTGCATGAGATTCATGCCTGGTCCCAATCCAGACTAATTTAATCAGAAGCCCTGGGTGGAGTGTGGGTACCTGTGTTTTAGAAAAGCTTCCTCCCCCGACAAATGATTGTGATGTGCAGAGTGGGTTGCCAGCTCTCTCTTCCCTCCATCATCCTACTTCCTGTTGCCTTTCTTCTTCTGTTTTACGCTTTTCTGTGTGGAGAAAAACATTGTATTTTGAACAACAAAATCGTTTGATAATCAGCTTCCTGTGGATAGTGTTACTGGGAATAATTTTATAATTGTGTTTATTTCACTAAAAATAAGTGCAGCTCATACTTGATTGAGTAAATACTTAAGGTATTGTTAAAAGATTTTTAAAAGCTCCATTTTTCCCCTGGACACTAGAAAAAACATGAATCAGATGTCCTCAGGCTGTTTCTAGTCCAAGGTTCTACTAAGTCTTGGAAACATTCAGTGAATCAATGTTACCTTTTAGTTCCTCTACTCATACCACAGTTTCACACCAAGTATTCCATCGAATCACCAAGCTACTGAATGTGCTATATTGCAAGGAGGTAGAAAAGAGTTATGAGGTGACTGGCTTCTCTTCTTTGCCAATTTCAATTTAACTCTGATATTCTATGAAACAAAACACCAAAACTAAATTTGAAAAAAAACTAAAATAATAATTTAAAAAATTCTATACCACTTTGCAGAGGGAAAATAATTATTTTCAAAAAGCATTTCTTACTTTGCTAATTTTGAGGATAATCTGTGGCTCTCCGCTGAGATTCGACTTTTTGTCCTGGTGGAGGTATCGATCACCAGAAAATTGCTGTACTGCCTTCTAAATATTGCACTTCATCCTCAGAATATGTACAGTACTTCTAAGATTTATGACACTAATGGAACTCTCCTGGCAGCAGTGTGATCCATTTTGCTGATGTACAGGAAGCAGACACAACTCTAATCTACTGTTGCACATATCCAAAGACTGAAGAAATCAGCATCTTAATTAGCGTGGAAACAAGAGATGTGGAAGCCTTCAGTCCCTCAATTACTGTGGAAACAAAAGATGTGGAAGTCCTGTAGTAGAGCAATATAGAAAAGAATTAGTCTTGATCGTGTTTAAAAAAAAATTGAAACAAGATTTGGCCATTACCTGCTACATCACTTTAATCAGAGGGCATCAGAAAATAAATTCAATTGGGATTTTAAAGGGCAACCTCTATTTCATAAGATAAAGTTTGTGACCTGCAAAATAACTGTATTTATAGATTTTCCCATAGCAAGGAATAACTTGTACATTAAAAAATATAACTCTGAAATAGAGTGTGTCGGAATTAAAGAACACTAAACTAAAGTCAAATTGAATTTCAATCCCTGTTTTTCCATTAACTAGCTGCATGATCTTGGGTCAATCACTCTGTCTTTCAGGGCCTCACTTCCTTTGCTGGACTAGATAATCTCCAAAGACCTTTCCAGCTGAATCATTTTATGATTTCATTAGATTTCCCAGAGTAGAAGCTACCAAGTGAGCGGGAATTGTAATAAACAAGACTACTCTTCTCTAGTGAAAAGGATTACATGACTATAAGTCAAAAGAACTGCATTCTACTCTCTGCAGCACCACTTAAAAACCACCTGACCTGGGCAAGTTCTTAATTTCCTCATCTGTAAATTAGAGATAGTGGTACCTCAATGTATTGATAGGAGTTTTAAATGAAATGCCATAGCTATTATTCCACTTGGGTTGGCATAAAAACACACAAGTTGCGCTACTTAAATACCAGAGATTTATTTTCTTACAGTTCTGGAGGCTAGAAAATCCAAAACCAAGGACCAGCGGGGTTGGTTTCTGGTGAAAGCTCTCTTCCTGGCTTGCCAGAGGGCTGCCTTCTCACTGTATCCTCACATGGCTGAGAAAGAGCCCTGGTAACACCAGCCCTATCAGATCAGGGCCCCACCCTTATGACCTCATTTAACTTTTATCACCTCTTCATATGCCCTGTCTTCAAATACAATCACATTGAGGGGTAGGTTTTCAATATATGAATTTTGGGGGACACAATGGAATTCCTAGCATCATATATGAAAATTCTTTGTAGATACATACTACTAATGTCTAATAAGAATAAGGATCTGTAGCTAAATAGTCCTTCTAATGTTTGTGGGACTACCCAAAGTTATAACATTTTTGAAGGACTATTTAGCAATATCCATTAAAATGTAAAGTGTTCATACCTTTTGAACCAGTATTTGCACTTTAAAAATTTCTACTCCCGAAGCACTCTTAGAATTACACAAAGATATATGTATGGAATAGTCATTTAAATATTGTTGAAAAATGGAAATGATCAATAAACAAATAATTTAATACGTTATAGTAGATCATACAATGAACATTTTATGTGTGATATATACCCAGAATATGAAATATTATATATCCGTTAAAACTATAAACACTGACATGAAAGGATGTTCAAGGTCTGTTAGAGAATAAAGAAGTGCAAGTTGCAAGTTTTCTATAGTATGATTGCTTTTTTGGGTAAAAAAAATATTTTGGAGGTATTATACATTAAACTGTTTATACTGGCTTTCTTTGAGTGGTTTGGAATTCCAGGAGACTTTCACTTTCCAAGTTATACTTTTCTCTAATTTTTAATTTCATTTTAAGGACATATATTACCTTTGTTTTAAGAAAATAAAAGATTAAGAGACTGTAAACTATCTCTAGCTCAGACTCTATCAAATCTTCAGTTTATATTTGAAATACGTTTAAAATTAATTTTTATTGACAACTAAATGTATGTAGTTTAAACAATTACAAAGCTTATTACGAAAAACAGAAGTCCCTGGCTTTGCCCCTTCCTACTCCTGGTCACCTGGGGAAAATTTAGTCTACTGTGTCAGCAGTTTCACTGCATATTTACCTATGTGTTATGAAATAACATGCATATATTGATATTTGTTGATGGCTTCATTTTGGACATTATCTGCTGATTTTCATCCACAGAAATTTTAAACTTCCGTCTTTGCTTTTTGCCTCCCCCTCCTCCAAAATTACTCCCCAGCCTGTCACTTTATGGATATCACAACTTTGGCTTAATTAATATTCAGGGTTTACATTAGTATTACTATGTCAATATTGTTCATAGTTGAGCTACATACTCTTGTATTCCTGTAGTTACTAATTACCTTATATTTTGTCTGTTTAGTTTCCTATGCAAGTATCATTATTTCATTCCCAAATTTTTCCTTCAGAGTTCTAAAATTCCTATCAATATGGTCAAACACAACAGATAACGTATTAGTTTTATTTTAAGTGGTGTCATCTCTCCTGGTTTGTCATACAGAAAGCCAGTAGATAGCAGTGTTTGGAGAGCTAATTCTCATGAAATAGTAACAAATTTCCCCCTTGCCTTTTTCTTTAACTTTCGGTCCTTTCCTCTGGGCACCTAGGTCATTCTGTTCTTATTTTCTCAGGTAAAAAAATGACAGCAAAAAGGTAGAAGAGGAAGAGGAGTCTTTTCCTGACTTTGAATTCCAAAGTTTATACCCTGAGGAAATGAAAAGGGCTTATGGTATGTAAATCAAAATATTTTGGATAAAACCTCAAGAGTAAGAGACAAATGTCCCCAACTCCACTCCTCCTGCCAGACTAAAAGTCAGAGGAGAAATGATGGAAGAGAGGAGTCTGGGGTGACTGGGACTGAGGACATAGCAGAGTCAGTGTTGACTGATGGCCTATTGTCCACTCCTATGGGCACTTCAGACCCCCACACATCAGGCTTAAGTTAACAATTCTTTTATCAGTTCCTGGTGAGAACATTCCTCAACAGCAGCCAGCATATCTTCCACAGAACATCCCAGGTGTGAGATGCCTGTGACTTTGTAAACACCCCCCCCCCCCCCGCCCCCAACTCCCAATGACACAGGACACTTGCAAACCTCAGAAGAGCTTGGGATCTGGATTCCTAGCACTTGGTGGTGCTGAACAAAACCAGCTTGATCTTCTTCATGACTTGGGTCAGTGCCAAAGCACAGTCGTATTATAAGTGCCAATGCTTTAGGACAAATCGAACTGTTATATAGGCTGTCTGTTAAAATTGTTGAACCAATGAGTTAGAGAATAAATGTAATGAAAAGCTCCCATAATGGCCCAGTGGAAGGAACAAGAAGCCTAAGTTCAGGCAAGTCAATTAATTACTGTACCTGATTTCTCATCTGTAAAATGAAGCGAGCAATAGCTTTCTACTTCTTAGAATGGTTCTTTAGCTGTGGTGTAAGTAAAAGCATATTGAAACTTTAAATGCATAACACTAGATATTATTTTATATATATGCCAAATATTTGACCCATTCACTGATTTCATAATTCAGCAAACATAAGTAGGGTATAGACACTAAATTTGAGCAGAACAGCAAAAGCATATTTTCACAAGTAAGCCCATTATTAGTATTGCAGCATTTCATTTTGCAGCGGTATTTCATATTGCCTCTCCAAGTGATTACACCTGAGAAAGGTCACTCAACTGTTACATATTAATTCTAAATACTTCTCTAGGCTATTTAATCTGTATTTCAAACTCAGTGCCTACTTGTCAAATATAATCTGTAAACACCGATTAAGCCTCTGTGAGTACCACTGCATTGCTTGTCACCCACAAAGCAAGTTATGAGACCTTGTCCTGTCACCTGAAAGCATTCAATCTGACCATGACTGAGTGCCAATTTTAATAGTAGAGGATCTCTAAGAGTCTAAACTTGAATAATATCATGGTGCCTCACGAAAAGCAAACAGTAAATTTTTAGGGATAATTGTTCTCATCCACCGTAGCTCTCTTCTTTGACAATGGGAAAGAAAGCAGAGAAGGGAAAGCTACTTACAGAAGAATTCCAATTAATAAATATAGGAGGAATGAGGAAAATAGAAAGTCATCACTAGGCAAACATAACTGTTGCAGGGAAGGTCCACAGTTGGATGCCAAATGGAAGTTTGAGGAGAAACTATATTTGCATAATCTCTAAGGGCAAGCTGGGTGAAGGGTATATGGGGACTCTCTGAACTGTTTTTTTGGGGTTTTTTTTGCAACTTTTATGTAAGTCTGAAATCTTTTCAAAGTAAAAATAATTAAAAATATGGAAGAAATTTGTATTATAAATTTCCATACTCCAAACATCTTATTTTGGTTTCTTAATTTTACTTTAAAACTCATGCTTCATCCCTTGTTGACCTACAACAGCATTCACCTTGCTTACACAAATCTTCCATATTGTTTCCATAGTTGCTCTGAAGTCCTGCCCACTTACCTTCTAGTACCAGTAGAGGACTGTAAACATTCAAGAAAGACTTATTCAGGTATGTCTTGAATATCTACTATTTTCATGGAAGTGTGCTAACAGCTGCAAGGGACTAAAACTCAGTCTATAATCCAGTCCTTCCCTCGAGGAGGTAATAAACATGTTGGGAAGATAATAGTATGCACATGAAAGAACAAAATAGCAACTTGTGAAATTATGTATGGTCATGCTTTATTTTCATGGTATTAGTTACAGGAGTTGATAGAGACAGAGAAAAGTGACACATTCATGAATAAGAGCAAGCTGGACCTAAAAAATATGTAGGTCTTGTATGGTGAGTGGATACAGAGAGTGTGTACAGTCTTTGTGGGAAGCAGTCATAAGACCCATCTGAATGGGGTGGAAAATTTGAGGTGATAAGAAGAGGAATGGGCCCAGATAGAGCTGAGCCAGATCACAGAGGGTTGTGAAAGCTAGACTGAAGAGGTTTTGGTCCGGACAGAAAAGGGAGGCTATTTCAAGGGCTTTGTTAGGGTCAAATTACTTTTCTAGCACAAATGTAAACATGTATGGTGGATCTCAAGCCAGAACCAGCTCCATTTTGAAAATCGTATATCTAATAATGGAACTTTGAGAAATCTTTTCTGAAATGCAAATTAAATTGTCCTCGTCTTCTCCACCCTACCCCACCCTCTTTCTCCCTAAAACATTCTAGAGGTTTCCTTTTACTTTTAGGATAAAGACCAAAATCCTGAACATGGCTCTAGGAGATTGGACCCCTCCCCATATGCCTAGATTTCTCTGTACCCTATTCCCCTCAAGGCTTGTCTTCTTTTGCTTCCTTCAGAGCTCTCTTCTGTTACAGTTTGCATACGCTCTTCCCTTTGATTCATCCTTATCTCTTGACTAGTTTACTCCTTTTCATCCTTCAGATATCAGTTCAACACCCCAGTGATCACCTCCAATGCAGAAACCTTACTCTCTGCTCTGAATGGAATTATTCATAATACCAAGTATCTCAGTCTGTAAAACTGTCAACATTTGTGTATTTACAATATGGATTACTTGATTTAATTATGTGATTATTTGATTAATGCCTTTTTCCCTCATCAGACTGCAGACTTCTGAAGGCAGAGACTATTTTCATCTGTGTTTCCCATTGTATCTCCTGTCTCTTGCATATAATAGGTACTCAATAAGAATTTGCTGAATAAATAAGGAAACAAAAATATTAAAATACATTCATTTTCTCCATTCCTAAGACACTATTCTATTCCAATGATATGATCTTCTGAATCATGAGAAAAATGTCCTATCTCAACTTTGAAATTATAAAACAGGGAACTGTGCTCAATATTATGTAACAACCTAAATGGGAAAAGAATTTGAAAAAGAATAGATACATGTATATGTATAACTGAATCACTTTGCTGTACACCTGAAACAAACACAACAGTGTTAATCAACTATACTCCAATATAAAATAAAAAGTTAAAAAAAAGAAATTGTAGTATAGTCCCAGTATTTTATAACTTTTGGAATGTGGGCTCTAAAAGTGTTATTCAGATGATTACACTGGATTGAATTACTAGAGCTTAAATAGAACTTGTTGATCAACAGATCGATATCCATGTTCAGGGCACTTTACTGAGCACTGTGAATTATTCCAAGCTAAACAATATATGGTTTCTTCCTAGCTTATAATCAAGTAGGGGATAAAGCTACCTATATTATGTGATAGACAGTGAGGGTGCTAAGTACTATAGAAAGATGGAAAGGGGAAGAGTTATTCTGACTGAAGGAATCTGACAAGGCAATAGTGAAAAATAACATTTGAGTCAGGTCTCGAAGGATAGATGTGCTTTTGACAGCCACAGTTTGGGAAGATAAAAATTCCAGGCAGAAGGAAAATAATAACTAAAACTACAAAGCACAAAAAGTGTAGAGCACTGTAGTAGAAAGGCAAGAGGGGATAGAGCAGAGGGTGAGTGGGCTGCAAGTACGTTGTGATAGGGAATAGATTAGGAAAGTGAGGTTTGAACTAATAATATGCTACACAGTTGGTACATATTTGATGGGTAATGAGCAGTGACCAAGGATAATGAACAGGGAAGTGCCACAATCACATGTGTGGGGTCCAGTGGTAATGTGATGTGATAGATTACAAGAGAGCTCTACAGGTTAAAGAGGGTGGGAGACCAGTGGCAAGGAGAAGAGAAATTTACAAGGGCCTGGGGGAAGCTAAGCAGGACCTGACTGGGTTAAGTAGCCGTGGAAAAAGAGAGGATAGTTGACGGAAGCATTCAGAATGTGGAAAGAATAAGATTCAGCAAACATTTAATATGAAAATTGAAGAATAGAAAGTTGGAAAGTTTTGATCTCATGGCTTAACTGATAATTTAACTAAATGCAAAACTAGTAGTGAGAACAGGTTGGTAAGAGTAACCTGTTCTTGCTGCCTTAAATCTTCTTGTAATAGTAATATTTTTAATATTATCCAAATCTCTTGATGGTGAGTAATTACATCATTCACATTTTTACATTATCTAATAATGTATTTGTCTGTAACTTTTGTTCATACTTGTCAGCTGTTGAGTCTTTTCTGATTTAAAATCCTGCAGAATTTATTGGTATTTATTCCTTTGCATGACTCCTTTTCACTGCCTCATTTTTCTAGTTGTCTGATTTTATTTATAGCAAAACATGATTATGCTTTACATGTGGATCAGAGGATAACACCTTCTTTCTGCTGTCTGAAACCCTCTCACTTCCATTATTCTTTGAGCAATTCAACCCAATGGATGCTGAGTTTTTTAAAATATGTATTTATTTATTTACTTATTATTGAAGTATAATTGACTTACAATATTATATTACTTTCAGGTATAAAGCATAGTGATTCAATGTTTTTATAGATTATACTTCATTTAAAGTTATTACAAAATAATGGCTCTATTTCCCTGTGCTGTACAATATCCTCGTTGCTTATCTATTTTATACATGGTAGTTTGTATCTCTTAGTCCCCTCCCCCTATTGTGCCCTTCCCCCCTTCCCTCTCCCCACTGGTAATTGCTAGTTTGTTCTCTATGTCTGTGAGCCTGTTTCTGTTTTGTTATATACTTTTTTTTTTTTTTTTTTTTAGATTCCATGTATAAGTGAAAGCATAGAGTATTTGTCTTTGTCTGACTTGTTTCACTAGGCATAATGCCCTTTAGGTCCATCCGTGTTACTGCAAATAGTGGACACTGATTAAGTAAGTAACGATCTGCCCAATATCCTGGGAGTCTCAGATGATTAAGGCACTACCTTCAAGGAACCCGTATAGATGTAGAACTTCAATCCCAGTTAAATATAACATGATATAGAATATTATAGCACTAGTACAAATAATTATTATAATTATTCAATAATCATAATAATAATATGAACAACAAAAGCTACCCCTTTCATCTCCTTTCCTTTCATTCATTCCTTCCTTTAACAACTGTTCTGAGAGCCTCTGCCCAGTCTTTAGCCAGGAACACGATTTAGAGCAGTGAACAAACCTGAGCCAAAATGCGCTCCTGTGGAGCTTATTATAGTGAAGGAAGCTTACACTAAAAGGTAATATGCCAATAAATAAATATAACGACTGTGTAAATACAAGCTGAGGACATATTGTGAAGCACTGGTAATAATAATAGCTATCATAGGACTAATAGCAATATTTGG
This sequence comes from Leucopleurus acutus, assembly GCF_964270905.1. Classification (NCBI taxonomy): domain Eukaryota; kingdom Metazoa; phylum Chordata; class Mammalia; order Artiodactyla; family Delphinidae; genus Leucopleurus; species Leucopleurus acutus. Next base: position 60,372,170 of record NC_139142.1, on the reverse strand, counting down.
TTAGATCTTAGTTCTAAGTGCAGGTACTCTGGTTCCAGAGCTAATCACTTTATATTACATTATACTACAATGACAGAAAATATATTTTCTCAGGTGGGAGTATTTACTTATATAGTGTGATAAGCAAAGGCTTGTCTAAGAAGATAATGTTTAGGCTAAGACAAGGTGGATAAAAAGGCAAAATCTACACAAAGATTCAGGGCAGAGCATTTCAGGCAGAAGAAATAGGATGTATAAAACCAGAAAAGAGCTTCGTATTTTCTAGGAATAAAAAATAGGTTAGTTGGCCTTCCCTGGTGGCGCAGTGGTTGAGAGTCTGCCTGCCGATGCAGCAGGGGACACGGGTTCATGCCCCGGTCCTGGAGGATCCGACATGCCGCGAAGCGGCTGGGCCCGTGAGCCATGGCCGCTGAGCCTGCGCGTCCAGAGCCTGTGCTCTGCAACGGGAGAGGCCACAGTAGTGACAGTCCCGCGTACCGCAAAAAAAAAAAAAATAGGTTAGTTTGAGTTGAAGATAGTGAGCCATGGGAGAAAGGATTTGGATGGGATTGAAGAAATAAACAGGAACCAGATCATTCAGTAGGTCTTGTCGTATACAGAAGAGAGTTTGGCTTTTATTTTAAGAGAAATGAGAAAACATCATTTGCTATTTATATTTTTAAAGTATCCTTCTGGCTCCTATATGAAAAATGAATTAGAAAGTGCAAAAGGGGAAGTTAAAAGGGGAAGTTAAAAGATAAGTGGCAAAATCAGGATTTGAATTCAAATTGTGACTATAAAGTCAAGACTTATACCTACCACATTACTCTATTCCCTAAGCTGTAGTAGATTTGCAACCTGGCAGGGGGCATTGTCCTACCAGGTATCAGAGATCCATAAATTGTACCCTTTCTTGAACTCTCCTTGCCTCTGTGACCCCCACTCTGTCCTTTTTTAGGTCTTGGGGCAGGGACATATTTAAAGGTTTTCTTGAGAAAAGAAGCAATGATGGATGTTAATGACTTTTTAGCTCATCCTTACTCTCTTCTTGTTTGAACATAACTTCCCATCTCAGCCACACTGGCATACAGTAGTGGTTTTTAGAGTATATAATTTAAAGTAGCTTTTATAGTACATAATTAATTGCCTGGTGGGGTGCCGGTGGTCAAAATGCAAATATGTGACTCACACCCCCAGAGATTCTGATTCAGTATAACTGAATTGGGGCATTTTAAATAAGCACTCCAGTTAATTCTGAGCCAGATGATCCAAAGACTACATTGTAAGGCACCGGTTTACGGTGAATAGGTTTAAGATTTTATCCCAAGCATAGAATGATGACATGGACATATCGATTCTGTTAATATTATCAACATTAGAAGCCATCAATTGCAAGTAACCCCAGAATTTAGTAGCCTATATATTTTTGGTAGACATCACTCCCCAGTGCAATATAATACAATACACGGATCATCAATTTGATCCCTTTCTTCAAGCAAGAGACCAAAAAATTCATATAAACAATTTCCTGACTGGTCAGTCCCCATGTGGGCTAAATGTATCATGCAGATTAATGATAGAAGGGTTTTTCCAGCTGGGTAGAAACAGAATATTGCCTTCCCAATATTAATACAGGGTTACATACAAGATTCAAGTAATTATTGCCCGATAACTCTTTTGGAGGTAGTTTTGTAATATAGACAGGACAAAGAAGTAAATAAAAAATGAAAGTGAATCAAACTTCTTCACTACACATCTTGTACAAAATAATTACTAACCTATATAAGTGGTTATTTAAAAGGCAATAATAATAGCCAATAAGATGAATCACAATTATAAGCCATTCTAAAAATCAGCACCCTAATTATATTTTGGAGTCATATTCTGAAGAACACTCTTTACTGTAGGAATCACCCAGCTTGCTCCTTATAGCTGTGCCTTTTGTAAAAATGGCGTACATCATTAGTGATTTTCCTGCCATCTTAAATCTTTTCCATGGTTAATATCATGCATAATTAGGCCTTAGGACATCTAAAATATACTGACTTTTTATCTTTTACATTGGTCTTAACTAGTCTGCATTTTACATTCTCTAAATGAATGAGGTAAAGAATCAGGACACATGTCTGTTCTATGATGCTCAAAATTGCTAATTATTAGAGAAATGCAAATCAAAACTTCAGTGAAGTATCACCTCACACTGGTCAGAATGGCCATCATCAAAAAGCCTACAAACAATAAATGCTGGAGAGGGTGTGGAGAAAAGGGAACTCTCCTATACTGTTGGGAATGTAAATTGGTACAGCAACTATGGAGAACAGTATGGAGATTCCTTAAAATACCAAAAGTAGAGCTACCATATGATCCAGCAATCCCACTCCAAGACATATATCCAGAGAAAACCATAATTTGAAAAAATACATGCACCCCAATGTTCATAGCAGCACTATTTACAATAGCCAAGACATGGAAGCAACCTAAATGTCCATCAACAGAGGAATGGATAAAGAAGATGTGGTACATATATACAATGGAATATTACTCAGCCATAAAAAAGAATGAAATAATGCCATTTGCAGCAGTATGGATGGGCCTAGAGATTATCATACTAAGTGAAGTAAGTCAGAGAAAGACAAATATCATATGATATCACTTATATGTGGAATCTAAAAAGATGATACAAGTGAACTTATTTACAAAACAGAAACAGACTCATGGACTTTGAAAACAAACTTATGGTTATCAAAGGGGAAAGGTTGGAGGGGAGGGATAAATTAGGAGTTTGGGATTAACATATATACACCACTATATATAAAATCAATAATCAACAAGGACCTACTGTATAGCCCAGGGAACTCTACTCATTATTCTGTAATAACCTATATGGGAAAAGAATCTGAAAAAGAATAGATATATGTATAAATGAATCACTTTGCTGTACACCTAAACCTAACACAACATTGTAAATCAGCTATACCCCAATATAAAATAAAAATTAAAAACAAAAAAAGAATCAGGACATGTGTCTGTTCAGGACCAGTTCTGATTTTGTGTCAGCTCCAAACTGGTCTCTTGAGAACAGCAATATTACTCCCAAATCTTAATAGTCTCAGTTACAACAAATATATAATAACTGAAAGATATCTCAGTATATGCTCTATAGAGGCAGGATTTTATTAATCAAATTTACAGATGGTTTTAAGAATTAATCATATATTTCATGAAAAAAGTATTCATTGAGCACCTAGTAAGTATCAGGCACTATTCTACGCTCTGGGGCAATAGAGATAAAAAAAAAGAAAGTGTTTCTGCTCCTGGAAATTACACACTAGGCAGTGAGATATACAATATATAGAAAAACAAGTATAATATGATAGATAAGTACAATGCAGGAAAATGAAGGTTAGGGGAATGGAATGTGACAAAAGTGGTCAAGGATGACCTCTCTAGAGATGACAACATGTATGCAGACACTTGAATGAAGCAGACAGTGAGCTATTCAATTATCTGGGGGTGAGAACTCTAGGCAGAGGAAAGAGCAAATGAAGAGGCCCTAGATAGGAACATAACTGGTACATCTGAGAAACAGATAGGAGGATAACAAGGGGAAGATTAATAGAAGATGGGATTGGAGAAGTAGCAGGAACCAGGTTGTATAGGGCCTCAAACTGCCTTGGTAAGTAAGGACTCTGAGTAATATGAGAAGTGTGGTCGATTAAAAATGGCCAAATATTATTTGCTAATCCCTCCATTGAGAGGTGGAGTCTAATTCCCTCCCCTTGAATCTGGGCTGGCCGTAGTGACTTGTTTAACTAATAGAATGCAGCAGAAGTGATATTTGGAAACAAAAACGGGTCATAATAAGTCTTGAAACTTCCACCCAGGTATCTTGGAACCTACCAGCTGCCATATAAGGAGTCTGACAACTCTGAGATCACCAGGCTGTGAGGAAGTCCAAGCTAATCATGCAGAGAGCTCTGTAGGGAGAGAAACATAAGACGATGTCCAGCCAGCCCAGCTGTTCCATCCATTCCAGCCTAGCTACCAGATATGAGTAAGGAAGTCATCTGGGTCAATCCGACCTCAACAGATGTCAGATGAAGAAGAACCAAGGCCCCAGACATACGGCCCTAGCAGAGCTGTTCTAGCCACTTCCAGCCATTCAAATGGCCACAGCTGAGGCTCACTAGGGAGCAAAGGTGAACAATCTCCACTGTGCCTTTTACCATTTCTTGACTTACAGATAATGAACATAATAAAATGGTAGCTATTTTATACCTCTAATGCTTGGATGATCAATTTTGCAGCAATAGATGACCGGCACAGGATAGATGAGAACAGGAAAATGTAAACTTGATCTATACTCTAAAAGGATGCCTCTAGCCACTGAGTGGGATCTAGACTTTCAGGAGAACAAGAAGGAAAACAGGATGATCAGTTAATTCAACTAAAATCGAAGCAAGAGAAAAATAGTGATTTGGATTAAAATAGTGGCATAGGAAACAGTAAGAAGTGTTTGAACTTGAGAAACATTGTGAAGATAGTTGACAAGGGCTTCCCTGGTGGCGCAGTGGTAGAGAGTCCGCCTGCTGATACAGGGGACACGGGTTTGTGCTCTGGTCTGGGAAGATCCCACATGCCGAGGGGCGGCTGGGCCCGTGAGCGATGGCTGCTGAGCCTGTGCGTCCAGAGCCTGTGCTCCGCAACGGGAGAGGCCACAACAGTGAGAGGCTCACGTACCGCAAGAAAAAAAAAAAAAAAAGATAAGCTGACAATATTTGTTCAAATTACAGACAATATCTTTATTTTAGCATCTTTATTGAAGGATAATTGCTTTACAATGGTGTGTTAGTTTCTGCTTTATAACAAAGTGAATCAGTTATACATTTGTTCCCATATCTCTTCCCCCTTGCATCTCCCTCGCTCCCACACTCCCTATCCCACCCCTCTAGGTGGTCACGAACCACCGAGCTGATCTCCCTGTGCTATGCAGCTGCTTCCCACTAGCTATCTATTTTACGTTTGGTAGTGTATATATGTCCATGCCACTCACTCACTTTGTCATAGCTTACACTTCCCACTCCCCATGTCCTCAAGTCCGTTCTCTAGTAGGTCTGTGTCTTTATTCCCATCTTACCCCTAGGTTCTTCATGACCCCCCTTTTTTTTTCTTAGATTCCATATATATGTGTTAGCATACGGTATTTGTTTTTCTCTTTCTGACTTACTTCACTCTGTATGACAGACTCCAGGTCCATCCACCTCACTACAAATAAATCAATTTCATTTCTTTTTATGGCTGAGTAATATTCCATGATATATATGTGCCACATCTTCTTTATCCATTCATCTGATGATGGACACTTAGGTTGCTTCCATGTCCTGGCTATTGTAAATAGAGCTGCAATGAACATTTTGGTACATGACTCTTTTTGAATTATGGTTCTCTCAGGGTATATGCCCAGTAGTGGGATTGCTGGTTCGTATGGTAGTTCTATTTTCAGTTTTTTAAGGAACCTCCATACTGTTCTCCATGGTGGCTGTATCAACTTACATTCCCACCAACAGTGCAAGAGGGTTCCCTTTTCTCCACACCCTCTCCAGTATTTATTGTTTCTAGATTTTTTGATGATGGCCATTCTGACTGGTGTGGGATGATATCTCATTGTAGTTTTGATTTGCATTTCTCTAATAATTAATGATGTTGAGCATCCTTTCATGTGTTTGTTGGCAATCTGTATATCTTCTTTGGAGAAATGTCATTTTAGGTCTTCTGCCCATTTTTGGATTGGGTTGTTTGTTTTTTTGTTATTGAGCTGCATGAGCTGCTTATAAATTTTGGAGATTAATCCTTTGTCAGTTGCTTCCTTTGCAAATATTGTCTCCCATTCTGAGAGTTGTCTTTTGGTCTTGTTTATGGTTTCCTTTGCTGTGAAAAAGGTTTTAAGTTTCATTAGGTCCCATTTGTTTATTTTTGTTTCTATTTCTATTTCTCTAGGAGATGGGGCAAAAAGGATCTTGCTGTGATATGTCATAGAGTGTTCTGCTTATGTTTTCCTCTAAGAGTCTGATAATGTCTGGACTTACATTTAGGTCTTTAATCCATTTTGAGTTTATTTTTGTCTATGGTGTTAGGGAGTGTTCTAATTTCATACTTTTACATGTACCTGTACAGTTTTCCCAGCATCACTTATTGAAGAGGCTGCCTTTTCTCCACTGTATATTCTTGCCTCCTTTATCAAAGATAAGGTGACCATATGTGCGTGGGTTTATCTCTGGGCTTTCTATCCTGTTCCATTGATCCATATTTCTGTTTTTGTGCCAGTGCCATACTGTGTTGATGACTGTGGCTTTCTATGTAGTCTGAAGTCAGGGAGCCTGATTCCTCCAGCTCCGTTCTACTTTCTCAAGATTGTTTTGGCTATTCGTGGTCTTTTGTGTTTCCATACAAATTGTGAAATTTTTTTGTTCTAGTTCTGTGAAAAATGCCAGTGGTAGTTTGATAGGGATTGCACTGAATCTGTAGATTGCTTTGGGTAGTAGAGTCATTTTCACAATGTTGATTCTTCCAATCCAAGAACATGGTATATCTCTCCGTCTATTTGTATCATCTTTAATTTCTTTCATCAGTGTCTTATAATTTTCTGCATACAGGTCTTTTGTCTCCTTAGGTAGGTTTATTACTAGATATTTTGTTCTTTTTGTTGCAATGGTAAATGGCAGTGTTTTCTTAATTTCACTTTCAGATTTTTCATCTTCAGTGTATAGGAATGCAAGAGATTTCTGTGCATTAATTTTGTATCCTGCTACTTTACCAAATTCATTGATTAGCTCTAGCAGTTTTCTGGTAGTGTCTGTAGGATTCTGTATGTATAGCATCATGTCATCTGCAAACAGTGACAGCTTTACTTCTTCTTTTCCAATTTGGATTCCTTTTATTTCTTTATCTTCTCTGATTGCTGTGCCAAAAACTTCCATAACTATGTTGAATAATAGTGGTGAGAGTGGGCAACCTTGTCTTGTTCCTGATCTTAGTGGAAATACTTTCAGTTTTTCTCCATTGAGGATGATGTTGGCTGTGGGTTTGTCATATATGGCCTTTTTATGTTGAGGAAAGTTCCCTCTTTGCCTACTTTCTGGAGGGTTTTTATCATAAATGGGTGTTGAATTTTGTCGAAAGCTTTCTCTGCATCTATTGAAATGATCATATGGTGTTTCTCCTTTAATTTGTTAATATGGTGTATCACGTTGATTGATTTGCATATATTGAAGAATCCTTGCATTCCTGGAATAAACCCCACTTGGTCATGGTGTATGATCCTTTTAATGTGCTGTTGGATTCTGTTTGCTAGTATTTTATTGAGGATTTTTGCATATATGTTCATCAGTGATATTGGCCTGCAGTTTTCTTTCTTTGTGACATCTTTGGTTTTGGTATCAGGGTGATGGTGGCCTCATAGAATGAGTTTGGGAGTGTTCCTCTCTCTGCTATATTTTGGAAGAGTTTGAGAAGGATAGGTGTTAGCTCTTCTCTAAATGTTTGATAGAATTCACCTGTGAAGCCATCTGGTCCTGGGCTTTTGTTTGTTTGAAAATTCTTAATCACAGTTTCAATTTCAGTGCTTATGATTGGTCTGTTCATATTTTCTATTTCTTCCTGGTTCAGTCTCAGCAGGTTGTGCATTCCTAAGAGTTTGTCCATTTTTTCCAGGTTGTCCATTTTATTGGCATAGAGTTGCTTGTGGTAACTCTACAAGCTTGATCCTTTGTATTTCTGCAGTGTCATTTGTTACTTCTCCTTTTTCATTTCTAATTCTATTGAGTCTTCTCCCTTTTTTTCTTGATGAGTCTGTCTAATGGTTTATCAATTTTGTTTATCTTCTCAAAGAACCAGGTTTTAGGTTTATTGATCTTTGCCATCGTTTCCTTCATTTCTTTTTCATTTATTTCTATTCTGATCTTCATGATTTCTTTCCTTCTGCTAACTGTGGGTTTTTTTTGTTCTTCTCTCTCTAATTGCTTTAGGTTCAAGGTTAGGTTGTTTATTTGAGATGTTTCCTGTTTCTTAAGGTAGGATTGTAATGCTATAAACTTCCCTCTTAGAACTGCTTTTGCTGCATCCCATAAGTTTTGGGTCCTCGTGTCTCCATTGTCATTTGTTTCTAGGTATTTTTTGATTTCCTCTTTGATTTCTTCAGTGATCACTTGGTTATTAAGTAGTGTATTGTTTAGCCTCCATGTGTTTTTATTTTTTACAGATCTTTTCCTGTAATTGATATCTAGTCTCATAGCGTTGTGGTCGGAAAAGATACTCGATATGATTTCAGTTTTCTTAATTTTACCAAAGCTTGACTTGTGACCCAAGATATGATCTATCCTGGAGAATGTTCCATGAGCACTTGAGAAAAATGTGTATTCTGTTGTTTGTGGATGGAATGTCCCATTAATATCAATTAAGTCCATCTTGTTTAATGTGTCATTTAAAGCTTGTGTTTCCTTATTTATTTTTATTTTGGATGATCTGTCCATTGGTGAAAGTGGGGTGTTAAAGTCCCCTACTATGATTGTGTTACTGTCAATTTCCCCTTTTATGGCTGTTAGTGTTTGCCTTATGTATTGAGGTGCTCCTATGTTGGGTGCATAAATATTTACAATTGTTATATCTTCTTCTTGGATTGATCCCTTGATCATTATGTAGTGTCCTTCTTTGTCTCTTCTAATAGTCTTTATGTTAAAGTCTATTTTGTCTGATATGAGAATTGCTACCCCAGCTTTCTTTTGATTTCCATTTGCATGGAATATCTTTTTCCATCCCCTCACTTTCAGTCTGTATGCGTCCCCAGGTCTGAAGTGGGTCTCTCATAGACAGCATATATACGGGTCTTGGTTTTGTATCCATTCAGCCAGTCTGTGTGTTTTGGTGAGAGCATTTAATCCATTTACATTTAAGGTAATTATCAATATGTATGTTCCTATTCCCATTTTCTTAATTGTTTTGGGTTTGTTATTGTAGGTCTTTTCCTTCTCTTGTGTTTCTTGCCTAGAGAAGTTCCGTTAGCATATGTTGTAAAGCTGATTTGGTAGTGCTGAACTCTCTCAGCTTTTGCTTGTCTGTAAAGGTTTTAATTTCTCCATCAAATCTGAATGAGATCCTTGCTGGGTAAAGTAATCTTGGTTGTAGGTTTTTGTCCTTCATCACTTAAAATATGTCCCGCCACTCCCTTCTGGCTTGCAGAGTTTTTGCTGAAAGACCAGCTGTTAACCTTATGGGGATTCCCTTGTGTGTTATTTGTTGTTTTTCCCTTGCTGCTTTTAATATGTTTTCTTTGTATTTAATTTTTGATAGTTTGATTAATATGTGTCTTGGCGTGTTTCTCCTTAGATTTATCCTGTATGGGACTCTCTGTGCTTCCTGGACTTGATTAACTATTTCCTTCCCCATATTAGGGAAGTTTTCAACTATAATCTCTTCAAATATTTTCTCAATCCCTTTCTTTTTCTCTTCTTCTTCTGGGACCCCTATAATTCAAATATTGTTGCACTTAATGTCGTCCCAGAGGTCTCTGAGACTGTCCTCAGTTCTTTTCATTCTTTTTTCTTTATTCTGCTCTGCAGTAGTTATTTCCATTATTTTATCTTCCAGGTCACTTATCCGTTCTTCTGCCTCTGTTATTCTGCTCTTGATCCCTTCTAGAGTATTTTTAATTTCATTTACTGTGTTGTTCATCATTACTTGTTTCCTCTTTAGTTCTTTTAGGTCCTTGTTAAATGTTTCTTCCATTTTCTCTATTCTATTTCCAAGATTTTGGATCATCTTTACTATCATTATTCTGAATTGTTTTTCAGGTAGACTGCCTATTTCCTCTTCATTTGTTATGTCTGGTGGGTTTTTACCTTGCTCCTTCATCTGCTGTGTGTTTTTCTGTCTTCTCATTTTGCTTATCTTACTGTGTTTGGGGTCTCCTTTTCACAGGCTGCAGGTTCGTAGTTTCTGTTGTTTTTGGTCTGTCCCCAATGGCTAAGGTTGGTTCAGTGGGTTGTGTAGGCTTACTGGTGGAGGGGACTGGTGCCTGTGTTCTGGTGGATGAGGCTGGATCTTGTCTTTCTGGTGGGCAAGTCCATGTCTGGTGATGTGTTTTTGGGTGTCTGTGACCTTATTATGATTTTAGGCAGCCTCTCTGCTAATGGATGGAGCTGTGTTCCTGTCTTGCTAGTTGTTTGGCATAGGGTGTCCAGCACTGTAGCTTGCTGGTCGTTGAGTGAAGCTGGGTCGTGGTGTTGAGATGGAGATCTCTGGGAGATTTTCGCCATTTGATATTACGTGGAGCTGGGAAGTCTCTTGTGGACCAGTGTTGTAAACTTGGCTCTCCCTCCTCAGAGGCACAGCACTGACTCCTGGCTGGAGCACCAAGAGCCTTTCATCCACACGGCTCAGAATAAGAGGGAGAAAAAATAGAAAGAAAGAAAGAGGATAAAATAACTTAAAATAAAATAAAGTAATTAAAATAAAAAATAATTATTAAGAAAAAAATTTTAAAAAAAAGCAACAACGGACGGACAGAACCCTAGGAGATATCATGAAAGCAAAGCTATACAGACAAAGTCTCACACAGAGGCATACACATACATGCTCACAAAAAGAGGAAAAGGGGAAAAAATAATATATGTTGCTCCCAAAGTCCACCTCCTCAATTTGGGATGATTCGTTGTCTATTCAGGTATTCCACAGATGCAGGGTACATCAAGTTGATTGTGGAGATTTAATGCACTGCTCCTGAGACTGCTGGGAGAAATTTCCCTTTCTCTTCTTTGTTGACACAACTCCTGGGGTTCAGCTTTGGATTTGGACCCGCCTCTGCTTGTAGGTCACCTGAGGGCGTCTGTTCCCCCACCCAGACAGGAAGGGGTTAAAGGAGCAGCTGATTCAGGGGCTCTGGCTCACTCAGGCCGCGGGAAGGGAGGGGTACGGATGTTGGGCGAGCCTGCGGTGGCAGAGGCCAGCATGACTTTGCACCAGTCTGATGCAGGCCGTGTGTTCTCTCGGGGTAGTTGTCCCTGGATCCTGGGACCCTGGCAGTGGTGGGCTGCACAGGCTCCCGGGAGAGGAGATGTGGATAGTGACCTGTGCTCGCACACAGGCTTCTTGGTGGCTGCAGCAGCAGCCTTAGCATCTCATGCCCGTCTCTGAGGTCCGCGCTGATAGCCACGGCTTGCGCCCGTGTCTGGAGCTCCTTTAAGCAGCGCTCTTAATCCCCTCTCCTCACGCACCAGGAAACAAAGAGGGAAGAAAAAGTCTCTTGCTTCTTCGGCAGCTCCAGACTTTGTCCCGGACTCGCTCCCGGCTAGCCGTGGCGCACTAACCCCTTCAGGCTGTGTTCATGCCGCCAACCCCAGTCCTCTCCCTGGGATCCAACCGAAGCCCGAGCCTCAGCTCCCAGCCCCACCCGCTGCAGCGGGTGAGCAGACTAGCCTCTTGGGCTGGTGAGTGCTGGTCGGCACCGATCCTCTGTGTGGAAATCTCTCCGCTTTGCCCTCCGCACCCCTGTGGCTGCGCTCTTCTCCGCAGCTCTGAAGCTTCCGCCTCCAACACCCACTGTCTCCGCCCGCAAAGGGGCTTCCTAGTGTGTGGAAACCTTTCCTCCTTCACAGCTCCCTCCCACTGGTGCAGGTCCCGTCCCTATTCTTTTGTCTCTGTTTATTCTTTTTTCTTTTGCCGTACGCAGGTACGTGGGGAGTTTCTTGCCTTTTGGGAGGTCTGAGGTCTTCTGCCAGCGTTCAGTAGGTGTTCTGTAGAAGTTGTTCCACGTGTAGATGTATTTTTGATGTATCTGTGGGGAGGAAGGTGATCTCCGTGTCTTACTCTTCCGCCATCTTCTCAAATCCACTCCTACAGACAATATCTTTATGTCAATTTCAATCTTGAAAACATTTAAAAAATATACTGATATTTCATGTATTACACTTACTTAGAAATACCTGGAGCATATGACCAATCTAAGGTCTGTTAAATAAATGAAAATATATTGAATCTTTCTTTGACTCAGAATCTGTCTGTAGGTCTGGTTAATCATTTGAAGCATCAAATAATATCATATTTTCATTGTAGAAAGTTTTATTCACCCAGGGCTTGCCCTAGAAGCTTTTAGTGTGTGCCTTTTTTTTCTCCACAGAACTCATTTGTTAACTTTTTTTAGTTCTTTCAACAACTATTTATGAAGAGCCAGCTATGGATACATTGCTAGGTATTCAAGATACAGTTGTGAACAAAAGCAGGCTTAGTTTCTTTTGATGGAAGGTAGACTTTTTTTGAAGGTGGATTTTAAACAAATAACCATCCAAATAACTATGACAAATTCTGTATCCACTGTCAGGGTGATAATAGGAAGTTTTGACTTAGCAAGGTGAACAAAGGTTTTCCTCAGGAAATTGAAGAATAAGTTGAGATCTGGAAGCAAAGTCAGAGTTAATTACTATAAAGTAATTAACTTCACAGTGCAAGAGTACTCTAGACAGACAGAAAACCAGTGCAAATGCTGTATTGTCTAGAGCATGATATACTAATGAAACTCAAAGAAGAACTCTCCAACCTCTGCAATTTGGTCTTCTCACTGAAACTAGAATGATCTTTCTGAAATCTAAACATGGAATCTCCTACTTGTCTCTTAAAATGCTAGATGGCTTCTCCTCCTAAGTACAACACAGATGGTGATTCCATTTACTGCTTTCAGAAGCTTTGGAAGAGACAAAATAAGTTAAGTTTTGGGGAGAAGAAAATGAGTTAAGTTTTGGACATATTGGATTTAAGATGCTTTTGAGACATGCTAATGGATATGTCAAAAGTGAATTAGATATATGGGTAGGAAGGCCTGTCTGGAGATGTGTAAGTTATCAGTCTATAAGAGATACTCAAATGGCATGGATGAGCACTCTCACGGAGAGATCATGAAAAAAGAGGAGACTGAGGACCACACTTTAAGAAACCCCAGTGGAGAAAAATATACATCTAAGAAAGAGACAAACAGAAGTTGCCAAAGAGGTAAGAGAAAAACCTGGGGACTATAGTACCATAAAGGCCGAGGGAAGACAATCTTTCAAGCAGATGTGCATGGTTGACTACATGGGACACAGCTGAGGGTCAAGAAAGCTAAACAGTTTTTTGGATTTAGGACACATAGGGAGTAACGGGTGGTATAAGGAAAGAACATTGTTTTTGAAATACAAGAACTGATATCTATTACCTGTACCACTAGGCAGACCTGTTGGCCTGTTTATCCATCTTCTCTGTGCTTCATTTTTTCATGTAGAGCCTCTTGAGCCCTTTCCCAGATTTACTTACAGATCCAGCAACAACTTATTGAACTCCATGAATTATAAAACATATGTTGATCTCCTTAAAGTTTTCAATTCTAACTTCCTTAAGAAACATAGTTAAGCAAGTAAATACATGAAAATATATTCAACATAATTGGCCATTAAGGAATACAAATTATAAACACAATGGGATACCACTACACACCTATAAGAATGACTAAAATTAAAAATAGCAATAGGGCTTCCCTGGTGGCGCAGTGGTTGAGAGTCCGCCTGCCGATGCAGGGGACACGGGTTAATGCCCCGGTCCAGGAAGATCCCACATGCCGCGGAGCGGCTGGGCCTGTGAGCCATGGCCACTGAGCCTGTGCGTCCGGAGCCTGTGCTCCACAACGGGAGAGGCCACAACACTGAGAGGCCCGCGTACCGCAAAAAAAAAAAAAAAAAAGCAATAACACCAAATGCTGGTGAGGATGCAGAGCAACTGAATTACTCATGTATGTTGCTGGGAATATAAAATGCTACAGTCTCTGTGGAAGAAGTTTGGCAGTTTCTTAAAAAGCTAAACATGTAACTATCTTGCAACCCAGAAATTGCACTCCTGGGCATTTATACCAGAGAAAAGATGATTTATGTTCATATGAGACCCTGTACATGAATGTTTATAGCATCTTAATCTATATTTGCCCCAAACTTGAAACAACCCAGGTATTCTCCAATGAGTGAATGATTAAACAAACCATGGTGCATTCATACCATGGGAGTATTATTCAGAAATAAAAGCAGTGAACAGTTGATACATTCAACAACTTGGATGAATATCCAGATAATTATACTGAATCAAGCTAGTGGGAAGCAGCCACACAGCACAGGGAGATCAGCTTGGTACTTTGTGACCACCTAGAGGGGTGGAAGAGGGAGGGCGGGAGGGAGATGCAAGAGGGAGGAGATATGGAGATATATGTATATGTATAGCTGATTCACTTTGTTATAAAGCAGAAACTAACACACCATTGTAAAGCAATTATACTCCAATAAAGATGTTAAAAAAAATTCAATCACAAGTGGTTACATACTATATGATCCCATTTATACCACCTTCTTGAAGTGACAAAATTATAGAAATGGAGAACAGATTAGCAGTATCCAGGGGTTAAGGAGGGGGTGAAGGCAGGAGTGAAGTGAGTATGGCTATAAAAGGGCAAAATGAGAGATCCTTGCAATGATGGAAATGTTCTATATCTTGACTATATCAATGTCAATATCCTTCTTGTGATATTGTACTTTAGTTTTGCAAGATACTATCATTGGGAAAACTATGTAAGAGGTTAACAGGATCATTTTATATTATTTCTTACAATTGCATTTGAATCTACAATTATCTCAAAATAAAATTTTTAATTAAAAAATAAACATGTTCAGGAAAGAAACTGTGACATAAACCAACATGTCTATAAAAGAGAAACATAGATGAAATGTTACAGTATAGGGAGGGAGAACTTATTTAGATGGGGAACTTGGGAATGATTTCATGTAACAGATGGGTAGGATCTGAACATTCAAATCTAGGGGAGGACGTTCCAAGCAGAGAAAATAGTATAAGATATGAGGCCAGAAAGCTTGTGACATATTCGGAAGCCATGTTTAATTTCACTGGCGTCCCATGTTATTGTAGGACAGCAGTGAAATAAGATTAGAAAAATAGATTGCAGAGAGACTGTGGAAAGTTCTAAATGTTGTACTAAGGGATTTGTTTTTGTGTGTGTGTGTGGACCCTCTGGAGGATTTAAGGTGGGAAACAATGGCTGACACTTTGTTTTGGCATCAGAATGTTGGAAATGGTTGGGGGCAGGTAAAGATATGGGAGGCAGGAAAACCAGTTGAAAAGGATGGTGATCATTTAGGAGTTTAGGTAAAGGAGTACAGTGGCAGTGGGAAAAAAGAGGTGGTTCAGACCCAAAGCTGTTTCACAGTTGTGTCTTTACCTGTACTAAGCACAGCACCTGACCCACAATGTTTAATAAATATTTGTTAAACACAAACATGAAAGGATATATAAAGAAGCATCTTTATGGATATAATAGAAGCATCCTGGGCTTCTATTTGTGGCAGTTTTACTACCTGGGATACTTGCTGTTTGAAGCCTCCAGCCTAAGTAGTAGACATTTTACCTTTTCCAAAACTCTCACATCTGCCGTGAGAGTTTCAGAAATTTACTGTTTGCTCAGAATAATCCCATGTGCCCTGTTGAAGTCCATGGTGTATGACTTACTTTTTTCAAATTGTTGATAATATATCCTGTCATTCCTGTCTACACCTTCATGGCACATGTTGAAGATCTCTTAAGTTCAGTTTCACAGTTCCTCATCTTTGAATTTAACTTCCAATGCTCTCTAGCCAAAGACCTCTGTAAACACATTCGTTGTATGTTACGTTCATTATTACATTGATTATTATGAACTAACAATTTAGGTTAATTACCATAGCAGCAAGGGAAATGAAGGTGTTAGAAAAGGATTTGGGCTATGATTGAATATCTTAATAAATCTTATCTAGGAGGAAGGCAAACTAGATCCAGGCTAGCACTGTTAATTGGTAAAGCAGCAGCAGTCACTCTTTATAGGGCAACTAGCATGGGAAGCTGTACAGGACAAACCACCCAGCTTCTTTAACAAATAAATTACAGAAGAAGGAAGGGCAGGGGGAAGCAACAGTCACTCATATTGGCCAGACACGGAACGTGTTGTCACTTTTGCGGCTTGGACGATGTTCATGTTTTGCTTGTGTTCAGACATGCTGGCAGAGTGGTCCTGGTTTTGCCTTGATCTATCACAGCCTTGTGGAGTGGCCTTGTCTGACGTTAATGTTCTGTGAAATTGTTTATGCTTGTCAGGAGGACATCAAAGTCTTACTGTGACTGCAAATACAACTTATAACAGCACCAAAGCATGATAATACCAGGCAAGCTCCTGGGTGCCAGGGGATACTTTTATCTTTCTCACACTAAATATGCATTAATTTCTTCTCCAAATTACTGTAGTACTACATCTTATTGTGAGATTTCATTAGATGCAGCTTCCTTAGTATTAGACTACAAGTGTACTGTCTCTCCTCACAGAGAGGATAAGCATTATAGGGTAGTGACCACAGCTTAGAGCTTTTGGTCTCAATCTTGGTATTTAAAATCCTCTAGATCCAATTCCAGTAATAGATGTTTACTATGAAGTTTTTAAATGAATGAATGAATGAATGATTTGGGCTCAAATAAAACTCATTTCAGAGTTTTTCAGTTCTAAAGAATTAAAGGAAAAGAAATCAATTCTTGTTTGAATCAAATAAAAAGATGTTTTCCCTTCATATGATAAAGAAGAATTGAGCTGAAAGTAAAGTTGATCAAGTTGATGCAAATATTTGAGTGAAGAAAAGTCTTGCTAGTGCAGTTGAGACATCAGTAATAAAAACCTTCAGCTAGATATGAGGCATTATTCAATAAAAAATGGAAATTGCTTTTTTTTTTTTTTTTTTTTTACCGTGCGCGGGCCTCTCACTGTTGTGGCCTCGCCCGTTGCGGAGCACAGGCTCCGGACGCGCAGCCTCAGCGGCCATGGCTCACAGGCTTAGCCGCTCCGCGGCATGTGGGATCTTCCCGGACCGGGGCACGAACCCGCGTCCCCTGCATTGGCAGGCGGACTCTCAACCACTGCGCCACCAGGGAAGCCCCTCACAAGATTTTTTTAACATGATGTGTGCTATATACATACCTCCCCACAGTGTCTGGCACCTATTTGCTGTTTGATAAATGCTAATTACCTTACCACCCACTTACGATTTTCTAAATCTGCTTACATAACTCTTAATCTGCCTCTAGCCCCATATTCTCTCTTCCCTGATCAAATTGAGAAATGCCATTTTCTACAGTAGTTAGGATCACGATAATAAAGAGTGACAGGGTGAGAGTGAAAATATTATTTTGCCCCATTGTAAAGCTTTCAAGCTAATCCTGAGTGATAATGACAAGCTCTGAATGGATCCCCAATCAAATTCTACCACTTGGAGTTAGAGCAGCAGGTTGCTGTTGGGAGGTAGAGGGTTGGCTTGAAAGAAAAGTGAAATAATGAGGAATCCAGAATTGAACTGTGAAAAATTATTGAGTCAAAGTGGAACCAAACTTCCTCCAGGGCAATTACTTGTACTATTTAAACTTCAGTTGCTAAAAATGTGATAGATGGAAATGATCGGTGACTATTTCATGTACCACTCTCATAGGTAAAACCTGAAATGAGGAATAGTCAGAATTTTTCTATTTGTCAGGATAAATATTCTGTGAAATGGTGCATTGTTTAGAGTACATGACATCTGCCATCATGAGACTGAGTATTAAATGATGCCTAGTCACCTATCTTCCTAACAATTGTCACAACCGTATCTTCCACAATTATTTGTCAAGAGGTGCATGAAGAGAGCGTTCAGTGCCATATAAAATAGTATACACACTGGTGTGTGTAAACATGCATGCAGACCTTCATATTGTAAGTATCAGAAAACCTATAAAGTTACATTCTAATCTTATAATACTTGAGATAATTTTTACTTCTAAATGTAGAACTGAATAGTGATGTTGGTAGTGATGATGATGATGATGATGATGATAAAATATGTTGCTATTGTACTCGGGTACCTACAGCAATTTATACCTCCTTCTCTTAGAGCACATAGCGCATATTTGTAGTTAATTTATTTACATGCCTGTCTCTTTCACTAAACTGTGAACCCTTTGATGGCAAACTCTATGTCATCCATCTTATCTTGGTGCTGGGCATCTGCCTGACACATAGTAGACAGTAACCATACATTTGATGGATTACATTTTGTTAAATGATAGAAGGAAAGAACTCCATCATATCATGATTTTAGCGTTTACTGCACTCAAGGCACTATATGAAGTCTTATGTTTAGCTAAAGCCGTTTAGACACAGACTCTATCCTCATGCTTCTTATAGTGGCTGATTTAGAGAGTTTGAGTATTTACTGCCACTTGACTCTGAGCTTCCCTTTCCTGATGGTCTGGGTGTTTTGAGGAGCTGTTTCCCATTAGGCATGTACCTGAAGGCTCACCCATGATTTTGAGCTTGGGAAAGCTAACTGTAACCTAGTCATAAAGCCAGCTAAGATATCCAGATTGCTTCTAAAACATGTATCAGCTTGTATACAGTCTCTTGAGAATTTGATTTCCAGGTATAGTTTTATAGACCAAATATCCACTGTGCTAAAGAATTTAGTCATCCAATTTGAGATTATAGGAGGGAAAGAAGGAACATTATTAAATTGTGCACCCAGCTATATGCTTTAATTACATAGCAAAAAAAATAAAAATAAAATGAAGTTAAAAGCTATACTGTGTCCCAAAATATTCGTAAAGTCATGTCCATTAAATGTTAGAAAATGATGTGGTATACTGTACTGCAGAGAACTCTCAAATCATCTTATTCATTTTTTCTGTTTGCTATAAAAAAATCACAAGCAAGTCAATTAAATGACAGAGTGCTGGGATTTTAAAACGACATATGCTTTAGTTTCATTTGGCTTTTAAAATCTTAGGCATCAAAAATAATTTTAAAATATCATGGACTATAAAAAAGTAATTGATTTCACTCAATTCCAAGTGTCAAATTATGGACAAGTAGTAAGATATTCATGAATTGTGGCCATTCTGCAGCAAATATGCAGACTTGGCAACATTTCTACCAAAGACAGCTCAACTAATGGTCTCCATGCTGATCAACAGAAAACTATTTTAACTGTGATAAGGATCTTCTAGAAGTAGTTTTGCATTTTTAAATTTTAATAACTTAGGTTATATGTATATTAGAAGGAAAGATCTATTAATGACACCTAAAAGCAATTATTGTAAAGTTCAGGACCATTATAATATGTACCTTTACACAATATATTTTCATTTCTGGCCTGGAAACTAACAACAATAATAACAAAATAGCTGACACAAAGCCCAAGGCTACCAGAATATCAACTCTCAGGAAAAAAGGAAAAAGACAAAGAACTACAAAACCAAATATAGACTTTTTTTTTTTTTTTTTTTTTTTTGCAGTACACGGGCCTCACTGCTGTGGCCTCTCCCGCTGTGGAGCACAGGCTCCGGACGTGCAGGCCCAACGGCCACGGCCCACGGCCCATGGGCCCGCGGCATGTGGGATCCTCCCGGACCGAGGCGTGAACCCGTGTCCCCTGCATTGGCAGGCGGACCCCCAACCACTGCGCCACAAGGGGAGCCCCAAATATAGACTTTTTATTAGATTTTTTAAGTAAAAATTTTAAACTACTACTGACTTATTTTTCAAAATAAGATTTACTAGATGTAGAGTCAAATAAAGCATGGGTGGGAGGGGTAAAGGTGAAAAAAATTAAAAAGAACTGACTTGTAGATATCACTGTGCTATTTCCAAGTGTTATTGTGGAAACAATTGTTTAAATACAACCAAATCTCTAAATGTACGCTTGTCTTATTTCCCTCCCTCTCACTTTAGACTGTAAGCTCTGGAAGAGCAAGAATTGTGTAATTAATAATACAGACTGTATAATAATATACGTGTGTATATCATTAGGGCCATTTGCTAAACTGAATTGTGGGTGCAAAAAGCCTTCCACAGTTTTATAAGGAAAGACCTGTGGCCACAAATCAACACCTTCAGTCTCATGCACACCCTTAAAGTGAGCTATATTCGTTGGTTGCATTTTTAAAATAAAACAGAGAGGGTGCTTAAAACTATTTGTGCATTATGTGAAGGAAATGTTATTCTGTTGTTCATCAGCATACTTACTAGACTTAGTTGCTCATATATTCTTTGGTATTTAATGAACTCTTATCTAATATAAGAGGTCCTGTGTTAATTGGAAGAAGATCTTCAGCATGAGAGAAATGTTTTTCAGTGGCTGATGAATCACGCATTTTACAAACAAGTAAAAATAAATGGAAAGACATCCCATGTTAGTGGATTGGAAGACTTAATATTGTTAAGATGTCAGTAATACCCAAAGTCATCTATAGATTCAAGGCAATTTCTATCAAAATCCCAGTGACTTTGAAATCCCAGTCCTTTGAAATCTCAAAGGACTCCAAATTGCCCAAACAATCTTGAAAAAGAAAAACAAAGTTAAGCACCTCACATTTTCTGTATTCAAAACTTACTGCAACGTTACAGTAATAAAAACAGTGTAGTACTGGCATGAAGACAGACATATAGACCAATGGAATAGAATAGTGATCCCAGAAATAAACCCTCACATATACTGTCAACTGATTTTTTTTCAAACAACTTTATTGGAGTATAATTCCTTTACAATGTTGTCTTAGTTTCTGATGTATAAAAAAGTGAATCAGCTATATGTATACATATATCCCCATATCCCCTCCCTCTTGTGTCTCTCTCCCACCCTCCTTATCCCACCCCTCTAGGTGGTCACAAAGCACCAAGCTGATCTCCCTGTGCTATGTGGCTGCTTCCCACTAGCTATCTATTTTACATTTGGTAGTATATAAGTCCTTGCCATTCTTTCACTTCATCCCAGCTTACCCTTCCCCCTCCCCGTGTCCTCAAGTCCATTCTCTACCTCTGCTTTCTTATTCCTCTCCTGCCCCTAGGTTCTTCAGAACCATTTTTTTTTTTTTTTTTAGATTCCATATATATGGGTTAGCATACGTTATTTGTTTTTCTCTTTCTGACTTGCTTCTTTCTGTATGACAGACTCTAGGTCCATCCACCTCACTACAAATAGCTCAACTTCATTTCTTTTTATGGCTGAGTAATATTCCATTGTATATATGTGCCACATCTTCTTTATCAGTTCTTCTGTCGATGGACACTTATGTTGCTCCCATTTCCTAGCTATTGTAAATAGTGTTGCAGTGAACATTGTGTTACATGACTCTTTCTGAATTATGGTTTTTCAGGGTATATGCCCAGTAGTGGCATTGCTGGGTCATATGGTAGTTCTATTTTTATAAGGAAAGTCCTTACTATTCTCCATAGTGGTTGTATCAATTTACATTCCCACCAACAGTGCAAGAGTGTTCCCTTTTCATGACACACTTTCCAGCATTTATTGTTTGTAGATTTTTTAATAATAGCCACTCTGACTGGCGTGAGGTGATACCTCATTGTAGTTTTGATTTGCATTTCTCTAATGATTAGTGATGTTGAGGATTGTTTCATGTGTTTGTTGGCAATTTATATATCTTCTTTGGAGAAATGTCTATTTAGGTCTTCTGCGCAATTTTGGATTGGGTTGTTTGTTTTTCTGATATTGAGCTGCATGAGCTGCTTGTATATTTTGGAGATTAATCCTTTGTCAATTGCTTCATTTGCAAATATTTTCTCCCATTCTGAGGGCTGCCTTTTCAACTTATATATGATTTCCTTTGCTGTGCAAAAGCTTTTAAGTTTCATTAGGTTCCATTTGTTTATTTTTGTTTTTATTTCCATTTCTCTAGGAGGTGGGTCAGAAAGGATCTTACTGTGGTTTATATCATAGAGTGTTCTGCCTATGATTTTCTCTAAGAGTTTTATAGTGTCTGGCCTTACAATTAGGTCTTTAATCCATTTTGAGCTTATTATTGTGTATGGTGTTAGGAAGTGTTCTAATTTCATTCTTTTCCATGCAGCTGTCCAGTTTTCCCAGCACCACGTATTGAAGAAGCTGTCTTTTCTCCATTGTATATTCTTGCCTGCTTTATCAAAGATAAGGTGACCATATGTGCAGGCGTTTATACCTGGGCTTTCTATCCTGTTCCATTGATCTATATTTCTGTTTTTGTGCTAGTACCATACTGTCTTGATTACTCTAGCTTTGTAGTATAGTCTGAAGTCAGGGAGCCTGAAACCTCCAGCTCCATTTTTCTTTCTCAAGATTACTTTGGCTCTTTGGGGTCTTTTGGATTTCCATACTAATTGTGAAATTTTTGTTCTAGTTCTGTGAAAATGCCATTGGTAGTTTGATAGGGATTGCAATGAATCTGTAGATTGCTTTGGTCAGTATAGTCATTTTCACAATGTTGATTCTTCCAATCCAAGAACATGGTATATCTCTCCATTGTTTTTATCATCTTTAAGTTCTTTCATCAGTGTCTTATAGTTTTCTGCATACAGTTTTTTTTCTCCTTAGGTAGGTTTATTCCTAGGTATTTTATTCTTTTTGTTGCAATGGTAAATGGCAGTGTTTCCTTAATTTCTCTTTCAGATTTTTTGTCATTAGTGTATAGGAAGGCAAGAGATTTCTGTGCATTAATTTTATATCCTGCTACTTTACCAAATTCATTGATTAGATCTAGTAGTTTTCTGGTAGTGTCTGTAGGATTCTCTATGTATAGTATCAGGTAATCTGCAAACAGTGACAGTTTTACTTCTTCTTTTCCGATTTGTATTCCTTTTATTTCTTTTTCTTATCTGATTGCTGTGGCTAGGACTTCCAAAACTATGTTGAATAATAGTGGTGAGAGTGGGCAACCTTGTCTTGTTCCTGATCTTAGAGGAAATGGTTTCAGTTTTTCACCATTGAGAATGATGTTGGCTGTGGGTTTGTCATATATGGCCTTTATTATGTTGAGGTAGGGTCCCTTTATGCCTACTTTCCAGAGAGTTTTTATCATAAATGGGTGTTGAATTTTGTTGAAAGCTTTTTCTGCATTTGTTGAGATGATCATATGGTTTTTCTCCTTCAATTTTTAATATGGTGTATCACATTGATTGATTTGCATATATTGAAGAATCCTTGCATTCCTGAGATAAACCTCACTAGATCATGGTGTATGGTCCTTTTAATGTGCTGTTGGATTCTGTTTGCCAGTATTTTGTTGGGGATTTTTGCATCTATGTTGATCAGTGATATTGGTCTGTAGTTTTCTTTTTGTGTGACTTCTTTGTCTGTTTTTGTTATCAGGGTGATGGTGGCTTTGTAGAATGAGTTTTGGGAGTGTTCCTCCCTCTGCTATATTTTGGAAGATTTTGAGAAGGATAGGTGTTAGGTCTTCTCTACATGTTTGATAGAATTCACCTGTGAAGCCATCTGGTCTTGGGCTTTTGTTTGTTGGAAGATTTTTAATCACAGTTTCAGTTTCAGTGCCTGTGATTATTCTGTTCATATTTTCTATTTCTTCCTGGTTCAGTCTCGTCAGGTTGTGCTTTTCTAAGAATTTGTCCATTTCTTCCAGGTTGTCCATTTTATTGGCCTATAGCTGCTTGCAGTAATCTCTCATGATCCTTTGTATTTCTGCAGTGTCAGTTTTTACTTCACCTTTTTCATTTCTAATTTTGTTGATTTGAGTCTTCTCCCTTTTTGTCTTGATGAGTCTGGCTAATCAATTTTGTTTATCTTCTCAAAGAACAAGCTTTTAGTTTTATTCATCTTAGCTATTGTTTCCTTTGTTTCTTTTTCATTTATTTCTGATTTGATATTTATGATTTCTTTCCTTCTGCTAACTTTGGGGGTATTTTTGTTCTTCTTTCTCTAATTGCTTTAATTGTAAGGGTAGGTTGTTCATTTGAGCAGTTTCTTCTTTCTTCAGGTAGAACAGTATTGCTATAAACTTCCCTCTTAGAACTGCTTTTGTGGCATCCCATAGGTTTTGGGTCATTGTGTTTTTATTGTTATTTGTTTCTAGGTATTTTTTAATTTTCTCTTTGATTTCTTCAGTGATGTCTTGGTTATTTAGTAGCGTATTGTTTAGCCTCCATGTGTTTGTATTTTTTGCAGTTTTTTTCCTGTAACTGATATCTAGTCTCAGCGTTTTGGTTGGAAAAGAAATTTGATATGATTTCAATTTTCATAAATTTACTGAGGCTTGATTTGTGACCCAGGATATTATCTATCCTGGAGAATGTTCCTTGAGCAGTTGAGAAGAAAGTGTATTCTGTTGATTTTGGATGGAACGTCCTATAAATATCAATTAAGTCCATCTTGTTTAATGTATCATTTAAAGTTTGTGTTTCCTTATTTATTTTCCTTTTGGATCATCTGTCCATTGGTGAAAGTAGGGTGTTAAAAGCCCCCTACTATGATTGTATTACTGTTGATTTCCCCTTTTATGGCTGTTAGCATCTGCCTAATGTATTGAGGTGTTCCTATGTTGGGTGCATAAATATTTACAATTGTTAAATCTTCTTAGATTGATCCCTTGATCATTATGTAGTGTCCTCCCTTGTCTCTTATAACATTCTTTATTTTAAAGTCTATTTTATCTGATATAAGAATTGCTACTCCAGCTTTCTTTTGTTTTCCATTTGTGTGGGATATCTTTTTCCGTCCCCTCACTTTCAGTCTGTATGTGTTCCCAGGTCTGAAGTGGGTCTCTTGTAGACAGCTTATATATGGGTCTTGTTTTTGTATCCATTCAGCCAGGTTATACCTTTTGGTTGGAACATTTACTCCATTTACATTTAAGGTAATTATTGATATGTATGTTGCTATTACCATTTTCTTAATTGTTTGGGTTTGTTTTTGTGGGTCTTTTTCTTCTCTTGTGTTTCCTACCTAGAGAAGTTCCTTTAGCATTTATTGTACAGCTGGTTTGGTGGTGCTGAATTCTCTTAATTTTTGCTTGTCTGTAAAGGTTTTAATTTCTGTGTCGAATCTGAATGAGATTCTTGCTGGGTAATCTTGGTTGTAGTTTTTTCCCTTTCATCACTTTAAATATGTCCTGGCACTCTCTTCTGGCTTGCAGAGTCCTGTGATCCAGGAACTCTGGATCCTAGGAGAAACAACCCAAGACACAAAAATTAAATACAAAGTAAAAAAAAAGGAGCAAGAGAAAATCAACAAATAACATATAAGGGAATCCCCATAAGGTTAAAAGCTGATCTTTCAGCAGAAACTCTGCAAGAGATAAAGCTCTTAAAGGAAACAGGGGAGAAGCTTCATCACATTGGATTTGGCAATGATATCCTGGATATGAGATTAAAAGCACAGGAAACCTGAGAAAAAGTAGTAAGCTGGACCTCATCAAAAGTGAAAAATTTTGTACATCAAAGAACAATATTAAAAGAGTGAAAAGGCAACCCACAGAATGGAGTAAATATTTACAAATCCTATATCTGATAAGGAGTTAATATTCAGAATATATAAAGAGCTTCAGCTCAACAACAGAAAATCAAACAACCCAGTTGAAAAATGGGTAAAGAACTGAATATATATTTCTTCAAAGAATATATACAGATGGTCAATAAGCACATGAAAAGACGTTCAACATTATTAGCCATTAGGAAAATGCAAAAAATTTACATAGAATTATTGTAAGATTCAGCAATTCTGCTTCAGCAATATATGCCTAAAGTAATTTAAAGCAGACACTCAAACAGATATTTGTACATCAATGTACACAGCAGCTTTATTCACAACAGCCAAAATGTAGAAACAATTCAAATGTGTATTGATGGATGAATGGATAAACAAAATGTGGTATCAACATATGATAAAATGTTATTCAAACTTAAAAAGGAATGGAATTTTCACACATGCTACAACATGGAGGAAAATTGAAGACATTAAGCTAAACGAAAGAAGCCAGACACTAAAGTACAAACACAGTACGATTCCACTTACATGACGTACCTAGAGCAGTCAAATCCATAGAGGCAGAAAGTAGAATGGTGGTTGGCCAGGGGCTGCAGGGAGGGGAGAATAAAAGTTATTGTTTAATGGGTACAGAGTTTCAGTTTGGGGAGATGAAAAACGTTCTGGAGATGGAGGACAGTGATGTTTATACAACACTGAACTGTACACTTAAAATGGTTAAGATGGTAAATTTTATGTTATGCATATTTTACCAAAACAAGCAAACAGACAGGCAAACCATCAATAGCCTAATGGATGAAATAAAGATTTAAAATCTCATGGAGTTTCTCAGAAGAAAAGGTCTCCACAATAGTAAGTGAAAAGGCAAGACATTGTTCAGATTCTACCATTTATCAATTAAGAAGGAGGTATCATCACTGAAAAGACAATATTTCACAGGTTTGGCTTGAAACACCAGGATTGTCGATTTAAATACAAAAGTCCCCATTCTAATGTATATCCTGTAATGCTGCTGACAAAAAAAGGAAATCAGCAAAAGCTTATTTTTTTCTCTCTATTTTAGTTGCATGCAATTTTCAGAGCTCTTACGGATTCCCATGAGAAATAGCTTTTGACTTTATAGATTTACATCTATACTCTTCTTCCATGTTCTTTTAAGAAAGCAATCAAAGCTGTTGCTGAGAAGTCAAAAATGACAGATATCACTAGGAGAGGTTTTTTCAAGGACAGGGAACTGGTTTTTATTGAAGGGTAAGCTGTGTGTGTGACCCAGAACACAGTTGGAAATCTTTGGGTACCACTAATCTAAACTACTAACACCTTGAAAGCTTCCTGCTGTAGTAATTAGCTAACCCGAGAACTCAGAGGTGACTTAATCAAATAGAATATAATGCTTGTATAATGTATGTTATAAAATTAGATTTTAATAAACACTTGCAATGGTTCCCACTTCCGCAGAAATGTAAAGCAAACTGTAGAAAGGTCAGTCTGTTAGCACAAACAGCTTTTCTTAGCAACCCAGCATTGAACTTGGAAGGCAAAAAGGAGCTCTGCCTGAAATCAAGGAAGAGACAGACTTTTCCTAAGGAGAAGCCTTGGAACTCTACTCCACCGGACCAAAACACCATTGTTCTGTAGTTCAATCCAAGTCTGTTTTCCTCCCACTTGCAATATTGCTGTAGCTACTTTGGGGAGAATAAACCATAGGAGAGGAAAATTAGTCTTTTTTGTTTTAAATTTTAATTAAATGTATATTTCTATGTGGGTGTGTTTGTTTTGCTCTTTATTTTCCCCCTAGTATTCCTAGCTATTTTCAGCTAAATTATGTGATGAGTAGGAAAGATTTTAAAAGTCTTTTGCAATATATATATATATAGTACCCTGTGCCCTGTGGGGTGGAAGAAGAGACACTGGAGTTATACAGATTCTTTATTAATTTTTTTCCCAAAGAATAGTTTTGTTTTCAAAACCAATAATGAGCCCTGAAAACTCTCAGATCCTGAGGGGAAGATACTACCATTCTAAGTGTACTCTTTATTTTCTGGAAATAAATTCATTACATAAATCACTACCTATCATTTAGAATAGAACAATTTTTCTTAATGTATTAGGATCACCTAGGAAGCTTGAAAAATACTGGTATCCTGGCCCATAAATGTGAATCAGCATCTATGGGTTCCTGACATTCATGTTTTTAATAATTTCTCTAGTGATTCTGATCTGACCCAACGCCTCAGAACTATCAACACTCTGGAAGACAGGTAGTTACCATCATTGTGCAAATGTCCCACTCTAAAGCTAAATGGAGTTTTTCTGGTCCCCACTGTTTCTGTTGACATCAGTTAGTGGCTCCTTGCCTTGACCAAAGTTCATGAGTTTGTAATAATACCAACTAGTGAGCTCTTGAACTACCTAAAGAAATTATATAAGCATCATATACTTTTATTTGGAAGCTGTGGACAAACTAAGCAACGAGAACAAAGAAGCCGATAACAATTTACTTGCTGTGGTAGTAGAGAAACCCACTACGTCATATGGTAAATGGAGAACCTGCCGTATTCGACCTCCATATGCAGATCCTAAGGGCTTTTCAGTAAGCCTAAGTAAAGAGGGAAACTCTTGGTTATGGAAGTTTTCTTGAAACAGGTTGAAAATTTCTGGCAACATCTAAACTATTGACTTTCCCGAGATTAATTAGTACTTTTGAGGTAATTGGGAAGCATAGAATCTAAACTTTATCTTATGTTATCTATCACGAAGACATAGATTTTTCTTTAGACTAATAGCATTTCCACATAAGCACATATGAAATTAACTCTCATTCTCTATTGCCTTAACTCTTGCTCTTCAAGAAGTTACCAAGTTGCACGGCATCTCCACAATTACAGATTTATAACAGGGAGAGAAGGAACATGTTAACACACAAAACCCAACCTCTAAAAAAAAAGTAAGGCGAGTTTATTCCCATTTTCCAAGCAAGGCCTATGGCAGAGTCTTAGAGTAAACAAAAAAACAGGATTATTTTATTTTTCCAAATGTTAAAAAGCACAAGATCAAAGTTATTGCATTTCTTTGCTTTTGCTTTTCTATTTATAAAATGTTTGCAAAATGCCAAATTTAGGCTCTTGATTTTTTGCACAGGGCATGGGCTCAATTCAGCCATCATGGTGCTTCTGAGATGGCAGTGTTAATTCTACAGTAGCAATAACAACAGTTGGAGCTCCTGGGAACGCCTTCAGCATCAGTTCCTTCTTTCCTGCTACAGTTAGCATTTTGATTCTGTCTTAATGACTCCACGTTCCTCAGTGGCAGAGTCAGGGCACATTGCTGACTCCACCCAACAGAGCAGATTAGGACTGTAAATCTCAGGGCAAAAACTGCTTACAGACATCTTCTGTTGAGTTGTTTCTCTGTTGTAATTACAGATGAGCATGCACTCTAGGCTCTTTTATGCTCTGGGGAAATCACATGTGTGTCTGAAAGGCATTGTCACTCTAGGTTTACATTCACTTCCTATCAAGGCTTTTTTTTTTTTTTTCAGATTGTAGTAAATTCAGCTCTTTACTAGAGAATTCATTAGTTTGATGATGTCAAATGGAAAGTGTGATCCCTGGACTCCACACTTTCCATTTACTAAAGAGCAAGTGAACAGGAAGAGGGAAGTCAGAGTAGTTTCCTAATATGACTAGATTCTTGGTTAAAGTGGATGCAATATTAATATGGGATCTAACTGTTCTGCTACTAAGAGATTAAGCAGTTATGTATAGATTATTATAAATTTCTCTCTAGCAGTGTGTCATTTTATCACACATACATGAAAAGTAATCTTTTTATTGGGCTATTTTATATTATGTTAGGCTGTTAACATTATTTTTACTTCTTCCTTCCTTTTCTTTCTTTCTCTCTCCCTTCCTTTCTTTCTTCTCTTTCTTTCTTTCTTTCTTCCTTCCTTCCTTCCTTCCTCCCTTCCTTCCTTCCTTCCTTTCTTCCTTTCTTCCTTTCTTCCTTTCTTCTTTTCTTCCTTTCTTCCTTTTTCTTCTCAACTTCAAATACTCCAGCTTTGGGAGCGTACTGATATCCAGAATTACACAAGAGATGTTTCCTCCAAATTAGGGACACCATCAGGATGAACATTTTATCCAGCATTAAAAGTTAAGTTCAAATACATATACAGTTCTTAAAAACTTAGCTCAATCAAATAGTTAAGTAAGAAGAAAATTTTCCACATATATTAAATAGGATATATGTCTGACAATACAATATATTTCCAATAAATATTTTCAATTATTATTTTTATTTATAACCTGAATTACCTAGTCCTTGACTCCAAATATTACTCAGCTTCAGTTTTCTTCCAAACTTGGAAACTTCATTGTTTTATTCTTCTTCTTATTTTTTTATACAGCAGGTTCTTATTAGTCATCAATTTTATACACATCAGTGTATACATGTCAATCCCAATTGCCCAGTTCATCACACGACCACCACCACCACCCCGCGGCTTTTCCACTTGGTGTCCATACGTTTGTTCTCTACATCTGTGTCTCAATATCTGCCCTGCAAACCAGTTCATCTGTACCATTTTTCTGGGTTCCACATATATGTGTTAATATACGATATTTGTTTTTCTCTTTCTGACTTACTTCACTCTGTATGACAGTCTCTAGATCCATCCATGTCTCAACAAATGAATCAATTTTGTTCTTTTTTGTGGCTGAGTAATATTCCATTGTATATATGTACCACATCTTCTTTATCCATTCGTCTGTTGATGGGCATTTAGGTTGCTTCCATGACCTGGCTATTGTAAATAGTGCTGCAATGAACATTGGTGTGCATGTATCTTTTTGAATTGTGGTTTTTCTCTGGGTATATGCCCAGTAGTGGGATTGCTAGATCATATGGTAATTCTATTTTTAGTTTGTTTATTAAGGAACCTCCATACTGTTCTCCATAGTGGCTGTATCAGTTTACATTCCCACCAACAGTGCAAGAGGGTTCCCTTTTCTCCACACCTTCTCCAGCATTTGTTGTTTGTAGATTTTCTGATGAAGCCCATTCTAACTGGTGTGAGGTGATACCTCATTGTAGTTTTGATTTGCATTTCTCTAATAATTAGTGATGTTGAGCAGCTTTTCATGTGCTTCTTGGCCATCTGTATGTCTTCTTTGGAGAAATGTCTATTTAGGTCTTCCACCCATTTTTGGATTGGGTTGTTTGTTTTTTTAATATTGAGCTGCATGAGTTGTTTATATGTTTTGGAGATTAATCCTTTGTCCATTGATTTGTTTGCAAATATTTTCTCCCATTCTGAGGGTTGTCTTTTGGTCTTTTTTTTTTTTAACATCTTTATTGGGGTATAATTGCTTTACAATGGTGTGTTAGTTTCTGCTTTATAACAAAGTGAATCTGTTATACATATACATATGTTCCCATATGTCTTCCCTCTTGTGTCTCCATCCCTCCTACACTCCCTATCCCACCCCTCTGGGCAATTACAAAGCACCGAGCTGATCTCCCTGTGCTATGCGGCTGCTTCCCACTAGCTATCTACCTTATGTTTGTTAGTGTATATATGTCCATGCCTCTCTCTCGCCCTGTCACAGTTCACCCTTCCCCCTCCCCATATACTCAAGCCCATTCTCCAGTAGGTCTGTGTCTTTATTCTTGTCTTACCCCTAGGTTCTTCATGACATTTTTTTTTAATTCCATATATATGTGTTAGCATACGGTATTTGTGTTTCTCTTTCTGACTTACTTCACTCTGTATGACAGGCTCTAGGTCTATCCACCTCATTACAAATAGCTCAATTTCGTTTCTTTTCATGGCTGAGTAATATTCCATTGTATATATGTGCCATATCTTCTTTATCCATTCATCCGATGATGGGCACTTAGGTTGTTTCCATCTCCGGGCTATTGTAATTAGAGCTGCAATGAATGTTTTGGTACATGACTCTTTTTGAATTATGGTTTTCTCAGGGTATATGCCCAGTATTGGGATTGCTGGGTCATATGGTAGTTCTATTTGTAGTTTTTTAAGGAACCTCCATACTGTTCTCCATAGTGGCTGTACCAATTCACATTCCCACCAGCAGTGCAAGAGGGTTCCCTTTTCTCCACACCCTCTCCAGCATTTATTGTTTCTAGATTTTTTGATGATGGCCATTCTGACTGGTGTGAGATGATATCTCATTGTAGTTTTGATTTGCATTTCTCTAATGATTAATGATGTTGAG
This sequence comes from Leucopleurus acutus, assembly GCF_964270905.1. Taxonomy (NCBI): domain Eukaryota; kingdom Metazoa; phylum Chordata; class Mammalia; order Artiodactyla; family Delphinidae; genus Leucopleurus; species Leucopleurus acutus. Next base: position 60,340,561 of record NC_139142.1, on the reverse strand, counting down.
CATACTTTCATGTGTTTGTTGGCAATCTGTGTATCTTCTTTGGAGAAATATCTAGTTCATCTGCCCATTTGTGGATTGGGCTGTTTGTTTTTTTGATATTGAGCTGCATGAGGTGCTTGTAAATTTTGGAGATTAATCCTTTGTCAGTTGCTTCATTTGCAAATATTTTCTCCCATTCTAAGGGTTGCCTTTTGGTCTTGTTTATGGTTTCCTTTGCTGTGCAAAAGCTTTTAAGTTTCATTAGGTCCCATTGTTTATTTTTGTTTTTATTTCCATTACTCTAGGAGGTGGATCAAAAAAGATCTTGCTGTGATTTATGTCAAAGAATGTTCTTCCTATGTTTTCCTCTAAGAGTTTTATAGTGTCGGGTCTTACATTTAGGTCTCTAATCTATTTTGAGTTTATTTTTGTGTATGGTGTTAGGGAGTGTTCTAATTTCATCCTTTTATATGTAGCTGTCCAGTTTTCCCAGCACCACTTATTAAAGAGACTGTCTTTTCTCCATTGTATATCCTTGCCTCCTTTGTCAGAGATTAGTTGACCATAGGTGCATGGGTTTACATCTGGGCTTTCTATCTTCTTCCGTTGATCTATGTTTCTGTTTCTGTGCCAGTACCATATTGTCTTGATTACTCTAGCTTTGTAGAATAGTCTGAAGTCTGGGAGTCTGATTCCTCCAGCTCCTTTTTTTACCCTCAAGACTGCTTTGGCTATTCGGGGTCTTTTGTGTCTCCATACAAAAGATTTTTAGATTTTTTGTTCTAGTTCTGTAAAAAATGCCATTGGTAATTTGATAGGGATTGCATTTAATCTGTAGATTTCTTTGGGTAGTATAGTCATTTTCACAATATTGATTCTTCCAATCCAAGAACATGGTATATCTCTCCATCTGTTGGTGTCATCTTTAATTTCTTTCATCAGTGTCTTATAGTTTTCTGCATACAGGTGTTTTGTCTCCTTAGGGAGGTTTATTCCTAGGTATTTTATTCTTTTTGTTGCAATGGTAAATGGCAGTGTTTCCTTAATTTCTCTTTCAGATTTTTTGTCATTAGTGTATAGGAAGGCAAGAGATTTCGTTGCATTAATTTTGTATCCTGCAACTTTACCAAATGTGATTAGCTCTAGTAGTTTTCTGGTGGCATTATTTAGAATTCTCTATGTATAGTATCAGGTAATCTGCAAACAGTGACAGTTTTACTTCTTCTTTTCCAATTTGTATTCTTTTTATTTCTTTTTCTTCTCTGATTGCTGAGGCTAGGACTTCCAAGACTATGTTGAATAATAGCGGTGAGAGTGGACATCCTTGTCTTGTTCCTGATCTTAGAGGAAATGCTTTCAGCTTTTCACCATTGAGAATGATGTTTGCTGTGAGTTTGTCGCATATGGCCTTTATTATGTTGAGGTAGGTTCTATCTATGCCCACTTTCTGGAGAGTTTTTATCATAAATGGGTGTTGAATTTTGTCAAAAGCTTTTTCTGCATCTATTGAGATGATCATGTGATTTTTATTCTTCATTTTTTTAATATGGTATATCACATTGATTGATTTGCATATATTGAGGAATCCTTGCATCCCTGGGATAAATTGCACTTGATCATGGTGTATGATCATTTTAATGTGTTGTTGGATTCTGTTTCCTAGTATTTTGTTGAGGATTTCTGCATCTATATCCATCAGTGATATTGGTCTGTAATTTTATTTTTTTGTAGTATCTTTGTCTGATTTTGGTATCAGGGTGATGGTGGCCTCATACAATGAGTTTCAGAGTGTACCTTCCTCTGCAACTTTTTGGAAGAGTTTGTGAAAGATGGGTGTTAGCTCTTCTCTAAATGTTTGATAGAATTCACCTGTGAAGCCATCTGGTCCTGGACTTTTGTTTTTTGTAAGTTTTTTTTTTTTTTTTTTTTTTGGCGATATGCGGGCCTCTCACTGTTGTGGCCTCTCTCATTGCGTAGCACAGGGTCCGGACGCGCAGGCTCAGCGGCCATGGCTCACGGGCCCAGCTGCTCCGTGGCATGTGGGATCTTCCCAGACCAGGGCACAAACCCATGTCCCCTGCATCGGCAGGCGGACTCTCAACCACTGCGCCACCAGGGAAGCCCTGTTTTTTGTAAGAATTTTAGTCACAGTTTCTATTTCATTACTTGTGATTGGTCTGTTCATATTTTCTATTTCTTCCTGGTTCAGTCTTGGCAGGTTATATCTCTCTACGAATTTGTCCATTTCTTCCAGGTTGTCCATTATATTGGCATGAAGTTGCTTGTAGTAGTCTCTTAGGATGCTTTGTATTTCTGCGGTGTCTGTTGTAACTTCTTTTTCATTTCTAATTTTATTGATTTGAGTCCTCTCCCTCTTTTTCTTGATGAGTCTGGCTAATGGTTTATCAATTTTGTTTATCTTCTAGAAGAACCAGCTTTTAGTTTTATTGATCTTTGCTATTGTTTTCTTTGTTTGTATTTCATTTATTTCTGCTCTGATCTTTATGATTTCTTTCCTTGTTCCAACTTTGGGTTTTGTTTTTTCTTCTTTCTCTAGTTCCTTTTGGTGTAAGGTTAAATTGTTTATTTGAGATATTTCTTGTTTCTTGAGGTAGCCTTGTTTAGCTATAAACTTCCTGCTTAGAACTGCTTTTACTGCATCCCTTAGGTTTTGGATCACCAAGTTTTCATTGTCATTTGTCTTTAGGTATTTTTTGACTTCCTCTTTTATTTCTTCAGTGATGTCTTGGTTATTTAGTATGTATTGTTTAGCCTCCACATGTTTGTGTTTTTTTATGTTTTTTTCTCTGTAAATGATTTCTAATCTCATAGCGTTGTTGTCCTTCTCCATCGAATCTGAATGAGATTCTTGCCGGGTAGAGTAATGTTGGTTGTACATTCTTCCCTTTAAGGGAAGTGTCCGACTATAGTCTCTTCAAATCATCCCTTTAAGTATATCATGACACTCCCTTCTGGCTTGTAGAGTTTCTGCTGAAAAATCAGCTGTTAACCTTATGGGAGTTCCCTTGTACGTTATTTGTCATTTTTCCCTTGCTGCTTTCAATAATTTTTCTTTGTCTTTAATTTTTGCCAATTTGATTCCTGTGTGTCTTGGCGTGTTTCTCCTTGTGTTTTTCCTGTATGGGACTCACTGTGCTTCCTGGACTTGGGTGGCTATTTCCTTTTCCATGTTAGGGAAGTGTTTGACTATAATCTCTTCAACTATTTTCTCGGGTCCTTTCTCTCTCTCTTCTCCTTTCTGGGACCCCTATAATGCAAATGTTATTGCATTTAATGTTGTCCCAGAGGTATTATTTTAGGCTGTCTTCATTTCTTTTCATTCTTTTTTCTTTATTCTGTTCTGCAGCAGTGAATTCCACCATTCTTTCTTCCAGGTCACTTATCCGTTCTTCTGCCTCAGTTATTCTGCTATTTGTTCCTTCTAGTGTAGTTTTCATTTCAGTTATTGTATTGTTCATCTCTGTTTGTTTGTTCTTTAATTCTTCCAGGTCTTTGTTAAACATTTCTTCCATCTACTCAGTCTTTGCCTCCATTCTTTTTCCGAGGTCCTGTATCATCTTCACTATCATTTTTCTGAATTCTTTTTCTGGAAGGTTGCCTATCTCCACTTCAGTTAGTTGTTTTTCTGGGGTTTTATCTTGTTCCTTCATCTGGTACATAGCCCACTGCCTTTTCATCCTGTCTATCTTTCTGTGAATGTGGTTTTTGTTCCACAAGCTGCAGGATTGTAGTTCTTCTTGCTTTTGCTGTCTGCCCTCTGTTGGATGAGGCTATCTAGGAAATTTCATTGTTATGCACAGGGTTTGGCTGAATCTTTTTCTTCAGATATTTTCTATCAGTAAATAGGCATAGGTCTATCCTTAAGCAAAATAAAAACACTCTACATGTATGGAGTTGAGAAGTATTATGATCTCAGTTTTAAAGACTAGAAAAGGGTGTCTTGAGGTAGATAGACAGAGGCACAGAGGCAAACCTGCAAGGGGCTCAGATCTGTGGCTGCCTAGACTAGGAAGCTTCACACCATACTCTCTACTCCAGTGGTTCCAGGGGTTCATGGAACATTAAAATAGGTATATTTGGGGAACCAAACCAGAATTGAAATTTTTTTTCTTTCCCAAGTATGTTCATTAGACAGTACTGTCCACCATCTGCTGTCACCTTATTTCATTAAATCGAGTAAATTTATTGCCAAAAACATAGGAAGGGCATGATTTCAAAATAAATGGCAGTCTTTAAGTTAAATAAATTCAGTGCTATGAAAAATGAACTCCATTGCTCTTATTCTCCCCACTGTCTTGGGGATGGTAATGCTGCTCTGTCCTCAGCTCTGAGATCTGGTGTAGTTTTGGAAAGAATATAGACTTTTTGACACAATACTGTCCTGAGGTTAAATTTTTGTTTTCTTATTCAGTAGCTAAATGGCCATGTGCAAACCAGCTTAACTATTCTGAATGTCTGCTTCTTTGCTTCCATAAAAGAATATAATAAATCTAGCTCTCAATTAAGTTGTCCTGAATAAAATAGATAGAATATTTAAAATATCTAGAACTTTGGCATGAATAAAATAAAACCTAGAAAACTTTACAACATTGCATGCATTTCCAAAGAAAATAAAACAGAGTGTGGACACTGCAAATAACTTGAATTCCATCAATAGGAACATTTATGTAAATTATGATACACACAAACTATGAAAAATTATGTAGTTATTAAAAAGAATGAACTAGATCTATATGTATTGACCCAGAGAGGTGTCAATGATTTACTTTTCAGGTGAAAACACAGGTTGCAAAGTAATGTATATAGTATAATATAATTCCATTGTGTAAAAAGCATTTAGGCAAACAATATGCAAGCATTTATATTTGGAATACTTATGAGAACAGAGAAAATTACCGAAAGATGTTTTCACTCACTTCTCCAACATCATATACTCACTCAAGTGCCAACTTCTCAGCAAGGTATTTCCTGATGGCACTATTCAAAACTGTTCACCTGCCCTATACCCCTTTTATCCCCTTCCCTGTTCTATTTTTCTCCATAGCTCTTATCATCTCTGATATAATATTTATTTTACTTATTTAGTTTAAACTATCTGTCTTCCTCCACTAGAATGTAAGCTCCAGGAAAGCAGGTATTTCTTTCTGTTTAGTTCACACACCAAAAACACACCTCTGTCATAATAGGGCCTGATAAAAAGTGAATAGTCAACACATATTTATTGAATCAATACACAACAAAACTATTGTAGATGCTGATTTTAGAAGAAGAGGGTGGTGTTGGGGGCGTGATAAGAATACAGTTGACTTTATTTTATGCACTGGTTGTGTTTGCATTCTGTGAAAATGTACGCATTGCTTTTGAAATCTAAAAGAACGATATAATAATTTATTAAAGAGCAGTACACCTAGTATACTTCCTGACATTACCTGATGCTCAGTGAATGACTGTTCCTTTCCTCCCTCACAATCTCCTCCTCATCCCCTGCTCTGCAACACATATGCTTTTCCCTGTGTGCCCAGGAAAGGATTTTCTTTTAAAATTTAGTGTGAATTTATAATAACCTGTTAACTACTTGAAGGTGGTTTGCATTTAACTTGTACAGCAAATTTGTTTCGTTTTCTTCTGGAAAAGAAGATAGAAAACAATGACAAAATGGATCTCTGGGGCAGGCTGGGGATAAATTTGGGTTACAGGGTAGCAAAGTGATAAGAGAGCAAACCAGGGAAGCAGTGAGGAGGTGGAGGAGGAGGATAAGGTGGCTATGGGCTGGAGACAGCAGATGCTGGGGGCTGGACCCTAAACAAGACGAGGAGAAGGGGCTTCCCCCTGAAAATGGCTTGTTACTCGGGGCAAGGAGATTGGTATGGAGAAATGAGGGAGAATAATGGGCTCCTGGTGCCTATTCATGAGACCTTTTGGTTATCACAAATCATGGTCTAGGAGGTTTGTGAGATCATCTATTTTACTGCCCTTAAGTTACAAATGAGAGAATCGAGACCTCGGGAGCTCATCTTCCTAGCTCTTGCACAGACATTTCAAACAGTGGTTATACTTGTGGGAAGTATGGCTCTCTATCCCTTCTTTGCAGGGCAACAGGTGTGAGGTTTTCAGAGCCTGGGGTAATGCACAGTTCTATGCCCCTGAGCTGCTAAGAGAGTAGCCACTTCTATGGAGTAACTAGTATTTTAATGATTCTGAACCCACCAGGGAGACATAGGTGGTACATGAAATACCCTTTTCTGATGAAAGAACTGAAATATCATTGCAGATCAGAGGGTTATTCCTGTTAGGTCTGAGTTGAGAGATCCTGTGAGATGCCACAAGATGTCATATCCGAGGCCAGGTTTATGGACTTGAACCTGAGTTAAGTGGTCAGTAGGGAATAATCTCAGCATGACATGAAAGGTACTTTCACAAATCTTTCTCCTTATCCACTTGAAAAAGTTGTCTTGCTACTGAATCCCCTGACAACTGGTATTTCTTACCAACATAAACTTTTGGAGCTTTTGCGCTTTATTTAAATCTGTTTGTATTTCTTTGTGGGCCTTATGAATGCCAGGCTGGAAAGGACGGGTAGCTTAAAAATGATATTCTCTAAATCTTCACCACCAGGCTGAAAACGAAGTGAATGTCAAGATCTGCGGTATAGGATGATAAATTTGATTAGCAGAAAACGCTCATGGGTGAGAACATTGGAACAGGAAGCAGCAGTATACCATGGCTGGTGAGGCACAACTGAATGTCAGCGCTTAATTGCAAAGCAGGAGGCCATTATCCACTGGCAGCAATTCTCCTGGTGACATTGTTTGTTTTACAACAAATTATTAAAGCAGTGGGAGAGCAGTGCACTCAGTAGCAAGGCACTACCTCTGACAGGGGCTCTCTCCTGCACCACCCCCAACCCCAGGGTGTCACAGCTTCACAATGCCTGCCTGCCTTTGTGGACTGGGGAGTCTGGAGTGAGAGGCAGAACACGGAAGGGGGCTGTGCCCGGCATAGGGCACCTCTAGGCTTCTGATCATATATGTCTGGATGTGTGGCGATAGGACTTGGATTGACAAGTCTTATTCCTTTGCCACTAGCTAGCTGTGAGATCTGGAGCAAATTAAGTTGACTGACCTATTGGGCAGCCATGAGAAGGAGTCTTGCAGACGTCCTACCTCAAGGAGAGTAATGGACACAGGGTCCCAGCACCTGAAATCCATCACAAGGCTATTAAGGCAGCCACATCCCTGGGAGATAAGGGGCAGCTTGGTAACCTTGGCTCAAGGAGCTCCCTGGGTGAACATCCTTAGTTCGGGGCTGAGACAGTGGCAGAAGACACATTCCCCCACCTACCTCATGGGCTCTGACATATTGAGAAGTCAAATACACATTTGACTCATTTCTAGTATTCTGGGCAGTTGTGTTTTATTCCAGGATGATATAGAAATATTCAAAAAAGGTTAAAATCTCTTCTGTGAAGTATGGAAGAGGGGATTAGTTCTCTGGCTCTTTGAATTCCCGTGAACACATCACCTCTCTCAGTGATACCTGAATTTAAGCTGTACTTCTAGTTGTGTTCCCTGTTAAAGGAATCAATGAGCAAGCAGAAGAAATTGGAGAAGGAAGGGCTTCCCTGTTCATGGACTGAGTGCATGCTAGTGCAGACCACCATCCAAGTGCTCGTCCTACTAATAAGCAAAACAGAACAGTCTCAGCCTGGCACAGGGATCAGGAGTCTTGTTTTTAATCAGATTTATTCCAGACACATGGGAGCCATAGAAATCTATAATTAAGGAAAAGTAATCAAATTCAGAGGTGTGAGTTTATCTCTGAAGCACAAATATATGATGAATATATATAACAAGGGCTATACTTCTCCAGGCAAGCAGACATTTTCCAAAGGCCAACTGGCAAAAATGGAATCTAGTGATGGTGACCAGCAGTGTTAATATGATCATATCAGGGATGAGGAACATTTTTGAAGTCATCTCTTACCAGCAATTCTGAAGGAAGATAGATTTTCGAAAGGACAGTTAAACCTTCACCATAGTTATGCTTTTAAATCTAAGCTAAAGACTTTCTTTATTGAAGTCTAACCTATGTACTTTCCTACTTCAGCCATTTAGCTTCACAGACATAATTTTCATCAGAAAAAGGGTTTATTTTGTTGTTCTCAGAGTCCAAGTGTTTTTCAAATTTCTTTGGCTTTTGACCTTGGACCAATCAGTATCTTTTTATGCATGCGCCTGCCCAGCAGGATGTTAATAAAAATGTTCTCCGTGCCCAGGTGGGGAGCAGCACTTTGCATAACTGTCCCAGGGCCAGATGGTTGGGTGACTTACCATTCAGTCTAAATGTGTCAGAAAATTTAAACCCACTTATACACGCATTAGGAAAAGACTCACAGATGCTGGGTTTTTTTTTTTTTTTTAACATCTTTATTGGGGTATAATTGCTTTACAATGGTGTCTTAGTTTCTGCTTTATAACAAAGTGAATCAGTTATATATATACATATGTCCCCATATCTCTTCCCCCTTGCATCTCCCTCCCTCCCACCCTCCCTATCCCACCCCTCTAAGAGGTCACAAAGCACTAAGCTGATCTCCCTGTGCTATGCGGCTGCTTTCCACTAGCTATTTTACGTTTGGTAGTGTATATATGTCCATGCCACTCTCTCACTTTGTCACAGCTTACCCTTCCCCCTCCCTGTGTCCGCAAGTCGATTCTGTAGTAGGTCTGCGTCTTTATTCCCATCTTCCCCTAGGTTCTTCATGGCCTTTTTTTTTTAATTTCAAATATATGTGTTGGCATACGGTATTTGTTTTTCTCCTTCTGACTTAGTTCACTCCGTATGACAGACTCCAGGTCCATCCACCTCACTACAAATAACTCAATTTCCTTTCTTTTTATGGCTGAGTAATATTCCATTGTATATATGTGCCGCATTTCTTTATTCATTCATCTGTCGATGGACACTTAGGTTGCTTCCATGTCCTGCCTATTGTAAATAGAGCTGCAATGAACATTTTGGTACATGACTCTTTTTGAATTATGGTTTTCTCAGGGTATATGCCCAGTAGTGGGATTGCTGGGTCGCATGGTAGTTCTATTTTTAGTTTTTTAAGGAACCTCCATACTGTTCTCCATAGTGGTTGTATCAATTTACATTGCCACCAACAGTGCAAGAGGGTTCCCTTTTCTCCACACCCTCTGCAGCATTTATTGTTTCTAGATTTTTTGATGATGGACATTCTGACTGGTGTAAGATGATGTCTCATTGTAGTTTTGATTTACATTTCTCTAATGATTAATGATGTTGAGCATTCTTTCATGTGTTTGTTGGCAATCTGTATATCTTCTTTGGAGAAATGTCTATTTAGTTTGTCTGCCCATTTTTGGATTGGGTTGTTTGTTGTTTTGACATTGAGCTGCATGAGGTGCTTGTAAATTTTGGAGATTAATGCTTTGTCAGTTGCTTCATTTGCAAATATTTTATCCCATTCCAAGGGTTGTCTTTTGGTCTTGTTTATGGTTTCCTTTGCTGTGCAAAAGCTTTTAAGTTTCATTAGGTCCCGTTTGTTTATTTTTCTTTTTATTTCCATTACTCTAGGAGGTGGGTCAAAAAGGATCTTGCTGTGATGTATGTCATAGAGTGTTCTGCCTATGTTTTCCGCTAAGAGTTTGATAGTGTCTGGCCTTACATTTAGTTCTTTAATCCATTTTGAGTTTATTTTTGTGTATGGTGTTAGGGAGTGTTCTAATTTCATTCTTTTATATGTAGCTGTCCAATTTTCCCAGCACCACTTATTGAAGGGGCTGTCTTTTCTCCACTGTATATTCTTCCACCTTTATCAAAGAGAAGGTGACCATATGTGTGTGGGTTTATCTATGGGCTTTTAATCCTGTTCCATTGATCTATATTTCTGTTTTTGTGCCAGTACTGTACTGTCTTGTTTTTTTTTAAATATATTTATTTATTTTTGGCTGTGTTGGGTCTTCATTTCTGTGCGAGGGCTTTCTCTAGTTGCGGCGAGAGGGGGCCACTCTTCATCGCAGTGCACGAGCCTCTCACTATCGTGGCCTCTCTTGTTGCAAAGCACAGGCTCCAGACGTGCAGGCTCAGTAGCTGTGGCTCACAGGCCCAGTTGCTCTGCAGCATGTGGGATCTTCCCAGACCAGGGCTCGAACCCGTGTCCCTTGCATTGGCAGGCAGATCCTCAACCACTGCACCACCAGGGAAGCCCCATACTGTCTTGATTACTGTAGCTTTGTAGTATAGTCTGAAGTCAGGGAGCCTGATTCCTCCAGCTCTGTTCTACTTTCTCAAGATTGTTTTGGCTATTCGTGGTCTTTCGTGTTTCCATAAAAATTGTGAAACTTTTTGTTCTAGTTCTCTGAAAAATGCCAGTGGTAGTTTAATAGGGATTGCATTGAATCTGTAGACTGCTTTGGGTAGTAGAGTCATTTTCACAATGTTGATTCTTCCAATCCAAGAACATGGTATATCTCTCCATCTATTTGTATCATCTTTAATTTCTTTCATCATTGTCTTATAATTTTCAGCATACAGGTCTTTTGTCTCCTTAGGTAGGTTTATTCCTAGATATTTTATTCTTTTTGTTGCAATGGTAAATGGGAATGTTTTCTTGATTTCACTTTCAGATTTTTCATCATTAGTATATAGAAATGCCAGAGATTTCTGTGCATTAATTTTGTATCCTGCTACTTTACCAAATTCATTGATTAGCTCTAGTAGTTTTCTGGTAGCATCTTTAGGATTCTCTATGTATAGGATCATGTCATCTGCAAACAGTGACAGCTTTACTTCTTCTTTTTCGATTTGGATTCCTTTTATTTCCTTTTCTTCTGTGATTGCTGTGGCTAAAACTTCCAAAACTATGTTGAATAAGAGTGGTGAGAGTGGGCGACCTTGTCTTGTTCCTGATCTTAGTGGAAATGCTTTCAGTTTTTCACCATTGAGGATGATGTTTGCTGTGGGCTTGTCATATATGGCCTTTATTATGTTGAGGAAAGTTCCCTCTATGCCTACTTTCTGCAGGGTTTTTATCATAAATGGGTGTTGAATTTTGTCAAAAGCTTTCTCTGCTGAGATGATCATATGGTTTTTTACCTTCAGTTTGTTAATATCGTGTATCACATTGATTGATTTATGTATATTGAAGAATCCTTGCATTCCTAGGATAAACCCCACTTGATCATGGTGTGTAATCCTTTTAATGTGCTTTTGGATTCTGTTTGCTAGTATTTTGTTGAAGATTTTTGCATCTATGTTCATCAGTGATATTGGCCTGTAGTTTTCTTTCTTTGTGACATCTTTGTCTGGTTTTGGTATCAGGGTGATGGTGGCCTCGTAGAATGAGTTTGGATGTAATCTTCCCTCTGCTATACTTTGGAAGAGTTTGAGAAGGATAGGTGTTAGCTCTTCTCTAAATGTTTGATAGAATTCATCTGTGAAGCCATCTGGTCCTGGGCTTTTGTTTGTTGGAAGATTTTTAATGGCAATTTCAATTTCAGTGCTTGTGATTGGTCTGTTCATATTTTCTATTTCTTCCTGGTTCAGTGTTGGAAGGTTGTGCATTTCTAAGACTTTGTCCATTTCTTCCAGGTTGTCCATTTTATTGGCATATACTTGCTTGTAGTAATCTCACATGATCCTTTGTATTTCTGCAGTGTCAGTTGTTACTTTTCCTTTTTCGTTTCTAATTCTACTGATTTGAGTCTTCTACCTTTTTTTCTTGATGAGTCTGGCTAATGGTTTATCAATTTTGTTTATCCTTTCAAATAACCAGCTTTTAGTTTTATTGATCTTTGCTATTGTTTCCTTCATTTGTTTTTCATTTATTGCTGATCTGATCTTTATGATTTCTTTCCTTCTGCTAACTTTGGGGGTATTTTTGTTGTTCTTCTCTAATTGATTTAGGTGTAAGATTAGGTTGTTTATTTGAGATGCTTCCTGTTTCTTAAGGTAGGATTGTATTGCTGTAGACTTCCCTCTTAGAACTGCTTTTGCTGCATCCCATAGGTTTTGGGGTGTCGTGTTTTCATTGTCATTTGTTTCTAGGTATTTTTCGATTTCCCCTTTGATTTCTTCAGTGATATCTTGGTTATTAAGTAATGTTTTATTTAGCCTCCATGTGTTTGTATGCTTTTACAGACTTTTTCCTCTAATTCATATGTAGTCTCATAGCGTTGTGGTTGGAAAAGATACTTTATACGATTTCAATGTTCTTAAATTTACCAAGGCTTGATTTGTGACCCAAGATATCTATCCTGGAGAATGTTCCATGAGCACTTGAGAAGAAAGTGTATTCTGTTGTTTTTGGATGGAATGTCCTATAAATATCAATTAAGTCCATCTTGTTTAATGTATCATTTAAAGCTTGTGTTTCCTTAATTATTTTCAGTTTGGATGATCTGTCCATTGGTGAAAGTGGGGTGTTAAAGTCTCCTACTATGATTTTGTTATTGTTGATTTCCCCTTTTATGGCTGTTAGTATTTGCCGTATGTATTGAAGTGCTCCTATGTTGGGTGCATAAATATTTACAATTATTAAATCTTCTTCTTGGTTTGATCCGTGGTCTTTATGTAATGCCCTTCTTTGTCTCTTGTAATAATCTTTGTTTTAAAGTCTATTTTATCTGGTATGAGAATTGCTACTCCAGCTTTCTTTTGATTTCCATTTGCATGGAAAGTCTTTTTCCATCCCCTCACTTTCAGTCTGTATGTGTCCCTAGGTCTGAAGTGAATCTCTTGTAGACAATACAGGTCTTTTTTTTGTATGCATTCAGCCAGTCTATGTCTTTTGGTTGGAGCATTTAATCCATTTACATTTAAGGTAATTATCAATTACCATTGTCTTAATTGTTCTGAGTTTGTTATTGTAGGCTTTTTCCTTCTTTTGTGTTTCCTGCCTAGAGAAGTTCCTTTAGCATGTGTTGTAAAGCTGGTTTTGTGGTGCTGAATTCTCTTAACTTTTGCTTGTCTGTAAAGATTTAAATTTCTCCACCAAATCTGAATGAGATCCTTGCTGGGTAGAGTAATCTTCATTGTAGCTTTTTCTCCTTCATTACTTTAAATATGTCCTGGCACTCCCTTCTGGCTTCCAGAGTTTCTGCTGAAAGATCAGCTGTTAACCTTATGGAAATTCCCTTGTGTGTTATTTGTTGTTTTTCCCTTGCTACTTTTAATATTTTTCTTTGTATTCAACTTTTGATAGTTTGATTAACATGTGTCTTCGCATGTTTCTCCTTGGATTCATCCTGTATGGGACTCTCTGTGCTTCCGGGACTTGATTAACTATTTCCTTTCCCATATTAGGGAAGTTTTCAACTATAATCTCTTCAAATATTTTCTCAATCCCTTTCTTTTTCTCTTCTTCTTCTGGGACCCCTATAATTCGAATGTTGGTGCATTTAATGTTGTCCCAGAAGTCTCTGAGACTGTCCTCAATTGTTTTCATTCTTTTTTCTTTATTCTGCTCTGCAGTAGTTATTTTCACTATTTTGTCTTCCAGGTCACTTATCCATTCTTCTGCCCTTAGTTATTCTGATATTGATCCCTTCTAGAGTATTTTTAATTTCATTTATTGTGTTGTTCACCATTGTTTGTTTGCTCTTTAGTTTTTCTAGGTCCTTGTTAAACGTTTCTTGAATTTTCTCCATTCTATTTCCAAGATTTTGGATCATCTTTACTATCATTATTCTGAATTCTTTTTCAGGTAGACTACCTATTTCCTCTTCATTTGTTAGGTCTGCTGGGTTTTTGCCTTGCTCTTTCATCTGCTGTGTGTTTCTCTGTCTTCTCATTTTGCTTAACTTACTGTGTTTGTGGTCTCCTTTTCACAGGCTGCAGGTTTCTAGTTCCCGTTGTTTTTTTTTTTTGTCTGTCCCCAGTGGCTAAGTTTGGTTCAGTGGGTTGTGTAGGAGGTGGGGGGGACTAGTGCCTGTGTTCTGGTAGATGAGACTGGATCTTGTCTTTCTGGTGGGCAGGTCCACGTCTGGTGGTGTGTTTTGGGGTGTCTTTGGCTTTATTATGATTTTAGGCAGCCTCTCTGTTAATGGCTGGGGTTGTGTTCCTGTCTTGCTAGTTGTTTGGCATAGGGTGTCCAGCACTGTAGTTTGCTGGTCGGTGAGTGGAGCTGGGTCTTGGCCTTGAGATAGAGATCTCTGGGAGATTTTTTTAGTTTGATATTATGTGGAGCTGGGAGGTCTCTTGTGGACCAGTGTCCTGAACTTGGCTATCCCACCTCAGAGGCACAGCCCTGATGCCTGGCTGGAGCACCAAGTGCCTGTCATCCACACATCTCAGAAAAAAAGGGAGAAAAAAAAGAAAGAAAGAAAGAAGAAGATAAAGTAAAGTAAAATAAAGTTATTAAAATGAAAAATAAAAAATAATTATTAAAAAAAATTTTAAAGTAAAAATAAAAAAAAGAAAGAAGAGAGCAACCATACCAAAAAACAAATCCACCAATGATAACAAGTGCTAAAAACTATACTAAAACAACAACAACAAAAAAATACAGACAGACAGAACCCTAGGACAAATGGTAAAAGGAAAGCTATGCAGACAAAATCACACACAGAAGCATACGCATACACACTCTCAAAAAGAGAAAAAGGGGAAAAAATATATATATATCATTGTTCCCAATGTCCACCTCCTGAATTTGGGATGATTCTTTGTCTATTCAGGTATTCCAGAGATGCAGGGTACATCAAGTTGACTCTGGAAATTTAAACCGCTGCTCCTGAGGCCGCTGGGAGAGATTTCCCTTTCTCTTCTGTGTTCCCACAGCTCCTGGGGTTCAGCTTTGGATTTGGCCCCACCTCTGTGTGTAGGTTGCCTGAGGGCGTCTGTTCTTCACTCAGACAGGAGCAGGTTAAGGTAGCTGATTCGGGGGCTCTGGCTCACTCAGGCCAGGGGGAGGGAGGGGTACCAAATGTGGGGCGAGCCTGTGGCGGCAGAGGCCAGCGTGACGTTGCACCAGCCTGAAGTGCGCCGTGTGTTCTCCCCGGGAAGTTGTCCCTGGATCACGGGACCCTGGCAGTGGCGGGCTACAGAAGCTCCCGGGAGCGGAGGTGGGGATAGTGACCTGTGCTCGCACACAGGCTTCTTGGTGGCTGCAGCAGCGGTCTTAGCATCTCATCCCCGTCTCTGGGGTCTGCGCTGATAGCCGCGGCTCACGCCCGTCTCTGGAGCTCCTTTAAGTGATGCTCTGAATCCCCTCACGCACCAGGAAACAAAGAGGCAAGAAAAATTCTCTTGCCTCTCTGGCAGCTCCAGCCTTTTCCCGGACTCCCTCCCGGCTAGCCATGGCGCACTAGCCCCCTTCAGGCTGTGTTCACGCCGCCAACCCCAGTCCTCTCCCTGGGATCCGACCGAAGCCCAAGCCTCAGCTCCCAGCTCTGGCCACCCCGGCGGATGAGCAGACAAGCCTCTCGGGCTGGTGAGTGCTGGGCAGCACCGCTCCTCTGTGCGGGGATCTCTCCGCTTTGCCCTCCGCACCCCTGTTACTGCTGTTTCCTCCGTGGCTCCGAAGCTTCCCCCGCTGCTACCCGCAGTCTCTGCCCACGAAGGGGCTTCCTAGTGTGTGGAAACCTTTCCTCCTTCACAGCTCCCTCCCACTGGTGCAGGTCCCGTCCCTATTCTTTTGTCTCTGTTTTTTCTTTTGCCGTACCCAGGTACGTGGGGAGTTTCTTGCCTTTTGGGAGGTCTGAGGTCTTCTGCCAGCGTTCAGTAGGTGTTCTGTAGGAGTTGTTCCACGTGTAGATGTATTTTTGATGTATCTGTGGGGAGGAAGGTGATCTCCGCGTCTTACTCTTCCGCCCTCTTGAAGCTCCTCCTCCTATAATCCAGGTGCTGGTTCTTAATACTCATTTTTATTCTAATTTGGCAGTTCCAAATGGAACCTAACTGCATTTTTTCTGAAGGTAAGAGCTTTGGGCTATCAGGGTAGAAATGCAAGGACTCACAGGTGCCCTGGAAAAGAATTTGGTCATCTCTTCCCTTTACGAATGAGCAAACCAAGGTGCAGGGAACATGGCCAGTGGGGCTCAGAGCTGGCTAATTTCCTCAGGCCCCATTCTGGCCATCCTAGAATATGCTCTGCTGGCTTGCAAAACTTCAGGAGTAACTTGCCACTTGGAGCTGTGCTGTGTGACCCACCCTGCCACAATTTGGAATTAGAGAATTCTAGAGCTGCCTGGGAGCTTTTAGCCTCACCTGCCCAGTTCACAGAGGTAGAAATGAAGTAAGGCTAACAAAGTGGTTATTTTCTGGGGTCTCACAGCTGGATTAATAAGTATCTCTAAAGTGTTCCACACACTCAGAAAGGTGAAGCCAAGAATAAAGCCCACTTCTCCCAAGTATAGTATTCATCACAGGCCAGGCTGCCTTCCTATTCTGTCACACTTCAGTGAAATTAATTTTGGAATCATTTTTGATCAATATTTAATTTTACCAATACTTACCCTAGTAATAGCATTTAATTCCATCAATGGATAATTTGATAAATACTTAATTCTTACTTTTAAATATATTAATGTTTGAATTTTGGTGGGGGCAGCGTATTTGCATTAGATTCCTCTCCCTTTCTGTGTGCTCTTTCTTATAGCAAAGATTTGTAATTAGTTTCTAAGCCAGAAAGAAGTCAGATCCTCCTGTGAGGAAGACCTTTGTGCTGTAAAAGGTGTCTGTTCACTGGGGAAAACATGGCTTTGGTAAATTTTCATAACAAGAATCATTCCCCTGGCTTTGAAGCTTTTAGGTACAGCTCTGCTTGTCCCATAGTGGCTGGATTAGTTAGAATTACAATCCGTTTTGTGTCTCAGGGCACTTCTTCAGCTGTATCCTTGGAACCAGAGGACTCAGCAAGGCATTTCTGGTTGTTTCTCGAAGCTTTGAAAGTATTTCATAATGTGTGCCTGTGAGCGTATGTATATGTATTTAGCTAACATTTACTGAATACTTTATTCTGTACCAGACACTGAGCTAAGTACTGTACATTGCTTAGTTCACCCTTAGGAGAATGTGTTATGTTCACCATTTTAAGGATAAAGAAACTGAGGCCTTTGAGAGGTTAGGGGACTTACCTAAAGTTGCATGGATAATTTGTGGCAGAACTTGTCTTCTGAGTCCCAAACCTGCATTTTCAAGCTGAGTGCTCTGCTGTTCTCTTTTTGAAGGAGGCGTACATTCACGTCTGGAGTTCTCAGAGGAAGCTTTCCAATTACTAAATCTTTAAAATCACTTCATCTTCCACAAAGAAAGCAAGTACCCACCTGCTGCTGCCTATTGTGTCCAGAAAAGATAAGAATTTTCTTCTTTTGCAGAGCCAATTGCTTTAGTGTTTCTTTCACCTGTTTTCTAGGAGCAAAGGAGATTTTTCAAAAAGCATTAATCTCACAGAAAACATACCTCTGCACTGAGGGGAAGTTTGGTTTTTCCCTTTAGTCTAATCTCTCTTAAAAAATGATGGATGAGCCTTTATGCTTATGAGCTGTCCCTTCTCACATCTTGAATTTTCCTATGCAGAGAGGTAATCTTCTAAGCTGAGGTTCCGTAAGTTAAGAATCTCCTAAGAGCAACATTCTCATACAGTTATTATACTTCATTTTATTTTGTTTCATGGATCTAAATATTGTTAGTGACTAGGGAAATAATTCACTAAGAAATGAAAATTTGACAGACAGAAGAAGAAAGGAGCATGTACTAGTGTTCTTTTTACAGATGATTCTAAAATTGGTTCAGTGGTTTCTGCTATATTATAGCACAATTTTGTCTGGTAGGATTAAGTTAAATTTTTTTTTGTATTTACAAAATTGTAATAATACTTGTTAGTGTATATTTTAAAGTAGCCCAGCACGGTCTGTTATGAAATGTAAGTATGGTTCAACAATAGAAATGTTCATTAAATATTAACATTAAAGTAGTTAGAGTAGAAAAAGAAAGCTATGACAATATTGATAAGTACCAAAAAAGCATTTAGTAAAATTCAACTGTCATTCTTAAAAAATAATGTTGAAAAGAGGAAGAGAAAGAAATACCCTTAGCATTAAACACACACACATGCTCACAATTCAGAAATTAATGTCAAATACACTTAATAGTAAAACATGAAAAGAATTCCATTAAAGTAAGACCAACACTAGGCTGATCACTGTCAATGCTGTTTTTTAAGTTAGCCTGAACTTTTGGGAAAAGAAAAAGCACAAGTAATCATAGACATATTGTGTGTTTGGTTTCTAGGTTAGAGTGACAGCATTTTCGGTGGTCTTAGTATGTTTTACAATGCAGCAGTTTATTAAGGACCTGTGGAGGGTCATGAAATTGGGGGCATCATCACATTGGATGTTGGGATCAATGCCTCGCTATTCCCCGCCTTGAAAGTGCCCCCGACACCTGTTGGGCATCACTGTGGCTGTACCTGGTGTAACTGCCATTTTGGTTTCCTGTAACAGACATTGCACTTCTGCTTCCCCAGATCAGATTAGCAACCCTGGTTTAACTTCTCAATAAAGTTATTGACCCCATATCAATGTCTCAGCACACCCACAACTCAGCTTTAGCAATGAGATCTAAACAAGTTCCTCACACAGCCTAGCAGAGAGGTGGTACAGCACAGTGTTTAAGCATGCACGTTCTCTGGGACCTCACAGTCTGGATCCAAATCTTGGCTCTGCCAGTTACTAGCTGGGTGACTCAGGGCTTATTACTTAACTTCTCTGTGCTTCAAAGTCCTTGTCTGTAAAATGGAAACGACAATGCTAATAGTATGTACTTTATAGTTTTGTTGTGAGTATTAAATGAGTTAATGTAAGTAAAGTGCTAAGAAGAGTTTGCCACACCTGCTAATGCTTTTGTAAAATGTGACCTATCCAGGTAATGTAGTGAATTTGTGTCAAATGCATAAACACAGCCTCATACAACTTCTATGAGTAACCCTCACTACCCACCATCCTGCCTAAACCAGGAGTCAGGTCAAGTCACTCCTTCGCACCATGTTCCAGCCACATAGGACGCTAACGTTGTCTAATCTGACTCCCTCATTTTACAGATGAGGAAGCTGCAAGCTAGAGGTGAAGTCAACTTGCCCAAACTCGCAAAGTTAATTGGTAGCCAGTTCAGAGCTCATATGCCTTTGGTTTTATAAAGAACAAACAGTCTGAATGTTATTTTATTCCCACTCTTTTAATGAAGCTTATGCTCATAAAACAACAGTAATAATGAACAATAAAACCACCCAATCTTACCAGGGTATTTCCCTTAAGGGAGAGTTGAATGTGACATATTTTCTTTTTTTTTTTTTTTTTGCGGTACGCAGGCCTCTCACTGCTGTGGCCTCTCCTGTTGCGGAGCACAGGCTCCAGACGCACAGGCTCAGCGGCCACGGCTCACGGGCCCAGCCGCTCCGTGGCATGTGGGATCTTCCCGGACCGCGTCACGAACCCGTGTCCCCTGCATCGGCAGGCGGACTCTCAACCACTGTGCCACCAGGGAAGCCCGTGACATATTTTATAATTCTAAATTACTTCGAACATATAAGCAAACAAAATGATGACATGGCATGTTTGGATATTCTTTACCACTTATTTCTTTGAAGTTCTTGAAACTATGAATGCAAAGTGGAATAGTCCTCTTACTCACATCTCCCTGAGTCTCATACAAGGTCAAACTCATTTAATATGTGATGAATATTGAAGGGAAAGTGACTCTGTCACCTACAGTTCATGACATAAAGCTTAAGTTCAGTGTTCCAAATCTTGGAACAGAAAAATAAGCCCAAACTCTCTATTAATAATCCTTCCCAACCATTATTTCCCAAGAGACTCTTACATCGTTCCCATGTCACACTCAATTTGCTTCAATAATCATCAGATTTATTTCCAACCTCATTCTCCATTTTGAAAATTAGATTCTGACTTCCAGCACAGGTTCCTTTTCAAATTAAACACTAGGGGTTAGCTTCTAACTGATATGTTAAATAGTCTTAAATAGAAGTTGTTCTAATGTTCGTAGCTATATTCAGTATTAAGGGGCAGAAAATGCTAGCTGTCTGTGAGAGGTCCATCATTTATTATTTGTTAATTATAAAGCTAGCTAAAATGGGAAATTGAAAGGCAGATCTCAAAGATGATCAATTACAAGTATTTTATATGGAAATTACAAAACACATTATCCTAGTCCCCTGATTCCCTGCAGTAAACAATTTTAAAACCATCACCACAACCTTATGCCAGCCTTGTCAGAAAGAACCTTTGACTCACTCATTGATGCCTGAAATCTATAGTTAAAAAGTAATTCTTTAGGTCGGTGTTTTCCAAGTGTGGTTAATTTTCAGAGTCACCTGGGTTCCTTGACACCGGTGTTCCCTGACACCTGGGTTCCCTGAGATCTGCTGAATCAGAATCCTCAGGAGTGGGATTTAGGAATGTGCATTTCTCACAAGGATTCCAGATGTTTCTGAGAGTTTACTACACTTGAGAAGCTCTGCTTTGATTTAAGATTTATATTCTCTTATTAAGGGGCACACCTCTGCCAAATTCAAGATATTGAAGCTCTGTAGTGAGCTGTTTACATCTGAACCTATGTGATTTTTACACTAGAACAATTCTGAAGCAAGAGCTGTGAGTAACACCACTGAGGAAGAAAAAAGAGGGTACAAAGAGGGAAGACAAATTTCCATAATAGTGCCCAATAGTGGGCTTTGTACCCACTCCTTTTTTTTTCAAATTTATTGAAGTATAGTTGAATTACAATGTGATATTAGTTTAAGGTGTAAAACATAGTGATTCACTAGTTTTATAGATTACATACCATGCAAAGTTATTACAAAATATGGATTGTATTCCCTGTGCTGTACATTATGTCCCTGTAACTTATTTATTTTATAATTGGTAATTTGTATCTCTTAATCCCCTTCACCTATTTCACCCCTCCTCGCACCCTCTTCCCTCTGGCAACCACTAGCTTGTTCTTGTATCTGGCGTCTGTTTCTGTTTAAGATTCAACATATAAGTGAAAGCATAAAATATTTGTCTTTGTCTGACTTATTTCACTAAGCATATTAACATTCAGGTCCATCCATGTTGTCATACATAGCAAGATTTCATTCTATTTTATGGCTGAGTAATATTCCACTGTATATATACCACATCTTCTTTATCCATTTATCTGTCAGTGGACACTTAGGTTGCTTCCATATCTTGGCTATTGTAAATAATGCTGCTCTGAACATTGGAGTGCGTATGTCTTTTTTGAGTTAGTGTTTTCGTTTTGTTTGGATAAATAACCAGGAGTGGAATTGTTGGATTGTATCGTAGTTCTATTTCTCTTTTTCTGAGGAACCCCCATACTGTTTCCCATAGTGCTGTACCAGTTTAGATTCCCACCAACAGTACACAATAGTTCCCTTTTCTCCACCTTTTCACGAACACAATTCTTGTCTTTTTGATTGTAGTCATTCTAAGAGGTGTGAGGTGCTATCTCATTGTGGTTTTGATTTGTATTTCCCTGATGATTAGTGATGCTGTGCATCATTTCATGTACCTGTTGGCCATCTGTATGTCTTCCTTGGAGAAATGTCTATTCAGGGCCTCTGCCCATCTTTTTAGATTGTAAAAAATTGATTTGGGTTTGTTCTTAATATATTTTGGATATTAACCTCTTATCAGATATATCACTTGCAATTTCTCCTATTCAATAGGCTGCCTTTTTGTTTTGTTGATGTTTTCCTTCACTGTGCAAAAGCTTTTTAGTTTGGTACAGTTCCATTTGTTTATTTTTGCTTTTGTTGCCCTTGCCTGCTTTTTCTTCTGGGAGTTTTATAATTTCAAGTCCTACATTTATGTCTTTAATCCATTTTGAATTTATTTTTGTATATGATGTAAGAAAATGTTCTAGTTTATTGTTTTACATGTAACTGTGCAGTTTTCCCAGCACCACTTATTGAAGAGACTGTCTTTTACCCATTTTATATTCTTGCCTCATTTGACATAGATTAATTGACCATACACGTGTGGGTTTATTTCTGGGCTTTCTATTCTGTTCCATTGATATGTGTGTCTGTTTCTGTGCTGATACCATACTGTTTTGATTATTACAGCTTTATAGAATAGTCTGAAGTCAGGGAGCATGATACCTCCAACTTTGTTTTTCTTTCTTAAGATTGCTTTAGGTATTCGGGGTGTTTGGTGGTTCCATACAAACTATAAGGTTATTTGTTCTAGTTCTGTGAAAAATGCCATTAAAATGTTCACTGAACTTGGGAAAAGAATAAAGGAACACAGTGAGAACGTCAACAAAAAAATGTAAAAAAGAACCAATTGAAACTGAAGAATACAATAACTGAAATGAAAAGTACACTAAAAGGAACTTTGAAGGCCAGAAGGGAGTGGAATGATATATTTTAAAAGCTCAAAGGAAAAATAACCTACAACCAAGGACACTCTATCTGGCAAAGTTATCGTTCAGAATTGAAAGAGACATAAAGAGTTTTCCAGACAATCAAAAACTAAAAGAGTTCATCACCACTAAAGTGGCCTTACAAGAAATGTTAAAGTGTTTTTTATTTTAAAAAAAAAAGAAAAGAAAAAGGCAAAATAAGAAATAAGAAAATATATAAAGAAAAATATCTCACTGTACCCAGCCTTGATAGCAGCAGGGTAGGTGGAAACGAAACTCTGCTCTGTAAATATGCTCTTGTTTCTGAGCTTTGTGATAACTTTCTGGAGTAGAAATGACTGGATTGTTTAAAGTGTATATTTTTGTCAGAGTTTATAGCAAAATGGATGTTTCTTTTTGGAAAAGGACAAGCAGAATAAACTAATTGTTATGTATGTTTTAAATACACTGAAGATGTGACTAACTTGACTGCTTAGGTATATTATATTCTAAAATTAATTTTTTCTTAGATTAAAAAAAATAATACCATAGTGCAAAATAGTTTCCAATGTATCCTAGTGTGTCATTTTCTAAATTTGCATGCAGGATATATTGAAATCTAAAGCATACATTTCCCATTAGTGATTATGGCAATCTAGGGTTTTGGTTCCCTTTAGAATAGGTTTAGGGTGTATGAGTGAAGTGAACCTCTCAATACTGAAATGAGAGAATAAAGACATACTAGAGAATCCAGCACAGGCTTCTCCAATAACAAACAAATGGGTGGGGCTTCCCTGGTGACGCAGTGGTTGAGAATCTGCCTGCTAATGCAGGGGACGCGGGTTCGAGCCCTGGTCTGGGAGGATCCCACATGCTGCGGAGCAACTAGGCCCGTGAGCCACAACTACTGAGCCTGCGCGTCTGGAGCCTGTGCTCTGCAACAAGAGAGGCTGCGATAGTGAGAGGCCCGCGCACCGTGATGAAGAATGTCCCCCGCTTGCCACAACTAGAGAAAGCCCTTGCACAGAAATGAAGACCCAACACAGCAAAAATAAATAAATTAATTAATAAACTCCTACCCCCAACATCTTCAAAAAAAAAAAAAGAAAACCACAGCTTTTCTCCTTTTAAAAATAAATAAATAAATAAAATAAACAAATGGGTGGCTAATCAAACAAACATTAGACATCTGTGTCCACGACTGCACTACTGTCAGAATTTTTTTTTTTTTTGGCGGTACGCGGGCCTCTCACTGCTGCGGCCTCTCTTGCTGTGGAGCACAGGCTCCGGACGCGCAGGCCCAGTGGCCATGGCCCATGGGCCCAGCCGCTCTGCGGCACGTGGGATCCTCCCGGACGGGGGCACGAGCCCGTGTCCCCTGCATTGGCAGGCGAACCCTCAACCACTGCGCCACCAGGGAAGCCCAAGAATATCTCATTTTATTTGGACTTTTTATAATATGATAAAACCAGAATTACTTGTACATGATGTGAGAGGTTCATTTTGAAATGACTTAACTGTGTTGTATTTTTAAAAAATTATGTTGCAGGCATGAGTTTATTTAATTTCAGGTAATTGTATCCAAATCCAAAATCTTGAACAGATCACAAAATGGTTAATGCAGTTGCAGGCCTTATCATCTAATATAACTTTTCTTTAAATTATAGAGAATGGAAAAATGTCTGTTTAATTTTTTATTCTCTCCTATTTTATGACTTGTACTGACTGCACTTTGGATCATACAAGTTATTAAATAATAAACTATAGAGCTGAATTATAAATCAAAACCATTGAAATGACCTGAGACAATATAATAAAGAATAAATAGTTAAGTGGATGAATGCATAGATGGATGGATGGATTTTAAGCAGAAGAGAGACACATCTTTCATATTTCATAAATGTCACTTTACTGTTCGTGCAAAAAATGGACTCAAAAAAAAATTAGAAGACTAATAAAAGAATGACTTGGTAAAGAACGAGCAGTGTTCCCCTAAAATTGATGGCATAAGAAGCATTTTGAGCAAGAGGGCCCACTGGCGACCTCATTGATAGGTAACCTCACTCTGTGCTCTAGATGTAAGGACTAGTGTTTATATTTTACAGCAACTACTAGGTTCCTTGACCTCTTGTAGTGAATTAGTGGTGTCTAAAGGATTTTAATACAGGTTTCTCTGACTCTAAAATCACAGCACTGTGCATGT
Organism: Leucopleurus acutus; assembly: GCF_964270905.1. NCBI lineage: Eukaryota > Metazoa > Chordata > Mammalia > Artiodactyla > Delphinidae > Leucopleurus > Leucopleurus acutus. Next base: position 60,315,966 of record NC_139142.1, on the reverse strand, counting down.
GTGCTTTTGTGTGTTTTTACATCTTACGCACATTGTATAGTATTCTAATTAAACCCTGGGAATTGGTAAAGCTGTTAGTATTAGTAACTAATACTTTAGTACATGAACCCACTGCAAATAAGGAGAAGGATGTGACTACATAACATAAAATTTTACTGAAAATTAGTATGACTCTTTAACATAAACAATGAAAATAATATCAAACACTAATATTAATCTGAGCTTGGCAGTTATTTCTGTTAACCACAGTTAATGTTAAATAAAAATATGTCTGAATGTCTTATATAAAATAAATAATACACGTGGAGAGATTTTCTCTGGGATCAAAATCAAAAGGGAAAGGCTATATTAGGTATGAATTTTTCAATGTTGAAGCTATTTAAGAAAAATAATATCCCTGTTCTGAAGGTGTAGCTGAGAAAACTTTATTACACCAGTGATTTCTTTGCTCTATAAAATTATGTGAGTACATGCCCTTTATTGAGCAGATTTATATTATGGTAATATCATTATTTTTGTCATTATATTTTGTCATTATAATTATTCAAAGCTAGTCTTTCAGTCATGACTAATTTTGTACTGTGGTGACTCATATGTCTCACCATTAAATAAGGAAATATGTACTTTTAGATTTTTTAAAGGTAACTAAAGCTAAAGATTTGCATAGTTAAACTTTAATTATATTTCTGTTTACTTAGATATGTTCAGCTAAATATTATAAATATAATGTATGAACTGTTTTGGCATTATTTAAAAAGATAAAGTGACAATTGATAATGACAGAGATCTCTGTTCAATGTTAACCCTCAGGTTTACTTTCACCAACTTGAAGTCTCATCTTGGTGGATAAATTGCCAACATCATGACTCAGTCACACAGACTGGCCTTGAAACTGGGTCATACATTTTGTAACTCTAACAAAAGTGAGCGCTTTGGACTGATCTTTCTTGCCCTAAGAATCAAGGGTGTACCAGAAGTCCCCAAACAAAAAAGAAAAACTGATTTCCATTCTGGTGGAGTATTTGTCCAATAACAAGTGTCTCAAATAGTCATGTATAAAATGAAGTAATACTAATGCCTGACTGTCTCATTAGGTCTGGTAGGTTCTGGCTGGCATAAAACCTACACAAAGAAATACTCAATAAATGTTAGCTTCCACTTTAACACAGAGATAATATTTCACTAGAAAAACAAGCCATTCTCATGCCTCAGTTTGGTTTAAATTTCAGAAAAGTTTTGTGATTCATGAAAACACAAGATGATGAAATTATAATAAAGATTTTGGAATAGACCTTCTAATGAGTAAGAGTCACTTTGATACTATCAGAGTTGTGCAATGACTCTCATAATGGGAATTTTTTTTTAAGAATGGATATAGGCAGTCACCAAACTGACTTCTATTGGTCTACTGAATAACTCTATCAGTAAAGTTAGAATTATTATGACTATTTGCTTAAATCTGTTTTTGAATAAGATTGCCTCATTATACTAATACTAGATATTTAGAATAGGGATAAGACTTTGCATGTGGGAATTATTAAATAGGAAAATAGCAATTTGACATCTGCAAATGGCTCTGTGGTTATAGGTTAGGATTTTCCCTACTTTCCAAGACTCACTATTGGGACCCACTGTTTGATTGTTCAGTCATTTCTACTCCATTTTAGAATCATTGCCTTTGGACTGCTTAATGATCCAGGAAAACTCTGTTTGCTCGCCGAGAAATAAGAAACATGCTTGTGAAAGAGCGGTAAGGTCTCTTGGAGATGCTGTAGTTTTGTCCAACCCTCCAATACACTGATAATGAAGTCCAGAGACTTATTCAAAATCACACAGAGAATTAGTGGGCAAGGTTTCTTGACCATTAGTCCAGTGGATGTCTGCAACAGACATCCCATTACTTCCTGTTTAGTGTGTACAGAGTAAAGGACCTCGATGTGACAACCTTTACCCAACGTGCAATCTTGCATGGTCATCACTGAATTTAAGTACTGAGAATATGAGCCTGGAACAGACCTTGTCTCACACTGTGAACTAGAGATGCACCAGGCATCCCAATGTGGAATTGAGGATCCGTTTTTATATAAAGCATTGTTATGTATGAGTGCTTAGCACTTGATCATGCGATAGGCTGATTAAGCCCTACTGAAGGCACCAACACAGCTATGGCACAAGAAATGAAAAGAATTCATCTTCATTTTGGATATACTTATCTAAAATGTTTGCAGTCAGAAATTTAAAAGGTTATTTTAATTATTGGATGTAGACAAATTTTGTGTCTTTCAAAAAAGGCAATGTATTATCTTGAATCATGTGTAAGGGGATCACAATCTTTACAGTACTTAGGTCTTAATAAAACCTAGTGGTATTTCATGTAAACTACACTTTAAAAACTTTTTTGTGGGTAGACCTGTGGACCAACCCCATGTAAAACATTATCTACCTGCGGAAATTAATTCTGAGCTCCAATCAATCAATTTATAAGTTTTCTAAACTATTAAAAAGTTAAGGACTTCCCTGGCAGTCCTGTGGTTAAGTCTTCACCTTCCAATGCAGGGGATGTAGATTTGGTCCCTAGTCGGGGAGCTAAGATCCCACATGCCTCGTGGCCAAAAAAACAAAACATAAACAACAGAAGCAAATTGTAACAAATTCAATAAAGACTTTAAAAATGGTCCACATCAAAAAAAAAAAAAAAAAATCTTGGGCTTCTCTGGTGGCCCAGTGGTTGAGAGTCCGCCTGCCGATGCAGGGGACGTGGGTTTGTGCCCCGGTCCGGGAGGATCCCACATGCCGTGGAGCGGCTGGGCCCGTGAGCCATGGCCGCTGAGCCTGCGCGTCCGGAGCCTGTGATCCGCAATGGGAGAGGCCACAACAGTGAGAGGCCCGTGTACCGCAAAAAAATAAATAAATAAAGCTGACTGAATTTAAATGTTTTTTGTTTTGAAAACTGCTCTCTGACATAACTGGAAATGTCTTGTGTTGCTGGAAACCCATGGTTAGAAATAAGCAGCTCATGTAAAGGAGAAGTAGAAACTTCTGTTTTCCTGTCAAATTCTTCCATTTGCCTAAGTGACATAGGATCACCCTTCAGTCACTGGTGTCCTCAAATACTAAGACAAGGTCCATAAGGCAGAACTCTCTCGGCTCAGGAAAACTGCAAAGGTGATGCAGGGGTGAGCCAGGGTGGGCGTGATGACGGTGAAAAAACTATACCTCCTCCTCCTACCTACCAAGAGAGAATTGCCAGCAATATTTTAAGTGCCAAAAATGATCTCATAAGTTCCCACAAATGAATCAGTAAGGCAGGAAAATGGCAGAATTTTGATAATCAAATTATGTGAAAACAGATGTCATTAATTAGCAGACCTAATTTTTAAGGTTTGGGCTTCAAGCTCACTTTCTACAATTTTCTTGTAGTAAAGATGTACAGACAATTAAACTGTTTTTTGATAACTAACACTTAAACTGTTCTTTGAACATAATATTTGAAATGATATGATGACAGGGATGATGGAAAGAGGCAGTATTTGCATCCCTGATTGCACATGCACGTTGTGGCCCATATCTAATCTATTTATATATTAATGATTCCAATAACTTATTACATTGTGGATAAATCTCTTCTAGCTGCATATTCTTTCAAATTTGGAGCAAGAAGCTCTGTGTAGACCATACCTTATACAATTCTGTGGTCATTTTAAAAGTAATAATCGAATTGGCTTTTTTATAACACATTTATCTCATAGAAATAGAACACTTAAAGTGATAAAAAATGGTTTTCTCAAAATGTGTCAAAATAGAAAAGATTTAAAATTTAATAGGGGTGCTTGAGGGTTTGTGTGTGTGAGTGTGTGTGAATCTCCAATAAACCTCACTGTAGTACGGCATGACCTGTTAATGTAGACATAAGATTTTTAGAGCTAGAATAAAGTTGGGAATTAGAAAGCTGACAAAAACGCCTCCTGAGATAAATGCCTTAAAGCCATGGGCTTTTCTCCATCAGAAGGTGACACATTAACTTGCCTCATTCAATCACCTAGCCACCCAGTGTCTACTGAGCACCTACGATATGCTAGGCATTGCACTGAGGGTAGGATACTCTGTCCTTGAGAAGCTCAGAGTTAACTGGAGAAATAAGTGGGAATAAATAGCTATGATGAAATATTAAAGTTACATAATAAAAGTATGCATAAAATTCTAAGAGGGCATAAGAGAGGCAGTTAATTATGCCCTAGGAAGGCTTCACACGGAAGATGATATTTAGATGGGAGCTTTAATGATGAGTAGGCATTGAGAAGACAGGGAAGAAACAGTTGAAATTTCGAGCCACTGGAAGAATCTAGCACAAGGTGTTTTGCTCAGAAAAGGGCAAGAGGTCTATGTGGCTTGGACTTGGGGTGAATGCATGGTGCAGGGATCCTTTCTAAGCAGTCGTAACTAAAGAGTAGCATTCTCTCACAAGAAATCACTCATCATTCATTCAGCAAATATTCATCAAATATCACCAAATATTCATTGAGTGGAATTTTTTGGCCAAAGCCCTGTCTTATGTTCCCAGAGTAAATTTGCTTCTTGTCCACCAAAGATTTCAGTTTAGATGAGAAGTCAATATGTAGTGTGTTAACTGACCATTCTGGGCAGGGGGATGGACAGAGTTGAGGGCAGAAGGATACAAAGTAACAGCAAAAGCACCAAAGTCTGGAGCAAGGCATTATAGGGAAATGCAGCTGAACTCACTTCATAGACCCTGAGGACCTCACTGCATCATCGTACAGTACAATCATTCACATTCATCATGTTCCTCTGAGTCATCAAGAAAAAGTTACATCATAGAATTTTATAATCAGAATAGAACTTAGAGGTCATCACATCCTCTCTGCCCCAAATCACTGCTGAAAACTAAGACCTAGCTTTTCCTCTCTGGCTGAAAGTGAAGTGAACTTCAGTATTTGAGAGCAATTAGTTTACTCTCATTTTAGGCAGCTCTGAAGGTGGTAAACATCCCACTATGTTCCCCTAAATTCTGCCTCCCTGTTTGTTTCTTCCCACATGGAGTCCCTGAGAGAAGGGGATAAAACTACTCTCTTCTCTTCAGAATTTGGATTCTATTTGATATTGGAGAGGGGATAGGAAAATGTGTCTGTAGGAGCTTTCAGCCCTCTAAGGCTTCTGAGGTACAAGGAACTTTTAAAAATACTGAACAACCATAGTGATACCCCTGCAGGTATCCTATAACTTGTTTTATACCTGATGACCCATATGCCGAGCTACAGCCATGCTAGCCAGGTCCCACAGTAATGTGTCTCCTGTGTGGTTATGAATATAACTCACAGTGGTATTTCCCCTTCTTGAAGATGCAAAACCAGTGTGCCAAGTGACACACAGCCAATCTGAGGCCCATCCTAAGATTCATCTTGTATAATTCATAAACACAAGAAAAAAATGCTCCAATAAAATGTTAAAAAAAATTTAAAAAAAAGAAAAAAATGGCACAGCTCTTCCTAGAATAGGAGTGGTGCTCACCTCACCCAGAATCTCCTCACGTGATGAGGGAGGGGATAAAGCTACCCTCAACTTCTACTGTCAGTAAAAGAACTGGGGTCAACTGTGCAAACCGGTTGCGATTGCTTACTAAGCACAACTGTTTCCTAATTTTTCCTCATTCTAATCATCTTGAAGATTCCCTTCCTTATTTTTACTTATTCATATTCATGGAGCTTCAGACCAAGCTTGTGAAGTGGATGTGTTCCACTCTCTGAAAACCTTTCAGCATCTTCTCCTCTCTTCCATATATTTCAGGGCCCTTTTGCTGCCTCTGGCAGCTCAGGAACGTGCCTTCCCCCTCCCCATAAACTACCTCAGTGGGCCAGGCTGTACCTTAGTCAGTTATAATGTGTCAAGCATTGAGTTAGGGTATAAGAGTAAACAAGAAAACCTAAAAGCCTGTTCTCCCTGGGCTTAATAGTCTAATGGCAGAGGCAGATAAATAAGCAAACAGTTTTAAGGGTGTGTGACAGCTTTATGATTTAAAAAGTATATGCTGGGCTATAAGGAACCTAGAAGTTGCCTGGAAGACTTTCTAGAGGAAAAAGCTAAGACCTGAGGATTAATCCTCATGACAACCTCAAGAGGTAGGAACAACTGATGTTTATCTATTATGCCCATTTCATGTCAAGGGAGGCATCGCAGATCAATGAGGAAGGAAGAAGCAGACTGAATATTTCACCTGTTAGAGCTGGAATGGCTTACAATAACTTGATTCTATTAAACATTTAGTTCAACTCACTTTGTTCAGATACCGTGCTCTGGCAGAGACTGTCCTTTGAGTAACAGAACCGCTCACCTCTGCTGTACAGCTGAGTTTTAGCAGGACACATGGCCACCTCCTTAGAGACTACATTTTCCAGCTTCTCTTAAGGTTGTTCATGCTACAATATTCAAGACAATGGGATGTGAGCAGAGTATTTTGTGAAACTGCTGATCATAGCTTTAAAGCAGAAACACACCTCCATCCCCTCCCCCACATCTTCCTTTTGCTCCATTGCCTCTGGCTGGAAGATGTGGATGGTTGTGAGACAGCTCCCACCAGGTGGACAAGGTGGATAACGATATGCCACCACAGCAGAATCCGGATCCCTAGATGGCCTCCTGGAGCAGAATAGCCTGTCCAATCCGGATGGTTATGTGAAAGCCATGGTATTCTGGCATTTGTTAAAGTAAAATAAAATGGAGACCAGACTTGAAAATCCCCCAAGCAGACAAAACCATTTGAGCTGTGTAAACAAAACTAAATCTAGCTTATTTCATGAACGTTAAGTGAAACTAAACTTAGGTTATTTCTTATAGATGCCTCAGATAATCATAAAAGATACTTAAGTCATCTTCCTAAAATGATGTTAAGATAATCACTTTTAACCAATCTCCCACCATCTGGAACCCACATTGTAATAATTAATCATTGTAAAGGTTAAACAACTCCTCATTTTCACTTTATAAGCCATCCTGTAACGTCATGCCTCTGAACTTCATCTCAGCTTTGGAAGACTCCCAATTTGTGAACTATTCTTTTGAGCATACTAAACTCTCATTAAATACTATTTTGCTGATCTGCTTTTTACTGTTTCTGGATTTTTGACAGGTTTTCTGTGATATAATATATTAGCCTATACCGTAAGTAACACAAATAATTAATAGTCAGCTTTCTAATAATTGACTTCCAATGTCATTGTTCCAATAGAAAGAGAATTAACATTTTTAAGGATTTTTGTCCCTGTAACAGGAATTAATAGTTATTAACTAATAGATTAACCTTGTGATTATAATTTTATTTCCCATGTAATTCTGCTTCTGGAGAAAGATAGGCTGGTCTTGCATATGTAAGTGTTCTGGGTTGAGATCATTATCTTGCAAGCTTGCTTAATTGCCCGTTCACCTCTTGATACACAGGTAGACAAAATTTAGTCTCTCATTCTGCAAGACTGAGAGTCAGACTTGACTATAGTAAAAAAAAAAAAAAAAAAAGAAAGAAAAGAAAAGAAAAAAAATCACTAAAGTTTTCTTTCAACGGACAATGAACTCACCCTTCTTTGATGGACCAGTTCAACTTCCTCAAAGGTTATACACATCACTGAGTAGCCATCGTGTGAGCTATGATTTTAACTTAATTGAGTTTCTATGTAAATAAAGCAGAAATAAATAAAAGAGACAATATTGTATTAGTAAAATCTCCATTATAAACCTTTTATTTTTTCATGACAAAAGCAAAGGTTGAGTTTAGCCTAATTCTCTGAACTGCATGTTCTCATTTTCAGCACCCCAAATTTTGTAGTGTCATGATCTTTTTTTACCTTCTCTATATTTTTGACTTTTTGTTTTTAACTTGTTCCTTTTTGCTACCTCCCTATTGGGTAGGCTACAGGAGAAAGGGAGGTTATTTATGTCAATTTTCAGTTATAATAAAGGAGAGTGTTTTATTTGGCAATAAAAGCTGGGCAGCAGCTGGCAGTATAAATTCATTTTCAAATAGTCTTGGCAAACAATTGAATCCAACCTCTACGGCAAAACTTGATCAGGCCTCAAATGTCTGCTTTGGGGCCCCCTGAAATTTTTGATGTTCTAAATTACTCTTCTTAGGGTTCACATGCTGTAAGACATTCATTTTATTTTGCAGTAAAACAATATAGAGAAGGTGTATTGGAGTGTGATGTTATTGACGATGTAGGGGCCAAACGTATGGCAAACTAAGGTCTCTCTCTACTTCTATTATACTTATGAACAAGACTTTTAATGAGATGATTGCATTACTAAAGAAGCTCCATCAATCACTGTTCAGATGTTTAAATATTACAATTGGAGGTACTGTAGCTTACATTGAATAGTTTCACCATCTGTCTCAACAAAGAACATTTGGGAAATTTGTTTTATATGCTGTGTAATCTTCTATTATGGGGGATTTCCCACAAAGGACTCTTATTTGCCTGTTAACTGAACTACACTTGATAATTTTAATGATCCAGGAAAAGGATCCAGCAAAAAGAAATTGCATCGCTAATTTTCTCAAAACAAAGGAGCAGTTTTCAATATATAGCAATGCCCTTACCATTTGGGTAAACAAAGCAGAGATATATTCTTTTCAGAAAATTTGAAGTTCATTCAGATATACCAAACCCTGATCATTGTGTAGAGAACTGTGTCGGTGTTCTGCTCGGAGAGCACGGAGCAGAATACAGACACTTGGAGTGTACGCCATCCGAAATCCAGTAGAATGCACAGCAGGGCCCAAGACTTGATAGCTATTTCTTTTTTAACATCTTTATTGGGGTATAATTGCTTTACAATGGTGTGTTAGTTTCTGCTTTATAACAAAGTGAATCAGTTATACATATACATATGTTCCCATATCTCTTCCCTCTTGCGTCTCCCTCCCTCCCACCCTCCCAACCCCACCCCTCCAGGCGGTCACAAAGCACCGAGCCGATATCCCTGTGCCATGCGGCTGCTTCCCACTAGCTATCTACCTTACGTTTGTTAGTGTATATATGTCCATGCCCCTCTCTCACCCTGTCACAGTTCACCCTTCCCCCTCCCCATATACTCAAGCCTGTTCTCCAGTAGGTCTGTGTCTTTATTCTTGTCTTACCCCTAGGTTCTTCATGACATTTTTTTTTCTTAAATTCCATATATATGTGTTAGCATACGGTATTTGTCTTTGTCTTTCTGACTTACTTCACTCTGTATGACAGACTCTAGGTCTGTCCACCTCATTACAAATAGCTCGATTTCGTTTCTTTTTATGGCTGAGTAATATTTCATTGTATATATGAGCCACATCTTCTTTATCCATTCATCCGATGATGGGCACTTAGGTTGTTTCCATCTCCGGGCTATTATAAATAGAGCTGCAGTGAACATTTTAGTACATGACTCTTTATGAATTATGGTTTTCTCAGGGTATATGCCCAGTAGTGGGATTGCTGGGTCATATGGTAGTTCTATTTGTAGTTTTTTTAAGGAAACTCCATACTGTTCTCCATAGTGGCTGTATCAATTTACATTCCCACCAACAGTGCAAGAGTGTTCCCTTTTCTCCACACCCTCTCCAGCATTTATTGTTTCTAGATTTTTTGATGATGGCCATTCTGACTGGTGTGAGATGATATCTCATTGTAGTTTTGATTTGCATTTCTCTAATGATTAATGATGTTGAGCATTCTTTCATGTGTTTGTTGGCAGTCTGTATATCTTCTTTGGAGAAATGTCTATTTAGGTCTTCTGCCCATTTTTGGATTGGGTTGTTTGTTCTTTTGTTATTGAGCTGCATCAGCTGCTTGTAAATTTTGGAAATTAATCCTTTGTCAGTTGCTTCATTTGCAAATATTTTCTCCCATTCTGAGGGATGTCTTTTGGTCTTGTTTATGGTTTCCTTTGCTGTGCAAAAGCTTTGAAGTTTCATCAGGTTCCATTTGTTTATTTTTGTTTTTATTTCCATTACTCTAGGAGGTGGGTCAGAAAGAATCTTGCTGTGATTTATGTCATAGAGTGTTCTGCCTATGTTTTCCTCTAAGAGTTTGATAGTTTCTGGCCTTACAATTAGGTCTTTAATCCATTTTGAGCTTATTTTTGTGTATGGTGTTAGGGAGTGATCTAATCTCATACTTTTACATGTACCTGTCCAGTTTTCCCAGCACCACTTATTGAAGAGGCTGTCCTTTCTCCACTGTACATTCCTGCCACCTTTATCAAAGGTAAGGTGTCCATATGTGCGTGGGTTTATCTCTGGGCTTTCTCTCCTGTTCCATTGATCTATCTTTCTGTTTTTGTGCCAGTACCATACTGTCTTGATAACTGTAGCTTTGTAGTATAGTCTGAGGTCAGGGAGCCTGATTCCTCCAGTTCCTTTTTTTGTTCTCAAGATTGCTTTGGCTATTCGGGGTCTTTTGTGTTTCCATACAAATTGTGAAATTTTTTGTTCTAGTTCTGTGAAAAATGCCAGTGGTAGTTTGATAGGGATTGCATTGAATCTGTAGATTGCTTTGGGTAGTAGAGTCATTTTCACAATGTTGATTCTTCCAATCCAAGAACATGGTATATCTTTCCATCTATTTGTATCATCTTTAATTTCTTTCATCAGTGTCTTATAATTTTCTGCATACAGGTCTTTTGTCTCCTTAGGTAGGTTTATTCCTAGATATTTTATTCTTTTTGTTGCAATGGTAAATGGGAGTGTTTTCTTGATTTCACTTTCAGATTTTTCATCATTAATATATAGGAATGCCAGAGATTTCTGTGCATTAATTTTGTATCCTGCTACTTTACCAAATTCATTGATTAGCTCTAGTAGTTTTCTGGTAGCATCTTTAGGATTCTCTATGTATAGGATCATGTCATCTGCAAACAGTGACAGCTTTACTTCTTCTTTTCTAATTTGGATTCCTTTTATTTCCTTTTCTTCTCTGATTGCTGTGGCTAAAACTTCCAAAACTATGTTGAATAAGAGTGGTGAGAGTGGGCAACCTTGTCTTGTTCCTGATCTTAGTGGAAATGCTTTCAGTTTTTCACCATTGAGGATGATGTTTGCTGTGGGTTTGTCATATATGGCCTTTATTATGTTGAGGAAAGTTCCCTCTATGCCTGCTTTCTGGAGGGTTTTTATCATAAATGGGTGTTGAATTTTGTCAAAAGCTTTCTTTGCATCTATTGAGATGATCATATGGTTTTTATCCTTCAGTTTGTTAATATGGTTTATCACATTGACAGATTTGCATATATTGAAGAATCCTTGCATTCCTGGAATAAATCCCACTTGATCATGGTGTATGATCCTTTTAATGTGCTGCTGGATTCTGTTTGCTAGTATTTTGTTGAAGATTTTTGCACCTATGTTCATCAGTGATATTGGCCTGTAGTTTTCTTTCTTTGTGACATCCTTGTCTGGTTTTGGTATCAAGGTGATGGTGGCCTCGTAGAAGGAATTTGGGAGGGTTTCTCCCTCTGCTATATTTTGGAAGAGTTTGAGAAGTATAGTTGTTAGCTCTTCTCTAAATGTTTGATAGAATTCGCCTGTGAAGCCATCTGGTCCTGGGCTTTTGTTTGTTGGAAGATTTTTAATCACAGTTTCAATTTCAGTGCTTGTGATTGGTCTGTTCATATTTTCTATTTCTTCTGGATTCAGTCTTGGCAGGTTGTGCATTTCTAAGAATTTGTCCATTTCTTCCAGATTGTCCATTTTTTTGGTATAGACTTGCTTGTAGTAATCTCTCATGATCTTTTTTATTTCTGCAGTGTCAGTTGTTACTTCTCCTTTTTCATTTCTAATTCTATTGATTTGAGTCTTCTCCCTTTTTTTCTTGAAGAGTCTGGCTAATGGTTTATCTATTTTGTTTATCTTCTCAAAGAACCAGCTTTTAGTTTTATTGATCTTTGCTATTGTTTCTTTCATTTCTTTTTCATTTATTTCTGATCTGATTTTTATGATTTCTTTACTTCTGCTAACTTTGGGGGTTTTTTGTTCTTCTTTCTCTAATTGCTTGAGGTGCAAGGTTAGGTTGTTTATTCGAGATGTTTCCTGCTTCTTAAGGTGGGCTTGTATTGGTATAAACTTCCCTCTTAGAACTGCTTTTTCTGCATCCCATAGGTTTTGGGTCGTTGTGTCTCCATTGTCACTTGTTTCCAGGTTTTTTTAAATTTTCTCTTTGATTTTTTCAGTGATCACTTCGTTATTAAATAGTGTATTGTTTAGCCTCCATGTGTTTTTTTTTTTTACAGATCTTTTCATGAAATTGATATCTAGTCTCATGGCATTGTGGTCAGAAAAGATACTTGATACAATTTCAATTTTCTTAAATTTACCAAGGCTTGATTTGTGACCCAAGATATGATCTATCCTGGAGAATGTTCCATGAGCACTTGAGAAAAATGTCTATTCTGTTGTTTTTGGATGGAGTGTCCTATGAATATCAATTAAGTCCATCTTGTTTAATGTATCATTTAAAGCTTGTGTTTCCTTATTTATTTTCATTTTGGATGATCTGTCCATTGGTGAAAGTGGGGTGTTAAAGTCCCCTACTATGAATGTGTTACTGTCGATTTCCCCTTTTATGGCTGTTACTGTTTGCCTTATGTATTGAGGTGCTCCTATGTTGGGTGCATAAATATTTACAGTTGTTATATCTTCTTCTGGGATTGATCCCTTGATCATTATTTGTCTCTTGCAATAGTCTTTATTTTAAAGTCTGTTTTGTCTTATATGAGAATTGCTACTGCAGCTTACTTTTGGTTTCCATTTGCATGGAATATCTTTTTCCATCCCCTCGCTTTCAGTCTGTATGTGTCTCTAGGTCTGAAGTGGGTCTCTTGTAGACAGCATATATATGGGTCTTGTTTTTGTATCCATTCAGCCAATCTGTGTCTTTTGGTGGGAGCATTTAGTCCATTTATATTTAAGGTAATTATTGATATGTATGTTCCTATTCCCATTTTCTTAATTGTTTGAGTCCGTTATTATAGGTCTTTTCCTTCTCTGTGTTTCTTGTCTAGAGAAGTTCCTTTAGCAGTTGTTGTAAAGCTGGTTTGGTGGTGCTGAACTCTCTCAGCTTTTGCTTGTCTGTAAAGGTTTTAATTTCTCCACCAAATACGAATGAGATCCTTGCTGGGTAGAGTAATCTTGGTTGTAGGTTTTTCTCCATCATCACTTTCAGTATGTCCTGCCACTCCCTTCTGGCTTGCAGAGTTTCTCCTGAAAGATCAGCTGTTAACCTTATGGGGATTCCCTTGTGTGTAATTTGTTGTTTTTCCCTTGCTGCTTTTAATATGCTTTCTTTGTACTTAATTTTTGACAGTTTGATTAATATGTGTCTTGGTGTATTTGTCCTTGGATTTATCCTGTATGGGACTCTCTGTGCTTCCTGTACTTGATTAACTATTTCCTTTCCCATATTAGGGAAGTTTTCAACTATAATCTCTTCAAATATTTTCTCAGTCCCTTTCTTTTTCTCTTCTTCTTCTGGAACCCCGATAATTCGAATGTTGGTGCGTTTAATGTTGTCCCAGAGGTCTCTGACACTGTCCTCAGTTCTTTTCATTCTTTTTTCTTTATTCTGCTCTGCAGTAGTTATTTCCACTATTTTATCTTCCAGGTCACTTATCCGTTCTTCTACCTCAGTTATTCTGCTATTGATCCCATCTAGAGTATTTTTAATTTCATTTATTGTGTTGTTCATCTTTGCTTGTTTCATCTTTATTTCTTCTAGGTCCTTGTTAACTGTTTCTTGCATTTTGTCCATTCTATTTCCAAGATTTTAGATCATCTTTACTATCATTATTCTGAATTCTTTTTCAGGTAGACTGCCTATTTACTCTTCATTTTTTAGGTCTGGTGCATTTTTATCTTGCTCCTTCATCTGCTGTGTGTTTTCCTGTCTTCTCATTTTTTTTATCTTACTGTGTTTGGAGTCTCCTTTTTGCAGGCTGCAGGTTCATAGTTCCCGTTGTTTTTGATGTGTGTCTCCAGTGGCTAAGGTTGGTTCAGTGGGTTGTGTAGGCTTCCTGGTGGAGGGAACTAGTGCCTGTGTTGTGGTGGATGAGGCTGGATCTTGTCTCTCTAGTGGGCAAGTCCACGTCTGGTGGTGTGTTTTGGGGTGTCTGTGGACTTATTATGATTTTAGGCAGCCTCTCTTCTAATGGGTGGGGATGTGTTCCTGTTTTGCTAGTTGTTTGGCATAGGTTGTCCAGCACTGTAGCTTGCTGGTCGTTGAGTGAAGCTGGGTGCTGGTGTTAAGATGGAGGTCTCTGGGAGATTTTTGCCAATTGATATTATGTGGAGCTGGGAGGTCCCTTGTTGACTAGTGTCCTGAAGTTGGCTCTCCCACCTCAGAGGCAGAGCCCTGACTCCTGGCTGGAGCAGCAAGAGGCTTTCATCCACACGGCTCAGAATAAAAGGGAGAAAAAGTAGAGAGAATTAGTAGAAGTAGGAAGAAAGAACGAAAGAAAAATGGAGGGAAGGAAGGAAGGAAGAAAGAAAGAAAGAAAGAAGAAAAGAAGGAAAGAAGGCAAGAAGGAAAGAAGGAAAGAAAGGAGGGAGGGAGGGAGGGTGGAAGGAAGGAAGGAAGGAGGGAAGGAAGAAAAAAAGACAGAAAGAAGATACAGTAAAATAAAATAAAGTTATTGAATTAAAAAATAATTATTTAGAAAAAAAAAAGGGACGGATAGAAACTTAGGACAAATGGTGGAAGCAAAGCTATACAGACAAAATCTTACACAGAAGCATACACATACACCCTCACAAAAAGGTAAAGGGGAAAAAATCATAAATCTTGCTCTCAAAGTCCACCTCCTCAATTTCGGATGATTCGTTGTCTAAAGGAGGGAAGGAAGGAAAGAAAGAGAGAAAGAAAGAAAGAAGGTAAAGTATAGTAAAGTTATTAAACTTAAAATTAATTATTAAGAAAAAAATTAAAAAAAAAAAAACAAAAGAATGCACGGATAGAACCCTAGGACAAATGGTGGAAGCAAAGGTATACAGACAAGATCTCACACAGAAGCATACACATACACATTCACAAAAAGAGGAAAAGGGGAAAAAATCATAGATCTTGCTCTCGAAGTCCACCTCCTCAATTTGCGATGATTCGTTGTCTATTCATGTATTCCACAGATCTAGGGTACATCAAGTTGATTGTGGAGCTTTAATCCGCTGTTTCTGAGGCTGCTGGGAGAGATTTCCCTTTCTCTTCTTTGTTCTCACAGCTCCCAGGGGCTCAGCTTTGGATTTGGCCCTTGCAGGGCGTCTGTTTTTTCGCTCAGACAGGACGGGGTTAAAGGAGCCGCTGACTCGGGGGCTCTGGCTCACTCAGGCCGCGGGGGAGGGAGGGGCATGGCGTGCGGGGCGGGCCTGCACGGCAGAGGCCGGCGTGACGTTGCACCAGCGTGAGGCGCGCAGTGCGTGCTCCCGGGGAAGTTGTCCCTGGATTCCGGGAACCTGGCAGCGGGGGCCTGCACAGGCTCCCCGGAAGCGGGGTGTGGATAGTAGCCTGTGCTCGCATACAGGCCCCTTGGTGGCTGCGGCAGCAGCAGCCGCCTTAGCGTCTCCGGCCCGTCTCTGGGGTCCGCGTTTTTAGCCGCGGCTCGCGCCCGTCTCTGGAGCTCCTTTAAGCAGCGCTCTTAAACCCCTCTCCTCGTGCACCAGGAAACAAAGAGGTAAGAAAAAGTCTCTTGACTCTTCGGCAGGTGCAGACTTTTCCCCGGACTCCCTCCCGGCTAGCCGTGGTGCACTAACCCCTTCAGGCTGTGTTCAAGCCGCCAACCCCAGTCCTCTACCTGCGCTCCCACCGAAGCCCGAGCCTCAGCTCGCAGCCCCGCCCGCCCCGGTGGGTGAGCAGACAAGCCTCTCGGGCTGGTGAGTGCCGGTCGGCCCTGATCCTCTGTGCGGGAATCTCGCCGCTTTGCCCTCCGCACCCCTGTTGCTGTGCTCTCCTCCTCGGCGCCGAAGCTCCCCGCTCCGCCTCCCGCAGTCTCCGCCCGTGAAGGGGCTTCTTAGTGTGTGGAATCCTTTCCTCTTTCACAGCTCCCTCCCACTGGTGCAGGTCCCGTCCCTATTCTTTTGTCTCTGTTTTTTCTCTTTTTTATTTGCCCTACCCAGGTACGTGGGGAGTTTCTTGCCTTTTGGGAGGTCTGAGGTCTTCTGCCAGCATTCAGTAGGTGTTCTGTAGGAGTTGTTCCACGTGTAGATGTATTTCTGGTGTATCTATGGGGAGGAAGGTCATCTCCGCGTCTTACTCTTCCGCCATCTTCGATAGCTATTATTTATATTACAATAAATAACAATAGATCCCTATAAGAAGCTTCAGTATTATGCAGAAATATTCATTGATGGCTGTGGACTCTGAACTGAACTCAAGTCAGCTATCCGCTGTGACCAGCTTAAGTTTCATAATTTTATTTTCAAAACATAAGTTTTCAAGTTACTAAAGGCAGTATTTAAGATTAAAATCTTTAAGGTTTTTCTTTAAGATTAAAATCTGAAGATTACTGAGAGCTTCACCGTGGACATGCAATATGTTCTTTTCTTTACAAGGAATTTTCAGTTTGTTAAAGCAAGGACATAACACAAAAGGCTTCTGAACATAACAGATTTCCCAGACCACTGGGGATGTGGGACACATTTAAGCCAGCCAAACAACTGGACTATAAGAAGTTGTCAATATATTTCCCCACGGATTCTTTGAAGAACTGAAAACTGGTTCCAAAGGTGAACCAGTATCACTGTAGTCATTACAATCCAGTTGTTCTACCAATTTGAATGCTAGGTATTGGTTTTAGTTTTAAAAAAGGAAGCATTAATATTGTATTCAAACTAACTGTACTCAAACTATCATTTATCTGGTGAGTTACACCAATAGTTTTGGAGTTAAAACTTCTCTGAATGCAGAGGTGAAAGAAAAATTTAAATAAGTACAATTTACAGATGTTCCCACTTTCAAGAAAAGGGGCCTTTACAAGAAAAAACAGAGTTTCTTGAATAACAATCATTATTCAGGTAGTTTCTAAAGTGTGATTTCCTACCAAAAAAACAGAAGGCTCACATGCTTCAAAGGAAAGCTGAAACTATATGTCTGCTATATGCCAGGCAGTGTGCTAAGTAAACACTTTACATAATTATTACATTTAATCCTCAGAACAATCCTATGAGGCAGAAATTACCACCCCTTTGCAAATGAGGAAATGGAAATTGAGAGAGAATATGTAATGCCCAAGATGACAGTTATATAAATATAAGAACTGAGACTCAAAACCAAGTCTAAATAATCCAAAGTCCATTTTTTCTATTGTGCCATAAACTGAATGTCATTATATATTGGCCAGACAGTAAAAATGACTTCGTATAATTTTATTTAAAAAGTTAATACAGCACAACCCTAAAAAATCACCCATGTTAGCAAGCTAGAGGCTAAAAGCAATTTAACACTGAATTTGCAGCTGTACTCATTGAATTTTATTTGGTCTCCAACCCCTCCTCCTTTTTTCCCCCACCACAGGTGAACTGACTCCCCATGCCAGCTCCATCCCACAACTCATATCCTGGCCTTAGTTGGGACAGGTTTCAGTAAGGGAGCCACAAATCTGTGTGTGATAAATAAAACAGTGCACCCCTTCCCCCCCTAAAGATGTACAAATCCTAACCTTCAGAACCCGTGAATCCTGGATTATCCAGGTGGACCCAATGCAATCACAAGGGTCCTCATAGAAGCTAGAAAAGACAAGGAAACAAATTTTTCCCCTACTGCCTAAAGAAGTAACAAAGTCGTGCCAACACCTTAATTTTAGAGATTCTGACCTCCAGAACTGTAAGATAATAAATTTTGGTGATTTGTTACAGCAGCAATAGGAAACAGTACACTGGGTCCTGGCCTCAGCCCCTCCATGCTGATCTTGGCTCTGATCCTGAGCTCTAGGTCTGGTAAACAGGTCTTTGTTTTTGTCCTAGTATCTCAGTCTGCATTGCTGAATATCCCAGATCTCAGCCTTTCCAGGAATCTCTTTTTGCCCAAGTGACTTGAAAACCAAGTGCAGCTGGAAAAAGGAAAGTACTTACAGTTATTATTACACACTTCTCACTGAACAAGTGGTAGAACAAAAATAAATCTTTGTTCTATGTATTTTGTTGAGGACAGTCTTAAGAAAAATGAGCTTTGTTTCCTAAGATGTATTGAATTATTATTATTTAGGTGAAAGAATAGGGTACATAAACATGGGTATGGAGTAACACAAAGGCCCACCTGTTAACGCTAACACTTTAGAGCTCGGCTTCTGCTTGATGTTTTGAGCACTTCCTCCTCTTAGGGGATGGAAGACTGGGATCTGAGCTAAAGCTTTTTCTTTTGCGGTACGCGGGCCTCTCACTGTTGTGGCCTCTCCCGCCGCGGAGCACAGGCTCCGGACGCGCAGGCTCAGCGGCCATGGCTCACGGGCCAGCTGCTCCACGGCACGTGGGATCTTCCCGGACCAGGGCACGAACCCGTGTCCCCTGCATTGGCAGGCGGACTCTCAACCACTGCGCCACCAGGGAAGCCCTAAAGCTTTTTCTTCCTAAAAGATTTCCCAGGCCAACTGCCTGATTCTGAATTTCTTGTGTTTTAACTATAGTGTTTTTATTTTGAGATTTGTATTTTTATCTATTTTTTTATCGGTACAAAGTATTGTACCAGATAGCTTGAACTTTGCCTAGCTACTGTCTTCCCAAATGTAAACAATTTCCACTCCGCAATGCTCGCCTTCCCCCAGCTCCCCTTTCTCTTATGGAAATTGTGGGAACATTCTCTCCTTTATTGCGCTGTAAATCATAGTATTGTTCCATATAAGTCAAGAGAAGGAATATGAGTTACCTGTAATTTTGCTAGATCCATGATTGGCATTTATCTTGAAGATAAAATGAATATTTACTCTAGTAAGTTCTTTATCCATAACCAGAATACGTTGTAACTTAGTCTTCTGACTTGACTGCTTGAGCAGAGTGGCAGATGCTCTCCTGAGGTTTTTTTGTCGTAGGAACAAGATGATTTCAGGCTCCAGCAGAAAGCACAGTTTATTAACTCACTTACTGGGGAGTCCAGGGGCTTTAAACTTGCCTGAATCCCAGGGCTTAAACCACATAGTGGGGCTTCTTGCTCCCTCCTCTAGGTCCGATGTCTGTTCCTACTAGCTGCCGACATTCTCCTTCTTTCCTACAGATGAGCATTTTCTGAGGAAAATGCACACGCCTTCCCCCTCCCCCGTTCACCATCTGTATTTAGCAGTCCAAGGGGAAGGGAACATCTTTCAACTTCTTTTTACCAGCATCCATATATCAAGTCCAAAGAACTCTGATTGGTCTCACTGGTCTACATGCTCACTCCCAGACCAGTTACTGGTTCCAGGAGAATAAGATATTGTAGTTCAGTAGGATAGGCCTTTATCAAATGGCTATCTCTGGGCTAGAATGAAGTGATGAAGTCCTGAAACTAAACATGTTCACAGGGTGGGGTGGAAAGTTCCCAAAAGAATGTATGGTGGCCAGTCTTAGGAAAAGACTTACCTCTCTTTATTTTTGTGTTCCTAGAGCTAACTGTAGTACTTGACCAATAGTGGTAATCAGTGTTGGGTGAGTTGAATTAAATTGAATTGCATTACATTTTAGCTTTCCTTATTATATGAGTCGTTATAGTATAGTGTGGTGGTCAAGAGCATCACTCTGGAGTGAACTGACTGGGTTTACATATCGGCTCTGTCTCAGTTTCCTCATTTGTAAAAAGGGGACAACAATGGTACCTGTCCTTTAGGGTCATTTGGCCAGAGGAGTCAATACAATTAAAACACTTAACATAGTCTGTGGCATATAGTAAGCAGTCAAAAGAAAGTTACACATTATATTTGTACACTTTCATTGTGTGTGTATATATATAAATATATACACAGAGACTTTCTTCTGTGTATGTGGGCATATACATATATGTGTGTGTGTATATGTATGTGTAAACACATACACATATATACACGTATATTATATATATTTTAATTTTTTTTTTAAACTTATTTATTTTATTCATTTGTCTTTGGTGGTGTTGCTCAGGCTTTCTCTGGTTGCGGCAAGCAGGAGCTAATCTTTGTTGCGGCGCACAGGCTTCTTGTTGCGGTGGCTTCTCTTGTTGTGGAGCACAGGCTCTGCACACGGGCTTCAGTAGTTGTGGCTCGCAGGCTTAGTTGCCCCGTGGCATGTGAGATCTTCCCGGACCAGGGCCCGAACCCATGTCCCCTGCATTGGCAGGCAGACTCTCAACCACTGCGCCACCAGGGAAGTCCCACACGTATATATTTGAGTGGATGAAAAGCATGCATATGTTTTTTATTGGCATATTTATACCCTAGTAAAGTATCAGACTCTTTGCTAGATTCAGTGGATTCAAAGATGAAGAAGACATATCCCTTGCCCTGAAGGAGCTCATGAATATAGGCATTATGAATGTCACACACATACTCTAATCAAGCTGGAAATCTTTCCTGGGAAATGTTTGTTTGTCATATGTTAAAAAACCATGACAGAAATGTCAAGTAAACTGGGTTCTAGACCTAGTTCTTCAATACTCCTTCAAGTTTACATTTTATAACTTTTCTGACAATTCAGTTACGCTAACTGAACTTGGTTAAGCATCTAAGAAAATACACCCATATGGAACAAGCCCAAGCATTAATACAAATGACTTATTTGTAAACTAGACTGAAAACAGGGATAGGAGTGGGGCGGCAAGTTCCCCAAAAAAAGTGTTGTGGCCAGTCTTAGGAAAAGATTTATCTCTTTTTATTTTTGTGCTCCTAGAGCTACATATCAATAAATGTGTGTAGTAAATATTGGGTGAGTTGAATTACACTGAACTTCTAACCAGGACTGATTAGAAAGACCATTCAAAGACATACATTTATACATGTATATAATATAATCTTGTCCCACCTTCTCCAATTTTGGATATTACCTTTTCTTAATTAAATAGCTTACTTATTTTCCAAACCTGCAGAACATGAGAAATTCTAAATTAGAATAAAAGTAACTTATCTTTTCCATTTATAGAAGTATGTATCTGTATATGGTTTAATAAAGAGATTATCCATATATTCTCCATCCAGGATAAGTAGAGCATTTGTCAGTATTTTAGGTGTTTCCCTTTGTGTCCCTCCCCAATTATTGCATTCCCTCCTTATCCCCCACTATCCTGCCTTTTGC
Organism: Leucopleurus acutus; assembly: GCF_964270905.1. Lineage (NCBI taxonomy): Eukaryota > Metazoa > Chordata > Mammalia > Artiodactyla > Delphinidae > Leucopleurus > Leucopleurus acutus. The sequence goes on along the minus strand of NC_139142.1, from coordinate 60,294,716 downwards.
AATAAACATCCTCCTGGGTTCTTTACAGTTTTATCACATGTTAGCTTTGCTTGTTTGTGAGCATTGTGTAAATTGAAACTTATTTAATAGGTAGTTCTGTGACTTGCTCCTTTATTTTGGAGATTTGTTTGTGTTGTGCCTATATATAGCTACAGTTCATTGATTTTCACTGCTGTTTCATTGTGAATATACCTTAATGTATTTATCTGTTGAACTGTTTTCTTCTGTCAGTTATGTTAATTGAAGCTATCTTCTTCTTACTCTGTGTCTTTTTTTTTTTTTTATAAATTTATTTTTTTATTTTTGCTGTGTTGGGTCTTCGTTTCTGTGCGAGGGCTTTTTCTAGTTGTGGCAAGTGGGGGCCACTCTTCATCGCGGTGCGCCGGCCTCTCACTGTCGCGGCCTCTCTTGTTGCAGAGCACAGGCTCCAGACGCGCAGGCTCAGTAGTTGTGGCTGACAGGCCCAGTTGCTCCGCAGCATGTGGGATCTTCCCAGACCAGGGCTCAAACCCGTATCCCCTGCATTGGCAGGCAGATTCTCAACCACGCGCCACCAGGGAAGCCCTTACTCTGTGTCTTGTATTTTCCCTCTCTTTACAGTATTTTGATGAACAGAAGTTCTTACTTTAATATGGTTGGTTGAAAAAGGTATGGCTATAATTTGGGCATTTTGTGGATTGTTAAAATTTCTTACCCCAAATTCTTCAAAAATCATCTCATATTTTCTTCTAAAAGTTTTGTGCTTTTGCCTTTTTTTTTTTAACATCTTTATTGGGGTATAATTGCTTTACAATGGTGTGTTAGTTTCTGCTTTATAACAAAGTGAATCAGTCATACATAAACATATGTTCCCATATGTCTTCCCTCTTGCGTCTCCCTCCCTCCCACCCTCCCTATCCCACCCCTCCAGGCTGTCACAAAGCACCGAGCCAATATCCCTGTGCCATGCGGCTGCTTCCCACTAGCTATCTACCTTACTACGTTTGTTAGTGTGTATATGTCCATGACTCTCTCTCGCCCTGTCACAGCTCACCCTTCCCCTTCCCATAACCTCAAGTCCGTTCTCTAGGAGGTCTGCGTCTTTATTCTTGTCTTACCCCTAGGTTCTTCATGACATTTTTTTTTCTTAAATTCCATATATATGTGTTAGCATACGGTATTTGTCTTTTTCTTTCTGACTTACTTCACTCTGTATGACAGACTCTAGGTCTATCCACCTCATTACAAATAGCTCAATTTCGTTTCTTTTTATGGCTGAGTAATATTCCATTGTATATATGTGCCACATCTTCTTTATCCATTCATCCGATGATGGGCACTTAGGTTGTTTCCATCTCCGGGCTATTGTAAATAGAGCTGCAATGAACATTTTGGTACATGACTCTTTTTGAATTTTGGTTTTCTCAGGGTATATGCCCAGTAGTGGGATTGCTGGGTCATATGGTAGTTCTATTTGTAGTTTTTTAAGGAACCTCCATACTGTTCTCCATAGTGGCTGAACCAATTCACATTCCCACCAGCAGTGCAAGAGTGTTCCCTTTTCTCCACACCCTCTCCAGCATTTATTGTTTCTAGATTTTTTGATGATGGCCATTCTGACTGGTGTGAGATGATATCTCATTGTAGTTTTGATTTGCATTTCTCTAATGATTAATGATGTTGATCATTCTTTCATGTGTTTGTTGGCAGTCTGTATATCTTCTTTGGAGAAATGTCTATTTAGGTCTTCTGCCCATTTTTGGATTGGGTTGTTCGTTTTCTTGTTATTGAGCTGCATGAGCTGCTTGTAAATTTTGGAGATTAATCCTTTGTCGGTTGCTTCATTTGCAAATATTTTCTCCCATTCTGAGGGATGTCTTTTGGTCTTGTTTATGGTTTCCTTTGCTGTGCAAAAGCTTTGAAGTTTCATTAGGTCCCATTTGTTTATTTTTGTTTTTATTTCCATTACTCTAGGAGGTGGGTCAGAAAGGATCTTGCTGTGATGTATGTCATAGAGTGTTCTGCCTATGTTTTCCTCTAAGAGTTTGATAGTTTCTGGCCTTACATTTAGGTCTTTAATCCATTTTGAGCTTATTTTTGGGTATGGTGTTAGGGAGTGATCTAATCTCATACTTTTACATGTACCTGTCCAGTTTTCCCAGCACCACTTATTGAAGAGGCTGTCCTTTCTCCACTGTACATTCCTGCCACTTTTATCAAAGATAAGGTGTCCATATGTGCGTGGGTTTATCTCTGGGCTTTCTCTCCTGTTCCATTGATCTATCTTTCTGTTTTTGTGCCAGTACCATACTGTCTTGATAACTGTAGCTTTGCAGTATAGTCTGAAGTCAGGGAGCCTGATTCCTCCAGTTCCTTTTTTTGTTCTCAAGATTGCTTTGGCTATTCGGGGTCTTTTGTGTTTCCATACAAATTGCAAAATTTTTTGTTCTAGTTCTGTGAAAAATGCCAGTGGTAGTTTGATAGGGATTGCATTGAATCTATAGATTGCTTTGGGTAGTAGAGTCATTTTCACAATGTTGATTCTTCCAATCCAAGAACATGGTATATCTCTCCATCTATTTGTATCATCTTTAATTTCTTTCATCAGTGTCTTATAATTTTCAGCATACAGGTCTTTTATCTCCTTAGGTAGGTTTATTCCTAGATATTTTATTCTTTTTGTTGCAATGGTAAATGGGAGTGTTTTCTTGATTTCACTTTCAGATTTTTCATCATTAGTATATAGAAATGCCAGAGATTTCTGTGCATTAATTTTGTATCCTGCCACTCTACCAAATTCATTGATTAGCTCTAGTAGTTTTCTGGTAGCATCTTTAGGATTCTCTATGTATAGGATCATGTCATCTGCAAACAGTGACAGCTTTACTTCTTCTTTTCTAATTTGGATTCCTTTTATTTCCTTTTCTTCTCTGATTGCTGTGGCTAAAACTTCCAAAACTATGTTGAATAAGAGTGGTGAGAGTGGGCAACCTTGTCTTGTTCCTGATCTTAGTGGAAATGCTTTCAGTTTTTCACCATTGAGGATGATGTTTGCTGTGGGCTTGTCATATATGGCCTTTATTATGTTGAGGAAAGTTCCCTCTATGCCTGCTTTCTGGAGGGTTTTTATCATAAATGGGTGTTGAATTTTGTCAAAAGCTTTCTCTGCATCTATTGAGATGATCATATGGTTTTTCTCCTTCAATTTGTTAATATGGTTTATCACATTGATAGATTTGCGTATATTGAAGAATCCTTGCATTCCTGGAATAAACCCCACTTGATCATGGTGTATGATCCTTTTAATGTGCTGTTGGATTCTGTTTGCTAGTATTTTTTTGAGGATTTTTGCATCTATGTTCATCAGTGATATTGGCCTGTAGTTTTCTTTCTTTGTGAAATCCTTGTCTGGTTTTGGTATCAAGGTGATTGTGGCCTCGTAGAAGGAGTTTGGGAGTGTTCCTCCCTCTGCTATATTTTGGAAGAGTTTGAGAAGGATAGGTGTTAGCTCTTCTCTAAATGTTTGATAGAATTCGCCTGTGAAGCCATCTGGTCCTGGGCTTTTGTTTGTTGGAAGATTTTTAATCACAGTTTCAATTTCAGTGCTTGTGATTGGTCTGTTCATATTTTCTATTTCTTCCTGATTCAGTCTTGGCAGGTTGTGCATTTCTAAGAATTTGTCCATTTCTTCCAGATTGTCCATTTTATTGGCATAGAGTTGCTTGTAGTAATCTCTCATGATGTTTTTTTATTTCTGCAGTGTCAGTTGTTACCTATCCTTTTTCATTTCTAATTCTATTGATTTGAGTCTTCTCCCTTTTTTTCTTGATGAGTCTGGCTAGTGGTTTATCTATTTTGTTTATCTTCTCAAAGAACCAGCTTTTAGTTTTATTGATCTTTGCTATTGTTTCCTTCATTTCTTTTTCATTTATTTCTGATCTGATTTTTATGATTTCTTTCCTTCTGCTAGCTTTGGGGTTTTTTTGTTCTTCTTTCTCTAATTGCTTGAGGTGCAAGGTTAGGTTGTTTATTCGAGATGTTTCCTGCTTCTTAAGGGGCTTGTATTGCTATAAACTTCCCCCTTAGAACTGCTTTTGCTGCATCCCATAGGTTTTGGGTCGTTGTGTCTCCATTGTCATTTGTTTCTATGTATTTTTTGATTTCCTCTTTGATTTCTTCAGTGATCACTTCATTATTAAGTAGTGTGTTGTTTAGCCTCCATGTGTTTGTATTTTTTACAGATCTTTTCCTGTAATTGATATCTAGTCTCATGGCATTGTGGTCAGAAAAGATACTTGATACAATTTCAATTTTCTTAAATTTACCAAGGCTTGATTTGTGACCCAAGATATGATCTGTCCTGGAGAATGTTCCATGAGCACTTGAGAAAAATGTGTATTCTGTTGTTTTTGGATGGAGTGTCCTATAAATATCAATGAAGTCCATCTTGTTTAATGTATCATTTAAAGTTTGTGTTTCCTTATTTATTTTCATTTTGGATGGTCTGTCCATGGGTGAAAGTGGGGTGTTAAAGTCCCCTACTATGAATGTGTTACTGTCGATTTCCCCTTTTATGGCTATTAGTATTTGCCTTATGTATTGAGGTGCTCCTATGTTGGGTGCATAAATATTTACAATTGTTATATCTTCTTCTTGGATCGATCCCTTGATCATTATGTAGTGTCCTTCTTTGTCTCTTTTAATAGTCCTTATTTTAAAGTCTATTTTGTCTGATATGAGAATTGCTACTCCAGCTTTCTTTTGGTTTCCATTTGCATGGATTATCTTTTTCCATCCCCTTACTTTCAGTCTGTATGTGTCTCTAGGTCTGAAGTGGGTCTCTTGTAGACAGCATATATAAGGGTCTTGTTTTTGTATCCATTCAGCTAATCTGTGTCTTTTCGTTGGAGCATTTAGTCCATTTACATTTAAGGTAATTATCGATATGTACGTTTCTATTCCCATTTTCTAAATTGTTTTGGGTTCGTTATTATAGGTCTTTTCCTTCTCGGGTGTTTCTTGCCTAGAGAAGATCCTTTAGCATTTTTTGTATAGCTGGTTTGGTGGTGCTGAACTCTCTCAGCTTTTGCTTGTCTGTAAAGGTTTTAATTTCTCCATCAAATCTGAATGAGATCCTTGCTGGGTAGAGTAGTCTTGGCTGCAGGTTTTTCTCCTTCATCACTTTCAGTATGTCCTGCCACTCCCTTCTGGCTTGTAGGGTTTCTGCTGAGAGATCAGCTGTTAACCTTATGGGGATTCCCTTATGTGTTATTTGTTGTTTTTCCCTTGCTGCTTTTAATATGCTTTCTTTGTATTTAATTTTTGACAGTTTGATTAATATGTGTCTTGGCATATTTCTACTTGGATTCATCCTGTATGGGACTCTCTGTGCTTCCTGTACTTGATTAACTATTTCCTTTCCCATATTAGGGAAGTTTTCAACTATAATCTCTTCAAATATTTTCTCAGTCCCTTTCTTTTTCTCTTCTTCTTCTGGAACCCCTATAATTCGAATGTTGGTGCGTTTAATGTTGTCCCAGAGGTCTCTGACACTGTCCTCAGTTCTTTTCATTCTTTTTTCTTTATTCTGCTCTGCAGTAGTTATTTCCACTATTTTATCTTCCAGGTCACTTATCCGTTCTTCTGCCTCAGTTATTCTGCTATTGATCCCATCTAGAGTATTTTTAATTTCATTTATTGTGTTGTTCATCGTTGCTTTTTTCATCTTTATTTCTTCTAGGTCCTTGTTAACTGTTTCTTGCATTTTGTCCATTCTGTTTCCAAGATTTCGGATCATCCTTAGCATCATTATTCTGAATTCTTTTTCAGGGAGACCGGCTATTTCCTCTTCATTTGTTAGGTCTGGTGCATTTTTAATTTGCTCCTTTATCTGCTGTGTGTTTTTCTGTCTTCTCATTTTGCTTATCATACTGTGTTTGGGGTCTCCTTTTTGCAGACTGCAGGTTCGTAGTTCCCGCTGTTTTTGATGTGTGTCTCCAGTGGCTAAGGTTGGTTCAGTGGGTTGTGTAGGCTTCCTGGTGGAGGGGGCTAGTGCCTGTGTTGTGGTGGATGAGGCTGGATGTTGTCTCTCTAGTGGGCAGGTTCACGTCTGGTGGTGTGTTTTGGGGTGTCTGTGGCCTTATTATGATTTTAGGCAGCCTCTCTGCTAATGGGTGGTGTTGTGTTCCTGTTTTGCTATTTGTTTGACACAGGTTGTCCAGCACTGTTGCTTGCTGGTCGTTGAGTGAAGCTGGGTGCTGGTGTTAATATGGAGGTCTCTGGGAGATTTTTGCCGTTTGATATTATGTGGAGCTGGGAGGTCTCTTGTTGACCCGTGTCCTGAAGTTGGCTCTCCTACCTCAGAGGCAGAGCCCTGACTCCTGGCTGGAGCACCAAGAGCCTTTCATCCACACGGCTCAGAATAAAAGGGAGAAAAAGTAGAGGGAATTAGTAGAAGTATGAGGAAAGAAAGAAGGAAAGGAGGGAGGGAAGGAAGGAAGGAAGGAAGAAAGAAAGAAGCAAAGAAGGAAAGAAAGGAGGGAGGGAGGGGGGGAGGAAGGAAGGAAGGAGGGAAAGAAGGAAAAAAGCCAGAAAGAAAGAAGATACAGTAAAAATAAAATAAAGTATAATAAAGTTATTGAATTAAAAAATTCTTATTTAGGAAAAAAAAAAGGGACGGATAGAACCTTAGGACAAATGTTGGAAACAAAGCTATACAGACAAAATCTTACACAGAAGCATACACATACACCCTCACTAAAAGAGGTAAAGGGGGAAAAATCATAAATCTTGCTGTCAGAGACCACCTCCTCAGTTTGGGATGATTCGTTGTCTAAAGGAGGAAAGGAAGGAAGGAAAGAAAGAAAGAACGAACGAAGGTAAAGTATAATAACGTTATTAAAATTAAAATTGATTATTAAGAAAAAAATTAAAAAAAAAAAACATGGACGGATAGAACCCTAGGACAAATGGTGGAAGCAAGACTATACAGACAAGATCTCACACAGAAGCATACACATACACATTCACAAAAAGAGGAAAGGGGAAAAAATCATAGATCTTGCTCCTAAAGTCCACTTTCTTAATTTGGGATGATTGGTTGTCTATTCAGGTATTCCACAGATGCAGGGTATATCAAGTTGATTGTGGAGCTTTAATCCGCTGGTTCTGCGGCTGCTGGGAGAGATTTCCCTTTCTCTTCTTTGTTCTCACAGCTCACAGGGGCTCAGCTTTGGATTTGGCCCTGCCTCTGCGTGTAGGTCGCTGGAGGGCGTCTGTTTTTTGCTCAGACAGGACGGGGTTAAAGGAGCCGCGGATTCGGGGGCTCTGGCGCACTCAGGCCGGCGGGGAGGGAGGGGCACGGAGTGCGGGGTGGGCCTGCGGCGGCAAAGTTCAGCGTGACTTTGCACCAGCCTGAGGCCCGCCGTGCGCTTTCCCGGGGAAGTTGTCCTTGGATCCCGGGAACCTGGCAGTGGCGGGCTGCACAGGCTCCGCGGATGAGGGGTGTGGAGAGTGACCTGTGCTCGCACACAGGCCCCTTGGTGGCGGCAGCAGCAGCCTTAGCGTCTCCCGCCCGTCTCTGGGGTCTGCGCTTTTAGCCGCGGCTCGCGCCCGTCTCTGGGGTCCGCGTTGTTAGCCGCGGCTCGCGCCCGTCTCTGGGGTTCGCGCTTTTAGCCGCGGCTCGCGCCCGTCTCTGGAGTTCCTTTAAGCAGCGTTCTTAAACCCCTCTCATCTCGCACCAGGAAACAAAGAGGGAAGAAAAAGTCTCTTGCCTCTTCAGCAGGTGCAGACGTTTCCCCGGACTCCCTCCCGGCTAGCCGTGGTGCACTAACCCCTTCAGGCTATGTTCAAGCCGCCAACCCCAGTCCTCTCCCTGCGCTCCGTCCGAAACCGAAACCCGAGCCTCAGAGTCTCAGCTCGAAGCCCCGCCCGCCCCGGTGTGTGAGCAGACAAGCCTCTTGGGCTGGTGAGTGCCGGTCGGCACCGATCCTCTGTGCGGGAATCTCCCCGCTTTGCCCTCCGCACCCGTTGCTGTGCACTCCTCCGCGGCTTCGAAGCTCCCCACTCCGCCTTCCGCAGTCTCCGCCTGTGAATGGGCTTCCTAGTGTGTGGAAACTTTTCCTCCTTCACAGCTCCCTCCCACTGGTGCAGGTGCCGTCTCTATTCTTTTGTCTCTGTTTTTTCTTTTTTTTTTTTCTTTTGCCCTACCCAGGTACATGGGGAGTTTCTTGCCTTTTGGGAGGTCTGAGGTCTCCTGCCAGCCTTCAGTAGGTGTTCTGTAGGAGTTGTTCCACGTGTAGATGTATTTCTGGTGTATCTGTGGGGAGGAAGGTGATCTCCACGTCTTACTCTTCCGCCATCTTCAAGGTCACACCTGCCTTTTATTTTAGGTTTTAAATCTAACTAGAGCTGATTTTTCTCTATGGGTGTGTAGGGCAGTGGGAAAGAGGTATGGATCCATATTCTTCCCCCATCTTGACCTCATATGGATAACCAGTTGTCCCAGAATAATTAGTAAAATCCATCATTTACCCACTTGTTTGTAATGTCAGACCATTCCTTCATCAATTGTTCATGTATATTTGAGTCTGTTTCTAGGCTCTGATTTAACATATTTTGTCCATTTATTTGCCCCTGTGCCGAAACCATATTACCTTACCTACTATAGCTTTATACTAAGGCTTGCTATCTGGGAGAACAAGTCCTCTACTTTGTTCTTCTTCAAGAGCATCACACAGAACCATATGTTTGTATAAAATTCCTGGTCATGCAAAGTACATGTGCCAGCATCCACTGAGGCTGCCATCTCTCACACAACTAGAGTGGAACTCTAGGTTGGATGGCACAGAGCTCTGTCGCTGGGCTGACTCCTTTCTCCTTTGCATGTCCTTGTTTTTCCTTCTCCTTCTATCTTGTACAGTGCATTTCTCTCGTCTTTATGAGCTTATTCATGACTAAACTTTATAGCATTTCCTATATAGAGAGAAATTGGGAGAAGTTACTTCTAACAATGAAAGCCAATGTTTTCACAGTGAGAGAATCAACTGAAAAATCTTATTTATGGAAACTTACATTGACTTGGTTGCTTAAAAAAATAATGCCTGGATCTGTGGGTAAAGCCATTCATTAATCTTTTATGCACCTCCCTACCCCAATTTGGGGTTCCTTATGGTAACCGGTGCTTATTCCTTAAGAGCTTTCACAGTGACAAAGCTCAGCCACACTGATCAGAACAACAAGAGGGAGGAATGGAGCGTGGAAGTAGCACCAGCCAGGAAATCTGGTCACTGACCTCCACTGACTGGGGGATGTTTGTTGGTCTCACTCCTACTCTATTTTTAGTTTCTTATCGAAAAAATGTCAATGGCTTGGGCAGTGTAAATTCTATGATTCTAGATACATCTGTAAAATTACAAGAGCTATAGAAAGGAATATTTCTTGTTCGATTTCCTTCATCTCTGATATTTTCTTCCCCCACTCTTTGCCTTACAAACATTTTTTGATTAAACTTTAAATTGCAAGGCCAGAACTCTCTTACCCCACTTGATAGGTTTTTCCTTTTTTTTTTTTTTGCCTGGTTTTCTACACTTGTCAACCAGTGTGATTTAAAAAAAAAATTTTTTTTTTAAATTATAGGCATAGCCTGTAAACTCATTACTGCTATTTTTATTTTGTGTTGCCAAGAGACAGTCTGAGCGACATACACAAGACCTGAGCACTGCAGTTCAGGATTTCACAAACTCAGTCTTTCACAAAAGACTCATTGTTTCTTCCCCAACTTTTCAAATTTATTTTTAATAAAATATTTCCATGTTGATTGTAATATTTCCCTGTTAACAGTAGAAAATGGTCAGCTATTCCTTGTTTCAGAATGAAACAAACCACAACAATCTCAGGCCATATTCTGTTAAAGGGAGGAACAAAAAAATCATCTGTATTAACTCTTTTAGGCAGACTGGGTACCATTAAATAAACTTTTACTCTAGCTTGGGAAATCTCAGCTTGTCGATCTGAAAGAGCTCCTGTAACTCTGGAAGAAAAATTTATTCAACGCACATGGGAACAAGGCCAGTATACCTTAAAATAAGGGCAAATGTAAGTGCACCTGAGGATGAATGAATGCCATTCATGGATTTGAGTCCTAGTTCTTATTCTTCAGTTTCTTACTAGCGTGTACGCATGGAAAACAAATAGGTGATTTCTTCCAAAACAACTTGTAACCGAGGGTATGAACTTGCCTAAAGGTGGAGGTGCTGACCTATCCACCTGTCATCCAACTTTCTACATAAAGCCCTATTGTAATTTTCTAATGACCCCTTAGTGACCTTAAAACGTTAATGTAGCTTCTGAAGGTACCTGACTCTCTCCCAGTGATTGATAACATAATTCAGTAAGTCTGACTTTTCTGAATGAGCAAATGAAGCTTACCTTTTTATGAGCTATGTATATACACAAACTAAAGCAGTGAAATTATCCTAAATTATTATTGATCAGTAAATAGTGTACTGTACCAACTCGATCTCAAAGCTAAATGTCAATAAAGACTTCAGTTAGTAAATATTTTCATTATAAAATTGAATTTTATTGATGTCTTTTTTGCATAATCTATTTAATATTAAAATTTATAAATTGAGTCTGCATATTTTAGTACCAGTAAAATAAGCGCAAAATGAATTCTCTGATTGCTATTGCCATATTTACAAAGACACCAAGAAGCATGGGGTAAGATTTACTTTAAATGTGTGAATCCTATTGATTTCCCATTGGGTGTTTGCACATAAACAGCTAAATTATTTGGCAACCTCTTCTGGGGTTTCCTCTTTCCTCACTACCTACAGTAGATTATTCTTTAGCTTTGTTCACTTTTCATTTACAGCTTGATTTAATGAAATCTTAAAAAGGGTAGTTTTCTCATTCATTCCAGATGAAAATGGTAGTGTAATTATTACCACTTTCAAATTTGTCTGGCTTTAACTTTCCTCATCTTTATAATCTGGTACATTCAAATGAAATTTTAATTATGCATAAAATTAATAAAGAGCAATTTATATTACCAGTGGGTGTCGACCAGTTGGTGATAAATAGAAGGCTGGATCCTTGATGAATTTTTTTTATAACAGGAAAAATAATTAAATGGCCATATCATCATTATCAAGGAGGAATTATTGAAGTATTGCTTCTTACACAAAAGCCTTTTGTTCAGCCATTTGAAAATAAAAATTGGAAACTTATGCATAAGTAATTGGGATGAGCGACTGGTTCGTAGGTTTTATGCACCAAAATATCAATCAAATAGCCTTTGTATGGGTGTAGGACTTAAAATATGATGGGAAAAATATTGTACAAGAAAGAATTAGAAGTACACAGCCCCGGCTCACCAGGAGGCTGTGTGTGAACATTGAAACAATATCAATACACACAGGTGGGGGAGAAATCTTTTAGGGTGAATTAGGTAAAAGGAAAAAATAGATGTCTGTTTTTTTGGGATTTCCAGACTGTGATGAAAAAATGGACTATGTCCACTGAGACAAGACTTGGTGAGCTACAATATCACATCTGTAGTAGAATCAAAGTTTACATTATATTCAAATACAAGGGGTAATACTTTTGTTTTCCTTTTATTTTCTTGTTACGGTTCTTCTATGCATAGAATATAGGACTTAAAAACCACAAATTTGAAAGATACAATTCCAATTTTTAAACGTTTCGCCATATGTGCAAGCATATGTATTACCCATTCTGTTTGAACCACTTTAAAAAAGATAATTTGAGAAACACAGTAGTAAGTCAGACTTCTACCAATTGTTTTAAATTTCGGTATCTAGTCCAGGATGTCATACATTTATTCATTCATGCCCTAGATATATGTTGAGCACTTATTAAATATCAGGCATGCATAGTAGGTTTATATGTATTTATTTCACTTAATTTAAATAACAATGAGCCAGCTAGCTAGGAACTTGTGTTCGAGTGTTAACAGAGCACAGAAAATCTCGTCCCATCTGTGACGGCATAAAACTTGAGAGCACAGTTGGCATTTATATTTTACTTGGAGGAGAGCATCAGAGAGTTCAGAAGATTTCCCCCCCTACCCAGTTTTTGAAATAGATCAAAAAAAGTATATCTCAATGAAAAACACCTACAATACTTATGGAGGAGGATAAAGTAAAAGCATTTGGTAAAAAAGCATTCTCCAACAGATAAGAAACAATAGTTGACCTTTGCTTTCTCCAAGTCATTAATTCTGAGGTTGCTGCCTCTGCTGGGTCATTTTTATTTCGTGTTCACAAACACTCACCTGCTTGATCATGCCAGGCCTGTTTGGCAGGGCTGGAGGCATGGCACCTATGCTGTGAGGTGCTGGCAGAGGAGAAAGCGTTCGGTCCTCTAACTGCTGCTGGAGTAGACCTGAAACTCTCACCTAGAAGGTATTTATCTAGCTCTTCTATCAATCTCTTCCACCTTGACCATTCCTCAATCCAGACGTCGCCTCAGCCCAGTCTGTTTCTTCTATACACGGCTTCTGAGACTAGATTTTAGAGGCATTTTCCCCCATTCCAGGCTATTCTGGAAATTGTTGTTAACCTAATTTTACTTGAATGAAAATGGTGATGGGGTAGGAAGAGGAGTTGTTGCCTTTCTAATACATTTTCCCAGAAAGTTCTAAGTCCTCCTCCCCATCTTTGGGCGGCGGGGGAGGGATGGTGTCAGGGTAGTGGGGTGGGGGGATATAAATAAGATGGGGGGTTGTGCACACATCATAGTAATCGGATGACAGTTTCACCTTTTCTGGCCTGGGCAGAAAGTCAGTTTTATTTGTCTAAGCCAGTGTAGCATATAGGAGAAGTTTTGGCCTCCATGTTTATTTAGAGCTCTTCACCTCGGACATGAGGCCTGGACTTCCTCAGTTAGTGCTTGTGGATGTTTTACCAATATTTGATTAGGGAATCTTAGGAAAAAAAAAAAAAACAAGCCAAAGAAATGAGCAGAAAGACACACATACACACACCCCATCAGGTGGGCTAGGTATAAAAAAAATAAGAAAATAAAGAATTCAAGAAATCCCAGGAAAAAGAGAAGCATTCCTTATGCATGTAGGAGCAGAATATCTCTGTTCCTGGAGCTTATGTGGCATGTGGATAAAGGTTTTGGGAAAAGAGGAGGCTGAGAAGCGTATACATTTTACTAGTGAGTTCTTTACCAGTAGTCTGCTATGAATTAGCTGCATATCCCTAAAGAATTCACTGCCCTGGTCTGAGTTTTCTTGTTTGTAAAAAGATGATGTGACCTTTAAGGTTTCTCTTAGCCTTACCAATAATGAGAATAATAATAACTCATAATAATAGCTATTATTTACTGAGAAGCTGCAGTATTTGATATAATTCTCCCAAGCAGTAATCAATATGTCGATTAAAAGATGAAGAGATTGTGGTTCAGATGTTGAGTGGTTATCCACAGTTCTGTATTTTATATACAAAATATTTTAACAAGACGAAATTGTTAAGAGAAATGCATACCAACTAATAATTAGCAATGCATGAATTATTTGTATATTTAAAATTTGTTGCCTGATCTTATTTTAGTAAATGTTTATTTATGAACCTATTATTCAGCAAATGTTAAAGTAGTAGGGTGTAAAGCACTAGACTAGAACAAGGAGATCTTCCCAAGAATGCTGGGCATATCTCTTTACCTCTGTGAGCCATTTTCATCACCTCTGAACTAGACCAGAGTTTCTGAATACAGACTACAAAGATGGAGTTGTGAAACTCCAGATATTATATGAAACACCATAGAAGTTTGTATATGCTTTGTGTTGATATAGCTGATATTTTGAGGAGAGGGCCCCAAACATTTACCAATGTCTTGGACAGTGATTTTTAAGCAATAAAAATTGAGCACCACTATTCCACATGATCTTGAAGGAACTTTCCTTCCCTGCCTTGGTGTTTAGGTATGCAGATTGTCTTGGTTCTCCATGATTTGCTTTCTATTTGTGAACTTTATTCTTCTGAGAATCATGTTTTTTTGTTTATTTGTATGTTTGTTTTCCAATTCTCTGTCTACAGTGGCCCACATGAGGGGCATTATATCTGGTATTTCAGAAACATTCTTCTATGTCCTTCCATTGACACTCTTTTGAAACTCCACCCGAATTCTATAACAAAAACCTTAGGCCAAAGAGGTAAACAAGAACACATCAAATATCAAGTCTCCTACAAGGAAGAGTATATCCAACTCCACCTAGTCCTTGCTTTGTAATGTAAGGATGCACCGTGGAACATAGTCTGAAGAAACCAGTTACATGAATCATGTATGAAGCACTGTACCTGCTCCTATTTTCAAAAGGACATATTGACGAATGAAACTCCTCAGATGGGAGAGTAGCATCCCTAGCATATTTGACAACCAGAGCAGATCAGTTTTTAACAAACACTCCTTTATATGGTGAAATGGTTCTCAGTAATAATTATGAAATGAAACATATAATAATGGCCAGAAAAGAAATATTCATTACAGCAAAAATAAATTAAATATTAAGTCCAAAAAAGAGAAAGAAAAAAAGTAATGGATTAATACTATTTAATTATATTAATGTCTTTTTTGAAAGAAAAAGGGAGAGAAACAGGAAAGAAAAAAAAAAAAAACACTTCCAAAGGGTGAAATCCTCAAGATTAAGCAAGTGACTTCCACTTAGAATGACAGGATTGAAGAAACTCACATTTTATTTCTTCGGCTTTATGATCACTGTGAGATATCATTGCTTATTTCCAATCTACTGTTTAAATACAGAAATATGTATCGATAGTACCACAGGGATTGCAGACACGAACTGAGCCTGAAGCAAGTTTAAATAATTCTGATCTCTGACAAACTTATTCTTGTATTGAAAATGTGTGGCCGAGTCCTGGAGGAAAAGTATAATTGGAAATTCTCTGAACTAAATTCCATGTAGAATAGAGTTTTTATCAAATGATAAGTAATAAAATGTACCAATATGAACTTTACAGATATATCAGTAAACTCAGTTGTAACTATAACAATTGTTTGAACATAAACCAACACAGTATTTTTTTCAATGCTGAGTATTTTATCACTGACAACGCTTAGGACTGTTGGTGCGTGGTGATAATAAAAACAGAGGAGCGTTTTGTTGACTTTATTACTTTTAAATTAACTACAGTCAGTTCACCCCTTTGATGCTCATCACCAGCATGGGCCAATACCTGTCCTTGATAGGACAGGAGAAGAAGGAATTACTTTCAGTTTTTAAAAATAATTTACCTTTACCTTAAAAAGAAACATATTATAATTATGTTACCAGACTGCCTTTTATGCTGCCCAGGATGCTAACTTATGAAAAGTTACCAAGCTTACAAAAGCTTTTCCAGAAGGATGGTCTATGAAAAGCCTTTGACTTGCTTCCAATGAATATATGGTAAATGTCCTCCAAGATCTTAGATTAGCTAATTTTGTAGCAATCAATTCCTTCTGTTTAGGAAGGTATCAGATAGAAGTCACAACCATGCCAAACACTGTTGCTGCAGCTTCTCTGAGCCAGGACATCTCTAGCAGTAGACAGAAAATTATGCTTGTCATTCTCTTTTAGGAGCAGAGTTAAAAAGAAAATGTGTGTCATGTTGACCACTCTCTTCTGTTCCATTGATTTTATCCGGGCGTTAGAGTTAAAAGACAATAGAGAGTAGCTCCATTAATGGAAACTGTATGGTCTGACATTAGTTATGTTTTCATTAAGCTTGTGGTAAGTAATTTAGTGTTGCTCCAGCATTTAAGCCAAAAGATAGGCAATTACCATGATTGTATATACTATCCTGAGATAGTTTTGCCTCTGCCCGCACCAATCTCTCCTGCAAAAACAGAATTTCTACCACTGCATTAAAAACCAGAACACAGCTCTTGTTCTGACACTTTGAAAAAAGACCTTTTCAGGCTTTGCTTGGAGTAGGTTAATAACTGAAGACTTTGTGGTTTGGGGAGTCTGAACTATTCAGATACTTGCTCATTTCTTAAAATGGACGCCTAGAAAAAATACCCTAAAATATCTGGAATGTTTTAATAGTTTCAATTAATTAAACTTGTATAATCAAGAGGTGAATAATACAAACAATATGTATGTGTGAATTTGAAACAATGCACTAGTCTTTCTTTTTTGAGAGGTAAGATGGTCTATTTTGTTTGCAGAAAATGTGAGTTACATGCAGAAGCGTTTCCGAAAGCAAGCAGTTTAGGGAATATTGAGTTTTTTTTAAGGCTAACAGTTTTTTTTCCCCTCTAGTGTTACTCACAGCCTTCAATATGCTAATTTGCTTTCAATATGCTAATTACACCCAAGATGGGGATATGGTCTGATGTTTTTCCAAATTGACTACAAAATTCTTTTTTTCACAACGTATCTTTTGGAACTTAGCATTCCATAGACCCTACTTTGAGAAACTCCTCATCTCTCTTCACCAGGTCTCAGATGGAACCCAGGGAAAAATGGCATGTTTCTGTCTCTGAGAGCTCTCTCTATCAGATTCCAAATCTTCTGCTTAGGAATGTGGGTCACGTATTTTCCTGATACTACTGAGGGAGATCACCAGACATAATCTGCCTGTTAGGATCAGACACCTATAACATGTTCCCTGAGGAAATGTGATACCATGGGAAGAATAGGAGCTTGAAATAGCATTTTCATGCCTTAATTATGACTGTCATATCATAGATGTGTAGTAACTATCAGTTAGATCCTCTCCCCAGTTATCTGTCTGAAAAATAAAGATTTCTTTATGTTAAATTTGCTTCAAACGGAATAATCTTAAGTGTAATCCTGGAAGCTCCCTAAATGCTATTTGTTTTTCAGGGGATGCGTTTATATGAGCCTCTAACGTGTAGTCCAGTTTAGATGAAGAAACATTAAAATGATTTGGTAATAAGACACTCTTATCTATAAGACAAAAGCCATCAATGGATGGATATTTATTATTCAGTAATATTCTTGGAAACTGCCAGTCCTGAGATTGACTTCCAAGAGAGATTTTGAAAGAATAAATCACAGTTTGACTTAATCATATTGTCTTGGATCATCCAATTATGCAAAATGAATTTGAAGCTAAGACATTTATAAGAAAAATCATGTTATTTAAAATTATGAGTGACTTGATTTGATGCAAGGGCATTATGTTTCTAGCTTTTACGCAAAATCTACGCTAAGGAATTTTGATGTGTATGAGATTTGAACTCTTCCAAAATTTAAGATGTATGCCCTATAATTACTAGCATTGTCAAACCCAGGTTCGTGTGCCTGATACAGTTAGGCCTAGCAAACCGAAACCTCGAAATTTGGAGTAGATATTGCAGGGCCAAGGAAGGAGAATAGGGTGGCTCATGCTCAAAAGACCTGAGCTCCCCAATGGTTTTCAGGGAAAAGTTTTTATAGGTAAAATTTGGGGGGAGGTCTGCATGGTGTGTGGCTCTCCTCTGATTGGTTGGTGGCAAGGTATCAGGGTGGTGTTCTAGGAATCTCAGTTACCAGCCTTCTGGTTCCAGCCAGTCTGGGGTCCAAGTGCTTGTGCTCAGCCTGAAGTTACCATCCTCCACCTGGGTGGGGGCCTTAGCTCCTGCAGAACTCAGAGATACCTTGTTATGTATATAGCCTAAGGAGGAACCAGGACCCAGCTTTAAGGTTGCACCCTTGTTTCTTAACTGCTTCTCCTTTGTTTCTGCATTCCCTCCCTTCCATAATTAGTAACTTTGAATCTGTCCTTTGGAACTCAGGGAAGGTCTAGGAGGTTGAAGCCCTTTTCCTACAAACAAGAAAGGTGGGGGTGTGGGGAGGTGGACACGGAAAGACTTTTGCACCTGGGGAGGTGCCACAGGGTCTTGCTCGGTTTCAATCCCCCCCTTTTCTTTGATTCTCCTCAATCTTGAGGAGAACAGGTGTTGGAGAAGAATGGTAATAACGTTTTGGATAGAGAGGTTAATCATAAACTCAGCAGAGGAACTCGGTTTTAGGGGGACTCGGTTTTAGGGGGACTCGGTTTCACTTGCATAGGACAGAGGGTGGGCTCTAACAGGAGGGAAGGAACATGGATTGTATATCTCCTATATATGAGGAACATAGATGTTTTAACTCTAACAGCAGCCCTATGGAGGGTCTATTATTATTCCAGTTTGACAACTTGTGCCCACAGATACTAAGTAAAACAACCAAGGTTACATAGTTATTCAGTCTGGACAAAGGATTGGGAACCTAAATCTGTTAGGCTCCAAAGTCCATGTTCTTTCCATCAGTAAGTGGTCTTGAAGTAACAATAGGATTTTGTTTTATTTTTCATAGTATTTTAAAAACATACAATAGTAAAGTTCCAAGTGGATTTCAAACTAGTCAGTTCGCAAAAATGAATTTTTACAGGTGACTCTTACATAATACCTGTTATACTAAGACTGTTATACTTTAGGTGGTAAGATGTGCTGCCCTTGTTCTTTTCAATTCCTGCACATTATGGACACTCAACACATATTTAAAAAACAATCCACAAACAATGCCCACAATGACTGGGCCCAGGTATTTTTAGGTTGTTATATAAAACACTCATTCATGAAGAGTCATGGCAGGTTTAAATTTGCTTAATGTTCACTCAAACTTTTTTCTCTGGCCTTCACATGACATTTCCTTTTCTTTCATTGTATTTTTAAATCTCAGAAAAATGTATTTCTTTGAATTTAAGAACCTATTTCTAGTGGCCTGAAAGTTTTATTATATGAACTAAAAAGGAGAGACAAGAATTACTCACAAGAACAAAAGGAATGTTTATTTAGTGAATCAGAAACAAATTAAGGTAGAGAACATAGAAAATAAATCAGCATTTTTACAGCATGTACAATGTTGCACACATATCTGTCACTTTGAAAAATGGCTCTTAAAATTTGCTAATAGTATTTCCAAATTGCTAAATTGATTGTAATTAAGTATGCAAGTAATAATTTAAAAACTGCTCATTTTGCAATGCTTACTTGAAGCAAAAAAGAGAAACCTAGGCAGATCAAAGCATCTCCTAGCATGGGAGGAAGGACCAAGAATAAGATGCATTGTGTCTACTCTCTACCAGCCTGATCTGAAAGAAATTGGTTTATAATTTCATTAAATAGAAATTAAAAGCATGCGTTCTGTTATTCATATATAAATACTAAATTAAACATTTATATTAGAAGCTAGGAAATATATATAATTTCTAGAGAAGAAAATATACTGGGTGATTGAATTAAAATGAGAATGAAATATTACCACATTTCATCAGTTCTAACTGACAAATTGTCTATATCTGAAAATATTTTGACACTTTAATATTTGAAGTCAAAGTTTAATACCAAAAACTGTGTGAAAAAAAAAATATAGAGTTAATTCTGATCTGTGTTACTAAAGGACTCAGATTGGACCAAGATGTGGTAGGCAAATAATGCAGACTCTGTTTTACTCAAGATTCCAGCTCTCTCCTGCAAAACTCTCACCACAGCTAGTCAGTGGTAGCACATTTAAGAAATGTCAGTTTTATTCTCTGTACTTGTACTTCCCTAGTGAAGGTCCCAATGTTGTTGAAAATCCCCATTCCTGAAAATGTTTGTCCCTATTCTTTTGATCTGCCCAAGGATCACCTTAGACAGGACTTCATCTTCAAGATACAACTCAAGGGCTTACAGGCCCACTCATCTGTGATCATTAAAGACTTCAGCACTTGGCTAAGTCTTCACCTCCCGGTCCCCCTACAGTTTCACTGGCCCTGTAGATGAATGACTCTACATCCTCACCAGTGGTTTTGCTTTTACTCCACTCCAGTCACCCACAATCATACTATAGACGTTGCCCTTCCCAAGTCTCTTCCACTTCTGAAGTGTTAAACACCGGCATCCCTCTCTCTGTCAATAACCTTGTAGCCTTCCATTGCTTTCCTTTTCTTCTTACTCACATTATACCTATTCTTTGACCTCATTAAGACTTCTTATCTTTTCACTCTTTCTTTTCCTCCCAGTTAGTCAATTCCCTACCACATTCACTTCTTTATGTAAAATAAAGCCAAGACTTCATCATGCATAACTTCAATATTTTAGTTGGTAGCACTAGCAAATCCCTTATTCCCTCTTTTTTCATCTGGTGATACTATAACACTGGTTCAATTAAAAGTTGCAGTTTTTCTTTTCTTATATCTAGACAAATAACCTCTAGAAAAGTCATACAAGAAGGTGGACTGATCATATCACAAACCTATGGTGTCCAACATTTGACTGGTATACTATATTAACTCCCTGTCTGATTAAACTTAAAACAGCTATAATAAACCTTGACTTCCTTCTCGTGTTTCTGCCCCACCAATTTCCTTCTAGTTTCAGTACAAACTATTGTTTCCAATTTCACATAAAGAATAGCAGTCATTAACAAGAAACTAAGATTTTGGTGTTTCACTGACAAATTTATTTTAATCCACAGCCACATTCCAAACCTGTTCCCATTATCTGTGTTCTGGATCCTGTGCTCATTAGGAAGCGTTCTCTATCCCTACTGTTTCCTTTTTCTCAGCATCTAAGTATGGTCAGTTCCCTCCATAATATCTCTCTTGCTGTTTATAGTCAAGTTCTTTAAAACATTGGCCCACATTTACTGCCTCTAATTCCTTACTTTTCATTCACTCTTCAGCTCAACTGAAATGTTGCTTCTGCCTATACCCATACCATTTTAGAGAAATTGCTTTTTTGTCATTTTCTTGATAATTGAATATACTTAAAATCCTTGTCTCAGGTGACTTGTCACTGACCTAAAATGGTAGTGTTCTTTACAATTCTCTTCTTGGCTGATTTCTCATTCTGTCCACTTTCCCTAGGTAACTCATTGTCTTTCATAGCTTCAACTGTTAGATATAGGCTAGAAGTTTACAAATATATATCTCCTTTCCTCTGAGCTACAGTCTACATATCAATCTATCTACTAGACAACTTTCCTTGAAAAGTTGAACATATAAGGACTTTCATGTTCAAATGAAACATACAATCTTCTCTCTAGATCAATTATTTTTAATATTTCCTATAACTAGATTACTAGTTAACTGAGTGATTGGATTAATAAAATCCTGTTTCCTTCATGTGGTCTTGAAAACTAAAACCCACACTCCTCTCTATTCTCTGAACTCTTTTTGTAATAGGGTATTAATGTTCTTCAATTTACATGACTGTCATTCAATCCAATATTTGATCATTTATTATTTCTAAATATTATTATATGTATATACATAATATTATTTTATAAATTATTTATATGTTGAAATCTTGACTCTCCACTAAAGCAGCAAACTCCTCAAATTTAGGAACAATGTCTAAAATTATATCTTTATTTTCTGTATAATTAGACATTTAGTAAGTGCCTAAGATGTGTTTTCATATAAAAAATGAAATGATGTATTAATGGCTCAAAGAAGATAAGGAATGAGCTTGGATAAATCAAGTAAATCTGTTCCTGGACAACTTCATCTGTCACTGAGATACTGGTTTCTAATAAGTGAATCAAAACTTATTTATTCACTGATGCATTCTTTCTTCATTTATTTTTTTCTTTTTATTTTTTTTAACATCTTTATTGGAGTATGGAGAAAAGATGAACATAAAGGATAAGCAGATGATAAATGTCAGCAGAGAAATTGAAACTCTAAAGAATTCAATTTCTAGAATTTGTAAGCATATATCTCAAATGAAAAATTTACTGGATTGCCTTAATAAGAAATTGGAGACTGTAAAGAATAGGTCATTGAACTTGAAGACAGATCATAAAAATTATCCAATCCGAAAAATGTAGAGAAAAAAGACTTGCAATTAAATTAACAGAGTCTTAGGGACCTGTGGGACAAGAGCAAGCAATCTAACAAATGTGTAACTGGAGTCCCAGAAGGAAAGGAGAAAGTTAAGTAGAAACAATACATGAACAATGACCATAAATTTACAAAACTTGGTAAAAACGTTGACTTACAGATCCAAAAACTTAGGAAACCTCAAGTAGAATAAACATAAAGCTAACCATACCCTGGCACATCCTAATCAAACTGCTGATAAAGAGAAAATATTAAAAGTAGTCAGAAAAAGTACACATTACATACAGGAAGACACAGATAAAAATGATGGCTGAGAAATCAGAAAAATGCAGACCAAGAGAAAGTAGAATAATATCTTTAAAAAGCTGAAAGGAAAAAAGATTAAACAGGATTCTACACACAGTAGAATTGTCCTTCACAATGAGAGTAAAAGACATTTTCAGAGGAGTGAAAACAAGAAATTTCATCTCAGCACACCTGCACTATAAGAAATGCTAAGGCTAGTGGGAAGTGATACCATATGGAACCATGAATCAATAAGAAGGAATGAAGAGCACTAAAAATGGTAAATACATGGATCGATATAAATAGTTATCTCTTTCTCTCCTCTTAATTCCTTTAAAAGATTACTAACTGCTCAAAATAAAAATAAATGTATGTGGTCAAATTTATATAATATGAAGAAGTAAAATATATGGTAACAATTGCACAAAGAACTTTGGAATAAATGGAATTGTACTCTGATAGGATTCTCATGTATTACATGAAGTGGGACAATATTAGCCGTAAGAACACTAAGTTGTGAATGCATAATCTTTAGTGAAATAACTAAAAATCAGTAATACAAAGAGCTTCATTAAGAGTCACATCTCAGACCTAACAAATCTGCCTCGAGATTGTCTTGAAGATACTCTCTGGCAGGTCAAATCAGAGTGCCTTCATGAACCAGGTACCATGATGGTAGTGCTTTATCATGAAATAGCTGATACGGCTTCCTGGCCTCAGATTGTGTATGGCTTCCCATACAAAAATGGTTGTAACTTTCTTATTTATTTCTGTTAACTGCCATTCTTTTTGCTTCCTGAGAGTGAGAACCATGTCCAAAATAACTTAGAATGAAAAAGTGTCTCTTCTTTGAAGGAAAAAAACAAGAATTATTGACAATTTCTTTAATCCTTACATTATGTTCTGTGGGAAAACCAAAAAAGTGACCCTAGATGGAGATTGAGTAATAGACTTAATGGTATGTTCTAGGTAACTACATAGACTTAACACTATTGTTAGCATAAGAAGAATTAGGGGAATGGTAATCCTTTCTCCTTCTACAGTGATTTTTCTAATACCTTGAAATATTTTATACTCTGATTGCATAGGGGTATTTTATATTCTTTATAGCTATTTTTAATAACGGCAAGGTTCACCTTCTGAAGTGCTGTGCTGGTTGACAGAATTCAAGCCTGGGACTTATAACATCAAAAGAAGTTCTGATATTTCCATTTAACTCTAGCCTTTTATTCACATTCTTTTATGTTTTCTTTTCCAGCCATTCTTTCATTTTTCCAGTGGTAATGAGAGAGATGATTGGTTAGAATAAGTCTTTTAGTCAAACAAATAAGCTGACATCTGCCTTTGAGAGCAGTTTTAATCTTCCTTTGTGCTGAGGTAAATCAGATGCCTGTCAAGCCACGAAACGTTTTACAAATTCATTCATTTTCTCTCCTAGTAAAATATGCACTGGTTTAGGCATCAAGACCACACTGTAGAGAACTGTGTCCTTCTGAAGTCGAATAAATCCTTGAACACATTGTCATTCAAGGAGTAGAGCAGGGATGCTTTAAAGCACTATTCTGGAGACTTCCCCACTGATAAAAGGAAAACTTTTGCTCATTTGCAGGAACAAGAGAAGTTGAAAGATTCATGTTCCTCAAAAAGAATAAGTAAAATCACATTTCACAGACCAAGACATTTGAGGTTATTATATTGTACAGATCCACACCAAACAAAGAGGGATGCATTTACTCTTTTGTTCATCCAACATGAAGACATTGCATATTGCCTGGATTCTGACCTCAAGGATCTTACCTCCATTGTAGGAGACATACACATCTACAAATACTTATAATACAATGTGAAAAATCAATCATTAGTATAATCCCCTGTGTACTAGAGAATTTAACCTTGCCAAAAGGGATATCTGGCCTTTGCCCTTGGTAGGCTTCTGGAGGTGTTCTCTAAACGCTTGGAATATCATGCCAGGTAAGAGTGTCTTTACCTGCTGGAAAGTCAGATAAATAGCACTGGGGTTTAGGGTGGAGGCTTTGGGTCACACAGTATTAGCTTGATTTCCTGAGGGGCTGGAGCTGGAGATCAGCCACTGATCAGTCAACTAAGCTTAAGTGATGAAACCCCTGTAAAAACTCTGGACACCAAGGCTTGAGTGAATGTCCCTGGCTGGCAACATTCCATGCTCTCATCAGACATCAGTGCTGGGAAAGTAAAGCTTTCCATGACTGAATGGGGAGAAAACGAATGGGAAGCTCTGAGCTTGGTACTTTCCAGGATTTTGCCCTGGATACTTCTTCCCTAGGTTGATTTAATCTGTATCCTTGTAATAAACCATAATTGTAATGATAACAGCTTTCAGTAAGTTCTGCGAGTCTTCTGGTGAATTATCAAAACTGAGGGTGGTTTTGGGAACTCCCTGAACTTGTAGTTGGTCTCAGAAGTGAGGATGGTCTTGTGGACTGTGCTCCCTCTAATACCACATCCCCTATATCCTCAATGTCTTCCAAGATCTTCACCCTGCTCTGACTTAAACCTGGCTTTCTTCTAAGAACACTTCTTCTTCTGAAGGCTTCTCAGATAGTGGCTGTTTCTCTCCCACTTTAATGTCTGGACTTAGAGGTAGGATAGGTGCTCTCCATTCTCCTCGTTGCCATTGTGGACCATTCTCCTAGCTGCTTCAAGAAAACCTCCACTTTAAATCTCATGCTGTCACTTTCTGCCACCCACTACCCTTCAATGTTACAATTATTTACTTCCCCATGCCCTAGATTACCCTCATACTACAGTTGACCCTTGAACAATGCAGGGGTTAGGGGCACCAGCCCTCCTTGCAGTCAAAAATCCAGTATAACTAATAGTCGGCCCTCTGTTTACATGGTGCCTCCATGGTTCCAGTTCCATATCCAAGGATTCAACCAACTGCAGATCCTCTAGAAGTGTAGTATTTACTATTGAAAAAAAAAATCCCAGTATAAGAGGACCTGTGCAATTCAAACCTGTGTTGTTCAAGTGTCAGCTGTAATTACTTTACCTGTTTGGTGAATGTGTGACTTTTGTTAGAGAAGTAGCAACCTGAACAAAATCCAGACCCTGATCTGCACCAGTCAAGACCCCTGTCCAATCTGGGTTCTCCCCACCCCGAGTTGATGCTTCCATAGATCAAAGGCCTACTTTCTCTAATGTGATTTTTATTGAGTTCTTTGAGGTAGTTTGATCACATAACACACCAAAGTTTTGGTTTTATATAACTCTGCATTCTTTTTGACTCCTTAGTCATTTCATGAGATATATCAGTGGTCAAAGACCATTCCTAGGAATATATTTACAACCCATTCATTTTTTTTGGTTACACTTCAAACAGTTATTAAACCCTGCTATGTGCCCAGGAATGTGATTTTTTTTACTTAAGATTCAAAGATAAAAGAAATTATACTTGTCCTCGGTAAAATCACTGCCCAATCCGGGGCAGGGCAGGAACTTAAATATACATTGTAGCACAAAGTGATACTAAAGCTATCGGACTAAAGCTATTGGAACACAAAGGAGGGAGTTCTGATGGAATCTGTTGGTGGTGGGGAAGTCAAAAATCCCGTGCAGAGTCACTGTGAGAAATGAAGGAAGGTTAAGGCTGTTGCCTTTGACTTTGAAAGAACACTTAGTGCTACCAGTTGGAGCACAGCCAAAGGAGATGAACCTAAAAGTGGGGAAGGAGTGAAATCATGTTAGTCAAAGAAAATGGAGCCTTAAGCCTGAGAAAGAGAATTGGTGTGGAAATGATAGTTGGGTTCAAATGTGGGAAGTGCTGTCTTTCAGGAAGATGAATGTGATTCTTAGCAGCCCCAGACTGCAAAATTTAGAAATTATCAAAATTATCAGATTTCAAATCATCTGGAGAAGTGTTGTCTCCCTTGGAGTGTCCTGAAATGCAACGACTGCTTCAGGAGGTAATGAGACCTCTGTCACTGGAGAGGCTTAGGGATGGTTTGGACATGTCTTTCAAGGGATGTTTTAAGGAGGATCAACTGATCATTTAGTGATTGGACTAGATGGCTTTTATAGCAACTTCTGTTTCTGAGGTTCTACACTTCTGTGCCTCTCTTGGCTGTCTGTCATCTGGCACAACCCAGGAAGTAAATGAGGGTGGGGAATATTACTCTTCCAGAGGTACACACTTAGTTTACACAGCCTTTCCTTTCCTCTGTGGCATTTCTTCCCTAATCTACACAGAGCATATGCAATCAGCAAATTTAAAATGTAGAGTTATTTTAATACAGTGGAAGAAAATGTCAACATAAGTAAGATAGAGTAGGTAGGTTTTAAGTTCATAGCCTAACATTATTTAATTAGCTTGGCAGGGATTTAAAGAATTAGCCTCTTGCAGACAATTCCTTTTCACCCTCTCTTATTCACTGGGCTCCTCTATCTGTATCACCAGGGTTCTGAGTGCTGACAACAGAATCCTCTCTGGCTGGTCTAAGGAGAAAATGGATTTATTTAAATAGTACAAGCAGGTATTTTATATAAAATATTAAAAAAATAAAAGAAAGATTATCAAAACTCACCCTCTTCACACAGGTGCAATACACTTGTAGAATGTTCTTACTTTATTAGTTTCTTGGGGCTGCTGTAACAAGTTACTAAAACTTGGTGCTTTATAATCACAGAAATTTCTTCTCTTACAGTTCTGGAGGCCAAAAGTCCAAAATTAAGATATTCCAGAGCCATGCTCCCTCTGAAGCCTACAGGGGAGGATCCTTCCTTGCCTCTTCCAGCTTCTGGTGGTTCCTGGTGTTCCTTGGCTTGTGGCCGTATCACTCCAGTCTCCACCTCTGTCTCTACATGGCCACCTTGCCTGTGTATCTTCCTCTGTCCTCGCCTTTTCTTAAAGAGCACTAGTCATTGGATTTAGGGCCCACCTTAAATCAGGATGAATTCATCTCAAGATCCTTACTGATTACATCTGCAAAGACCCTTTTTCCAAATAAGATCACATTCTGAGGTCTTGGGTGGACCTCAATTTTGGTTAAACTCTATTCAAGCCAGTATTCTTGCCATAACTGAAACTGGGGTCCACACTGAGGACCCTGAATTTCTCTCTCAAGAGCATCTCAAGAGCATTCTTCCAGGGCTCCCATTGCCCCTCTTCCCTATTATTCCATTTCCTCTGTGTTTATGTGAAAAACACATCCTCCTTTGAGATCTGTATCCTGGATATTCCTTCTTCTTTCCTTTCTTAGCTATTAAAAGATAGACATTTCCAGAGTAGATTTAAAACACCAATGGCAAAATTAGCTATATATTATTTATGAGAGTGTGGTGGTTTTGGACTATGTCAGTTTAGCTGAGCTAGACTGTTGCTGTAGGTTGTCAGGGTAAAATGAGCATAAGTGAAGCAGCAGCCATTACTCAGTGGAGGTCCTGGAGGTTAGATGTAGGGAGAGAAGAGACAACAGCTGTCCCTACCCTGATGCATGAGTTCTTAAGTTCCTGCTCTGACAACTGGATGGGTCTGGTTTCAGGAGTCCTGCTTAGTGACTTTCCCAACTTCCTCCAACTCTCTCCCTCAGACTGCTATATTCCCAGCTTCCCCCACCATTGTGGAAGGTATTATAGCTATAATAAACCCTTTAGTCTGTAATATTTATAGAGATTCTACTTCCCTGATTAAATCCTGGCAGATACAGATAGAAACACAACAGCATTCCCCAGTAGCATGTAGATTACATACAGCAGACTTTTGGGGGGTTTTTTGTTCATTACTGTGACCTTAGAACAGTACCTGGCATAAATTAACTGGTCAATGCATTTTTTTAGAATAAATTTATAATAAGCAGAGTTCAGGAGAAGGTGGTGTTGGAGGTTTGAAAATGTTGAGTTGGATATGCACTTAGACCATCTAAGTGAAGGTGTCTAATAGGTAGTTGGTACTCAGGAAATGCCTGGGGTAGGGATAGATATGTGAGTCATCAGCCTAAAGGTAAAGTTGTAGCTGTAATAATGCATGAGATTGCTCTTGGGGAGTGGACAGAGGGAGAAGATGCTTGAGTGTAGAACCCCAGGGAATATCAACTTAAGTGACGTGCAGAGAGGTAAGAGGAAAATTAGACAAGAGAATGTCAAGGAAACATCGGTAGGATAAATCATTAAGAAGGAGAGAATATCAACATTGTCATATGCAATTGGAAAGTCCCTAATATAAGGTCTGAAATGTTTCATTATATCTAGCAAAAGGAGAACAGTGATGACCTTAATAAGAGCAGGTTGATGATAGAAAACGAGATAGCAAGTGCTGATTGTTCTTCCTGAAGTGTTGGCCCTGAATGGAAGGAAGGAGATATGGTGCAAATAAAGGGGCATAGAGGGGCAATGGAGGGTTGTTTTTTCCTTTTTTTTAAATGAAAAGCACAATCTTTTAGAACAGCACACATATTTGTGTGTGTGTGTGTGTGTGTGTGTATAATTAAATATTGCATCTACTGGAATATAGACAACTGAATTGAAATCTGTTATTTACTAGCTGTGAGATGTTGGGCAAGTTACAAAAATCTTTTTATGCCTCAGTTTCCTCATATGTTAAATGGAGAGATTCGTGTCCTTACTTCATATTCTTGTGAGAATTAACAAGATTTAACTGAATTAAACAAAAAATTAATAAAATGAAATAAGAGAAAATCCTTGGCACCATGCCAAATGCCTAAGATCAATACATGTTATTGGCTGAGATACTTGCTGATGCTAAGGAGGAAAAGCAAAGAGACAGTCCACCACAAAAGAGGGAAAGGGGACAACTTGTGAAGGAATTCCCTGAGGAAGCTGGAGGGCAAGAGATCCAAAGCAAAGTGGGGAATTTGCTTAAGAAAGAGATATGTTTTCCCCCAAGATTAGAGGGAAGGAGAGAAAGATGAGTTTGGTTGTTAATAAGTTTGTGGTGGGGGGGTGGGGGGTGGGGGGAGACTTTCGTGGCGGTCCAGTGGTAGGACTCCATCCTTGCATTGCAGGGGGCACGGGTTTGATCCCTGGTCGGGGAACTAAGATCCCGCAAGCCCTGTGGCATGGCCAAAAAACAAAAACCAAAAAACTTTGGGGAATAGAGTGAATGAACATGAGGGATTTTCTACCTCATGGATGAACTCTGTTTTTTCTGTGAAACATCAGAGGTCCAGCGAGAGAGAATTAAGGAAAGACAGAATGAAGTAGCGTACTTGAAAGGAGTGGTACTGATTTGAAGTAGCAGTTGTGGGGAATAGGAAAGGTGACTGTGTAGGGATAGATCAAAGTCTTGTCAGGCAAGGTTATGGGTCCAGTTTGAGATGAAAAGTGATTTTCAGTAGTAACAATCCCACGCTGTTGAGGAATTTCTCTAGCCGCCATTCAGCAGCTTGGGTTTAGAGATGGAGAACATGGATAGGATTGGTCAGGGGTGGCGATTTTGCTGGGCAACTGCAGAAGATGAACAGGGAAGCAAGGATGTTGAGAGTGCTAGTAAGAAAGTATCTAGAGTAGTGCATCCTGGGTCTAGTCAGAATAGGGAAAACTGTAAAGTCATGAGGGTCTGACGTTGGAAGTTCTGACCTGAAGAACATACATGGTAAGACAAGACGTGAACTATCTGGAAGAGCTGATGCTTGTGTTTAGGGCACAGATTTTTCTAAAGTTGGCGAGAAATCCTTCCTGCCATTTCTGGTGCTTCCTTTCCTTCGAGGTTGTGTCAAGCTCCAAGGGTATTTCACACCCACATCTGAAGTATCTGGAGACTCTTCTGGACCTTGGTTGTTGGTCTACATTTGTTACAGCTCAATCATCCAGGGACCAGCTTTCACAGTCCACTATTCGGCTGCTCCCATGCTTGTTCCAGGTACAGAACTCATGGATGAGACTGGTAGCCCTGGGTCTACACTCAAGCCTCCCCGCTATGGGATGTGGCCAGTGACTTCAGGCCACATACTTGTAGAGTTCTTCCAGGGAGCAAAGTCAAGAGGCTCTCTATCTTTGGAACCCACAGACCTCTCCCTTGCCCTGACCCCATCATGTTGCCAGGGAGCTCCTTTTATTCTGGAGGAATATTTCTTCTCAAAATGTATTCTCTCAGTTGGCCTAAGCCCTACAGAATAAAAGCCTGGAAACCAGCCACATACCACACTGAGGCAAGAACCTAACAGTGTGTTGCCTATTGAGCTGGGGAAATAAAGGGATAAAACATTCATTCAAATCTAAAAAGAAAAGAAACAACAAAAACCACTCACATAATATTTTAAAGGATGCGCTTAGTTTGTTTACTATACTGCGTGGGAAAAAGGATATATATATATATATATTTTTTTTTTCACTCAAGAGTATGAAAAAATCCATTCACTGGGAGAAAGGACTGAGTCATTTGTATGCGGAATTCACCTCTGAAAATGGCAGAAAGGGAAGTGTCTGTACTAGAACCAGCACCAGTGGTCTTTTTATCCTGTTTCTCAATTCCAGGAAAAAAAAAAAAAATCCACAAAACTGCAGTTGTTAAACTGGGCATTAAGGACACCTCCATATGTTAGTAGGAGTTAATCAAACTTTGGAGAAGACATTGCATCTTAAATCCTGTTACAGAGTTCTTTCTAGAGATCATCTATTTAAAAAAATTAACTGGAATTTTGATAGCACCATGTTGTTGCTGCTTGATACAAACAAGTGATTTGATGGGGCACAATGGTGTTCGTTATCCAGATTTCTGCAATAATATCAGATTTCTGCAATAATATCATGTCTCCCCAAATAAAACAAACTGTTTCAAAAATATCCCTTATATACATTTTTTCATTTCTTCTTTTATCATGCTTATAGAGAACTGCAGTGTCAAAGCCTGCCCTGAGGGACCAAATCAAGGTATTATGCATCAGTGGAAGCCAGGAATTACTGACAGTGTACATAGTGGCAGTGGCCTGAGATTACTCTGTCATCTATGTCATCTAATTCCCCTCTAGAGACACAAGGTCTTATCCCATCCACACCCAGCTCCCCTCCCCAGACACACTCGGACACCTCTTGTATTCTCTGACAAGACAGAGCAATATTTCATCAGTTCTCCCTAGCCACTCAACCCTGGTTTTAATATAGCTGGAATATTTTGAGTAGCTTTATCAAGATGTAAACCTTATCATCAAGGCTTAGTTCAAAATTTAAGTTGTTCCAGCTGTCAGGCGAAATACAACTATGTCAAATCCAGAACTTCTCTGTAGAAGTTCTCAATGTTAAAATCTCCCTCTGGTGGATTTTAAGAGCATGTGTTCTCACAAAGAGATTTGGATAGAATTTTCCAAGAAAATAAATAGGTGCTAAAATGTTGCAGGTGTGAAAATCACATCTAAGAATCTCTAAGTTTAGAGGTGATAACATAGCAATTAAACTTTTACCATCAAAAAATAATAATTCCAGTGCTAAAGTAGAATTGTTTTGGACAAGTGTGAATATTGAACTTTAAAATTTTGTTCTCTTATGTGACTACCCCAAGTGAGTTAAGGCATCTTTATGAACTGAAAATGCTGATTTCCCACTTCATTGTTTAGTGAAGAGAAGCATGACGTTTCAATTAGGAAAGAATGTGCCCCTTTATGAATGAATCTGGCATCTGTATATTCTCAGCTTTGTTACAGCTGTCAGTCAAATCAGTCAAGGTCCAAGTGCCAAGCCCTTAGACCACTTGAAATGTACATGCACTTGCTTTAAAGAAGAAACATTTATTTATTTTTTAATTGATTTTGTTTCAGCAGCAATCCCTCTCCCTGTCCTGGGAATACATTTTGGCTGTAATTCTGTGGAGTCAGTACAAATTTCAAAGCAGCTCCCAGTCCTTCCCCTCTATCAAGCGACTCTGCTGACCCACTGCTTGGTATACGTTTATCTGAGGAAGGGCAAAAGTAAGCCATGGCAAGAACACAGGAATACAGCAGGAAAAAAATACTACACAGAAATTCTCATGCAAAACGAAGTGCTAAGCTGCCTACAGTGCTGACCATTACACGTTTACAACTGAAAAATGGAGGTCAGCAGTTAATGAAAAATGCATTTTCTTTGGCACAGATATATCAATGGCTCAGTCTTAAATTGTTTGCAATAATGTTTTATTAAGGCTAATTTTTTTCAAAACACATTATTCTAAATTTCTAACCAAGGGCACATTTGTTTTTTTTCAAATGATTAGGCAATACAAATAAAGGGGGAAAATGAAGTAATTGTTGGACTCATTGAGGAGAACATAAATAACAAAAATGACAGATTTGCCTTTTATGTAACTTCTTTACATCCAAAACCATCTTTTTATTGAGTGAGTTCTGTAAGAGATAAGACCACGGAAGTGTGGAATGGTCGTTAAGAGGATAAGCCCTCTGCTAGATTGCAAAAACAAATCTGAGCTCTGACTTTTTTAGCTGTGTGACCTGAGCCTCTTATCTAACCTCTCTGTGCTTTGATTTCTTCATCTGCAAAATGAGGGTAGTAAGTAGAAACTTCCTCATAGTGTGGTTGGAAGTTCAATACAACAAAACTGAGTGGAAAGTCTTAATACACATGGATCTCATAAATTTTTGGTTCACTTTCAGATATTAACAGTCTCATTTTCAGACATTATAAAAAGCAATTCTTTCTAAATTGAAACGTTAATTTCTGATTCAATTTAAAGCTCCCTGTCCCTGTACCAGCTTCAGCCTGACCCATGCTTGGATTCTACAGTAAGGAAGAGGCGAGTGGTTGGATTCTTTATTATTTCTTCTTTTTAAAAATTTTTAAATTGAAGTATAGTTGATGTACAGTATTATATAAGTTACAGATGTACAACACAGTGATTCACAATTTTTAAAGGTTATACTCCATTTATAGTTAATATAAAATATTGGCTGTATTCCCTATGTTGCACAATATCTCCTCGCAGCTTATTGGAGTCTTTATTATTTCTCTACATTATTTTCCCTCACTCCTTTTTTCTGCCTTTGGCACCTGTGAGGTAGAGGGAAGGGCCTTAAGGGACAGGAAGGCTCTTCCTTGATTGGCAATTATAACTGTGCATGGGTGACCTCTGGGAGTGGCTCTTTCTCTTGTGGAATTCCTTGGTATGTTCTTCAGCATCACCCCCATGCCTTTCTAGAGACTTCCCCTGTGCCCTTCTCTGGCCCAGCAACCTCTGCCAGCTGGTCTTGCTCCCCCCCAGCCCTCCCCCTGGTACACGAACTTCCTGCTGAGGTCATCTCACTCCGCCAGGCAACCTGAGTCCCTCCAGGTGCTCCCACCTGTCTGCCTGCTGTGCTGTCCATTGCAGCTCACAGGAAACACCGCCTCTGCCCCACTTTGAGCTTTTTCCAGTTGTAGTCTTTCCTCTTCACTCTGTCATCAGAAGTTCCAGCAGGTCTCTTGCTCACCTTCAAATTTTCCAAATAAGAATCAGGCACCGTCTCTGTGTCTTACCAACCTCAGGGGACATCTGACAAGCTCTCCAAGTGGTTTTATAGAAGCCCCCATGCTTTATTGACTGGGTAGGAAGTCACTTTCCATCTTCCGTGGGAGGGAAAGTGCACAGCACTCTGACAACTCTCTCTAAGGAAATAATCTCCCTCAATCTTACTTTCTACTCTTAAATATAGAGTGGAAGTGGGTGATGGGCTGAGAGAGGTGGACCAGCACCTCTGTTTAGAATTTGAAAACATTTTCTGGGAATCCCCTGGTGGTCCAGTGGTTAGGACTCCCCGTGTTTCTCCTGTGGGGGGATGGGGGGAAGAATGCAGCCCAGGTTCCATCCCAACTACAGTTATCTGCTTGGGGTCTTGGAGGTCTCACTGGAAATTGAGACAAAAAGAAAGGTTATAGTAAACTCAGACTGTGCCTGTGTAACAACTGGGTTATTTGAAGCAATGAATACAGTGGTGCGTTCAAATCCTTATGATGTGGATGGACTGGATTGACTTTGGCATGATGTTGATAGAAGTGATTAACATTTTAGAGTTATTTTAGCTGAATGTGTGACATGCAGTAAAAGCCTGTGGTGGAACACAGTTCACAGAGCTGAATTATGAAACTGTGTAGGCAGGAGGGAAAAGAAAGGATAGGTAACATGCACATAGTAACTGCTCAGTAAATATTTCTTAAACTGAATAAGTGCGTGCTAGACCTACTGTATTATGTTCTTGAGCAAGAGGCAGAAACAAAATTGTTAAGTCCTTTTGACTGATTAAAAAATAATGTTACATTGTAATTCATACTTTAGACATTATTTTATATGGGTATCCCCTGCATACTGAAAGTTCGATTTATGCCACATCCCTTTTATGAAAGACCTACATTAGTAACTGTTTTTGCTAAGGGAAAGAAATCCAAAGAGGATTTTTGCTTCTACGAAAAAAGGCAAAAAGCAAAAATAGCAGTCGGCGTTTGTTTTGCAATGAATGATTATATAGAGAGGCACCACGCAGCCGAAGTAGGGAGAGAGGCATAGCCAAGGTCCTTCCCCAGAACTACATTCAACATCTCAGCATCAAGCACCATAGCTTTGAAAAGTGTCTGTGAACATCTGTGTTTTATCTTGATTTATTTTGCGTATCTGTTAGCAAAATGCGTCCTAAGGTAATTGCTTCTTTGCTTTATGCCATTTCTTTTTATGAAAGGTTTCAAAGGAATGCTCTACTTCCAGATAGCAGGGGAATCCTGTGATACTAAATACTTATATAATGCTTACCACATGCGAGACACAGCTCTAAACACTTTGAACATATTTAGTTCTTTTAACAATCCTGTCAGGTAGATGCATTATACGTCACAAAAGAAACGGAGGCACAAACAGGTCAAATAATCTGCACAAGGTTAAATTCATGGAAAATATGTAATTTAAACTCAAAAGTTTGGCAGTAGACAACTATACCATGCTTTCACAAACGGTATGATTTTTTTTTTGTAATTTACATGACAATAGCGATTCCAGGAGGTGGGCATAGCAGACTCAAGCACACTCAAGAGACCACATGGCCATGGGGCTATAGGGGTTTCTGGAAGAAAGTAGACTACTCCAGCTCCTGTTTTAGTTCCTTCTGTCACCTTCTATTGGATACATTTTGTTTACTATTTAATTTGCATCACAACATGTTAATTTCTAGAATAAATTTATTACTGTTTCTCTGAAAGCAAAAATAATTAAGGAGAAAATAAATTAGCAAATGCCCCATTAAATAGATCAGACACTTTATGGCCTGGAGTCTTTTCTTTTTTTTAAATGAAAAAAAAAAAGCTTTTATCACTTTTATTTAAAAGCAATACACACTCATGGCTGAAAAATTAGAAAATCTCTATGTACAAAAGGGAGATGTCATCCATTACACAGCTGCCTCATGATAACCACTTTTAATATCTTAGTAACTGCCCTTTCAGACCTATGCAGACATATGCTCGTTTGAGGTGTGTGTGTGTGTGTGTGTGTGTGTGTGTGTGTGTGTGTGTATTGGCTCATATAGCTTTGAAATAGACTTTTCACACAGCAATGTTTTGAATATATTTCTGTGTCTATAAAAATTCATCAGCAACATCAGTTTTAGAGTTTAATTACTGTTCTGTTGTATTAAATACAAGAAATATGCCTCCTTTGCCCCATCCAGTTTTTCACTGTTAAAGGTGTGACAGGCGATTGTTTACTGGCAAATTTGGGACCCAGATGTTAACCACATTTCCATAACACCTCACCCCCTATCGTTCTTCCAAGGGCCTGAGCCACCTTTTGTGCTGTTACTTCTTTGCTTCAAGGGTTATTTATGTAATAGTTTGCTTTGCGACTAGAGGAGGAGCAAAATTTCATTTTGAAATGGGGAAGCGCCAAGGGAACGGGCAGAAAAGGAAACAATGGCTGGTACCACGTCCTCTCTGCATATTCTCAGTGGCCTGGGTCGAACATCTGTGCTCAGAGTTCTCCCAAAGACCCAATTGTTTTGTTTGGTTGGCTTACCTTGAGGGTTATACATCCAGCTTAGGATCTATTAATAAAATATGCCCTATCAGGCTTCCCTGGTGGCGCAGTGGTTGAGAGTCCGTCTGCCGATGCAGGGGATACGGGTTCGTGCCCCGGTCCGGGAAGATCTCACATGCTGCGGAGCGGCTGGGCCCGTGAGCCATGGCCGCTGGGCCTGCGCGTCCGGAGCCTGTGCTCCGTAACGGGAGAGGCCACAACAGTGAGAGGCCCGCGTACCACAAAAAAAAAAAAAAAAAAAAAAAAAAAAAAAATATGCCCTATCATCTTACCTTCGTTAGGACCTGGTAAAATTTGAATGTAGACTCCGGCACTCCTCACGAGCTCTGCACTGGAATCTGCCCACTTCAGTTTCCACCCCTGGCTCTGTCCTGCACAGTGAGCAGCCTCATGTACAGAGTAGAGACACCTTGGCCTCCCCTCCAGCCTAGAGGTGTCTGTATCTGCTCTGCAGTCGGCCACCCTGGGCCTGGAAGTGGGCTTGGGACCCCTGGGCAGGGAGTCACAGGGGCTGTGCTCTCTAGGAGGTGCTGAGTCAACTGAATCACTAATTATTCCCTTTTTTTTTTTTTTGGCGGTACGCGGGCCTCTCGCTATTGTGGCCTCTCCCGTTGTGGAGCACAGGCTCCGGACGCGCAGGCTCAGCGGCCATGGCTCACGGGCCCAGCCGGTCCGCGGCATGTGGGATCCTCCCGGACCGGGGCACGAACCCGTGCCCCCTGCATCGGCAGGCGGACTCTCAACCACTGCGCCACCAGGGAAGCCCCTGAATCATTACTTATTTACATCTGAGACTTTGTTAATTCCAGTATGAGTTTTGCACTACCTGCAATGAGAGAAACATGTGATGATTGAAAACCAGAATTTTGTTTTTGCCCAGAATTGCTATAGTAGCCAGTTGCATATAAAGTGTGATTACAGAAGACAACACTAAGCCCACGTGTCCTGCAACGTGCCAGAACCTTCCCTTTCCCACCAAGCCCCTTCCCCATCTAGGCTGCCTTCCTCTTTCCAGTCCCTGCTGTCAGATACACTCATTTGCACACAGTCTGGTCTGAAGCAGATCCTCGTTTTCATCTGTTTTTAAGTCTCGGCCGTGAGAAACCAGCAGCACGCCATCACCCATCTCGGGGATGAGCTCAGGTGTCCCGTGCTCTTCCCTGGCAGATAATCCAGAGCACGCATGGTTGTGCCTCACCACTCAGAAGGAGTTTTCCCAATTCACTGAGAAGAAGAAGACATGCATTGTTCAAGGGTTCTCAGTTTCAGAACTGGCTTTTACACATGTTGAACTCCTGGCCTTTTCCTCCCTTATCTGCTTACAGGTGCCAGTGTAACATGGACCATAGCCCCAGAGGAGAAACCTTGCAAAGACAGCACTCTACAGAGGCTGTTGTTTCCCTAATCTACTTTCCTAGGGCTCGGAAAGCTCAACTGAAATAGTCAGCGGGATCCACCACGTTCTAAGAGCAGTCTAGATGAGATCTAAAGGTGTTCTCTAAATTATTGTGACGTTAGGAAGCAAAAAATAAATAAATAAAAAGGAGGGATGCAGGGGTGTAACTGAAGTGTGCCTGGCACCCCTGCTTCACACGTGCTGCTATAACTGAAGTTACAGTACTCCCTAACCTTCACATCCTCCAGGGCTGCTCTTTCATCATCACGTTCCCTGCCCTTTTGATCTAATCTAGGTCAAATACACCCACCCCTCCAGCACTCTCTGGTCTCTTGCCCCTACTTGTCTTCTTAGAACTTACCACTAAATGCAGTTACAGTACCCATGTGTCCATCTGTTGACTCTCTTTCTGCCTCACTAGAATTCCGCTGGAAAGTAGTTAATCTTTGCAACTGCATCTCCAATGCCTAGAACAGTGCCTGCCAGAGTGGGCACTCAATAAATATTTGTTAAATTAATGAACAAATTACTCAGTTTTGATTAAAAACACAGCATTATTCATACATAATGGAATTCTGATGTTAATTTCCAGTTCTTTCTCACTAAGAAATGGGGACCATAAGTGACGATATACAATTATGTAATTATGTCAGTATTCTACTATAGTCTGAAGATTTCTTCTATGAATTTTTAAAAAAATCATAGGATATAGTATCAGAAACCTGTGTTCTGGCTAATTGCATGAGCAGTGAAATTTCAGTTCACCCAGGCAGCTGTCAAAGAATGGTGACTTCCTGATCAGGCCAGGTGGTCCCACCTGGACTGTGCAATCTTCTCACCTGCTTCTCCCAATAGGAAATAGGGGTAGGCATTCTCGCTGCTTCCTCAAGGTCAAAGTGAAGTACCATCCCTTCCCCACTACTGCCCCAGCAACTGCCTAAAGAAAGGAGAGAGCAGAGGCAGGGCACAGTGTAGGTGGTGAGGTTGCCAGTCCTCAGGAGGAGGGAGTGAGCAGGCAATCCAGCCATTCCCTTCCTGGACCACTCTCGGTGGTTCTGAGTCCACCACCCATGGCCCATTCTTCCTGCTTCCAGCAGAAGACAGACATGTAAGCAACACAGACATGCCACTGACCACTTCCAACTTAATTGTGGAAAAGGAGAAAAGACCAGCATTTAAGCTGCTTCCTGTCATCTAAGTAAAGCAGTGTTTTGGCTGATGGAGCACGTGCCTAGGCAGGTGTTATGATGGCTACATAGATTTAAATCTCTCTCTAATTATATGCCTTTTGTTTTTAAATTAAGAATAAAACGTTTTATATCTTAAAGAAGGCTACATAGCTTTCACCTACAAAATGGCTTTACTTTCCACACCTGGCCCTTTGCTGGCTTTGGGTTGTTCCTTAACTGGTGAAGCTGACTGACAGGTACAGCCCACTCCAAAGGAACAGCCCTCTCTCAAAGAATGGGTGATTTGTTGTAAATGTTTAGACACTCTGCTCAAAAATCAAACATCAGTCAAAAGAAACAAAATTATGATTTTGTGCCTTAGAAAGCTTTTTTTTTTTTTTTTGTAGTTCCTGCTAAAAAGAAAAATGCCACCAAAGTGCATCGAAACCAATGCAACCAATCTTGAAATCCTTGACTAACAGAGACTACATTACAGAAGAATGTATTACTGGGCGGGACTACTCAAAATAATACAGGTAACTAACGTGTGGCTGCTTTTGTTTTATTTTTATTTATCCATCAATAATAGTGAAAACTTTTCTGTATGTGTTGAATTCTTGTTCTCAGAAATATCATTTAGTAGTAGAGAATCCATAGAGATAAATGGGAGTTGTTGCACCATGTGTGTTTTTTGAAAGCACAAAAAAAAAAGATGCTGTCCTGCTGTTTCACAGAGAGGCAATAGGAAAATCAGTGAGCTAGGGCGGGTTTGCTGAGATTGGTGATGAACTGAACCACACGCCATCAGGGCTCTTGTGAAGCAATGGGGCATCATTGGGAAATGAGGTCCAGGATTGTTCCTTAGCCCTATAGCTACCTTTGCACTCTGGTGACTTTCTTATTAGGCTGTCATCATGTTAACTGCTTAATGACAGATGGCCCTTGAGTGACCTATACCTCTGCTGTGGGTCATATTGCTGAGCGGTGCCTACCCCTCATAGCCAGTTTGGTCCCATCTTCCAAGACAGGTGTGTGTAAACACAACTCTGATGATGCCAGTGCAGAGTATGTTCCAGGAAGCGTTCCCTTTAATTCCTGGCCCCAGCCAGCCCTTTACCACTGACCTGGATTAAAGGAGCTCATTTGAGGATCACCATAGGATCCAACTGGAAAAAAACACATTAGTAATGATTTTGACAGAAGCAGAGTTTGAGTTCCTGTTAATTACTATTTCACCAAACCAACTGGGACATAGGGCTGCAGTGAGAAAGAAATGATCTTCCACGTATAATGGTTTTCACACTGCATGATACTAGTAAATAACTATCATTAGCTACTGAAGTATGTACTACCCATTTTCCAGAGCCCTTTCTCTGCCAGTAAATTTGAGACCAGGAATGATCAATGAATGAGTCATCGGCATGATCACTATTGATATAGGATATGCAGATTGAAATTATTCAAAAGATTGAAATGTATAAGGAATTATTACAGATGGTGATATTACACAGATATCAGAGCTCTTCTTGCAAGAGGCCCAAAGTTCATTTCTTTGTGCCTAAATTTTATGGGTTAGAAAAAAGAAGGTACTATCCATGGGATGCCTTGGGAAAATAGAACAAGGAGGTATTGCACAATTTCCCAGGTTCTGTGCTAGGTGTTGTGGGTATAAAGATAAATAAAATATAGCCCCTGTTCTGGACAAGCTTACAGATTTAGAAGTGAGGACAGACAAGTACACACACACACACAAATCACAGCACAGTGTGATAAACACAGTAATCAAAGTGTACACCTGGTACATGATAGCACAGGGGAGTGTAGCTGGTAGGAGAGAATAGAGGTGGGGGAAGAAAATCAGTCTGCCTAAGAATCTGCAGCTTCCTAAATTAGGACTTTCATTCTCCCCTTCTTGAAAGCCATCTTCTTTCTTCTCTCATATGGAGAAATATTCAGATCATAGAGGCATAGGAAAGATAGTAACAGAAGAAGAGAGAAATGAGGGACAGCTAACTGTCTTGGAGAAAACAAGCTCATTTTAAGCTTTTCAAGGCTTTAGATACATAATTAACTACATTAGCGTTCTTGTCTCTTTAAGAAATGCTTATATTAAATTGAGGTCTGAGAGGAAGGCAGATTCCTAACTGAGCTCCTGCCCTTAATATAATTTTAAAACAGCTGCAACTCCAATCATATGTTGTTTAGCCCAGAAACATGCTGCCTTTTTCTTGGTTGTTTTCCTTTGTTCATGCATTAGTTCACAGATGCAATGTTAAGAAATACATGGCTGAAAAGATTTGATAACACTGCATGGCTCATAGCCATCTCAATCTCCCTTTTTATTGAAGAGAAATTCACATGACATAAAATTCATAATCTTAACCATTTCGAAGTGTACAATTCAGTGGCTTTTAGTACATTCACAGCATTGTGCAACCACCACCACTATCTAATTCCAGCAATTTTCATAAATCCCCCCAAAAACCCCATACCCATGAAGCACTCGTTTCCCATTCCCTCTCCCCCTCAACCCCTACCAACCTCTGAGCTGCTCTGTCTCTATGGATTCGGCTGCTCCGGATGTTTCATATAAATGGAATCATGCAATATGTGACTTTTGTGTCTGGCTTCGTTCACTCTGTGTAATGTTTTCAGGGTTTGTCTATGTTGTAGTGCGTTGTGAAACTTCATTCCTTTTTATGGATGGATCATAAAAAGATAGACCACATCTTGTTTATCCATTCATCAGCTGATGGATATTTGGATTGTTGATCTCTTTGGCTACTATGAATAGTCCTGTTGTGAAGATTCATGGACAGTGTTTTGTTCAAATACCTATTTTGGTTTTGGGGAGTAAATACCTAGGAGTGGAATTGCTGGGTCATATGGCGATTCTGTTTAACTTTTTGAGGAATCATCAAATATTCTAAAGTTGCTGCATCATTTTTTATGTCCACCAGCAACATATAAGGGTTCTAATTTCTCCATATGCTCAACATTTGTTATCTTTCTTTTCCTTAAAAAAAATTATTATAGCCACCCTAGTGGATGTAAAGTAGCATCTTATTGTCAGTCTCTTTTCATGGATTAAAAATTCATCATAGAAACCACTTCACAAAGAAACAAAAAAGCATGCTCACATCAGGTCTTAAGTTTTCTTCTTTTGTATATGAGGCTACCAGTAAATTGAGAGGAGATTTCCCTAAAATGAGCTGCAAAATAAACTTATGAGATCCTGAACAACAGAGCTGTGCTTTACTGGCTCCCATCACCCACTCCCCCTGGAGCAACCATGATCAAAGCCAAGATGATGATGACTGTTGAAATGTCACCCCCCTGAGGAATAGCCAGGTGTCCTTAGTCAGTGACTGGCAAAGAGGCATTTAAATCATTACGAGGTTTGGCTTGTTAAAAGCTCTGCTGGGGAAAAAGAAGCTGGTTTTTAAAAAACCTGATGAACATTCTTTTTTTTTATTCTCCATATGCACTGTATTTTTTAAGGAAAACGAAATACAACTAACCACGAATTCCACATCCTACTTAAAGTAATTTGTTGAGATAAAGCAATGGGTTAAGCAGCTTGGGTCTTAGGAAATTTCAGATTTCTTCCCAGCACATTTCTCATTAATAATTCAGTGTCCATTGCACACATTCCTATGACAGTCTGTCATCTTTTCTTTTATCTCTGATTGCTATAATCAACACACTACAAAAGTTATTCTTTTGCTTTGAGGAGCACTTAGTTTTGAGAACTAAAGCACATACATGCAAATGATACCCAGATAAAGCAAGGGGGAAATAGAAATTTTACTTTTTTTTTCCTTCCAATTTCTGCATCCATTTCTGCATTCTGGACTGTCTGGTACAAATATGCTCGATGAGGAATTTAGTTTCTGTTTAGGTTTGCGTCTCTTAGTGTAAACTGTACTGATGAGAGGGAAGCTGAGACTCACAGCACAGTGGGTGCCACCTGGCTGAGAGGAAGAACTAACGAAAACTGACACAAAGCTTAGGCTTGAAAGAGGCCCCGCAGCACTAGGCTGCTGAAGGTCAGTCTTCCTGGGAACCTGCATGGTTCAGACAAAGACTTGAAGGGATCTTGAAAAGAATTGGGGAGCTGGATGGAGTGATTCTTCTTTGGACTGGAAGGATTGGAAAGCCAAAGGGAGCCCAGACTAGGGATGGTGGAAAGTCCTAGAGATCCTTAAAAACCATGATGATTGAACTTTTTTTTTTTTAAACACAGTAACTGTTCAGTTCCTAAATGAAGTCAGTGAGCTTTAGGCATGCCTACATTGATTTTTGTGTCTTAAAAGTTTAGGCACCTGGCACACATCCAGGGGCCTCAGAAAAATGCAATCTTAAGTATTTCACAGAGAGACTCGAAGGTCTTCCTGATGTTCCTGGAGTTGGTGACAGGTCTGATCACCTGCCGGTCCCGACTGGCATCCCTGCTCTCCCAGGCCTATATACACTCTCCTCCCCCGGGGCCCACCAATTCTCCCGGGTACAAAGTAATCAGGGATGCGGGCGGAGCCTTTCCAAGCGGCGCAGCCGTATCTATACCCAGCGAACACCTAGATGGATTTCCAATACCGCGCCTGGCACGTTTGGGAGGGGAGGGGGCGGGGAGAGGGAGGCGGGGGGAGCCTCGGGCTCCTTCTGTGCCCCCAGGCGCGCGTCCTCCTTTCTAAAGTCGATTTTCCTCTGGGAGACGTAGTGGGCTCTGGGCACTACAAGCTGTATTAAGAGATTCGCGATGATTTTCTCAGGCCTCCGAACACTCCCTCCCTCGAAGAGCCGCCTGCGGGGTTGTAACGCAGGAGTCCCTAACGCACAGTTGCTGTCCTTCTTCCTTGTAATGTTCTCGGCGTAGGGTCAGTTTCCGCGACTCTTCAGAGTAAATCTGAGTGGGCGCCTGTGCTGGGGTCCCGCCCAAGGAAAGGAGTGGGACCGCACGAAGAACGTCACCGCGCTACCAGACCTCACAGGCACTTTGCACGGGCCATCTACGCGTCGGTCTGGAGGTAGCGTGCCCTGGGTAAGGACTTCCGCAGCGGTTCTCAGGAGCAGAGCAGGCGCGGGGGGGGGGGGGTGGAGGTGGGAGTTTGGGGTCCCGGACGACTGGACGGGAGTGGGTCCCCCAGGGTGGGGCAGCAACTGAGGGAAACGGAGATGAACTCCAGACATCCGTGCCTAGGGTCTGCTTCAGTCTTTGCTTTGGATAGAAGCAGGGTGAGATGGGACAGAATCTCCACCTTTGTTTCCCATCCACCCTTCATGAAAGCGGAGAAACTCCCCAGGTCCCCCTGAAGGGGATGGGTAAAGAGGTGCTGCAGGGGAACCACAGAAGCAGCTGCTCTAGTCGATCGGAGCTCAAAACTGGGAAGGAAAAAATGGGGCGAGGGGTGATAAGCCACCTATATCGCCTACCTCCCTCTCTTTCTCCGCCCCCCCCCCCATTTTCGTAGCTGCTGACGCGCGGGTGGTGCCTATTAATCATTCACCAGCCCACAGCCGCGGCAGTTAATGGCTGTGCCGCGCGGGGCCCTAGTCTCCCGGCACGTTCGCGTGTGCCCAGGTGCCCTGGAGCGGCGAGCGGCTGCGCGCAGGCAGCCGCTGGGCGATGCGCTCCGCCGGCGCCGGTGGAGCCGCGCTCCCTGCAGTCTCTGAGCGCTTCCCCCAGGCGCCCAGCGGCTGTGAGCTGCGGGCGGACGGCCGGGGTGCCAAGTGACAGCGCAAGCGGCGGGGGCGCCAGTAGAACTCCCCAGCCCTGGCAGCCCCATCGGCCCCCATGTTGTTCCCCAATGGCACCGCCTCCTCTCCCTCCTCTCCTAGCCCCAGCCCAGGCAGCTGTGGCGAAGGCGGCGGCAGCAGGGGCCCCGGGGCCGGAGCTGCAGACGGGATGGAGGAGCCGGGGCGAAATGCGTCCCAGAACGGGACCTTGAGCGAGGGCCAGGGCAGCGCTATCCTCATCTCTTTCATCTACTCCGTGGTGTGCCTGGTGGGGCTGTGTGGGAACTCCATGGTCATCTACGTGATCCTGCGCTACGCCAAGATGAAGACGGCCACCAACATCTACATCCTCAACCTGGCCATCGCCGATGAGCTGCTCATGCTCAGCGTGCCCTTCTTGGTCACCTCCACGTTGCTTCGCCACTGGCCCTTCGGCGCGCTGCTCTGCCGCCTCGTGCTCAGCGTGGACGCAGTCAACATGTTCACCAGCATTTACTGTCTTACTGTGCTTAGC
The DNA here is from genome assembly GCF_964270905.1 of Leucopleurus acutus. Lineage (NCBI taxonomy): Eukaryota > Metazoa > Chordata > Mammalia > Artiodactyla > Delphinidae > Leucopleurus > Leucopleurus acutus. The sequence goes on along the minus strand of NC_139142.1, from coordinate 60,249,808 downwards.
GTGGACCGCTACGTGGCCGTGGTGCACCCTATCAAGGCAGCACGCTACCGCCGGCCCACCGTGGCCAAGGTGGTGAATCTGGGCGTGTGGGTGCTATCGCTGCTCGTCATTCTGCCCATCGTGGTCTTCTCGCGCACGGCGGCCAACAGTGACGGCACGGTGGCCTGCAACATGCTCATGCCCGAGCCCGCCCAGCGCTGGCTGGTGGGCTTCGTGTTGTACACTTTTCTCATGGGCTTTCTGCTGCCCGTCGGGGCCATCTGCCTGTGTTACGTGCTCATCATCGCCAAAATGCGCATGGTGGCCCTCAAGGCCGGCTGGCAACAGCGCAAGCGCTCGGAGCGCAAGATCACCCTGATGGTGATGATGGTGGTGATGGTGTTTGTCATCTGCTGGATGCCTTTCTATGTGGTGCAGCTAGTCAACGTGTTCGCAGAGCAGGACGACGCCACGGTGAGCCAGCTGTCGGTCATCCTCGGCTATGCCAACAGCTGCGCCAACCCCATCCTCTATGGCTTCCTTTCAGACAACTTCAAGCGCTCTTTCCAGCGCATCCTTTGCCTCAGCTGGATGGACAACGCCGCCGAGGAGCCAGTCGACTACTACGCCACGGCCCTCAAGAGCCGCGCCTACAGTGTGGAGGACTTCCAGCCTGAGAACCTGGAGTCCGGCGGCGTCTTCCGTAATGGCACCTGCACGTCCCGGATCACTACTCTCTGAGCCCGGGCCAAGCAGGGGCTTCGTACCAAGAGAAGGGGAGGATGAGGAGAAAGGAGGGCCGGGTGCGAGAGGTGAAAGTATCCCAGGAGTCAGGGTGCAATGGGGAAAGTGGGGCTAGGACACTGTGTGCTTCTGGTGGAGACCCGGGAAAGGCGCGCGACAAAGGTGGAATTGGACGCTTTGCTTATAAACTGGGAAGACTAGCGGGCCCCCTTCTCCTCTTTCGCTTCTTCCTCCCCTGCGATTGCACTTCTGCATCCCTCTTCGCCCCTCCCTTGGCAATTTCGGTCTTTCTTTACGCCCCGTCCTACCGGTGCAGATCGTGAACTTATTAACGTCGCCAGCTGAGTCTGACCCTCAGCCCCGCCAGCCGTCGTTTCTGTTTAAGCTGAGCCACGGTTACCGCCACGGGTTTCCCTCGGGAAAACCCAGCTGGCCCTCAGCCGCGCCTTGCAGGGCCCCTCGCTCGCCAGATTCTGCTTGATGCCTCTAGCGGAGTCTCGAGAACCACCACTCTCCCTTTCTGCAGCCCTACTTCAAAGGAAGTCAGTCTTGAGAAGGATCTCGGCAGCTGGTCCTTTCTCCCACCCTCGGGTGAAAGGAAGGTGCGCGCTTCGCCGAGCCCCTCCGCCCCTCCCACTCCACCCAGAGCGGAGCCAGGTGCTTAGTAAAATCGGTCCCGCGCTTCGAACCCCAGGCATCCCGCAGTCCTTATCCAAAGCCCACTTTGGAGAAAAAAGGAGCTGAGAACAAGCGACTAGGGGTTTTTAAAAGATTCCGGGCTTTGGTGGGGGAGGAGGGCTTGTAATGGAAGCCCCCCTCCCGCCCGGCTCACAAACGGCTCTTTTAGTTTCAAAGACCAAGAGCTAGGCACTCCCGGGGCGCTGGTCTGCATTAGGCCAGGAAGGACGGGGCGCACTTTCCCCGGGGGCCGCCCGGGAGCTTGGCTGCAGCTCCACTAGGCTTTCTCCTTCACCCAAGCTTCTGGAGGTGCACATCCAAGAGTAACGACAGGCACCGGGCCGGGACCTCAGGTGACGTCTTCCCAGTCTCGGCCGATCCCGACCGCGTCGCCGCCACCTGCAGGTAGAGGGTGCGGCCTGCCCGACCCCTGAGGGCTGCTGCCTTTCAAGCGGTGCCTAATAGGTTATTTTCTTGCTTAACATATTTATTTATTTATTTGTGGTGTTTGAAAAAAATGTGTCTCTGCTTTCCTTTTCTCCACTTGCCTAGCCCAGGGCCTCTTCTTCAGGACACTGGCGATGGGGCGGGCGCGGAGGTAGCAGTGGGGAAGGCTCTCTCCCCAGGGTCCCGTCCAAGCCTCTCTGTGCTAGGCCCTCTTTTCTTATCCTTTCCTCTAGCCTTTCTATTTTTGCTTGTGTTCAGTGAAGTTTGGAGAGTTTTTCGTACTTTTCTTATGTAGTCTCTTGTTTGTCTTATAATAAATAAATAACGTGGGTTAGCCTTCTCCCATGCAGAGTGGAAAGTCCCGAACTCCTAGCTTTCAACATCACCCTACATATGATTTGAATATATACTATATTCAAATAATATATACTGTATTCAAATCATAATATACTCACATACTATATATATATATTTATTTATCTTGCTCCCTTATCAAGAGTACGTGAGACAACTGCCAAATACAGTCACTCACAGTGGCAGGTGTGAGACTGGCTAGAACACTTTCAGATACGAGGGTTCAAGCAGCCCTCAGACTTAGAACTCCGAAATCTGATTCAGACAGACTTTAATCGGTGCCGAGGATGCCCGTGCTTATGTCCCTGCTTCCTCTCGGTTCCAGCATAGGTGATTCTAACATACGATCTAGTTAACATCATCACTTCTTTTGAAGACATTGAAAGTAGAGTAATTTGTGTCTGTGTTTAATCTGACCACTTCATTGGAAGCCTGAGCAGGGCAAGAACCAATAATTTTACTTCTTTGTGTTTCCTGTATTGCTTTAGGATGCTGGCTTGTACATAGTAGGCACTAAATACATGTTTGTTGGTTGATTGTTTAAGTAAACCAGAGTGTATTGCAACAATCGGAGAGTTCTCAACATCTGGGGTTCTCAGGTTCCCTCACTGACATGATACACAATGGTTGAAATCACCATGGAAAAATATGTTTTGTGTATATTTGCTTCAAGAACATTGTGCTTTCCTGAAAGCAGCAACCAATAGTTAAAATGTCCCTACTGTTTTGTTTAATGAACAAATATGCTTTGGGTCATAAATTTGAAAGTTTAGATCTGTCATTTAAAAATAATGCATATTATTACTCCTTTGGAAAATAGATTTTTAATAGTTAAGAACAGTGAAATTTACAAATAAAAATCTTGATCACTGTCCTCTTTTGAGGACACAGATCTAGTGCTCTTAACCTGTTACCACTGTAATATTAACTAAATAAACAAATGTATTATGTTGCTGCAAGTTGTCTGACTTTGCCATCGGAATTTTCCTGTTTCAACAGATTACTTAAAACACACACAAATTGGCTTGGTTGCTCTTTCATAGATTTTAAGAAGAAAGATTTCGATTAGCTTTGGAATTTTTACCAAGATTGAAGTTATAATTTGATTTTTTCTGGTAAAGAAAAGTCTGTTAGTTCAAAGAGAGAGAAAAAAAAAGAAAAAAAAAACTGAGTCACTATGAATAGGAAGTACTCTATGGTTTGCTGTTGTTACCAAACTAACTAGATGATATCACAGTCTCTTACAGATTAAATTACTGTCTGCCCTCATTTATGACCTCAGACTTTGTTGTGGGAGCTAAGTAATTGCTAATTTATATCCCAGGGAAAGGTAATGGAAGGAAAAAAAAAAGTGATCACCTAAAGACGTTTCAGAGGACAATAGGTAAAGGGAATATAAAAATCAGATTTCAACATAAAAGAAGAAAGACATATTTTATGCTTTGTTCAATGATGGCCATTTCTATCCCTGGAAGAATTTAAGAAGGTACTAAAGGAGTTTTTTTTTTTTTTTTTTAACAGACCTTATTTTTTTTAGAGTGATTTTATTTTCACAGCAAAATAAGGAGAAAGGAGTATTTTCCAAGCAGTGATTCCAGAAGCAGGGTGGGGGGACTTGGCCTTCAAATACCTTCAGATGCCTTGTAACTGTAGGCTTTATAGTTCTGTACATTATCTCAGCTGGACTTGTTTTTATTACTTTTTAAAGCTATAGCAAGGTGGCAAATTGAACTCATAACTTTGATGTGCAGAGATTGGTTTTAACTAATCTGAACATAATTCCAAGCCCCTTCCAACTGGTTAGCTGGGAGGAAAAATTAATGTTCAAACATCCAACTGAGCTCATAATTTAAATAGCCATTTTCAGAAAATTTCAACTGTCTCTCAGCTGGCCTCCCTTTCCCATTTTATCATCTCTAAAATGGCTTTAGAGTGAATATTGGGAGAGACTTTGTGTCCCAATGGAGGAAGGGACGAGGTGGGGTCCTTGGAAAAGCAGCTCTGTCTGCCCTTGGCTCTCTGGGAACAGGTCATTTGTCACCTGGATGATTCCTGGTTGCAGTTTGTTGAAATCAGCAGCTTCTGGAGCCTGTGATCTGACTTCTCAGCCTGGTGAGCGCTGTGCCACAGCTCCTGTGCGCTGGAACCCTCTCAGAGTCTTCTGGGGGTTCTCATACGGCCCACCAGCCTGGGGGCTATCCCTGCCTCTGAAAGCAGTGACCTGGTCCTGCCACAGCAGGCAGCCCTGTGGTGAGCCTCTTGGCTCCGTGACCACAGGGGGTCTAGGGTAGCTCTGGACTGGTGACCCTCAGGAACTCTTCTGGCTGATAACTTTTTCTGTGGCTCTGTCTCAGGTCTTTTGCACCTCTCCTTACCTTTGTCAACCTCACTCATGAAAAACATTCCACATACCCTGCATCCGCGTTACACTAGAGGAAAAGCATAGGACTTGAGTCCTTTAGTCTTAGCCTTTAATGTGTGAAGGCAGGAAAAAGAGAATTTAGAAATCTCTAGGCAACCCCTATCCCCCCTGCCTCACCTGATTTCCAAGCCTTTCTGCACTGCCTAGAAGTTGGAAACAAGCTCTCTCTTATGCTAAGGCGATGAGCCTCACCTCGGGGTGAGAGACAGCAATGAAACATTTATGGAGGAAGGTAAAATGTATCAGTTTAATGTCCTTGCTCTCTCTCTTACTGGAGACCTCTGTGTTCTCAGAGTGGAATTTCTGAGGCCATCTTCTCCCCCCAAGAATGGCCCAAGAAAGGATCACGTTTGAAAATCTTTGACGCTTCATCCAGTTAACACTGACCATTGAAAAATGCTGAATGTATGGTTTGGGCGTGAGGAAAAAGGCAAGGAGTTCTCCTGGAAAATATTATGGAAGATACATTTTTAAAAATTGTGATATATTCCCAACATATTTTAAACAAATAATAGAGATGTTATATTTATATCAATCTTCTAAAAAGCACTTTGGTAGTAGGGTTATGTCTTGCAAATCTCACTCATTCCCTTCTCCATTCTAGCATGCCACATCAGAGAGGTTAGGTCCTTAACTATAATGATTCATAGACAGTTGCATAATTGTTATAGTAGTGTGTGCTTTAAAAACAAGGTATTGCAAAGTCTGTGCTGCTGTCTTGCTGCACCATACACCTCTGAGCCCATGAGAACCTCGTCCACATATTCAGACGGATATCTTGCTTTTCATTCAACACATTTCATTTGTTGGTGTTAAAAGAAGGCAGAGAGGTTCAACATTGTTACATGGTTTCCCAAGATGGAGGCAGGTGCCCATATAATGTTATAAGTGATAATTTACTGCTTTGCTGAATATCTGGAGACAGGGTACTGTATTGAGTGTGCTCCTGAGAGAACTGCCTTAGGGATGAGCAGATACATCCAGCTTCTGATTTCACCCATAAGGAAAAGGAAGGTGCTCCTGCAATGATGACACAGCTTGTGAACAGAAGCAACCAGTTCAAACTAAAATATCAAAACACCTGCTTGTCAAACTGTTGGGCAGAGAAAAGCATCATCTAAAAAGGAGATATAATTTTATCTAAAAGCCCTTTGGTAAAATGTTCACTTTGATGATAAACCTAACTATTGTCAAAACATATATCAAATGCAATCTTCTTGGTCTAAAGCTGGAAATATTATACTTATTTAAGGCTGAGACTACAGGCATGCTTCTAAAATTCTTTGGAATAATAATGAGCTTAAGACTCTAAAAATAAGTACCTCTTTAAGCCACACTGACTCAAGTCTTCAGTTTTGAGTGGACAAGATGTATAAAATGAAATGAGATGTGGCCATCAGCTAATGTACTATATCTGCAGTGGAATTCAACTCTACGCCCCTCCTCAGCACCTACATGCCGGGACCAGACACAGACCACAGACCTCCAGTGCTCCCAGCTTTAAAAATTTAAGAAAGATTTACTATGTATCAGACTCCATTTGGAGGAAGACTTATTATGGAGATGCCGTAGGATAGCATGTACAGAAAAAGTTCTGACTTTCACAATAATAATACCTGTATCAAAAGACAACTAATACTTCATTTAAATTTAAAGAGAGAGAGAGAAATCTGAGACAAGATAGGCAAGCACAAAAATATTTTACAATAACACATGTGACTTGTGTGACTCTTCTGGGAAAGGCTGTCCAAATATTGATGAACAGTAACTCTCAATAGTGTTCTTTGTCTCTATAACCCTCGAACAATTCATTAATCTAGCTAATATTATTAGCAGTGGCAAAATGTCTATTCAAAGTCAATAATTAAATTAAACATTCTCCTTCATGTCCAATGAGCCACTGTAACTAGCAAACTCAACCAGATGTCTGCACGTCTATTTCAAAAGCCCCTCAAGTCTCTCTATATAAAACTCAGTGTGGAATCTGAACTTAAACACACACAAGGTAATTAAGCAAAAAGGGATTTCTTAGGTAATAATTGGTGAAACAGAACGTCAGACCTCTGCCCCCCACCTCCTTTCCCTTTTAAGTTCCCATTTCCTAACTCTCCTCCCCCCAGCCTGGGACTCTTTGTTTTCTGACTTTTCCCACTTCTTCCAATAGAGCTTGTCTCAGAATTTCTTTTGATCTGTAGTTTACATCACTGACTAGGCTTCAGGTGTTATTTTCCAGAAGCAAAGCTTTTTAATAAGGACATAGTATCAGAAGGTCAGGCAGCAGTATCCTTGAAATTACATGTTTCTAAGGCAAACATTTCTTCCCAAGTGGTCTATAGCCCTGCATCAGAATCACCCAAGAACTTAAAACATGTATGTTCTCTATGCTCCACCTTACAGATTTTGATTCATTAGGTCTGGGGTGAGCCTTGGTATTTCTCAAGTACTTTAAAGTTTGAGAAGTAGCGATTTAACTGTTAAGAGCATGGAGTCAGCCATCAGCGGACTGGCTCTGCTTTCTTCATTAGGTGATACTGGGCGAGGTAATCTCCATGACGCACATTCATCTGTAAGATCGGGGTAATAATACCTCCATTATAGGGCTATTATGATGAGCTGATGCATGTCAAGCGCCAAGCCAGTCAGAACTCTTTTAGTTGTGAATGAATGAAAACCTAATTAGCTCACACAACTGAACATTCTCGAGGAAGATCTGGCTTCACAGTGTACTTGATCTGTAACTCGGTACGATCTTTTTTTTTTTCAGTCTCCTTTTCTCATCTCTGACTTTCTCAATCTTGGCTCTATTTTCAGATTGGCTACTCCTGTGTAATTACAGACAGCTGCAGAAAACTGAAACATGACATGTTTCCAGGTTCAACTTTCAGGGGAAATAGTAAAAATGATTCTCCCTAATTAGACTGTCTGAGATCATGTATTTGTTGGGAGGCATCCCTCCATGTGTCTCTCACCTTCCATGCACCCTGCTGGGTATGCCAAGAATATGAGGCACTGACGACTTTTTACCCAGATTATTTCTCAAGGTTGTGTTTGCAGCAAGCAACCTTGAGCAAGGACAAAGAGAAGGCTTGATTACTGCTTACTATAAATTGGTGGTTTTCCCAAGATCAGTGTCCCTCATCTATGACACAGACCCACTGCTGCACACCATCCATCTGGGCTCACCATGAGAATCAGGGGCAAATGGAACTAAGGCAAATCATGATGCTTACTGGCTGCACAGTTCTTTGTCCCTGACTCAGAAATCTTGTGTCTTCTGCTGGCATCAATGAAATAGCAACAGACCAATTTATTAGCTTGTAAGTAGAGTAAAATCAAATTCCAGATCCCGATAGTATCTACCACCGAATCCATTAGCCAGGCCTGGGGGTTATGGTTGGCTGGGCTTGCGTGATACCCGCTACTTTTAGAGCTGGGAGTGTCAACTCCACCCAGAAGTGGGTGGGGCAGTGGGACAGATCCCAAGAAGAAAAGTTATATACAATTACCCAGAGTAGATAATGAAGGGTATGTTATGTGGCAAAAATAAAATTAAATAAGAATCATCTACAAATGTCAGACACGGATTCAGGTGCCATATATATATGTCAGATTCTATTTTTATTAGCGTATCTGCAGAGGTAGTAGAAAATTAAAGTGATTCAGGTTTTCAAATTCTTCTATTTGATCTAGCCATATATTTAAGTATTAAATAAGTAGTAAATATTTTCATATACAAAACTTTACATCATTTCTTTAAATGTAAGAACATATGAAAGTTTAGCAAAATTTATTTATGTAGTAAAATGATAAAGAAAATCAGTGATATTATTTATTTGGGAAATTCAAAATATCTCACAAATTATACTTCTGGATTCCATAGGACGTTAAGAAAATGAATCACCCTGTGCATCAGATTCTGCATCTTTAAAATGACTGATTAGACATCAGTCCAGATTAGTAACAATTTATTACATTCCCATAAGATTAATATTTTAAAATAAGGTTATAAAGGCATTTTTATGTTATATAGAGCGTACAGTTAAGCATATTGAGATGGCACTGAGATCAGGAACACATATGAACAACATGAAGTGATATACAAAGATTTGTAGATCAGGTACTAAAATATGGCTCAAGCTATATCTTATCATCAGCAATTGGGAAAATGTTTGCTGTAAATACAGTTTTAAGTAATAGAAATAAGATAGCCCACGGCAGCCAGAAGCAGGTACCAGTGATTAGTAAAATAATATCCAGATATTTGGATTTCCTTCTGTTTTACCGTAGCTTACAAATACCTCTGTGTGCCACTTATTTGGGGCCTGAAATATCATCACAAAGATAACCAACTCCCATGAATTAGACTGACAGTTTCAGTTCCCCTAGATTTTATAGCAGTTACATAAAACTGTCAGTAACCAGAGTTTATAATATAGCAGAAGGGCAGGCAGGGAAGAAAAGAGAAGTCATATTTATTCAGTATCTACTTTGTAAGTGATACATTTTGCCAGATGCTTTTACGTGCTATCTCATTTGGCCTTCACCAAAATTCCTATGAACTAGAACTCTCTATTCCTCTTACAAAGCAAGGAAAGAGAGAAAAACACATGAAAAACATAAACCCCCCCCCCCACACTTTTCTAGCATGCTAAAGCTGGTAGTTGACAGAACCAGGACTAAAAGGCACACCTGTTGGCTCCAACATGATCCTTCTACCCTATAGTTAAAGTCTTTTTAAATGGCACGCAGATTCCATTCCACAAACTACACAGAAATGGGAAAAGTCTGACTAGCGCCTCAAGCTTTACAAACCGTAGTGACCAAAATCAGATCAACACGCTACTCACGGTCCATACCTAAGGAAAAAACATGAAATAAATTATTGGTGAATACTAAAGAAACTGTAATATTCCTCACAGAGACAATCAGTTTGTCTACAAGAAACACCAGTTTTGGGCTTCCCTGGTGGCGCAATGGTTGAGGGTCCACCTGCCAATGCAGGGGACACGGGTTCGTGCCCCGGTCCGGGAAGATCCCACATGCCGCGGAGCGGCTGGGCCCATGAGCCATGGCCGCTGAGCCGGTGCGTCCGGAGCCTGTGCTCCGCAACGGGAGAGGCCACAACAGTGAGAGGCCCGTGTACCGCAAAAAAAAAAAAAAGAAAAAGAAAAACCAGTTTCACCTCTAAGTCGAATGCGGCCGTGTCAAGAACCGCTCCAGACAGGAGACGCCGTAGCACAGTGACTAAGAGGGTGGGGTTAGAAATCAGAACGCCTAGTTTAGAATCCTGGCTTTGAAAATCACTATGTCACTATGGGCAGGTTATTTACCCACTCATTCTTCATATATCTTAATTAAAAAATAAGAATAAAAATAATTTCTACCCCATAATGTTAGCAAAGTGACAGTAAGTCTTTTCAGCATTTTTTATGTACTTCAATAATCCTTTTCATTTATATAACTATCAGAGACATAGCGATAGTTCAAGAACAAGGAAAACCAGAAACAGTTTTCTTTTCACTTATGAAGATACAGTAAACATGTTTCAATTATTAGGAATTAAATAATTAAGAAACATTAAAATAATGATCAGACACTACAACTTTAATGGCCATTAGAACGGGACAAAACCCCAGAGTTTAGAAGGCAAAATTCTAGATGAGCAACATTAATTCAGTCCCATAAACTACTATAAACAGCTTTTAGGACATTAGTAACAGTTGGGATTTTTTTTCCCTCTCTATTTAAACTAGTAAGTTGTTCTGCCGTAACAATAGTGTAAAGTGATTGAAAAGCATTAAACTAAATCGTTGTACCTAGTACTCTGCCAATTCAGAGGTCGTGTCACTTGGCAGGATACCAATTAAACAGAATACCCTGAGTTAGTCAAATGAATAGAGTCTAGTTAAGGAGAGATGAGAAACTCAGAAAAAAAAATTCTTCCCAAATATTAAAAACTGATTTATTAAAATAGAAAACAATTTATTTGCTTATACTTTTTTCTTGTAAATTATCTCAAATCCATGAGCAGGAGGAGTAGTATGCAAAACAAAGAGGTAAATATGCAAAGCACGATTTCAAAGGGCTGTGGACTCTTTTAAGCTGGGGTCTGCCAAGGTTTTTTGCTCTTTTTGTTTTTTTTAATGAGTGCTCTCTCACCTGCAGCCGCATCGCTCACCCCATTTGCAAACCAAGGCTGGGTCTAAAAGAATAAAATTGATTGCATCCATTCCTCTGAGAGTTAATCCTTTTCCTATGGCAATATCTTCTCCAAAGTGAGAATCTCTAGAATCATCACCACCAATATCCGGTTACATCCCATTTCAAAATGAAATAAAACCGACTCCACTCTAACTTAAATATACATTCAAGTTTTCCAATTCCCCCCCGCCCCCGACAAAAGCACAGGGGAAACCAAGGGGAAGCATTTGGCAAGCCAAGTGATGGGGTTTTGCAAAGATGGTGAACAGTATGAGGAGGACGAAGGTCAACCAGGATTTGCTTGGGCAAGAACTAGTTCTTGCTCTCTCTTCCTAAAGCACTGAAGGCAGGAACGTGATTTCCCAGTTGTATTCCATTAGTCAGTCTACAGACTCCCTATGGGTTATTCATCTTCGATTCCTCAGTGCATCTGAGTGCTTTCCTCAGTGCATACCCTGTCATCTGAAAGGTCACAGTACCCAGCAGTTAGCAGCAGGAACTGTGGAGCTCGGCCACTTAATAGTTCAGGTAAATGACTTCATATTGTCTCCTTAGCTTTAGTTTCCTCATCTGTAAAATAGGGGAAATAGTAGAACCTACATCATAGGGTTGTTATGAAGGTTAAATAAGTTAATATTTATAAAGTATTCAGAAAAATACTTGGCACATGGTGAGTTTTCTAACATTCAGCAAAATACCATTACATTAAATTGATGGATTTATTAAGACAAGGCAAAGCCTTGAAGTCATTGATTTTGGTGCTGGGGCCATTACTTACAGCTTGAGTGTTTCTCTCCCTGCCCTTAGTCTTCTGGAGTCTTCCCCACATAAGCATCTCACTCTCGTAGGCCAACTAATTTTTCTAAAGTACAAGTTGTTATTGACTTACTGTGAATTCCTTAATCCTAAGTGTGTTGGCTTTCTAATGGGAGATAATAACAATGGTTCCTTAACCTGGATGCACATCAAACACACTTAGGAAGACTTTTAAAAACATATAATCCTAATGCCTAGCTTAGGAAACTCTTGAAAATACAGCGAAAGCATCATTTGGAAACAAGGTTTCCACAGGATTCTGATACAGGTGGTTTCACTAACTGGTATTGAATCTCAACTATAGATTTAAAAGACTTCATAAAGAAAAGCATTGCATTTCTAGTGAAGAAATTTTGAGTGCTATGATTAGTCTATTAGTGGTGGAGATGTATTTTGCAGTATGGGACCTTCTTTGGTCCTTCAAATTGCACCATACCACCATCAGAATTGCCTGGCACTCCAGTAGCTCTTCAGAAGCCTTCTGTAAATCTCCTAAGTACAAGAGTATTGTTGTCAACCCCTCTTTTACTGGTATCATTTTCAAGGGTGATGGAAAATATTCATCCTGACATTCTTATTCTTTGATATTCTTCCTGCAAGACACTTCTCTTCATGGGAACCAGATCTTGTAAATGTGTAAGTTTCTGTAGCTTTCCTTTCCATATCCTTTAATACTCCCTCGAGTCCTGGTTCATGCCCCATCAGTTATTTAAATTAAAAAAAGAGCATAGATGGCGAGGAGTAAGACGTGGAGATCACCATCCCCCCCACAAATATATCAGAAATACATCTACATGTGGATCAGCTCCTACAGAACACCTACTGAATGCTGGCAGAAGACCTCAGACTTCCCAAAAGAACAGACGCTCTCAGGCGACCTACACGCAAAGGCGGGGCCAATCCAAAACTGAACCCCAGGAGCTTGCGAACAAGGAAGAGAAAGGGAAATCTCTCCCAACAGCCTCAGGAGCAGTGGATTAAATCTCCACAGTCAACTTGATGTACGCTGCATCTGTGGAATACCTGAATAGACAGCGAATCATCCCAAAATTGAGGCGGTGGACTTTGGGAGCAACTGTAGATTTGGATTTTGCTGTATGAGACTGATGGGTTTCTGGTTTTATGTTTATCATAGTTTAGTATTTAGAGTTTATTATCATTGGTAGATTTATTGATTGATTTGGTTGCTCTCTTCCTTTTTTTTGTTATATATATATATTTTTTGTCCTTTTTCTCTTCTGCTGAGTGTGTCTGTGTATGCTTCTTTGTATGATTTTGTCTGTATACCTTTGCTTTTACCATTTGTCCTAGGGGTCTACCTGTCCTTTTTTTTTTTTTAAATATAGTTTTTAGTGCTTGTTATCATAGGTGGATTTGTTGGTTTGGTTGCTCTCTTCTTTCTTTTTTCTTATTACTTTAAAATTTTTTTAATTTTAATAATTACAAAAAGTTATTTTAGTAATTTTTTTTCTTTTTCTCTTTCTCTCTCTCTCTTTCTTTCTTTTTTTCTCCCTTTTCTTCTGAGCCGTGTGCTGATGGTCTTGGTGCTCCAGCCAGGGGTCAGGCCAGGGCCTCTGAGGTGGGAGAGCCGAGTTCAGGACATTGATCCACCAGAGACCTCCCAGCTCCACGTAATATCAAACGGCAAAAGTTCTCCCAGAGATTTCCATCTCAACACTAAGACACAGCTCCACTCAACGACCAGCAAGTCACAGTGCTGGACACCCTATGCCAAACAACAAGCAAGACAGGAACACAAACCAACGCATTAGCAGACAGTCTGCCTAAAATCATAATACTGTCACAGACACCCTAAAACACACCACCGGACGTGGTGCTCGCCAACAGAAAGACAAGATCCAGCCTCATCCACCAGAACACAGGCACCAGTCCCCTCCACCAGGAAGCCTACACAACCCACTAAACCAACCTTAGCCACTGGGGGCAGACACCAAAAACAACGGGAACTACAAACCAGCAACCTGCGAAAAGGAGACCCCAAACACAGTAAGTTAAACAAAATGAGAAGACAAAAAACACAGGGCAGATGAAGCAGCAAGGTAAAAACCCACCAGACCAAACAAATGAAGAGGAAATAGGCAGTCTACCTGAAAAAGAATTCAGAGTAATGATAGTAAAGATGATCCAAAGTCTTGGAAATAGAATGGAGAAAATACAAGAAACGTTTAATGAAGACTTAGAAGAACTAAAGAGCAAAGAAACAATGATGAACAACACAATAAATGAAATTAAAAATTCTCTAGAAGGAATCAACAGCAGAATAACTGAGGCAGAAGAACGGATAAGTTACCTGGAAGATAAAATAGTGGAAATTACTACTGCAGAGCAGAATAAAGACAAAAGAATGAAAAGAATTGAGGACAGTCTTAGAGACTTCTGGGACAATATTAAATGCACCAACTTTCGAATTATATGGGTCCCAGAAGAAGAAGAGAAAAAGAAAGGGACTGAGAAAATATTTGAAGAGATTGTAGTTGAAAACTCCCCTAATATTGGAAAGGAAACAGTCGACCAAGTATAGGAAGTGCAGAGAGTCCCATACAGGATAAATACAGGGAGAAACATGCCAAGACACATATTAATCAAACTATCAAAAATTAAACACAAAGAAAAAAATAATAAAAGCAGCAAGGGAAAAAGAGCAATAACATACAAGGGAATCCCCATAAGGTTAACAGCTGATCTTCCAGCAGAAACTCTGCAAGCCAGAAGGGCAAGACATAGTTAGTGATGAAAGGGAAAAAATTACAACCAAGATTACTCTACCCAGCAAGGATCTCATTCAGATTTGACAGAGAAACTAAAACCTTTACAGATAAGCAAAAGCTAAGAGAATTCAGCACCACCAAACCAGCTTTACAACAAATGCTAAAGGAACTTCTTTAGGCAGGAAAAACAAGAGGAGGAAAAGACCTACAATAACAAACCCAAAACAATTAAGAAAATGGTAATAGGAACATACATATCGATAATTACCTTAAATATAAATGGATTAAATGCTCCCACTAAAAGACATAGATTGGCTGAATGGATACAAAAGCAAGACCCATATATATGCTGTATACAAGAGACTCACTTCAGACCTAGGGAAACATACAGACTTAAAGTGAGGGGATGGAAAAAGATATACATGCAAATGGAAATCAAAGGAAAGCTGGAGTAGCAATTCTCAGACAAAATAGACTTTAAAATAAAGACTATTACAAGAGACAAAGGAGGACACTACAAAATGATGAAGGGATCAATCCAAGAAGAAGATATAACAATTGTAAATATTTATAGACCCAACACAGGAGCACCTCAATACATTAGGCAAATGCTAACAGCTATAAAGGGGGAAATTGACAGTAACACAATCATAGTAGGGGACTTTAACACCCCACTTTCACCAATGGACAGATCATCCAAAATGAAAATAAATAAGGAAACACAAGCTTTAAATGATACATTAAACAAGATGGACTTAATTGATATTTATAGGACATTCCACCCAAAAATAACAGAATACACTTTCTTCTCAAGTGCTCATGGAACATTCTCCAGGATAGATCATATCTTGGGTCACAAATCAAGCTGGTGAATTTAAGAAAATTGAAATCGTATCAAGTGTCTTTTCTGACCACAATGTTATGAGACTAGATACCAATTACAGGAATAAAATCTGTAAAAAATACAAATACATGGAGGCTAAACAATACACTACCAAATAACCAAGAGATCACTGAAGAAATCAAAGAGGAAATCAAAAAATACCTAGAAACAAATGACAATGAAAACACGATGACCAAAACCTATGAGATGCAGCAAAAGCAGTTCTAAGAGGGAAGTTTGTAGCAATACAATCCTACCTCAAGAAACAAGAAACATCTCAAATAAACAACCTAACTTACACCTATAGCAATTAGAGAAAGAAGAACAAAAAAACCCCAGAGTTAGCAGAAGGATCATAAACATCATATCAGAAATAAATGAAAAAGAAATGAAGGAAACAATAGCAAAGATCAATAAAACTAAAATCTGGTTCTTTGAGAAGATAAACAAAATTGATAAAATATTAGCCAGACTCATCAAGAAAAAAAGGGAGAAGAATTAGAAATGAAAAAGAAGTAACAACTGACACTGCAGAAGGATCATGAGAGATGACTACAAGCAACTCTATGCCAATAAAATAGACAACCTGGAAGCAATGGACAAATTCTTAGAAAAGCACGCCCTTCCTAGACTGAACCAGGAAGAAATAGAAAATCAAAACAGACCAATCACAGGCACTGAAATTGAGACTGTGATTAAAAATCTTCCAACAAACAAAATCCCAGGACCAGATGGCATCACAGGTGAATTCTATCAAACATTTAGAGAAGAGCTAACACCTATCCTTCTCAAACTCTTCCAAAATACGGCAGAGGAAGGAACACTCCCAAACTCATTCTACAAGGCCACCATCACCCTGATACCAAAACCAGACAAAGATGTCACAAAGAAAGAAAACTACAAGCCAATATCACTGATGAACATAGATTCAAAAATCCTCAACAAAATACTAGCAAACAGAATCCAACAGCACATTAGAAGGATCATACACCATGATCAAGTTGGATTTATCCCAGGAATGCAAAGATTCTTCAGTATACGCAGACCAATCAATGTGATAAACCATATTAACAAATTGAAGGAGAAAAACCATATAATCATCTCAATAGATGCAGAAAAAGCTTTTGACAAAATTGAACACCCATTTATGATAAAAACCCTCCAGAAAGTAGGCATAGAGGGAACTTACCTCAACATAACAAAGGCCATATATGAAAAACCCACAGCAAACATCATGCTCAATGGTGAAAAACTGAAACCATTTCCTCTAAGATCAGGAACAAGACAAGGTTGCCCACCCTCACCCCTATTATTCAACATAGTTTTGGAAATTTTAGCCACAGAAATCAGAGAAGAAATAAAAGGAATCCAAATCAGAAAAGGAGAAGTAAATCTGTCACTGTTTGCAGATGACATGATACTATACATAGAGAATCCTAAAGATGCTACCAGAAAACTACTAGAGCTAATCAGTGAATTTGTTAAAGTAGCAGGATACAAAATTAATGCACAGAAATATTTTGCAATCCTATAAACTAATGATGAAAAATCTAAAAGAGAAATTAAGGAAACACTCATATTTACCATTGCAACAAAAAGAATAAAATACCTAGGAATAAACCTACCTAAGGAGACAAAAGCCTGTATGCAGAGAACTATAAGACACTGATGAAAGAAATTAAAGATGATAGAAACAGATGGAGAGATATACTATGTTCTTGGATTGGAAGAAACAACATTGTGAAAATGACTATACTACCCAAAGCAATCTACAGATTCAGTGCAATCCCTATCAAACTACCAATGGCATTTTTCACAGAACTAGAACAAAAAATTTCACAATTTGTATGGAAACACAAAAGACCCTGAATAGCCAAAGCACTCTTGAGAAGGAAAAACAGAGCTGGAGGAATCAGGCCCCTGGATTTCAAACTATACTCCAAAGCTACAGTAATCAAGACAGTAATGGTACTGGCACAAAAACAGAAATATAGATCAATGGAACAGGATAAAAAGCCCAGAGATAAACCCATGCACATATGGTCACCTTATCTTTGATAAAGGGGTAAGAATATACAATGGAGAAAAGACAGCCTCTTCAGTAAGTGGTGCTGGGAAAACTGGCCAGCTACATGTAAAAGAATGAAATTAGAACACTTCCTAACACCATACACAAAAAAAACCTCAAAATGGATTAAAGACCTAAATGTAGACACTATAAAACTCTTAGAGGAAAACATAGGCAGAATAATGTATGATATAAATCACAGCGAGATCCTTTTTGACCCACTTCCTAGAGAAATGGAAATAAAAACAAAAATAAGCAAATGGGACCCACTGAAACTTAAAAGCTTTTGCACAGTAAAGGAAACCATAAACAAGACGAAAAGAGAACCCTCAGAATGGGAGAAAATATTTGCAAATGAAGCAACTGACAAAGCATTAATCTCCAAAATTTACAAGCAGTTCATGCAGCCCAATATCAAAAAAACAAACAACCCAATCCAAAAATGGGCAGAAGACCTAAATAGACATTTCTCCAAAAAAGATATACAGATTGCCAACAAACATGAAAGGATGCTCAACATCATTAATCATTAGAGAAATGCAAATCAAAACTACAATGAGATATCATCTCACACTGGTCAGAATGGCCATCATCAAAAAATCTACAAACAATAAATGCTGGAGAGGGTGTAGAGAAAAGGGAACCCTCTTGCACTGTTGGTGGGAATGTAAATTGATATAGCCACTATGGAGAACAGTATGGAAGTTCCTTAAAAAACCAAAAGTAGAACTACCATACGACCCAGCAATCCCACTACTGGGCATATACCCTGGGAAAACCATAATTCAAAAAGAGTCATGTACCAAAATGTTCATTGCTGCTCTATTTACAATAGCCTGGACATGGAAGCAACCTACGTGTCCATCATCAGATGAATGGATAAAGAAGATGTGGCACCTATATACAATGGAATATTATTCATCCATAAAAAACACGAAATGGAGTTATTTGTAGTGAGGTGGATGGACCTAGAGTCTGTCATACAGAGTGAAGTAAGTCAGAAAGAGAAAGACATATACCGTATGCTAACACATATGTATGGAATCTAAGAAAAAAAAAAGGTCATGAAGAACCTAGGGGCAAGATGGGAATAAAGACACAGACCTACTAGAGAATGGACTTGAGGATATGGGGAGGGGGAAGGGAAAGCTGTGACAAAGTGAGAGTGGCAAGGACATATATACACTACCAAACGTAAAATACATAGCTATTGGGAAGCAGCCGCATAGCACACGGAGATCAGCTCGGTGCTTTGTGACCACCTAGAGGGGTGGGATAGGGAGGGTGGGAGGGAGGGAGATGCAAGAGGGAAGAGATATGGGAACATATGTATATGTATAACTGATTCACTTTGTTATAAAGCAGAAACTAACACACCATTGTAAAGCAATTATATTCCAATAAAGATGTTAAAAAAAAAAAGAGTCATGTACCACAATGTTCATTGCAGCCTTATATACAATAGCCAGGACATGGAAGCAACCTAAGTGTCCATCGACAGATGAATGGATAAAGAAGATGTGGCACATATACAGAATGGAATATTACTGAGCCATAAAAAGAAATGACATTGAGTTATTTGTAGTGAGGTGGATGGACCTAGAGACTGTCATACAGAGTGAAGTAAGTCAGAAAGGGAAAAATAAGTACCGTATGCTAACATATATATATGGAATCTAAAAAAAAAAAAAGTTCTGAGGCAGAAGTAGGGAATTCAGAGGTAGGGAATGGACTTGAAGACACGGGGAGGGGGAAGGTAAGCTGGGATGAAGTGAGAGAGTGGCATGGACATGTATACACTACCAAATGTAAAACAGATGGCTAGTGGGAAGCAGCCGCATAGCACAGGGAGATGAGCTTGGTGCTTTGTGATCACCTAGGCGGGTGGGATAGGAACGGTGCGAGGGAGACGCATGAGGGAAGAGATATATGGATATATGTATTTGTATAGCTGATTCACTTTGTTATAAGGCAGAAACTAAACTAACACACCATTGTAACGCAATTATACTCCAATAAAGATTTTTTTTTTAAAAAAAGAGTACATAATATTCTTGATCATAACCTGTTCCACTGCATCTTTTTCTAGTTCTCTCATGTGATTAGCATATGGAATACAAAAGCCCTGAGCGAAAGGACAGTATGTTTCTTCAATATTTTAGCTCATTAACCATTATTAAAATGGAGACTATGCTGGGTCCTGAGGAGGTTGTGATTGTGACTGGTGGAAACAGTATGGTGGTGATGACAGTGACTATTATCTCCATTATCCTTATTATGACCTCCTTGCTATAGTTGAAGCAGCTTCAAAGAAGTGGTTTATTAGCGTTCAGATAAGAAATCATAGGGTCTCACTTGATAGTTAAAGGAGCGTTTAAAAAAATGAAATGAAGGACTAACGACTTGGAAAAAAAACAAATGACAGATATGACTATAAAGGGAGAGTGTAGAGGTTTACATTTAATATACCAAAACAATCTTTAGCCAAGGTATAAAAGCATAGTAGCACAACAGCCAAGAATAACTCAAAGAAATGTATTGTTTCATTTGTTTCCCATAAGCTGCGTAAAACTAGAAAAAATAAATATTCATCAATAATTTGAAACAGAAGACATTTTGCAAAGAACTTTCTAGGAATAGGAAAAACTTTTTTTTTGGTCAAAGGTATTACAGAAGGAAAACCAATGCTTAAGAGTCCAGTTTCATTGAATTTATTTGTCCTAGTGTTTAGTAACACATAATAAGATTTTTTAGTACTGGGAATAGTTTTTTTTCCCAAAACTCACACCTATTTACTCCCATTTACTTTCATATTTTATCACCACTTGAAAGCTATGTCTGAGTTAGAAAACACATATTTTAATAGTATGTCCAGTAAGTTAAAGACTCAAATAATATTCTTAGAAATCAAAGATTAGTGATAACATGACTTTGTAAATAGCCTGATTCTGCATCTTTGTTTCAACTGCTTGTCCCCAATAATGTTTTATTTCTTTTACAAAAATGGCAAATTTTACATAGCAAAATTGCAATTGTGTATCCTTAAATTAGTATCATTTGAAACGATTGTATTCACTTTATTTCCTCACTGGAGTAATGTGCTATATGTGGATTAACATCCCTAGACAAGTAATATTGGTTAATAATACTATGCATAGCTGAGGTGTTATGAGGAAAAGTTCTGTAAAAGTGTTTTTCTTTTACCTTGGGATTTGCCTTTTTAATGAAACCAGCATGAGTCATCATCTATATTGGCCAGAAAAGGCCTGTCCTTGTTCTTTAGGGTGGAATATCACTTGTCCTGTTTATAGTACTCAGTCAGCAATTCTTTGGCATGAAAATGAGATGTTGAGAAATACACATTTATTTCATATATTAAGCGAGATATTTGGCAGGACCTAGTGTTGTTACATTTATTGAGCAAATTCTCTATAGGATCTGGTTTTTACAAGGGCACATGAGTCTTTAGGTTATCATGAAAACTTGCTCTAAATTTCGTGAATTGTGTAATTAATGACTGACAGATTAGCTGATTTACTCTTTGGTTGAAGGAAAACGAAATTAAAAATTTACTCAAGTTTTCTAGATTCCCATTTCTAGAATTTATTTTCCATCTCAGTGTCCAGAGTTAGAGAAAATGATTAGTCAAAGTTATAAATAAAAGAAAGTATTAGCATAATTTATGGAAAAATATATAATAATACTCTTTGTGTTAAACAATGACAGAAAATAATCTAGAATTGTATTTAAATGACTCAATATATTTAAGTTTAAATCTTAACATTTAAGTTTTAATCTGAGGCAGACAAAATCACCCTGTGGCATATTTGTCTATGATTTAATTAGAAGCCCCTCCACTTTTAGTATTAGCTACTGTCACTGCCTTTGAAGGGCTTTTCTTTTTTTAAGAGTGGGTCTTGACCTATAAAGGATTAGTATTACAGTTGCTAAGTTAGTATGTGAAAACGGAGATTGAAGTAAATGCAGTGGCTTCTAAAATTTTATTGAATTCTAGACCTTTTTTGAGTTTAAATTTAAAAGAAAGCCAATCTTATTTTGTGGATGAGTGGAGAAATTTCCATCCACGTGGCATCAAATGCTTTGACAAACACAGAAATGCAAAGATGATACAGTTGTTAGTGAAAAAATACTAGCTTTTACTGTGTAAGCCAATATTAATTTTCTCATTCACACGAGAAATATTTTTAGTTGCCTAGAACCTTGAACAAGACAGGTAAGTTCCCCACTTTCATGGAATTTATATTCAAGTGGGATGAGACAGACAATAAACAAATATAAATTTATTAAGAGCTATTGTGAGGATAAAACAAGGTGATATGAGATAGAGCTTCTGGGAGACTAAAATCGACCTGTCAGAAAATGCACTTCTGAGGGGCTGCTGTTTAAGGTGAGACTTAAATGTCATGTAGGAGATTGAAGGAAAGGGCATTCCCAGCTGAGGGCCTAATATGGGAATGATGTATTCGGGGAACACACTGGCGATTGAGCAGAAGAGGATGAGCAGGAAAGAAGTGGCCAGTGAGGAAGGAGGAGAATCAGGAGAGGAAAGTATCTCTGTGAAGATCAGTGGTCACCCATGCCAAATGCTTATGAGAAGCCTAGTAAGATATGGATGACCAAGTGACCACTACATCTGATAGAACGTCCATTGTTGCTGACCTAATGTAGCACAGTTTCAGAGGAATGGGAATAAAGACCCATTGGAGCGGGCTGAGGAAGCAAAGGAATGAAGAGCAAATGGAGACAACAACTTCAGTCAACCCTTCTGGAATGTTTTTTCTCCAAAGGGGAGCTGAGAAATATGGCAGGATCTAGAGGAAGGAATCAAGAGAACGTGTTTACACTAGTGGGAATGATTAAGTTCAGAAGGATAAACCGATGAAAAGAAGGAATATAGCAGGAAGAGAGTCCTGGAGTAGCAAAGGCGCAGGCTGGAGAGCATGTGCCCAAGTCCTGGCTTTGGTGGAAGCCAGCATGCTCATCTCTTACAAAGGCAGGCATGAGAAAATGGGTGCACAGAGGGTGGGCTGCATCTCAGAATAGAGATGGACGGTAGGAAAATTGTGACATAGCCTCATCTCGGAGAGTGGGAAGTGAGCAGCCATTAAAGTATAGAGATAACCAAGCAGTACTGAATACCTGGTATGGATGTGTGATCATGAGTTTAAACTGGAATTGGTCAGCAGAAAGTACATGCTTTTCTGCAGACTTGTTCAGCTGCCAGTGTGGAATAAGAGCTAGTGGGACAACCAGAGTTAGAGTTTTTTGGGGGGAAAGTGAAATGGAAGAAAAAGGGGGCAAGAGAGTTAACTTTCTTAAAGTACACAGATATAGTATGATATAGTTGAATAAGGAATAAAGAAAAATTAGAGAGATCATGAAGAACGAACAAAAGTAAAGGTTGATAATTTGGAGAACTTGGTGTGATCAAAGCACAGCCTGAGTGGGAATGAGAGAGAATGAAGGGCAGTAAGGTTAAAGAACTGTATACAGACAACCGGGGGACAGTACAGTTGTCAGTGATAACAAGGTCCAGGGTACACCTGCAGGAGTAGGTAACGTTGTAAGATGGGGAAAAGGGCACTGAAGGTGAGGAGGGTCTAGGAGCTGTGCAGCCGTGTGAGTGATGGGTTTTTCCCAAGGATATTGAAGACACCAATAAAAATGATAGCTAGAGGAGTAGAGGAGATGGCAGAGATTCACATACTGAAATCTTCTATGAATAAATGAAGTGACCAGGAGGTTAGTAGATGGCAGCTACAAGAAAGGTGAGATAGTCTGACATGAACTGCAAAGATGGCTGAAGGTTTCAAGGAGGGAGAAGTTACACAAAAGCACAAAGAGAACAGAGACACCAACCTCACTGCTGAATCCCAAGGGTTATCTGTATTAATGACCAAATTATTCTCTTTTACCTAAATAAGTGGTATCATGTGGACAACATAATACCTGTCCCATCAACAGCCATAGGTAGAAAGGGATAGGATTCATTAGAGTTTAACCCTCATGTTTCATTTTTATTCTATTACATAAAGATATTTAACCTCACCCATGCACAGAGGTACTCTAGAGGATAACTAGCTATTAAACATAGAAGTGTGTGAAATTATAATATATGCAACTCTATTATTCATTTTAAGATTTGTCTTGTATGAAATCAACTTTGACATCGTAGAATATTTCACTGGAGGGGATGGAGAATTGTGATATAATGACTAGAAAATACAAGAGTAGGAAGAAGTTGTATTCTCATAGGTAATAAGATTGCATATTTACAATTTCCTTTTCCTTCTCAAACTGTGAGCATAATAACTTAACACTAAAGAATGAACCTTCTCTTTGGCTGCGTGAAGCTAATAACGCAAAATAATCAGCATATCTGGGGTACACTTTACAGGAACAACTTATAATTCACACTTCTTCCAGTTCTTTTGACAAATGTATTGGCTCTGTTGACACCCTATGATAGATCCATTTCTATCTGTCTTTTTAAATTATGTATCTCACAAGGAGGATAAGCAGAAAACATATTATACAACATAACTGTTTGTTTCTTCATTTCACGTTCATGGTTGCTTGAGCCACAGATTACATACGATTCAAACCAGTAACATATATCTGTGCCTGACAGAGGACATTTCTCATCTTTTGAGTCTGGGTTGCATCTTCAGCAGCAGGTGTTGTGAATCTAAGTGAAATGGATCAAGCTTCTAAATTCACTTCTCAAGTTCAGCATACTTCAGAGTGTCTCATGGGACCAGAAATAAAAGCAACAGCTTTGTCTTTCTATTCTAAACCATGAAAGTCTAGCTTACTTGCAGACGCTATAAGCTTGGATAACTCATTTTAATGTGATGCTTCTCCTTTTGATCAGAGGCCAGCTACCTGGCTCACCTTTCCTGTCCTTTGCCCCAACCCTTTCCTCTGCACACATTTGATCCTGTTGGATCACAGCAGTAATGGCAGCAAAACCCCAAGTGACTGTTCATACTGTTCATACTGTTCGCCTTTCCTGGTGCTTGGAATGCTCTTAGTGTCTTCAGCCTCTGGAACGTTTCAACACATCCTTCAATGTTCAGGTAAAGCGTCGCCTTCCTTATGAAGCCTTTCCAGTCTACTGCATTCACCTCTCTCCCAGTTAGTCATTCCCTCGCCTTTCTTTCTATGTGCATTTGAACAACAGTTACTGTTAGGGTGGCCATAAAACACATTGTACAAACCAGGGCATTTTTGAGAGAAAAGGGGTCCATTGTTAATAATTACCCTGGGACACCAGGCATAAACTATGACCGTCCTGGCTAACCAGGATGTGTGGTCACATTACAGCATTTATGGCATTGCACCGTGGAACCATCCTCTTCGTGCAATCAGACTGTGAGGGCAAGACTGTTTTGCACCTCATGCAATGGCCAGTGAAATTTAAATACTTAGTGGATATCTACTGCCTTACTTCTTACCTTACTACTTCTTACCTTACTACTTACCTTCTCTAATGCAGGTGTCTTTAGGGAATCACCGTGCCACGTTCTTTGTACTCTTCTAATCCTCACCCATGTCATTTGGATGGAGCTGAACCTACCCCCTCCCCACCCTTTGCTCCCTGTGGATAAGGGCATGACTCAGGTTCCATGGGTCAAAGTGACACAAGTCACTGGCCAGCCCCTACTGTCAGTGATTGGTTCAGATCTGCACATGGTGGTCTAATTAGAGCCAATCTTATGGGCTTTGTTCATACTGCGAAGGGGAATCTCAATTTCCACTTTGGTTTCTATACTGTGACCCTGGAACTGCCAGGGGATCCCTCACCTCTAAGGAGAACTACTCATGAGAATGCAGGGAACACTGAAGAAAACAGAGACAAGAATGGATCCCCCAGGAAACCACTGGAGCTTTTGTCTCCAGTGTTGCCTGAAGCTGGGTTTGTTTACACTGTACTTCTGAGTTGCATGGACCCGTACATTCCCTTTTTGTTGAAGTCAGTTTGCGTTGTGTTTCTGTCCTTTGCAGAAAAAAATTTTTTTTTCCTGACCGATGAGGCCTGGGCGATTGGAGGCAATCAGTAAGTACTGGTGAATGAGTTGATTGAATGGAGTAAGGATTACTTGTGGGAGGCCTCACGACTGGGAGTGACCAGAGATAACTCTTGCCCGCCTGCAGCTCCCAAGAGCCTATTGCCAAGTTACCTGTCCTTCAGGAGTGCTCTGCCCCAGCGGGGCTTCCTTCATGGAGAGCTCCTGAGGCAGTCAACACAGGCTCTCACTTTTGTTTGTTTCTTTGTTTTTCTACTTTAAAGGCCTTTTTTTCTTTTTTTTTGCCATTGGTGACTCAATAGTAATTTGGTGACAGCTAGGTAACTAACTAGAGGTTTGAAATACACCATCAAGATAAAACCGTTTCTCCCAGATAAATTAGGAGTTTGGGATTAATATATACACACTACATATAAAGTAGGTAAACAACAAGGTCCTACTGTATAGCACACGGAACTATACTCAGTATCTTGTAATAACCTATAATGGAAAAGAATCTGAAAAAGAATATATATATATATATATATATGTATATATATATCTGAATCACTTTGCTGTACACTTGAAACTAACACAACATTGTAAATTAACTATACTTCAATAATAATAATAATAAACCCATATTCTCGTTAATCATTCTCCCACCCCTTTTACCAAGACAAAGGGGCTTTGTCCAAGCACACACACTTCAGACAGCCAGTTCGGTCTCATTTGCCCAATTAACACTGCTCACATCCCCTCTGATCTAAAAGGCCTTGTATAATGATATATATTAAGAAAATATTTTAGAGATCCCAGATGCCAAGCCCTATGAAACAGTTTATGAAGGGGAGGGCATGGATACTGTCATAATCGTTATGTAAACAGCCCTTGCCCAGGATGACAGCTCACCAAGGAGACCCCGCTGTGCTCAGCACCATGGTGAATGCAAATTAGTTCACTTTTTAGTCAGCCAGTTCGTTTTGGATTCTGGGGAAAATGAACTGGAGTGGAGCTGCCTGATACGATTTGACTAGAGAATCCATATCTCAAATGTATTTTTCTGAGGGCTGGAAGTGGGTGGAGCATAAAGAATACCATTTTGATGAAACAACTATAAACATCTATTTGGAATTAATGGTATTTGGGGGACCCTTGGATAAAAATTCACTTTTACTCTTTTGAACCAAGCACTAAATAGCGTTAACATTAATGCACAGAATGACAGGTTAATGTCATCTCACCAACCATCAGTTATTAACCAACCTGGTTCTAATGACCCACTTAGGTATCAAGACCTCTTCCCAGTGATGACTGTGACACAGGAGCTCTGGGGCTACACTCCAGAGGCCCAAAGGACACCCTCTCCCTCTTCCTCTGTGGCTTTGCCCACACAGCTTGTATTACTTCATGGGGGTTTTGATCATCCATGCCTCCAAATCTATTCTCCACACAGCTAAGTAATTTTTAGCATCATAAAATAGAGCATATTTTTCCCCAGTTTAAATCTCTTCACTGGATTTTCATACTCTCAGAATAAAATCCAAGCTCCTTGGCATATTCTATAATGCCCTGCCTGCCTGGTCCCTCTATATGCAAATCATACCACCCATGCTCTTACTCACTAAACTCCAGCCAGAGCCTTCTTTTAACGTCTCAGATGTGCTGTATTCATTTCAGCCTCAAGGCCTTTGCGTAGGCTGTTCCCGCTGCCTGGAAGGTTGCCGTGCCCACCCCCACCGCCCCCGCCACGTATCCCCCTCCAGTTTTTCTTGCTTTAAAGCTCTTACTGCATTTGGTAATTGCACATTCATGTGCTTGTTTATTTAATATCTCTCCTCACTAGAGTGTAAGCTCTGGGAAGGCAGGTGGGGACCTGACCTATTTTATCACTCTGTTCACCGGCACATGGAAGGTATTCAATAAATATTTGTTGAAATATGATAAAATAAAATCATGTGATGGCATAGAGTTCATATGCCACTCGGCTCAGGAACACCTTCCCCATTCTTAGTGACCCGCAAGAGCGCTGTCCTCTCTTCTCTAGTCCTAGGTACAAACCCACCCCCCAAAGGCTTTTTAAAATCATAAACATTAGAGCTAAAAGATACGCTGGAGATATTAGTTCACAGATGGGAACCTCAGGTTTATAAAGTTGAAGTGACTTACCTTGGGAGGGGTCATTTCTTCACTCCTCTCAGTTCTTTGATGAGGGAATTTTTCCTCCTGGCTGCTGACTGATACTGCCCACTTGGAGGCACAGTGAGTTGATTATGAGTTTGGAGAGGAAGTAGGTGTGAGGGTTCAGCCCTCAGCCCCTCTTTTGTGTAGGGCTCTGTCCCAGGGCATGCACATTCTGCATTGGTTCTCCTCCCCCACCCAAGTGTGCAGGGTTAGGCTCTGCTGTGGAGGGCCTGCAGTTGTGCTTCTGACTGGGGGTCATGGGGCAGGGGTTGTCTAATTCTGAGTTCCGTATTTGCAGGGCCATGGTGCCTACACATTTAAGCTCTGTTCTCAAGTCTATCTTTTACTAGTTTAAAGCGAAATAATTTTCTGATTCCTCTTCCTGCTTGACTTGGTTCAGAACTGGGTGAGTTTCGTCCTCTCGTATCTCAACACCAAAGCCCCACAGTTGGTCAGAGTTAAGGACTAGAATTCGAAGCTTCCCAAGATCCAGCTCTGATTTCCAGGTGTCAGGTGCACACCTTAGCCAGCGCCACCACAGCTTTCTTCCCAGCCACACTGGAACTGCCTCTCCTACCGTCAGCTCCCCTGTCCCAGTGCTGCAGGGGCAAGACTGTCCTCGGACCTGTGCTGTCCCCGCACTGATTTTGCTTAAAGACATATTTATAATGATTTCACCATGCACATGTTTTGAGTTCAATGAAATAAATGTTCATAGAGCCAACTTAATAGAAAAATTGGGTAATGATCAGATTAAAATAAATTAAATATCTCATTATGAGTTTCTCAGGTTATAAATACATTTTTTATCATCATGTTCATTTTTACTTTTCCCCAAATTATTTTCCCAATTCTCTAATTTTGCGTTTTGTTTTAGATTGTTTCATGCAGCCTCTTTAAAGCTATCATTTCACTCTGACATTTATCTGGATATGAGATCAGGCTATTAGTCCTCTTACGGTGGATGCATATTTCAGTTAATCATGAGTAAGAAGAGAATTGTATTCTGCTTTATTATTGCTATAACGTTAAAACTTTTAATATAATATTTCTGATGGACCAACAGGTAGAGCTTTTCCATGTTTAAATGGAGTATGAGAAAATTGTTGGGTATAATTATGACCTTACTTGTTGAAACAAATACCTTTCCTAGTCATCCTGGAAACAGAGGGGAAAAGAAAATTACTTGTGAGGAAAAAGCAAAAGAAACACATATCTTCACTGAGAATCCTTAACCACTCTCTATTGTTCCAACTTAAACACAAAGCAAAAGAAATAATAATAGTAATATAAATAAACTAAGACTTAGCAAACCACACTGTCTCCCATGAAGTCATGCTCTTTTTCTCTTTGGTTTAAAAGGTTACAGCCATTTCACATTGCGCATTTGGAGGAGCAATGGGGCAATGGATGTTTTCACTGAAGAATTACTTCCTTTTCCATTAGAAGACAGACCTTCTAAACATTTTTCTGTTTCAAGGTGGTACCTGTCCTTCTCAGTTTGGAGGCTACGTGATGCATGTCAGAGATTCTGCTGACTTTGGTATAGCTGGATATAGAGTTTTGATTTCTCATGTTTTGGTTTCTTCTTCTTATCAATCAGCCAACAGCTATCTACAAAAGAATACCCTCTGAATGTAGAAATATGCTAGATCTTGAAGAAACCACAAAAGAAGTGTCTTCTGTGTTTTAGTTCCTGCTAGCTCAAAGTTTATTATTGGGTTGGAAACAACCAGATGTGTGTTGCTATTCCTTTTGTCTATTTTAATGCCACAGTGCTATTCCCTTACACAAACCCTAAATCCAGTCAAGGCCATTGTCTCTCTAGACTCTTCCTGGATTAGTTGGAATTTAGGCTAAGCTACTGAAAGAGAGAGACTTCAAGACACAGGGGCTTGAACCTGATAGAATTTTATTTCTCTCTTCCACGATAGTCGGGAAGTGGGAGTTCCAGGCTGGTGTAATGGCTCTGCTCCATGAAATCATTCAGGGGCTCGGGTTCCTTTCATCTTGTGTTTCCACCATCCCGTAGGGCATTTTCCTCATTTTTATGGTCAAAGACTGGTCAGTACACGTACGTGTCTCAGCCTTCAGAAAGTAGAGATTAAGTCTATGACATGCAGTTTCATTTTGTGTTAAGTGTAACAGGCATAACAATATTTACCAGTATCCACTTCTTTTCTATTTATGGGCACACGGAAGGTTACACTTCTTCACTTTCTGTGACTAGGCACAGCCACGTGACCAGTGTTGACCAAAGCGATAGGAGCCAGTGTGGCACGAGTCACCTGAGTGCCGAGGTGTTCATTGCTGGGGCTTGGTTCTCCATCCCTTGCTCCCCTTGCCACGATGACCACAAAACACGTTGATGTGGAAATGTGACAAGATGGAAACCTGCGGGAATCCTGAATGAATGTGAAGAAGTCCCCTGGGCTTGCAGCAGACTTTCGTGAGCAGGAAATAAAACTGTGCTGTTTATTCCACAACATAATCTATCCTATTCTGAATTTTACAGCAGATGATGTGGACACCGTACACATTCTTTCTGCTCACATTTTATCGATGAGAACATAAGTGCATGGGTAGTCCTGGTTCAAGGGCTAGAAGGGCTGTGTATGCTCCATCGCTATGGAAACAACAGGAGCAGATGTGTGTGTGTCGGGAGGGGCGGGCAGTGGGTCCCACTTCTTTGCCACACATTCCAGTGCCGCGCTTGCTTGGAATGCCCTCCTCCCACTTCTCAGTCTGTGCACGGCCCACACATCCTCCAAAGCACAGCCTTCTGCAAACTCCTCAACATTCTGCTATCTCTCTCCTCTAAATTCTGATTGCTCAATGTTTATAACCTTTTATTATGTGAGTCATTCATTTAAAAAGGGTTATGGACTCGGGCTTCCCTGGTGGCGCAGTGGTTGAGAGACCGCCTGCCGATGCAGGGGACACGGGTTCGTGCCTCGGTCCGGGAAGATCCCACATGCCGCGGAGCGGCTGGGCCCGTGAGCCATGGCCGCTGAGCCTGCGCGTCCGGAGCCTGTGCTCCGCAACGGGAGAGGCCACAACAGTGAGAGGCCCGCGTACCGCAAAAAAAAAAAAAAAAAAAAACGGGTTATGGACTACTTACCCACCTCTAGGCATTGTGCTGGGTCTCTACTGGCGACGTAATCTCTAACTCGCAGACTTGAAGTTTCCACCTGCTTAGGACGGTGCCCTATCCAATGACGTGGTTAATAAATACTCTCTGCTTGAATATATGAATAAGTCAGCAATATGATGGTATGTGCATAAATGTTAAGTGGCAGCGCACTATTGGCAGACTCAAGAAGGGAGAAAATCCTGAGGTAGATTGTAGGGTGTATGAGCACAGGGATCATGTCTGTCTTGGATTCTGCCTTATCTCCAGTGCCGATCACCGGGCCTGGCACAAAGTACGTGCTTAATAGGTTTTTGTTCTTTTCCTGGATAACTGTGAGGCAGGCCTGATGGGTGTCTTGAGGGATCTTGGGACATAAGATTAGACCAGTACATAGGGTGGGACCAGATTTTGAGAAGTCAGTCATGGATTTTTGGGTTTTCATGTGCTAGAAAATGAGAAGCATAAGCTGTTTTTGTTTTTAAAAGGGGAGCCATAGAAAGTTTAAACTTGTTTGCCAAGTGAGTTTAGATATAAATATTAAAGATGAGTAAGTGAGGACTATGGTGATGAAAACCTAGGTTGGGATGGCAATGGTGGACCTCAACACAAAAGGGCAAATCTAATGGACAAGTCAAAGGGAGGTGCAACAGGAACTGATGACAGAGAATATAAAGATTAAAGAAAAAAAATGGACTGAAAAAGAGCAACTGATGGTTCCAGATGGGAATTCTGGAATGAGAGTTGTGTCATTAAAGAGATCGATGTTACAAAAGGCACCTGTGACGAGCTGAATTTGAGGCGTGTTGTATCTGCGCCAGGGGAGGAAATCTAAGTGGGGAGCTGAGCAGGCAGCTGGGCCCCGAGAGCAGGTGTTGTCAGTATGAAGATACAGCCTCAGGAGCCATGTCTGGGGTCAGGCAAGACCTGAACAGACCTCTGCTCAGCTTTGATATTTTCCAGCATATGTTACGAGATATGCAGGACAAGTCCTCAATACAGTTGAAAAGTGGGCCTTGCCCTCTTGTGGACTCTTCCTGTGTCAGTGGAGCTCCTGGACTGTCTGTAAGGGCTAATGTATAATAATGGGGTGGAAGATGTCAGATCACCCAAAGGGAGGGCAAGGTAGAGGAGAGCTGGAGGGCTAGAGAGTGGTAGAAGGAATGCATCCCTGAGAGAAAGGTGTGGTTGGAAGTGCAGAGGGCTAGAGCAGAGGCACATAGGCAACGTCTAAAGAGATAAAAGATGTGTGTATCTGTGTGCATACATCGGTGTATATAGTCAAATGCATATATGTATTCAGAAAAGATCAGCAAATGTGTCTCTGCCCACCAACCCTGCCCTTTAGCTGCATTTCAAACCATCTACCTTTTCCTCCACTTATTCAATAAGGGATTAGTACCATTTACATGCCAGACACTGTAGACATGGGAAAAAAACAGTCAGACGTGGTCTCTACCCTTACAGGACTTATATATTAAAGGTGATATAGATGATGAATACATACAAATTGACTAATTTACTAAAAAAGTGAAAAGGAGAGAACTACGTGCTCTTAATTCTATCAATCTTGCCTCAGAGTAAGAGAGGAGGTAGAGCTCTGCAGAAGCAGGAGGAATTCTGAATCAGATCATACTCTGAAAATAGCTCATTTGCAAAGATACTAGCCTGTTGGCCTGGACAGGAAGGTCTGACTGTGGACACTTAGAGCCATTGCTACCTCACTTGCTACCTGCAGTTCTGGCATTGAGACCAAAAGGCAATCTCAATGAGCGCAGAGGTCTGCCTTCAGCTTTGGAGGCTGGGAAATATCTATCCAGCGTTCTCCTCACTTGCTTCCAATTTCAGTCTGTAGGTCTGTCTTTGGGTTCAAGAAATGAAACAAGGGACATAAGGACGGTGACATGGGCTACCAAGAAGAGAATAGTAATAGGGGAGGCTTTGGGTAAGAGCAAACAGACTACAGATGTGTAAATTATTTTAAATTTAATATGTATTTTTTCCTTCTTTTCTAACCATTGGATCACAGATCTGTTGAGTCTGGATTGGTGGTGTTGGCTGGAAGCACTAAAAATCCTAGTTCCATAGACTCATGAGCAGTGAAACCTGTGTGCCCAGAGACCCCTCTTCTCCCCACGTTACAGCTGGGGGACTGTCCCCTTGGCTAGTTCCTTCTACCAGGCAATTTCATCCCCAGGGACCATGCCCACTGCCATGTATCCTTTAGCTTCGGGCTCACTGCCTGCCTTGGATTTCTCTCCACCTTTACTCTCCCAAACAATGGCATTCCGGAAAATCCAACTGCTGTTTTGAGCTGTCAGGACATCTGACACTGATCTTCAGAGAGGGGGGCGTTGAGCAGGGTAGGGGGAGCAGGCAGGTGTTGGAGGATTTTAAGAGAAACAGATCCCCTCTGGCTGTCTTATTTAGGCACGTCTTTGTAAGAAAAGAGATGGTCCGGGGAGAAAGAGTGTCTCAGTTCTTAACCATGCAGGAGGGTATGTGTGGATACAAAGAAAGTTAGACTTTCAGGGATACAGATCAAAGAACTTTGTCTCAAAGTTGTCTAGGTTAATGCATACATATCATGAAGTGAAAACTTGTCTAAGGAATCCAGGAGAGCTTTTAGTAAATAATAGTGCATAATATAGTTACTAAATTATTTTTAAGGATTTAAAAACTGTAGAAGCTTGATTATTCAGTATAAAGTTAATATTCATTTAAACAAATTTATTATCATTTCTGCCTAATTAGAATTCATTTAGAAAACATCTATTTATAGCTTGCAATGTAAAGGCAATTTGTTTTTTACAAAACATGTGAGGTGTAGTTCCTCACTTCAACAGCATGCAATATAGTAGAGATGATGAAAAACATGGATACCAGTAGCTATAATAAGAATGATTCAAATAGTGATGAGAGATTTCAGAGAATTGGTTTGAGTCTGAGGTGACTGGAGAAAATATCTTGGAGGAGGCAGCATTTAAACTGGGATTTGTAGTATGGACACATTTCAGCATGCCAGCTGGTAATGGTTGGCATTCCAGGTATTGATAGAAGAAATTCGTGTTAAAATTATGGAGCTGTAATAAAGCAACACTGAGTAATTCAGTTTGGCAAAAACCCAGGGTACAACATGAGACAACCTGATAAGTAAGGTCTTGGAGGGCCCTGGGTGAGGTTCAGGAGCGTGGACTTCAATGGGGAAGCCTGGGATCCTTTTGAGCTGCAGAGTTGAATGATGCAGCGGAACCTTAGGAAGGTAAAGTTGCTAACAGGCTGGGGTAACTCACCAGGAGGAGAGAGATGAAGAGTAAAAGGGAAAAGCAGAGGGGGCTTACCTGATGGCGCAGTGGTTGAGAATCTGCCTGCCAGTGCAGGGGACATGGGTTCGAGCCCTGGTCTGGGAGGATCCCACATGCCGCGGAGCAACTGGGCCCGTGAGCCACAATTACTGAGCCTGCGCGTCTGGAGCCTGTGCTCCACAATGAGAGAGGCCGCGATAGTGAGAGGCCCGCGCACCGCGATGAAGCGATGAAGCGTGGCCCCCGCTTGCCACAACTAGAGAAAGCCCTCGCACAGAAACAAAGACCCAACACAGCCATAAATAAACAAAACAAAAAAACCCTTGATAATAAAAAAAAAAAAAGGGAAAAGCAGAGTGATAAGCCTTCTGTTTGTGGTAGTGATTTAGGATGGGGCGGGCTTAATGGATGAATAGTCTAAAGGGAAGACCAGTGCAGAGAGGAAAATGAGACAGTCTCAGATGATTGAGAGGAATGTCCAGACCATAACATCTGAGAGCAAGGATTTCCCAGCATTGGTCCATGACTCTTGAGTCCCCTGCCAAATACAGGAGAAGCGTGAAAAAGAAGTTTTAATCCTGACTTGGCTTTCACATAAATCTGAAAAGCTCAGTCAGATGTGGCTCAGCCTTAGGAACACAGAAATTTTAATCCATACAAAACTCCTTAACTTCTTACCTTTTCAAGCAAGACGATCTTGTTAAAATGAAAAATCTGGCAGATCTGCTATATGATAACAGTTGCAATACTTTGTCAAGTCTCAGCTTAGGAAGAACTGTCACAGACACCGCAGATTTCTACTCATCTATCCCTCCCCATTTCCACAGGGATTATGTGAGAATAAATAAAACATGATAGTACATGTAAAAATATTGTTTCCTACAAAAAGTTGCTGTGTGGAAATTATAGGTCTATAAAAAAGTATTACTCTATGGATATTACAACATATCAGAGAAATCTGGAATTATTTTCCTTTGTTCTTCCCAATTTATATTCGACTTTCTTGCAAAAAGAACGTAAAGGAGTTTGTTTATGGTTTATCATTTTTAAGAGCTTTCTATACATGTTGATGAGGGGAGTAGAAGGAAAGAAAATACTTTAAACCAAGCACAGTGCCCTGGTAATAATGGGGTCGGCCAAACAGACACTCTGGACACTGTTGATGGGCCCACAATCCCAGCACTGTACAGTCAGGCCATCTGCATCTCGTCCGGGCGCTAAACTATAATCACTGCCTCCTGAGACGCTATAATTCTAGGAAAACCTACTTACTGAGGTGGCTCACTTAAAGGACATGTTCCTACCCAAGGCTCTCAGAAAGAGGATTTCTGGTCACTTTAAGTAGCTGCCCATCCAGTAGCCATTGGCTGATACTCCATGCTCCCAGCTCTGCCACTTGAAAGAGAGAAATGTGACAACTGGAAACGGATCATTTTTAAAATTATGAGGATTACTACTAGCTCCCATCATATCCTCGTATCATGTTAACAAGTTAGCAGTCTTGGCAAAATGAACAAAAATATGTTTATCTTAGGCACGTCATTTGCTATCCTTGGACATATTTAAGTGCCTTTTTTTTTTTTCAGAGTTAGAGACCAGTAGGCTCGTTTTCTGGTTCTCAGCACTCTTGAATTACGTTTGCTAGTTTATAACGACATAAGTAAGACTTCCTAAAGCCCTGAATAGGTGTGGTCTGAGTGGTTTATAAATATCACGATGAGGGTATTTCATAGCTTCCCTCCTCAGTCTGCCAATAGGTCATTTGATGAGTGCTTACTTTACTCCAGGTCACTGTTATACATCTCTATATTCATTTTCTCATAACAATTTTATGAGGCAGTTAACAGTACCTCTATTTTAAAAAGCTAAAAGCATGTACAATTTTTTTTTTAAGAAAACAGCTAATAAAATGTACATACAAATAGAAGTTTCTTTATTTCTCGGTAGCAGAACTCAGTTCTTGAACTCCATTTCTGTTGATGACAGGAAACTTAATCCTGCTCCATTAAGGTGAATTCAGTTATTTCTGATTTTTATTAGTGTGTCTTGGTTAACTGGTCACGCTAGGATTCTCTCCCCTCATTTCTTCACGTATCCATGGGGATAACCTAAGTTCTAGGAAGTATACATATTGCCCTAGAATTGGGGGATGGATGCTTAGTCCTATGGTCACTAGATCTGTCCAGCCTGGTTTACAGTGGGACATACAATCTCCAGTGCTTTTTGGATATCTACATCTGTGGATGTTAAGGTACAAGTTCTCCTTTGATTTTTGTGTGTTGGGTCTATTCAGGTTATTCAGTATCATGATTGCTCCAACCCTAAGGTTTCACAAGATCTACAGGCCCACTCTCAGACAAAAGAAATCTTAGCTTCTCTCTCACACCATTCTATAATGCATCCCTCAGGTCTACCCACCTAGATACCTCCCTTACACATTGCTGCTCTACAACATGAGCACCAAGTTTGACTGTGGTGTCTCTAAGAGGTTTTCAGTTTCCCTGGGCCATGCCCTAGGAAGTTAGCAATTCACTTCATACTCATTATCCCCCAATCTGTCCAGTTTCTATCACCATATCCCCCACCCCCAGTGCTTATGTCCAGTGAGAAGGTGAGCAAATGTCCACTTAGGGACACTTAGCTGTATACCTCTCTTTCACTTCTACATATTTTTTCTGTCTCTTGCTGGTAGAATTCTATTATTTCAGGAATCATTATATTTTCTAAATCTTTCCTCTGAGAAGGCCTAGAAGCAATGACCAATTCTATAGCAGTGGAATCCTTAGAGCCCAGATTGCAGTCTTGAAATACCATCTTCCAGTAAGAGAAACCAGGAATCCCTGGAGAAATGGCTAATCCCAGATCTGAGGCAGGAAAGATATATAATGAGCCTGGAAAGTCTTGTAATACCAGATGGCAAGGAAATCATCAAAGGACACTAGAATCATGTCAAAAGGACTCAGGAGTCAACTTAGGAAGCTCTCGCTGGCCAAAGATAGAATACTTTAAGCTTCAGTAAAGATATGAATTGCAATTGATTGGAACCCATCAAATATGTCTAATCCTGTAAATTTATATTAATAGTAAAAAATATAATTGATAATCTTTTGAGGATTATAGGGAAAATTAATTATCTAAAAATTGATAAATATAAGAAATAAGTATCCTGCCTTTCTTACATATGAAATGTATAATTTGATAACCAACTAGTAAATGAAGGGAAGTCTCTCCTTATAAAATTGCCCAGGTAATTCATGAAAACAAATAGCACCACTTTGTAATCCCAATGAATTAATGTATCTAAGCTTTAAGCATCAATGGCTGCTAATAGTAAAAAACAGTCATTATGTGCTCTCGTTAAAAAAACATACTGCAACCTATAGTCTTGTCAAAGGTAAGACAAATAAGTCTGTTCAAGCCTCTGAATCTAAGTACCAAATTTCAGGAAATACAGGAGACAGAGGAAAATGTCAGACTGCATCTTGAGTATGAAATCAGTAGACTGTGGCAATCTTTATAGGTCAAACACCCCAAATTATTCAATATGAAAATTATAAGAAGGAATGGGATGGAAAGGGAGCATATCTATAGATCAAAAGATACTTCAAAATATGAAGTTAAAAAATACATAGCATTCCACATATAAGTAATATCATATGGTATTTGTCTTTCTCTGTCTGACTTAACTTCACTTAGTATGATAATCTAACAGAAATAGAGTTACAGATATAGAAAACAAACTTATGTTTACCAGGGGGAAGGAGGGGAGGGATAAATTAGGAGATTGGGATTGACATATACACACTACTATATATAAAATAGATAACTAATGAGGACCTATTATATAGCACAGGGAACGCTACTCAATACTCTATAATAATCCATATTGGAAAAGAGTCTTAAAAAGAATGGATATATGTATATGTGTAACTGATTCATTTTTCTGTACACCTGAAAATAACACAGTGTTGTAAATCAACTATATTCCAATAAAAATATTTTTAACATACATAGGATGTGCATACAACATGGTACATCCCCTCTAATGGAATACCATGAAGCTGTAACAAGGAGTAAGGAAAATCTATATGAACTAATGATATGAAGTGATTTTCAAGATATTTATCATATATATGTAGGTTTTACATATATATGTAATAGCATTATATCAATGGCAATTTCCTGATTTTGATAATAGTATGGTAGCTATGTAAGATGTTAACATTTGTGGAATCGTGGTAAAGGGTATTTAGGAATTTTTCTATTTTTGTAACAATTTTGTAAGTCTGAAATTTCAGAATGGAAAATCTTAAATTAAAAACATTAAAATAAAAAGATAAATTGTGCAAGATTAAAATACAATGTCAAAGGATGCACACTTGCATAATACAACCATACAAATGTAAGAAAATGATTTTTACAAATATCAAAATAGAGGCTACTTTTGAATTGAGGAAGGGGCCGTGATTGGGACGGGACACAGGGAAAGGCTCCTGAGGTGGCTGGCAAAGTTCTGTTCTTGACCCTGGGGGTGTGATGGCTACAGGGTGTTCCCCTTATAATAATTCACCAAGCTATATGTTTGTTTTGTGTAACTCTCTGTATCTGCATTTTATTTTATGAAGACAAACAGATAAAAAAACAGAAACAGAAAAATATGCCTTGGTTTTCAAGATCTTCTCTCTGATATGAATGTCAAAAACCTATTTTGAAATTCAAAAGCAATGATTTGACTTTTTGCTCTTAAACTAACAGCCTCTTTTAGTGATATAAATATCACTGACTCAATAAGAGGGGGGGTCCTAGAAGGGGTCCTCTAGGGAAATAGGTAGTAAAGAGAAAATTTCTGTTAATAGCTCAGAATTTCTCCCACCACAAGGGGCTTAACCACTACAATATGCTTTTAAATGAGGGACATGCTCTTATCACCTCTCCCCTCACCATTTTTCATAGCTTTACAGTTGTTCTTCTTCATCCTATTCTGGATGAGCTTAAGCAAAAGTGTCATAGAAGTGGA
Organism: Leucopleurus acutus; assembly: GCF_964270905.1. Lineage (NCBI taxonomy): Eukaryota > Metazoa > Chordata > Mammalia > Artiodactyla > Delphinidae > Leucopleurus > Leucopleurus acutus. The sequence goes on along the minus strand of NC_139142.1, from coordinate 60,210,821 downwards.
AGAACAAGACTATAGCAAAACTGTCAAGAGGACATGGCTACAACAGGACACTTCAATATCCCTTTGAGACTTGCTGAAATAAAAACCTGTACTTCTGCTCATTGATTAAGCACCCACTATGCTCCAGACACTGCCAGATAGTGGGAATGGAGAGAAGAGAAATTAAACTTTTGTATTGAGGTATATACATACAATTGCATAGAATGGTTTGTAAACTTTATTTAATATCAGAATTACCCGGTTGAAGTTAAAACATATCTATATAGAGAGATTTCAAAGCCCAGTCTCTAAAGACTGATTTAGTAGATCTCTTAACAAGTGCGTGCACAGACACAAATGTCTGAATTTGTGATTTCAGATGTAGAGCAGTTTCAGAAACATCTGAAAGGCTAAGGTGGAGGCTGAAATACAGTGGAGCTCATTAGAAGTGAGGAAGTCGAGGAACTGCAATGCACAGGCATTGAAAGAGTCATACAGGAGGACCTGGAGATTGTGTAAGATGATAGCAGGACTTAGGCTAGAGAGAAAGACTGTAACTTAGGTTCCAAGTTTTCCTTTTAAGGAAATGACTGAACAGGCAGCTATGAGATGAGTGCAGGGGCAAAGGGTTTTAAGTAAGAAAGGGATAAACCTCAAAGAGGTTGGAGAAATAATGAAGAAGCGATAGTAGAGAAGTATTCAGAGGAAGAACACTGACCTGATAGCTCTTAAGAGATCATGGTTGGCTAGCCTGATTCTGCCATGGATTCAAACTTTTATGAAAAACGTCACAGCCAGAAATCAAAGGAAATTATACAGAGCCTGGTCTGCAATTGCTATCTGTCAGGAAGTCAGATGTGAAAACACAGTTTTCTGTAATTCTTTCCTGATCTGCTTACATGGGGAAATAACAGGGAAGAGTAGTTAAGTAATTGAGCTGACACCTATTTGTTCTTCACTAGGGCATTTGGACCCCAAGATTTTGTAACGCCACCAGTGGCATCTTGCACAATAAGTTAATGGTGCAGCCGTCCCCAACCTTTTTGGCACCAGTGACTGGTTTCGTGGAAGACAATTTTTCCATGGACCGGGGGTGGGGAGATGGTTTCAGGATGATTCAAGCCCATTACATTTATTGTGCACTTTATTTCTATTATTATTACATTGTAATATATAATGAAATAACTATGCAACTCACCATAATGCAGAATCAGTGTGAGCCCTGAGCTTGTTGTCACTTGCCACTCACTAATAGGGTTTTGATATGAGTCTGCAAGCAATTGATTTATTATGGTCTCTGTGCCGTCAAACCTCTCTGCTAATGATAATCTGTATTTGCAGCTGCTCTCCAGCACTAGCATCACCACCTCAGCTCCACCTCAGATCATCAGGCATTAGATTCTCATAAGAAGCGCGCAACCTAGATCCCTCACATGCGCAGTTCACAGTAGGGTTCAAGCTCCTATGAGAATCTAATGCTGCTGCTGATCTGACAGGAGGCGGAGCTCAGGCAGTAATGCCAGCGATGGGGAGCGGCTGTAAATACAGATGAAGCTTCGCTCGCTTGCCTGCCACTCACCTCCTGCTGTGTGGCCCAGTTCCTAACAGGCCATGGACTGGTAGCAGTCCATGGCCCAGGGGTTGGGGACCCCTGCTCTATTGTACTGTAACAATGATACAAGGGCACCCTACCTTAAGACAAAGTATGTGTACACACATACACAGAGCTAGATATAAATACTTCTAGATAATTCTAGATATAGATAATTTACAGTTCAGTTCAGTTACAGATAGGCTATTTTTCAACTTACAAAAGAAAGTACCATATATTCTATTCAAATAGGTACCTTCTCTATGGAGAGGTCATATGGGAAACAGCAAAGATTAACACCGTAACTGAGGTGGACTGAGACACACTCTAACAAGCTGGGGACACTGGGTAAGCCATTTACTTACCTGATTTTAGTTTTGTTTGTGAAATGACTTTACGTAAAATTCCTTTGAATGTTGTTAATTCTAATTCACTTGTGATTTTATTTAAATTTAACTATTTAGACATATATTTAGTATATGAAGCAAATCACCTAATACTTTATTCCTTTAATGTTACAATACCCTATATAATATATATATATATACAATACATTATATACTCAATAACATCAAAATGATTTTATGAAAATAATAGTGTAAACTTCTTCTTGTTTCCAATCTTCCTGGTTACTCAGCTTGTTTCTCTATCTCTATCCATGCATCAACCCCCAAGCATTTAGTTTTAAAGTGTTAGCATATTAATAGAAGTGGGATATTTTCTAGGGGGTCTCAGTCCCACTAGAAAGTGATTATTATTATGTCTTAATTGTTTTTTAGAAGAATGCTCAATTTAGATAACTTTCTAATACCCCAAGTCATAACGGGATGATAGATATTTGTACTTTCCACTTATTTCTTATACTTTTAATTCCTATGGAAAGCTGTTTACCTAATGCCTTTGCCCATGTAGAACCTTGTGAACTGGTAATTATTCCAGGATGGGCAGGTATGGTCACTGCACACATTTTTATTAAGGGTGGGGGGGGAAGGAAATCGTTTGGAATGCACATTTTTCCATGGGTTAAACAGTGCACAAGAACCTAGCAACTTCGGAGGAGATCCAGCTGACTTTTGCTTTAATGTACCCAGAAGGTTTCAAATCAGTACTTAGCATTACTGTTTTAATTGAAAATTAACCTCGCCATAACTGGAAGTGACGATCAGCATCCTGATGTTTAGGAGAGGGCTATATGGTTGGGGAAGTCATTACACTGGACAGCAGAGACACTGAAGAGGAAAACACAAATCATTTGTTTCCTTAAGCAAGGACACGCAGTCAACACTTGAATTGGTGGCCAACTATAATTTGCTTCCAGAGTCAGCAACTCTGGCAACGCTACAGTTTGGATTTCTAGCAGGGCACACAAGTAACAATGACTTTGAAAGTAATGTATAAAAGAACCAAGGAAAAAGTTCTTAAAGATCTACTCCTCATTCCAAGGACTTTCCCGCTCCACCTAAAAGCAGGAGGTGCTCTTGTTCCTATTCCCAACATGCCCCTCGGCAGTTCTTCCTGAATAATTACTCCTCCAGGAAACCAATGATATTTGAGTCTGGGTTATCAACAATCCTTTATTTTTTGCCTGGGAATTTCAAACCAATACACTCCCAGCCTGAACAATGTAGACAGAAGTTTTCCTTTCCATTTGGTAAAAAATAAAATTTTTTAAAAATTCTATATTTGCTGCCAATGTCCTGAAAAGTTCAATCACCTCTCCGAATTCCCCAGAATAAACACAAGAAAATACCTCTCCCCAGTAGGATCCAGGCCCCGCACTACCACCCTTAGGCACTTCCACTTCCTCCATCTTCAGGGAAGGAGTGTCCAGTTCAGATGTGGCTCCTCAGTGGAGAAGAGGGAATTTAGGGGAAGGGGAATTTCTTTAGGAATTGTCAGTCCCACAAGTAAGTTCCTCTTTTCCTTTTCCCTTTTCACTGAAAGTGAAAAACTGCTCACAACAAGTGCTCACTGTCCCGTTTCCCTATGTGTCACCAGAGCCAAGAGAGGACCCCGTCAACGAGGCTCCCTCTACTCTGTCCCGCAGACCACAATCTCCGACCTTCACCCCATTGTCTGTGCAATGTGTAGAACTGGAGCTCAGAGCAGTGGCCTCAGCATCATTCTCCATGCCCGGGGAAGCCAAAGGCCCCTTTCTTGGCCGAGGGGAAGGGCTCTTGTGGAAGCAGAGTTTGAAAAGCCCCAGCACTGTCACGGTCAATATCACCAACACTACTACTGCTATGCTCACAAGTATGAAGACCACGGTGGAAGAATCGAAAGCCTGGGGATTGTCAGAGGAAGACGTGGAATTAAACTTGGGAATCACGCTTCCAGAAGAGTTGATGTCGGCCTTTGCCTCTGTTTGAGGGGATATTTGAAGAGTAGATATTGTGCCCTGTGCTCCCCACCGAGGAATCTCGGGAATAGATGTTGCTGAACTGCTTTGTCCAGGGGCATGGGGTACCTCTCCTGGCTTCTCCCGGACACTGGGTGACCAGGTTCCCTTCGACACGGGGCTGGCTGCAGTGGCTGGCGGGTGCCAGGAGGGCACCTTGGTCCCCCCAGGGGCCGGCTCTCCTTCCCCATTGGTTACACAAGAGCGTCCGTCTTTCCCTAGCACGAAGCCCGCAGCACACTCGCAAGCAAAGACTCCCAAGTCGTCTAGGCAGTCAAGGAGCTCCACGCATTTGCCATCACGGAGGTACCTTCCGGGACAGGGACAGAGCACAGCCCCGGAGGGTATCCCGTCCCAGCGCGCGCCGACCTCGTCCGAGGTGCAGGTGGCCGTGATGGAGAGCTGCCCGGGGCAGAGCGCACTCACCTCGGTCCCGGGGGGACTGAAGTCCAGCGCCGCGCTGGAAAGCTGGAAAGGCGCGCGGTAGCTCAAGTCAGAAGCGGCCCCCGGGCGCGGTGCGGGGCACAAGCCCTCGAACTGGTACTTGCACAGATAGCCGTTGGCGCGCTGGTGGCATCGCATCTCCTTCCAGCCTGCGGGCTCGATTCCCCGGGTGGCCTGGAGTCCCGCGCAGCTCCGAGCGGTGCAGGAGCGTTGGGGCTCCTCCACCCACTGCAGCGTGTCGCTTTCGGACCTGCCGACGTCGGGGGACAACCAGGAGAAACCCCGCAACGGCTCATTCTCCAGGGTGCAGTTGGATCGCCTGCGCTCCAGCGCCACCCAGAAGAGAAGGTCTTTGGAGCCCCCTCCGGGCCCCGGGCCCGCCCGTAAAAGCGCGACCACCGCGCGGAGCTCGGCGTCCCCGCGCACCGTGCTGAGCGCCCCGCCGCGCAGGCTGCAGGCCTCCTCGGCCTCCTGCCGCTTGAAGGTAGCGTGGTGCAGGCTGTAGCAGGCCCCCGAAGCCGAGCAGCCCGCGCGGTCGGCGGTGGGGTGCTCTCCACTGCCGGGCCGGGGCCAGAACGTCTGCCAGAGAAGGCACAGGGCGAGCGCCTGCCTCATCTTGGAGGCCCAGCGCCCACGGCTGCTCCCAGCTTGGATCTGACCCGCCCGAGGGCGTGGAGCTGTCCCAGGAGCGCGGTCACCGCCCCCCCCCCCCCACAGCTGGCTCTCCGCCCCCCCACCCGTCCCCCGCGCCCGTCCCCTCAATCTCCAAGAATTCCCGTCAGGGTTCTGGCAGCAAACAGCTTCCCTCCCTTAGGCCTCAACAGGAAATGTGTCCGGAGCTCTGCCAGGCCCCGTGCAGCCCTGCGGTCAGGAACACAGCTGGCGCCGGGGCACAGGGAACGCAGTCGCCAGAAGGTCAAACACCCTGTTTAGGGCAGGAGAAAAAGAAAGAAAAATCGCCACTGGGAAGAAGTGTATCGTTTTCCCCGCTCAGGGAGTTTCACAACCTCAGATCCTAAAGCACTTTGGTGAACACTGGCAGGAAGGGCTGGAGAAGAGGAACTTGCTGAGCGCCCACGCGCGCCCACTGTGCTCCGTCCGGAGCGGTGGTGGAGTTGGCCTCACAGCAATGTGTAGAAGGCTCCAGGCTTCGCCAGTCTCGCGATTGTGGGGGGGAAAAAACCTTGTGAGAAGTAGAAGCATCTCCCTTTGCCACCAGAGGCAGCACGACGTAACCACCAGTTTCTTCCTGGCTCTGCTCCTCTGTGCTGTGGAAGGAGATCCAGGCGTGCTAATTGCTGGTCAAAGAATTTACAGTTCCTTTCCGGTATATTAAAAGGGAGAGCCTGCTTCTGAGGTCAATGCTCGCCTTAACACGTTTGTTTTTCGTTTCCATTTCTTTCTCTTTGAAATGGCCTTATTGGTTCATTCAGGAAAGGAAATGTATTTCTAGGCCTAAATGAAAAATAATGGACACAGATCTTAACTGTTATGTTAGGTTTCCTTACCGCTATATTGATTCATAACTTCTTCAAGCTTATAGATCATATCTAAATGAGATCATGGCCTGTTTGAGAACAAGCACCCCACGTGTGATTTTATCCTTGAACTATTTTAATGTCATTTTCTTCTATGATTAAGTGCCAATATTTGTAACAGTAAGTTGGAAGTCCCCTCTAAGGGACACAAGAGTTCAATAGCCTTAAGAAATTAAAATATTTATTACATTATACTGCATGTTGTATACCATAAAAAAATACCCTGCAACTTAAAAAACAGGTGAGTCAATTTCTTCAGTTCCAGTGGCTGTTTTGTTTTAATACAAACACTTCAACTCAGTTGGAAGCAGTGAGGAATTAAAGGTGAATAAAGGAAGGAAAGTTAAACACTGCACTGTCTATGAAACGATTTTCTTGTTAGCAATTTAGACAATATGCATCATTTTAGAAAATTATTATCTACTTTGGCTCACAGTGACCAAATAAGTTGCAATCAGAAATACATAAGCTTTCAGCTAAGCCCTCTTAATGATGCATGATGCTTTTAAACATCTGTAATCAGAATGAAAGTTGCCACTCCACGGGTAATGCCTACCACGCTTTTAAACTCCCTTGTACGGATTGGACTGTTCAGGTTAGTGAGGATGGGTGGGAAGGAAGGTTTCAGGATCACATCTGTACGCTCCTACCTCATTTTCACCACTACTCTCACTCTTCTTTTCCTCTTGGAAATTCCATGTATTTTAACAGATGATAATAAACACCAGGAATCATCATCACACTTACCCTGCTTTTGCTGACTGTGGAGTTCTGCAGCAGGATTTCTCTCCTACACCCTTGCTGTTTCCCAATTTAAACGACATTCATTAGTCCTTCATTACAGATGCCAGAGAATCACCTTAAACATGACTCTGCATTTAAATTAATGACTTATGAAAAAGGAACATGAAAATCTAGAAATCTAATTAAATGGATTTTAAAAATACCTAATTACTTGGGCCAGCTCTATATACCTTTGCAATCTAATGACTACATGTTGTAAATGTGTCTGCGGTACTGTATATTTTAATAAAATAAAACCTTCTACAAATCTAAGCAGTCAGTGGAAACCTCTTAGATATTTTAAAAATCACTTGAAATGAGGTGAGGTTTCTAGAGTAAGAAAGAATGAATGCTTGAAAAACTTAAAGTAAATACATGATCTCCCCTCCTGGCATTCTGCCTATAGGGAGGTAGGATATTAGAAGAGATATCCTACCTGGCCATAATGGCCATAATGACTGCATATTACAGTCCTGGCCATGCCTGTAGTGATGTGAGAGAAGAGTTAGAAAAAAAATTAGCTCAAAGTAACACATAGATCATTTTGTAATTAATTACTTTGTACTGACTTATATACCACTAACATATTTTGAAATGTATAGTATACCTGAGAAAACTAGAAATGAAGGAATGTTTTTGTTTTTATTACTCTTGTACTTATTATTATTTTTTATTAACAGCTCACTTGATTGAATATTTATTCTGGCAGTTGTGGGTTTAGTGCTTATGGCTACTGTTGGAGGTTAGTGTTACTTATGTACCTATTTATCAGATAAGAAAACTGAAATCTAGAGATCATGTATGTAGTTGGCCTGTGGTCAAATGAGCAAGGATGAGCCCAGGCATCTGAACCCAGAGCCTGTGTTCCTTTTTTTTTCTTTCCTCCAATGGAGGTAAAATTCACGTAACATAAAATTAACCATTTTAAGTGTACAATTCAGTGGTATTTAGTATTGATACATTCTCAATGTCAGGCAATCATCACTTCTATTATTTCTAAAACATTCTGATCACCTCGAAAGTAAACCTTATCCCCAGAATGTTTTTATTTTTAAATAATGCTATTATGATCATAATAGGATACCATTTTATCTCCACTGGATTCCAAATATCGGAAATGCTGACAGTGCTGTGGATCCACAGTCTCTTTTATATGTTACAGATGAGAGCAACAACTTTGGAAAAGCTTGCTATTTTTAACTAAAATTGAACACTTACATACTCTTTACTCCATTATGACCTTCATGCCCAGGTATATACTCAAGAGAAACTTACACACGTACAAGAGAAGATATATAAAAGGATGTTGAGGGCTTCCCTGGTGGCGCAGTGGTTGAGAGTCTGCCTGCCGATGCAGGGGACACGGGTTCATGCCCCAGTCCGGGAAGATCCCACATGCCGCGGAGTGGCTGGGCCTGTGAGCCATGGCCGCTGAGCCTGCGCGTCCAGAGCCTGTGCTCCGCAATGGGAGAGGCCACAACAGTGAGAGGCCTGCGTACCACAAAAAAAAAAAAAAAAGGATGTTGATAGCATCACTGCTCATATTAAAAACCAGAATGAATCCAAAGGTTCAGCAACAGATGATAGATAAATAACCTGTGGTACATTCACTCAATGAATATTGTACAGCCATCAAAATGAATGGAATATAGCTGCAAGTAGCAATATGAATTAATCTTATCAATACAATGTTAAATGACAAAAGTTCCAAAAAATTATATAGATTCTGATACTTTTTGTAAAATTAACAAAAAAACTATTAAATATATATTTGTGTATTTTTTAGGAAAAAATAGTTACTACAGTGAGATAAAAGGAACAATGGGTGATGATGGATCCTTTGGGTGGGTGGGAGGAGGAGGAGGATGGACTAGTAGGAAAAATAGTATTTGATGTGGGCTGTTGTCAGAGTCCTAGCTTTTGTTTTGGATAGTGGCTTTGTAGGTGGTTATTCCATTATTAAAAAATCAATAATTACATAATTAACAAAATAAAGTGGCTTTATCTAGACAAATGATGAGACAATGACATGAATCAAAAATTACAATTAGGGCTTCCCTGGTGGCGCAGTGGTTGAGAGTCCGCCTGCCGATGCAGGGGACACGGGTTTGTGCCCTGGTCCGGGAGGATCCCACGTGCCGCGGAGCGGCTGGGCCCGTGAGCCATGGCCGCTGAGCCTGCGCGTCCGGAGCCTGTGCTCCGCAAAGGGAGAGGCCACAGCAGTGAGGGGCCCGCGTACCACAAAAAAAAAAAAAAAAAAAAATTACAATTAATCTGACTCTGAGCAGCTGAGTTCCAAAATGTAAAATCTAAACAAAATTAAGATGCTAGCTATATTTTTAAGAAATATTGTCAGTATGTTTCCCTTTGATCCCCAGATTCTTTTGCAGGTAACACGTTTCTAAATTTAAGCCAATTATTAATCTGAAAAAGCATAATAAATAAAATATTTTCCTATGTTTCTAGACTTTTCAGACAATCTGTATATTATTATTAAGAATCATGTATGGTATTTATTTGTTCATTCATTTATACAAGGTTATCCCATCCAAAGAGCTAGAGAGAATATATAAGGAAAATAAGTTTAGTTCACATTTTCATTTGATTATTAATTTTAAAATGTCAGAAACAAATACGGAGAAAGATAGAATTTCACTAATCACATCCCAAGTAATCTCATAAATTTATAAAGTTGTCGATCCTCACTGAATAAATTCTGTTATTGTTGAAAGAAAACAACATCTGGGCCTTAGCATATTTCTGAGTTCACCAAAGATATATAAAAATACTTCAGAGAAAATTGAAAAGGAGACAACATTCCATCAGGAGAACATGGCGTTCAGAAGTGAATCTAAGCTAGAGACCAAGAATTGTGAAGATTCTTTGCCTTTTAGAACTATACTGGACCTTAACAAAATGATCAATGATCAATATCTTTATATTTTTAACTGAGTAAATTTTAAATTCCAAGTCTCAAGTGTCCACGAAGTGCTTAACGAATGATAAAATTTGGTAATTTTATTTTCTGAAAACACAACTTCTAATCATCATTATGTACATGTTCTAAATCAGGATATATGATTTGACCCTTAACCCAACAGATCATATAGACTCATAACCTAACAAATTCATATACTCCTGAATAGGTAAAGACTTCTTTTAGGTGGCATTGTCTTTAAGTCATCTGCATACATTTATATACAGTCAGTCATTTCAGAAATGTATGTCACAATGACAGGTAGTCTTTTGGTTTAGTACAGAAACAAGAAACTTTAAAAAACATTAAATTTTCAGCTCCTTCATTTAAACTGCTCTCTAAACAGAGGCAGTGCTGATCATGTCCCATGGGCCCTGGAGGTAATATAGAAAATTATTCTCTGGTGGCCATTACAGAATTAGTACATCGACCATTGCCAAGTTTATAAACAAGAAATAATGGAAAAATGACTCATGCACACAAAAGCCTTGTTATAATCCAAATACCTACCAAGTTCTAAAGTATAAATATTTATTTTACTACTCAGATATCTTTTCACAATTGCCTACAGAGCCAGTTTATGAACTGCACTTGAAAATCAGCCTTACTACTTTAAAGTTACACACACACATGCACACACACACACACTCACACCTCTCACCTAGACTTTTTTTTTTTTGACCGATCACAATAAGGTGAAACTTGTAGGGTTAGCTAACATCATCCAGCAAACAAACTTAGCTACAGTTGTATGGAGGTGGGGGAATGGTGCATGAATTGCAGACCTTTTCTATAGTTAAAGTTTGGCATCTATCTGATCAGGTCCATAGAATTTGGAGTTTTTCAGGTCCTACTCCTGGGCCCTTTTCTCTTTCCACTAGATACTCTCTCTCATGTAATCTCATCTCGTCTCATCCTGTGGTTTCGGATATCATCTGTACGTCAGTGATGCCCAAACGTATCCACACTCCATTCTTAGCTAAGCTCTAAATTCGTATGTCCACCATGTACTTAATATTTGATATCTCATAGGTATTTCAAATTCCCATTTCCTAAACAGAACTTTGGTTCCTGCCTCCTGAGCCAGGTTCTCAACTTGCTTTTATTATTTCAGTAAATGGTACATCTAGCCCCTAAGATGCTCATCACCAACTTCCTCACCTCTTATATGGGTCAGGGTTTTTTTTTTTTTTAATTGTAATTGACAGAAATCCAACTCAAATTAGCTAAATGCAAAAGGGAATTATATGATTCGTAACTGGGAAAATCCTGGAGTAGTTCCAATAGTTGAATAGAATACTGCCAAAACCACAGCAGCCAGGAGATTCAATCACATCAGGATTTGTCTTAATCTCTCTCCCTTTCTCTTCTCTCTTCATGGCTGCATCCTCTCCTGCTTCCTTCCGTCTTTCTTCAAAGGACCTGAACAAGACCACTGGCAGTCCTCATGTTATACCCTTATAACATTCTACTAAAGGAGAGCCTTCTCCTCTAGCTCCAGAGCAAAATCCCAAGAAAAGATTCTGATTGATCAAGCTTCAGTAATATGCCAGTCATTTGCTCAATCATTGTAGCCAAAAAGATAGGACTCAGTGATTAGTGATTTCCTTCTGGGGGCAGAGTCTCTATCAGAGTTATATTAAGGAATATTCAATTCTAAGTCTAAAGTATACTTTGAGTAGATGTAGTTTTATGTTTCACTTTGATCATCCTAGTCGGCGCCTGTCAAATGTCTTCTCACTGTTCTGCCTGCATCATTCTGGACCCCATGGAATCAATTCTTCATAGACTCATCAGGAAGATCTTCAAGAACCTTAGTCTGACTATGTCTCTCTTCTGCATATACCTCCGTTGCTCCTAAAATAAAGCTCAAATCCTTACCGAGAACTACAAAGTATTGCCTCCTATGCCTCTTCCTAGTTTATCCTCTTGTCTCTCTGGTCTCAGTTCAGTTGCCAGCACCTAAGTGAGATCTTTCAAGGCAACCCAATCTTCATTTCCCCACCAATAATTCTCTAGCCCCAGTCTCCTTCTATGATACCAACGTGTTTTTTTTTTCCTTCATAGCAATTATCATGTTCATTTATTTGATTGTCTTGCCTGTCTCTCACTCAGTGTAAGCTCCATAAGGCAGTGCTTGTCACAAGTGAGTAAATGAATGTATGATTGAATCCACCACCATTCTCCCCCTTGTTGATTATGGTCCAGCCACACTGGTCTGTTCTCTGTTCCTCCAAAACATCTCATAATTCTTACACGATTTCCCTTTACCGAAATCATTCCTCTCTTGTCTGTTAGATTTTTTAAAAATTACATCTTTAAAAATTGTGGAGTAAAATGTACGTGTAGAAGTGTACATAAATACTTATATACAGTTTTACAAATAACCATGAAGCCATTTCCGAGTCAGGAAATAGGGCCAGCTTATGGTTATTTCCTCCCTGCTCTGTTCAATCCCAAGGTAACATCTGTTGCAGTTCTCTAAGATTAGGAGAGATAGTTTTACTTCTGGTTTACCCTGACATTGAGGATGTAGCTCAGCTGATTGGTAGGAGGTTTCCTGGGGTGGGGTCAGGTTTAGACATTTGTTCTTCTCTCCCCATGAGGCTATAAAAACAAAAGTTCAAGATCAACAGGATCGGTGGCAAATATCCAAGCTCAAAAGTAAGTAGTCTCAGTGCTCATTTTAGGTTTCTGTGTTTTTTCTTCCCCCTTAGACTTCAACCTAGTTGTGTGTGTGTGTGTGTGTGTGTGTGTGTGTGTGTGTGTGTGTGTGTATGTACAGATACAGACATAGACGAGTGCATGTATATTTCATCACTGTTTGTTGTCTTCTTTGAAAGGGTTGATTTCTTAATTTGGGTTCCCTCAAAAGCAAACCCTGAGACAAGGATTTGGGAGCTACTAATTTATTTGGAGGAGAGGCAGAAGTCATTGGCAAGGAATGAGACAGGGAAGTTAGTATGAGTTATAGCTATGGGAAACTAGGGGCCAATATTGCAGGGAACCATCTGAGAATCTATGAAACCCAACTAAGTGTGTCCCACCAATGGGTGGTGAAGCTGCAGTATTTATTTACAAACTCCTGTCCCTCAAGCAAGTAGCTCCAGGGTATTTGGCCTTAGGCACTTCCAGCAATCCCTGAGCTAGGTCATGCATACTCTGGTGTACAGGAAAATACCTTCAGGCACAAAGACACCAAAGGTGCATGTGGCATTCACTACAGTAGGTCTCAATAACTTAGTCTGCCACATTCTAAACTCCTTCAGCTTATGGCTTAAACAACCCCTCACCAAGTCCTGAAGTATATGTGGGGTCCCCCACTTTATTTGAGCTCATGGATCCTTGCACTTTTTCCTTCATATCACTTTTCACAAATGTAAGCATATAATTGTTTATTTGTGGAATGTAATATCTATGCTCTCCAGTACCTTACTACTCAAATGCCAGCAACATTGGCATTAAAAGGGAATAGTTAGAAACACAGAATCTCAGCACTACCCCAGACACAGTGCATACTAATGATATCCCCAGGTGATCTGAATGCATGTTAAAAGTTTGAGAAGCACTGCTCCACTAGACTGTATTTTCTTGGAGGCAACGGTTATGTCTCTTTTCTTCAGCATTTATCCCAGGTCCCTAGTAATGTAGCTGGTCTATAGTATGCACTAAAGAAATACACACACACACACACACACACACACACGGTTTACGTGTGTGTAGGCACACGCATGAAGTGCCAGTGATTTAGCAAAAGTGCTGTATATTAATAACTGAACACATGGAATTTTCTAGCTTTTTGTCATGAATCAGATCATTATTCCATGGGGCCAGCAGTTCCAGGCCCATTGGTTAGTGTGTCTCCTAATAAATTGAACAGAAGTACTACTATTCCTGTTTTAAAGAAATTCTTATTATAACAAAGTGGCCAGCATTTTTATTTAGGTCTCTGGACAGCTAACTGTGGTGCATAGTTTCATGCTCTGATCTGGTCTGGAAGGATTTGTATGGTAAGTGTGCTTGATCACCAGGGCATGCCTTAAGTCTGAAAGTGTGCCTTTTCTATTGGTGCCTACAGAATTTCCACTTCGCAGAGCTGGAAGAGGCAGGGAAAAGAATCACAGCTACTTAAATTCAAATCCTATTAGGCTTAGCTGTTGTCACTTTGTAAGTACTAGGGATAATCAGCAGTTACCTTAGCCCTTACCTTGTAGAGGCAGGGACCTTGACCTTATTATTAGCCAGACTTACTATCTGGCCTATTTTAAGGTCTGTGTATCGGATAAATTCACACACCCCTGCACAACAGATTCTATATTGGCTTGTCTATTCCAGAAATGTGATTGATTCTTACTATTATATGGCATTTCAAATCTGATACCTTCAGAAGATTTTTGACCTTCAGATTTAGCATCAGGAATCTTTGTTTTAAAATAGCAGTGATTTAGGCAAGTCTATTCAATAAAATTGGATGTCATATATCTTTTTGGTACTCTACCTCTTTGTTTTGTACCGAATTCACATAATGTGACGTGATTTATTACAGTGGGGAGAGAGGGAGGATGCTGCTTGCTACCCTATAGTTACAGCGCACACACACATCTATGAAAGAAGATCATTATTATTATATTTTTGCTAAATTATATCTTTTGTGAATGGTCTTACTGTGGATTTGGCTTTACAGTTATTGGAAGAGTCGAATACTTTGTACAAACTTTCTTTCACTATCTCATATTTAGCATAGGAATTCACAGTTTTAAATGTATTTGTGAATATGTCATTGTTTAGTAACAACCCTTCCTCACACACTCTCTGTGTGATTGGGTAGGTGCTAATTGGAAATCTCACTGGGGAATCCTCTTGAGAATTATCGATCATTTTCCTGGTCTTCTCTTTAGCAGGGTCACCCTGAGTCCAAGGAGATGCAAGTGGAGAGCCGGGAAGGGATTTAGAAATGCTTTGTCCATTACAAGTTGGGTAGTCTTGAACGACTGCAGCACTCTTGGATTAGTATCTGAATGTGCCTTCAGAACAAGGAGGGGGAGACCTGGGGGAGGGTGCAGTGTACCTCTTACTGGGTCTTCTGACCAATGGCATGGAAAACCAGCAGAAATACTCTCGGTCCGGGAAAAGGCTGTGTAAATCCCTCCCCACTGACTCCTGAGCCTCCTGGAGGAATAGTAGGACTGTGAAGAAAGGTGATTTCAGCACAGAGAAGGCTTCACCAGCACAGCAGGAAATCCTCTCCCCCTCTCTGTACTGAGAGAATTCAGTAGAGGCTCTGCTGGGTCTCCTTTTGCTCAGACACACACCATGCTTTGCTACACCTGGGGATCTCAACCCAGAAGTGAGAGGGCAACCCCACTGGCCTTTCTCTGACTCTCGTCATGTTGTAGAATATTAGCTCTGTCTTTTCCCTCTTTAAAGATGAGGGATAAGAATTCAATTTGCCGGCCTCTCTCTTGGAATAAATAACATTTACCTTTGTTAATTCTCAGACTCTAATAGATTCTTTCCATCTGCCCTCTCCAAATCTTCTCCATCTGAGACATTTTATAGATACACATAAAATAAAAGATATATACTTTATCTATAAAATATATATATTTTAGTCAACAGGGAATGAATACAATGTTTTTATTGTTGAGACTATGTTTATATTCAGGAAATTTGTTCTCTTCAGTTTTTGAAACTGTTAAAGAGAATACTCTGGATTCTTTTAAAAGAGCACAGAAATATGAGAGAGGTGTTAGAGGCCAATATCCTTTGGGTATTTTGAGTTACTGACATCCCATCAATATTAATAATTAGAGCATAGGAGGCTTTAAGGGGAGATCAAATGATGAAAGAAAATGAAATCATCTTAAGTTCAGCTTGGGATGGCTTAATGAAAACAAAATAGTAAATGCTAGAAAGAAGGCCAAATAAAATATATTAAATTTCCTAATTTTTTTTCATACTACTTCATAGTCAGTATAAAACTGATATTCAGGCTTTGATGAACAATGAGAATACTTAATCCATCTGGATGAAAACTCAGGGTAGCGATAAGGTTAGAATGGATTTATTATCTAACACTCCATCTTCTCCTCCCAGGCTCTCCACTGAAACACTTGGGTTTACAGGTTCCAGTACCATCCAAGGAATCTGTCAGCTGAGATGCTGCCAACGTGCTTAACGGCAACCAGTAGGCACCCAATGAACACCTCACATTTTTTTTTAATTTGGTAAAAAACATGTCATAAAATTTACCATCATAGCTATTTTTAAGCACACAGTTCGGTAATCTTAAGCATATTCATATAGTTGTAGACTGTTGGTGGTAATACAAAATGGTGCTGCTGCTATGGAAAACAGTATGGCGGTTCTTCAAAAAATCAAAAATAGAATTACCATACAATTCAGCACTTTGTAATCTGAATTTGAGTACAACTCAACTGCCAAAATAAAGCACTTTTTTTCCTGGCCTGTAATGTAGCGTTCCCCGAGAGCATGAGACGAGAGAGAGAAAGCTTCCAGTCACCCAGGTTTGAGTCACTGACATCTCCCTTCTTGGTCTCCTATATCTGGTGAGACATTACACCCACTTATATTTTTCCATCACGCTTTTATCTTTAGCTTCCTCTCCAATCACATACAACTGACTATCAAATTTCTGCTCATGGAGACAGCATCCATGAGGTACCCAAAGCATCAAAGGCAATGGAACCGAAATGGAGAATTCATTCATTCATTCAATGTATATTATTGAGCACTTCCCACATCCTGGGCACTGAGCCCCATACTGGAAATACAGTGATGAATAAAATAGAAACATGTCTTTGTTTTAAAGGAATTTATGATCTCATGAAAGACAATAAGTAAATTAACAGATGGACAGTTACAAAGTGTGATAAGTGCTATGAAGAAAAGTAATAGCGAGCTATAAAAGAGGATTTCAGAGAACATATGCTTGACTTGCTGGTCCTGGAAGGGTGAGGATGCATCATTTAAACTGAGGTTCAAGGGTGAGCAGGTGTAGTGAAAGTAGAAATAGGATCAAATCCTACTGGAGGAGTGAATGAGAATGGTAGCTTAGCATCAAGTCCGTGTGAATGTTAGAGCTCCCTTTTCAGGGGTGTTGAGTGGTAACAACACTGTAGGCAGCACCAACTTCCATTTTATATGTATATCACCTGCAGTCAATTGAGCCCTGAGTTCTATCAGAAGTCTGACCTACAGTCACGATATTTACCTGAGTTTTCTAACATCAAAAGCATCCTGTTTTTGGACTGAAGTTATCATCGTTTCATGCCAAAATTCCCAAAGCTACCTATTTCAGGTTAACATCCTTCTCCAAAGGAGAAACCACAGATATCCTTGAACCATCCTCTTCGTCTCTTCCATGAACAACTGGTTACTCTTTCCGCCTTAGACATGTCTCTTGAATGCATCCTTTGTGCTCTTTCTGTTCCCATTACCTCTGCTTTACATCACCCAGACTCTTATAACAGCCTCCAAACCAGGCTCCTGGTCTCTACTCCTGTTACACTCTGCCGTCCACACTCCCTCCAAGGTTATCGCAAAGCACAGCTCCACTTAGGTCACCTTCCTCTCCCCACTCCTGCTCTCAATTTTAAAAATTCTACATGGCTTCTTATTTCTCTCTAACAGAACCAGAAGCCTTTGCTATATGAACATATTGCCTCATATTATTTGCTGTTGTTTCCTGTGTGATAGTCCTGGTTTCCCAACTGCATTTCTTGAAGTCTTTAATACTTTGGACTGAATCTGTACCCTCCAAAGCAACTAGAATACCAATAAGCAGGTTGTCTGATTAATATCAACAGCTAATAAAGGAAGCCCGTGGGTCCTGTTTTATTGCCAGAGGTGGTCAGAACCATGATTTGCCTTTTCATAATTAAAATAATAAACACTGGCTTTATTTGACCAATCAGAATGTCTGGTTGCCTGTGGAGGCTAGCTGCCTTTGTTTTGAGACCTTGGTCTCTACACACTGTAGGTTTTTTTGTGAGGAGAGCGTTAATCCCATGTTAAATCATCCATTCATTACATCAGACACTGCTCACAGAGTTCAATGTACTAACGTGCTCTCCTTTCAAAGCAATTGGACGAAAGCTAGCCTCAAGGTGTAAATCTTTTAGTTCTCTAAGTATAAAGCAGACAACTTAAACATGAGCCCAGATTTAAACTGTGTATGCTCTCAAAGGAATTCAAGTGGAGGTCCCTCTTATTAGTACTGGACACAAGAAGAGTCTGGAAAACATATCCTCCATTGACATGGCGAGAGAGAGAATTGCTTTTTTTCTTCTTTCCACTAACATACTCTGAGGGCTTAATTCCAAGGCTGCAAAGCTTTATGGTGAATTTCCACACTCTATCTTGAATAGTCATCGGGGTATACTGTACTAATACCTTTTATTAATTTCAAATATTCTGAAGTCTTAAACAAAGAAAGCCAAATACTAGGAACTACTGACTTTGGCAACAACTATCTCCACCTGAGACTCATTAGGATAACAATCAAGATACTCTTCAGCTAAAACTGGGTTTAGCTTGAATTTCACCATTAGGAAATTCCCTTTGATTTATAGATATACAACCTCTTTCAGGTAATTGCTTCAGTTTCTTCCCAACCTGAAGATGAGGAGGAAATATTTTTTCTTTGCATTATATTTAAATCGTATCTCACTTTCTTTTTCCTTTTTTTTTGGCCGCACTGTGTGGCTTGTGGAATCTCAGTTCCCTGACTGGGGGCTGAACCCGGGCCATGGCAGTGAAAGCCCAGAATCCTAACCACTAGGCAACCAGGGAACTCCCTCTATTACCTCTTTTAACTGCTGTTTAACTTGCTTAAAATTATAATTACCAGAGAATATAATGCCTTAGATACAATAAAAGAAATAGTTATTACAGGTTGAAAATTATATTCATGTAGTATTTAAAAAATTCCCTTGAAACAACTTTCAGTAAGAGAAATCTTTCTGTTCCTTCCCAATTATAGTGGAACCACCCACTAATCTCCATTACTGGAAAGCTAGACTTTCCACAATAGGGAATCATCTCACTCCATGCAGCGGCTGTACCTCAACCCTAGGCTGTCTATTGTGATGTCCGTTTTCTTGATATATATCCATAATCTCTCTACCACCTACCTACACTGCTTCTTCAAAAGGAATTACTTTATCAATTTTTGGCAGTAATACTTACACACTTTTAATAGAAAATGTCAGTGTGGCAGGAAGGACTTGTCTGATATTTAGAATTTCGGGAAGAATCCCTAAGTCATTTTCTCTGAATTAAAAAAAAAATGCATCTGCCTTTGAAATTCAGAGTGCATCTCTTAACACAGAATCAGACTAAATCAGCACATTTATTATTTATACCATATTTATAATCTCATAAGGCCAGATTTTTCAAATGTCTTCAACTAGTTTATATGCTCCTGCAAGTCGTCCTTGTCTCCTTTGTCCACATATATTAATGAGTTTTTATTGTTTTAAGGGACTCAACTGAGTTTTCCTAGTAAAGTTAAAATACCAAAGGGGCCTGGTGGTTTAGAGAAATAAAACCCACCTATTATATTTATATACACTGATTTTTAAAAATAATTTTTATTTATTTTTGGCTGCGTTGGGTCTTTGTTGCTGCATGTGGGCTTTCTCTAGTTGCAGTGAGCGGGGGCTACCCTGTGTTGCAGTGCACAGGCTTCTCATTATAGTGGCTTCTCTTGTTGCGGAGCACAGGCTCTAGGCGTGTAGGCTTCAGTAGTTGTGGTGTGCAGGCTCAGTAGTTGTGGCTTGAGGGCTCTAGAGAGCAGGCTCAGTAGTTGTGATGCATGGGCTTAGTTGCTCCATGGCACGTGGGATCTTCCCTGACCAGGAATCAAACCCGTGTCCCCTGCATAAGCAGGTGGATTCTTTTCTTTTTTTAAATTTTTTAAAGTGTTTATTTAACAGCAGTAGCAATATTTTTAGACTTTTAAAGAGTGCTGACACTACCTTTCCACGGTTGGCTATTAAAAAGTAGGTTTTATAACACTTCAACAAACTATTTTTCTATTGTTCTCAAAACAAACATTCTGATGCATAATCTTTGTGCATATTTACATATGCACATTTATAAAAATATTTATATTGTATTTCTGCATATGAATTTGTTTTATTGGGCTATAGTTGTTTTACAATGTTATGTTAGTTTCTACTGTACAGTGGAGTTCCCTGTGCTATACAGCAAGTTCTTACTAGGTATCTATTGAATACATATCAGTGTATATATGTCAATCCCAATCTCCCAGTTCATCCCACCCACCACTCCCGCCCCCACTTTCCCCCCTTGGTGTCCATACGTTTGTCTCTACATCTGTGTGTCTATTTCTGCCTTGCAAACTGGCTCACATGTACCATTTTTCTAGATTCCACATAGATGTGTTAATATATGATATTTGTTTTTCTCCTTCTGACTTACTTCACTCTGTATGACAGTCTCTAGGTCTATCCACGTCTCTACAAATGACCAAATTTCGATGCTTTTCATGGCTGAGTAATATTCCACTGTATATAGGTACCACATCTTCTTTAGCCATTCCTCTGTTGATGGACATTTAGGTTGCTTCCATGACCTGGCTATTGTAAACAGTGCTGCAGTGAACATTGGGGTGCATGTGTCTTTTTGAATTATGGTTTTCTCTGGGTATATGCCCAGTAGTGGGATTGCTGGGTCATATGGTAATTCTATTTTTAGTTTTTTAAGGAACCTCCATGCTGTTCTCCATAGTGGCTGTATCAATTTACATTCCCACCAACAGTGCAAGAGGGTTCCCTTTTCTCCACACCCTCTCCAGCATTTATTGCTTTTAGATTTTTTGATGATGGCCATTCTGACTGGTGTGAGATTTGTTTTGCATTTCTCTAATAATTAGTGATGTTGAGCAGCTTTTCATGTGCCTTTTGGCCATCGGCATGCGTTTTTTTGAGAAATGTCTAGTTGGGTCTTCTGTCCATTTTTTGATTGGGTTGTTTGTTTTTTTGATATTGAGCTGCATGAGCTTTTATATATTTTGGAGATTAATCCTTTGTTGATTCGTTTGCAAATATTTTCTCCCATTTTGAGGGTTGTCTTTTCATCTTGTTTACAGTTTCCTTTGCTGTGCAAAAGCTTTTAAGTTTCATTCGGTCCCATTTTTTAATTTTTGTTTTTATTTCTATTTCTCTAGGAGGTGGGTCCAAAAGGATCTTGCTGTGATTTATGTCATAGAGTGTTCTTTCTATGTTTTCCTCTAAGAGATTTATAGTGTCTGGTGTTACATTTAGGTCTTTAATCCATTTTGAGTTTATTTTTGTGTATGGTGTTAGGTAATGTTCTAATTTCATTCTTTTACATGTAGCTATCCAGTTTTCCCAGCACCACTTATTGAAGAGACTGTCTTTTCCCCATTGTATACCCTTGCCTCCTCTGTCATAGATTAGGTGACCATAGGTGCATGGATTTACCTCTGGAATTTCTATCCTGTTCCATTGATCTATATTTCTGTTTTTGTGCCAGTATCATATAGTCTTGATTACTGTAGCTTTGTAGTGTATTCTGAACTCAGGGAATCTGATTCCTCCAACTCCGTTTTTTTCCCTCAAGATTGCTTTGGCTATTCAGGATCTTGTGTGTCTCGATACAAATTTTAAGATTTTTTGTTCTAGTTCTGTAAAAAATGCCATTGGTAATTTGATACGGACTGCACTGAATCTGTAGATTGCTTTGGGTAGTACAGTCATTTTCACAATATTGATTCTTCCAAGAACATGGTATATCTCTCAAACTGTTTGTGTCATCTTTGATTTCTTTCATCAGTGTCTTATAATTTTCTGCATACAGGTCTTTTGTCTCCTTATGTAGGCTTATTATTAGGTATTTTATTCTTTTTGTTGCAATGGTAAATGGGAATGTTTCCTTAATATCTCTTTCAGATTTTTCACCATTAGTGTATAGGAATGCAAGAGATTTCTGTGCGTTAATTTTGTATCCTGCAACTTTACCAAATTCATTGATTAGCTCTAGTTTTCTGTTGGCATCTTTAGGATTTTCTATGTATCATGTCATCTGCAAACAGTGACAGTTTTACTTCTTTTCCAATTCATATTCCTCTTATCTCTTTTTCTTCTCTTATTGCCATAGCTAGGACTTCCAAAACTATGTG
The DNA here is from genome assembly GCF_964270905.1 of Leucopleurus acutus. Classification (NCBI taxonomy): domain Eukaryota; kingdom Metazoa; phylum Chordata; class Mammalia; order Artiodactyla; family Delphinidae; genus Leucopleurus; species Leucopleurus acutus. The sequence continues at coordinate 60,188,921 of NC_139142.1, read as the reverse complement.
AATAATAGTGGTGAGAGTGGACATCCTTGTCTTGTTCCTGATCTTAGAGGAAATGGTTTCACTTTTTCACCATTGAGAATGATGTTTGCTGGGGGTTTGTCATATATTGCCTTTATTTTGTTGAGGTGGGTTCCCTCTATGCCCACTTTCTGGAGAGTTTTTATCATAAATGGGTGTTGAATTTTGTCAAAAGTTTTTTCTTCATCTATTGAGATGATCATATGGTTTTTATTCTTCGGTTTGTTAATGTGGTGTATCAGATTGATTGATTTGCATATGTTGAAGAATCCTTGCATCCCTGGATAAATCCCACTTGATCATGGTATATGATCTTCTTAATGTGTTGTTGGAATCTGTTTGCTAGTATTTTGTTGAGGATTTTTGCATCTATGTTCATCAGTGATATTGGTCTGTAATTTTCTTTCTTTGTAGTATCTTTGTCTTGTTTTGGTACCAGGGTGATGGTGGCATCGTAGAATGAGTTTGGGAGTGTTCCTTCCTCTGCAATTTTTTGGAAGACTTTGAGAAGGATGGGTGTTAGCTCTTCTCTAAATGTTTGATAGAATTCACCTGTGAAGACATCTGTTCCTGGACTTTTGTTGGAAGATTTTTTTTTTTTTTTTTTTTTTGCGGTACGCAGGCCTCTGACTGTTGTGGCCTCTCCCGTTGTGGAGCATAGGCTCCAGACGCGCAGGCTCAGCGGCCATGGCTCACGGGCCTAGCCACTCCGCAGCATGTGGGATCTTCCCGTACTGGGGCACGAACCCGTGTCCCTTGCATCGGCAGGCGGACTCTCAACCACTGCGCCACCAGGGAAGCCCCTGTTGGAAGGTTTTTAATCACAGTTTCAGTTTCGTTACTTGTGATTGGTCTGTTCATGTTTTCTATTTCTTCCTGGTTCAGTCTAGGAAGGTTATACCTTTCTAAGAATTTGTCCATTTCTTCCAGGTTGTCCATTTTTTTGGCACAGAGTTGCTTGTAGTAGTATCTTAGGATGCTTTGTATTTTTGTGGTGTCTATTGTAACTTCTCCTTTTTCATATCTAATTTTATTGATTTGAGTCCACTCTCTCTTTTTCTTGATGAGTCTGACTAAAGGTTTATCAATTTGAAGAACTTTATCTTCTTGAAGAACCAGCTTTTAGTTTCATTGATCTTTGCTATTGTTCTCTTTGTTTTTATTTCATTTATTTCTGCTCTGCTCTTTATGATTTCTTTCCTTCTGCAACTTTGGGTTGGTTTGTTCTTTTTCTTCTAGTTCCTTTAGGTGTAATGTTAGATTGTTCATTTGAGATTTTTCTTGTTTCTTAAGGTAGGATTGTATTGCTACAAACTTCCCTCTTAGAACTGCTTTTGCTGCATCCCATAGGGTTTGGATTGTCTTGTTTTTGTTCTCATTTGTCTCTAGGTTCTTTTTGATTTCCTCTTTGATTTCTTTAGTGATCTCTTGGTTATTTAGTAGTGTATTGTTTAGCCTCCATCTGTCTGTGTTTTTTGCATTTTCTTCCCTATACTTTATTTCTTATCTCATAGCATTGTGGTTGGAAAAGATGCTTGATACAATTTCAATATTCTTAAAATTACTAAGGTTTGATTTATGACTCAAGATGTGATCTATCCTGGAGAATGTTCCATGTGCACTTGAGAAGAAAGTGTGATCTTCTGTTTTTGGATGGAATGTCCTATAAATATCAATTAAATCTGTCTGGTCTATTGTGTCATTTAAAGCTTGAGTTTTCTTATTAATTTTCTGTCTGGATGATCTGTCTATTGGTGTAAGTGAGGTGTAAAGTCCCTCACTGTTATTGTGTTACTTTCAACTTCCTCTTTTATAGCTGTTAGCATTTGCCTTATGTATTGAGGTGCTCCTCCTATGTTGGGTAAATACATATATTTACAATTGTTATATCTTCTTCTTGAACTGATCCCTAACATTCTTTATTTTAAAGTCTATTTTATCTGATATGAGTATTGATACTCCAGCTTTCTTTTGATTTCCATTTGCATGGAATATCTTTTTCTATCCCCTCACTTTCAGACTGTGTGTGTCCCTAGGTCTGAAGTGGTTCTTTTGTAGACAGCATATATATGGGTCTTGTTTTTGTATCTGTTCAGCCAGTCTGTGTCTTCTGTTTGGAGTGTTCAATCCATTCACATCTAAGGTGATTATCGATATGTATGTTCCTATTATCATTTTCTTAATTGTTTTGGGTTTGTTTTTGTAGTTCCTTTTCTTCACTTGTGTTTCCCACTTAGGGAAGTTCCTTTAGTATTTGTTGTAGAGCTGGGTTCGTCATGCTGAATTCTCTTAGCTTTTGCTTGTTTGTAAAGCTTTTGATTTCTCCATGGAATCTGAATGAGATCCTTGCTGTGTAGAGTATTCCTGGTTTTAGGTTCTTCCGCTTCATCACTTTAAATATATCATGTCACTCTGTTCCAGCTTGCAGAGTTTCTGCTGAGAAATCAGCTGTTAATCTTATGAGAGTTCCCTTGTATGTTATGTGTGGTTTTTCCCTTGTTGCTTTTGATAATTTTTCTTTGTCTCTAATGCTTGTCAATTTGGTTACTATGTGTCTTGGCATGTTTCTCCTTGGGTTTATCCTGCCTGGGACTCTCTGTGATTCCTAGACTTGAGTGGCTATTTCTTTTCCCATGTTAGGGAAATTTTTGACTATAATCTCTTCAAATATATTCTCAGGTCTTTCATCTCTCTCTTCTTCTTCTGGGACCCCTATAATGCAAATATTGGTGTGTTTAATGTTGTCCCACCAGAGGTCTCTTAGGCTGTCTTCATTTCCTTTCATTCTTTTTTCTTTGTTCTGCAGCAGTGATTTCCACCATTCTGTCTTCCAGATCACTTATCCATTCTTCTGCCTCAGTTATTCTGCTATTGATTCCTTCTAGTGTAGTTTTCATTTCAGTTATTGTATTGTTCACCTCTGTTTGTTCTTTAATTCTTCTAGGTCTTTGTTAAACATTTCTTGCATCTTCTGGATCTTTGCCTCCATTCTTTTTCCGAGATCCTGGATCATCTTCACTATGATTATTCTGAATTCTTTTTCTGGAAGGTTGCCTATCTCCACTTCATTTAATTGTTTCTCTGGGGTTTTATGTTGTTCCTTCATCTGGGACATAGTCCTCTGCCTTTTCATTTATCTATGTTTTTTGTGATTGTGGTTTTTGTTCTGCAGGCTGCAAGATTGTAGTTCTTGCTTCTGCTGTCTGCCCTCTGGTGGATGAGGCTATCTAAGAGGCTTGTGCAAGCTTCCTGATGGGAAGGAGTGGTGGTGGGTAGAGCTGGGTGTTGCTCTGGTGGGCAGAGCTCAGTAAAACTTTAATCCGCTCATCTGCTGATGGGTGGGGCTGAGTTCCCTCCCTGTTGGTTGTTTGGCCTGAGTCCACCCAGTACTGGAGCTTACTGGCTTCCTGGTGGGGCTAATGGCAGACTCCAGGAGGGCTCACACCAATGAATACTTCCCAGAACTTGTGCCGCCAGTGTCCTTGTCCCCACGGTGAGCCACAGCCACCCCCTGCCTCTGCAGGAGATCCTCCGACACTAGCAGGTAGGTCTGGTTCAGTCTCCAGTGGGGTCACTGCTCCTTCCCCCTGGGTCCTGGTGTGCACACTACTTTGTGTGTGCCCTCCAAAAGTGGAGTCTCTGTTTCCCCAGTCCTGTCGAAGTCCTGCAATGAAATCCTGCTAGTCTTCAAAGTCTGATTCTCTGGGAATTCCTCCTCCCATTGCCAGACCCCCAGGTTGGGAATCCTGACGTGGGGCTCAGAACCTTCACTCCAGGGGGTGGACTTCTGTGGTATAACTGTTCTCCAGTTTGTGAGTCGCCCACCCAGCAGTTATGGGATGAGTTTATTGTGATTGTGCCCCTCCTACCATCTCATTGTGGCCTCTCCTTTGTCTTTGGATGTGGATGTCTTTGGATGTCTTTTGCTGAGTTCCTGTGTGTTCCTGTTGATGATTGTTCAGCAGTTAGTTGTGATTACGGTGCTCTCACAAGAGGCAGTGAGTGCACATCCTTCTACTCTGCCATCTTGAACCAGTCTCTCCGGCAGGTGGATTCTTAACCATTGCACCACTAGGGAAGTCCCTATACACTGATTTTTAATGGCACGTGATCAAAATTCCTAAGTTTTATTCTAAAAAGTTCTTATAAGAGCATTGTCCTAAATCTTTTTTAGCTTTACTCGTTTCTTAAATTTCGGGTGATATTATATCTATATATATTCTTGTCAAATGCTCTTTTGGTTATGATTAATAATCATCAGTTTGGCACATTATCAGAGATAGGAGAGGAGAATTGGAGGAGGTGGTGAGATAGGGAGAAGTGGGAGCATAAAGGGAAGGGTGGGGGTGGGGTTCTGCTTATTCATCTTCTGCTCTATCTCCCAACAGGATGGAGAGATGGCATTGATAGTGCAGTGCTTCCTCCTTACCTCCATTCCCAGGCCTCCACAGTTGGACAGACTCAACTGTAATCATCATTTACTAAGGAATCACCCTGAGAAGGCTGGAGAGTGGGAAAGGATTTGAACAGGGTTGCTACTGACACGTGACAGTCCAGTGTTGGGGCCTGGACTGGGTTTTGTCTGACTATGCACCTGGAAAAGTATCTTAGAAATGTGTGGTGTTGGCCACTGCTGGTACACTGCTGGTATCATGTGTTATAACTTTGGGGGAATAAGAATGGATTTGGTGGGGAGCCTATTGAAGAGAGGTAGAAATTCTCCATCCTCTTCTTGTTTCTGAAACAGTTAAATAATCCTTTTTGCCCTGGGGTGTAAAAATAAAAGAGGCAGAATTCTTTTCAGCAAATAATATGTTACAATTCATTTCATGTTCCTATCACAAAATAGGAAGCAGTTTGACTAAACAAAATCTAGGACTGAAGTAGCTTATGACTGTGCTTTTGTTTGTTTGTTTGCTTTGTTTTGTTTTACTTTATGTTGAGAGAAAGCTACTTTTAAAACACTGAGAACCTGAAGAGTGTTTTGGTTGAGTTAACAAATTATTGCTCAGATGTTTAAAAGGGTGTTTTATTACATTTATTAACGCCTCAAACAGGCAGGAGATTTCACAAATGAACTGGGAAACAAACACAAAGACTGTTACATGGACCATTTATTTTATAATAGTTGTATCTGAGAAATGAAATTTGACTGTTGTCTGTGGGTGGTGAGTGTTGCTAGAGCAACATATTCCTTAGGTGAAACTGGAAGGTGATCATGGTGATGAGGGTAAAAGTCAGGAAATAGAGTGTTGAGATGGGTTTTGGGGCAATATGAGATCATGGATATTTTAATTCAAGGTATGTGAGGGAGAGCAGCTCTGGGGGAGTCAAAGATCTGAGGTGAGAGGTGCAATGCAGTGCACTGGGTTAGAGTCTGAGCATTACGGGGTCTGGTTGTTTTGGTTCACACAATGACAGCTCTTGCATTAGATAGCTGGAGCAATACCAGCCAAAAGGAGAAAGGATCAAAGGCTATTTTCTCACATATAATAATAACAGGAGCACATATCTATTTTGTCAGGTGCTCTTTTGAGTACCTTACACATATTATTTCTTACAATCATCACAAGAACCCTAGGAGGTAGGTAACACATTGTCCCTATTTTACAGATGGGACAACTGAGCCATAGGGAAGTTAAGTAACTTTCCTGAGGTCATGAACCTGGTAAGTGGCAAAGAGGAACTAAACCCAGACAATGCATCTCTGAGTCAGTGCTGCTCGAATTCCTGTTATGCAGCCACTAGGTTTAAAAGCAGCATGATATGAATGAGGGAAACACCAGTTTTTGTGAGGAGGTTCTACTTTCCATTGTCTCAGAACTTGAAGATCATCTTGAAGAAAGGAGGACGCTAGTAGCAAAATTCTTGAGTAAAACAAACAATAAGGTATTTCTTTTTCTTCTAGAAAGAAAAGAAAAAGAGTGTGGGGGACAGGGATGGTAGGCTTGAAGCTATTCCACTTCTTAAGATCTGTCATTAGAACCCACCCACTCTACCAGTGTTGGGCAGAAAAAAGGTCCATGATCAGGAGTTACAATGCCCTGAGTTCATGGTCATCCTCCAGGTAATCAAAGGCAGGCCATTTTAACCCCTTTGTGCTTTAGTTTCTTATTTTTCAAAAATGAGAAATAATAGCTGGCAGCTTTTGCTACAGAGGTGTTGTGAAAATCCAGTGATGTGGTGAATGTGAAATGGTTCATAAACTCGACAGGAAAAAACAAACATAAAGGGAGTATTATTAGAGTTAATGACCATCAGCATTATTTGCAGCTTTTCTTGGCCTTGATAATAGTGTGCATGTATTCACTTATCTAGGGAGGATGTGACACTGGAATCTGGTTTTGAAAGGCAAATAGCTCTGGCTGGAAGGTTATTCACACAGAGTATAGAGAAAGAAGTCTGTTTAAAATGGCTTTGTAGGATTTGTAGCTCTTATAATAAGAGCTATGATGTATTGACAGCTTACCACTTGCCAGACACTATTCTAAGCAATTTTTGCCTGCTGTAGCTCATTTATTCCTTACAATAGCCTTATGCACTAGGTACCATTTCTATTTTCCCAGCATTAGTAGATGAGGACACTGGGGAAGGTAGGTAAAAAATAAGCTTACTCGAGGTTGCAGACATAGGAAGTTACAAATCTAGGTCTCAAAACGCGGCACTGAACTCCAGAGTCAATGCTTTTTCCTGCTATACTGTACTGCCTCTGTGTTATGCATTATTATTACATCCAAAATAAGGTATATGTATAATGCATCAGCATATGTGTGTGTGAATTATTTTTATTTATTTACTTGTTTATTTTCAGTAAAAGGAAAAGAAACTCTTTCTACCTGGGTGATACACATATTTAACTACTGAGAAAATTGGCAAACATTAACTCTTGATAAAATGATCATTTAAAAAATATCAATTATTTCACAGATGGACAGTTTTATGAAAATGATAATAAAAGAGGAGTTCAATTTTAGCTGAGGTGTCCAGGTTATGCTATCATCTATTCAACTGTATTAGGCAGCAGCTCTGGACGCCAAATACTCCCCATATTAAAGGATGCATATGTCAGTGGACCTGCCTTCTGGGAGCTTTCAGATTAGATGTGGAAATAGGATGTGTACATGGCAGGAAAGGTAGCAAACACGAGGTTCAAATAAAATGCTAAAACCTTTCAAAGGAGTATCAGTACTTCTGCTGGAGCTGTGGGTGGGGCAGGATTATAACCTGGCTTACTCATCCTTTTTTGTCTATTAGTAACATTTGTCCCATTATAAATTCCTTTAACTCCATGGTTAGTATGTGTTACAGGTTACTGACTTTGTATGCATCCTGCCTGTCTCACAAACTACTTGTTTACTCCTCACCCATATGTAGCATATGCCATGAGTTTTCCCTGCATGTCATAAGCTGCCAACTTACTCTCTATACAACACTTCTTGTGCATTTCATCCATCTTGTTTGTTCTGAGGTTTTTATAGCAGAATTGAATATTCTCAAAAAAGATAGCAAACTTAGATTAGAAGATCAGATGTGAAATGATCTGTCTTCAGTGCTTATGTAAGTTTCATCCGGAAGCAATAAAATGTAGTGACCAGAGAAAGGGAGCTAAGGATAAACCTAGGGGAATGCCTACAGATAGCAAAAAGGAGAAGGAAGATAATCTAGGCAAAAAAAAGTCAGAGGGGAAGGAAAGCCAAGATTCCATTAAAATGCATCATGGAAGTCAAAGGAAGAGCTTCAAATTGAGGAGATTGAGATTAGGCAATCAGACCAAAAGAGTCCCCCTGAAGATGCTAGTAAGAGAAGAGTCTTCCCCAAAAGATAAAATCTCTTCAGAGCTTTGACCTGTCTCTCAGAGAACAATGGCAATAAGCAAGCAGTGCAGTGAGTGAGGAGTACGGACTTGGGATGACCAGAGGCCCAGCACATGGAAGTTAAATGCACAGGTGTTGACATCCATTGAATCAGGCCCCAGCTTGTGGTCTGACTTGGACAATTTGTTTAATCTCTCAAGACCCAATTTCCTCAACTGTAAAATAGGATAATAATAGTACACATAGGGTTATAAAATGAGATAATGCATGTAAGTAAGGACCTAATAAGTTATAGCTATTATTTTTGATTACCAGTTTTAGTGAATATTAGTGAAAAACATTCTAAATATGGGAGAATTTGGTCAGAACAAAATGAGGGCTCCTCTATAAGACATAGATCAGGGTTAGAGTGTAAGATGAGTCTGGAGGGAAAGATCTGGACTGAATGTGGGGAAAGGCAGTGGTAAGGGGTTGGCAGGCTATATCTAAAGCTGGATCTTCAGGCAGGCTTCTCCTAACTCTTTCCCATCTCTTACATGATTTCATGAGTCTATAGGCCTAGAACAAGATGACTAAACTAAATACCTTTATTCCTTTCTCAATAGCTGAACCTTTGGGACAGAGATTGCTTTATATGTGATCCAGATTCATGATAAATCTCTCCTTTAATAATTAAGGAAACAGTAAGAGGGAGCCACAATCATTTGGGCATGATTTTATTCTGAGAGGTCTAGAAAATAGTCTAGATGCATTTCTTTTCAGGTATTGTCAAATTTCTCATTAAGGAAAAATAATTTGGAGAAATAAATTAATTTGCAAAACCCTCTTGTTAATTATCATTTGAATAAAAATTTACTTCCAAAAAGTATCCACAAGCTTATGCACAGTTTATAGTTCAATCAAAGCAGTTCATTTGTAGATGTTTAAACAAAAAAACTTAAGGTCATAGACCCATTGATTCCTTTGCAGTCCTAGAATGAAATTCAATCTTGACTTAAAATTCATTTCCATTTTATCCCACCAGGTTTCTTATCCACCCATTACAATTCAGTCTTGCTGGTTTAGTCATATGAGGTGGATGGATGACAGCAGGATATCAAGGGAGATGCAGTGTGGTGTAAACTGAAAGGGGACAGGCATGTTGGAGGTAATGCAAAAACACTTCAAGAGTACAACTACTGAAACACATTTGAATCAATGTGAGACATATGCATATTGTTACCAGACCCATTGAATAGATGAAGGAACCTACTGACATAGAAGAATGGCACTTCAACAGGAAAATCTTATTTTCTGGGATAAAAGTGACAAAGATTCAAGTTATACCAACCAGAGAAAAAATTCTAAGTGCAATATATATAGATTATTGATTGATTAATCAGTGATCAATGATGCTATCTATGATGCTTGTTGATTATTTCTGGAAGCATCATAGATAATTTAAAGATGAGTAGGACCTATTTAACTATATGCCCTGCTGCTTATGAAGGAGAAATGGCATAAATAGATCCCCACTTTTACCAATAAATATATAAATAATTTAATGATAGTCAAAAGGTGACACAATAGCTATGGAATAAATACTCTTACTGTAAACATTTCCTTGATCCATCTTCAAGTATTTTTAGAATTGTAAGTATTTGGAAAAGTATAAACACAAGTTATGTCATGTACCCTGGACTATCTGATTAAATAAAGAAGATACAATGAAAACTTCTTTAGTTTGTACTTTACCTTGCTTTTACAAAATGGGACATGATATAACATGCACTTTTAGAAAATGGAAGTAAATACTTGGTGTAAACAATAAACAATTTTCTTTAACCTCAGGACATACAATAATACTTTTGGAACTAATTTCAGTAGTGAAATTATGATTTAACTCTATGATTTAACAAGGGAATATGGAGGGGCAATGGGAAAGATCATTGGACACTAAAATTGCATTGGAAAATCTGGATAATATATGTGGACCGTGTCTTTTTCTTTTAAATCTATTTTCTGTTTTTATCAAGTAATACATGCATATGACTTAGTGTCAAACAGTGAAGCAAGACTTGTTACTAAGATAGCACTCCTCTGACCACTGATCCCTATTTCCAGCACCCCACTTTCCACATCTTTGTATATTTATATTGACCTCCACATCTTTAAATAATATGTTTATATTTAAACTTCTAGATATTCTGATTTGAGACTGAAGAAAAATGAAGGCTTAACTCTTCTTCAACCACCACCAACTACCTATGTGCATACTTTCCTAAGTCTCCTCTGCCAATGTGGTTCTTTTTTTTTTTAACATCTTTATTGGAGTATAATTGCTTTACAATAGGGTGTTAGTTGCTGCTGTACAACAAAGTCAATGAGCTATATGTATACATATATCCCCATATCTCCTCCCTCTTGCGTCTCCCTCCCACCCTCCCTATCCCACCCCTTTAGGTGGACACAGCACCGAGCTGATCTCCCTACACTATGCGGCTGCTTCCCACTAGCTATTTTACATTTGGTAGTGTATATATATCCATGCCACTCTCTCACTTTGTCCCAGTTTACCCTTCCCCCTCCCCATGTGCTCGAGTCCATTCTCTACGTCTGCGTCTTTATTCCTGTCCTGCCCCTACATTCTTCAGAACCATTTTTTTTTTTTTTGGAATCCATATATATGTGATAGTGTAAAGTATTTGCTTTTCTCTTTCTGACTTACTTCATTCTGTATGAGAGTCCCTAGATCCATACACCTCACTACAAATAACTCAATTTCGTTTCTTTTTATGGTTGAGTAATATTCCATTGTATATATGTGCCACATCTTCTTTATCCATTCATCTGTCGATGGACACTTAGGTTGCTTCCATGTCCTGGCTATTGTAAATAGAGCTACAATGAACATTGTGGTACATGACTCTTTTTGAATTATGGTTTTCTCAGGGTATATGCCCAGTAGTGGGATTGCTGGGTCATATGGTAGCTCTATTTTTAGTTTTTTAAGGAACCTCCATGCTGTTCTCCATAGTGGCTGTATCAATTTACATTCCCACCAACAGTGCAAGAGGGTTCCCTTTTCTCCACATCCTCTCCAGCATTTATTGTTTGTAGATTTTTTTGATGATGGCCATTCTGACTGGTGTGAGGTGATACCTCAATGTAGTTTTGATTTGCATTTCTCTAACGATTAATGATGTTGAGCATCCTTTCATGTGTTTGTTGCCATTGGTATATCTTGTCTGGAGAAATGTCTATGTAAGTCTTCTGCCCATTTTTGGATTGGGTTGGTTTTTTTTTTTTTTTTTTTGATACTGAGCTGCTTGTATGTTTTAGACATTGATCCTTTGTCAGTTGCTTCATTTGCAAATATTTTCTCCCATTCTGAGGGTTGTCTTTTTGTCTTGTTTACTGTTTCCTTTGCTGTGCAAAAGCTTTGAAGTTTCATTAGGTCCCATTTGTTTAATTTTGTTTTTATTTCCATTTCTCTAGGAGGTGGGTCAAAAAGGATCTTACTGTGATTTATGTCATAGAGTGTTCTGCCTATGTTTTCCTCTAAGAGTTTTATAGTGTCTGGCCTTGCATTTAGGTTTTTAATCCATTTTGAGTTTATTTTTGTGTATGGTTTTAGTGAGTGTTCTAATTTCATTCTTTTACATGTAGCTGGCCAGTGTTCCCAGCACCACTTATTGAAGAGGATGTCTTTTCTCCACTGTATATTCTTATCTCCTTTATCAAAGATAAGGTGACCATATGTGCATGGGTTTATCTCTGGGCTTTCTATCCTGTTCCATTGATCTATATATCTGTTTTTTGTGCCAATACCATACTGTCTTGATTACTGTAGCTTTGTAGTATAGTCTGAAGTTGATTCCTCCAGCTCCGTTTTTCTTTCTCAAGATTGCTTTGGCTATTCAGGGTCTTTTGTGTTTCCATACAGATTGTGAAATTTTTTGTTCTAGTTCTGTGAAAAAATGCCACTGGTAGTTTGATAGGGATTGCATTGAACCTGTACATTGCTTTAGGTAGTATAGTCATTTTCACAGTGTTGTTTCTTCCAATCCAAGAACATGGTATATCTCTCAATCTGTTTGTAACATCGTTAATTTCTTTCATCAGTGTCTTACAGTTTTCTGCATACAAGTCTTTTGTCTCCTTGTTAGATTTATTCCTAGGTATTTTATTCTTTTTGTTGCAGTGGTAAATGGCAGTGTTTCCTTAATTTCTCTTTCAGATTTTTCATCATTAGTGTATAGGATTACAAGAGATTTCTGTGCATTAATTTTGTATCCTGCTACTTTACCAAATTCATTGATTAGCTCCCATATTTTTCTGGTAGCATCTTTAGGATTCTCTATGTATATTATCATCTTATCTGTAATCAGTGACAGTTTTATTTCTTCTTTTCCAATTTGGATTCCTTTTATTTCTTTTTCTTCTCTGATTGCTGTCACTAAAACTGCCAAAAGTATGTTGCCTAACAATGGTGAGAGTGGGCAACCTTGTCTTTTTCCTGATCTTAGTGGAAATGGTTTCACTTTTTCACCATTGAGAACAATGTTGCCTGTGGCCTTTATTATGTTGAGGTAAGTTCCCTCCACGCTTACTCTCTGGAGGGTTTTTATCATAAATGGGGGTTGAATTTTGTCGAAAGCTTTTTCTGCATATATTGAGATGATCAGATGGATTTTCTCCTTTAATTTGTTAATATGGTTTATTACATTGATTGATTTGCATATATTGAAGAATCCTTGCATTCCTGGGATAAACCGCAGTTAATCATGGTGTATGATCCTTTTAATATGCTGTTGGATTCGCCTTGCTACTGTTTTGTTGAGGATTATTGCATCTATGTTCATCAGTGATATTGGCCTGTAGTTTTCTTTTTTGTGACATCTTTGTCTGGTTTTGGTATCAGGGTGATGGTGGCCTCGTAGAATGAATTTGGGAGTGTTCCTCCCTCTGCTATATTTTGGAAGAATTTGAGAAGGATAGCTGTTAGCTCTCCTCTAAGTGTTTGACAGAATTCGCCTGTGAAGCCATCTGGTCCTGGGCTTTTGTTTGTTGGAAGATTTTTTTTTTTTTTTTTTTTTTTTTTTGCGGTACGCGGGCCTCTCACTGTTGTGGCCTCTCCCGTTGCGGAGCACAGGCTCCGGACGCGCAGGCTCAGCGGCCATGGCTCACGGGCCCAGCCGCTCCGCGGCATGTGGGATCTTCCCAGACCGGGGCACGAACCCGCATCCCCTGCATCGGCAGGCGGACTCTCAACCACTGCGCCACCAGGGAAGCCCTGTTGGAAGATTTTTAATCACAGTTTCAATTTCACTGCTTGTGATTTGTCAGTTTAGATTCTCTATTTCTTCCTGGGTCAGTCTCGGAAAGTTGTGCTTTTCTAAGAATTTGTCCATTGCTTCCAGGTTGTCCATTTCATTGGCATACAGTTGCTTGTAGTCATCTCTCATGATCCTTTGCATTTCTGCAGTGTCATTTGTTTCTTCTCCTTTTTCATTTCTAATTCTATTGATTTGAGTATTCTCCCTTTTTTCTTGATGAGTCTGGCTAATGGTTTATCAATTTTGTTTATCTTCTCAAAGAACCAGCTTGTAGATTTATTGATCCTTGCTACTGTTTCCTTCATTTCTTTTTCATTTACTTCTGATCTGATCTTTATGATTTCTTTCCTTCTGCTAACATTGAGGTTTTTTTGTTCTTCTTTCTCTAATTGATTTAGGTGTAAGGTTAGGTTGTTTCTTTGAGATTTTTCTTGTTTCTTGAGGTAGGATTGTACTGCTATAAACTTCCCTTTTAGAACTGCTTTTGCTACATCCCATTGGTTTTGGGTCGTCATGTTTTCATTGTCATTTGTTTCTAGGTATTTTTTGATTTCCCCTTTGACTTCTTCAGTGATCTCTTGGTTAAGTAGTGTACTGTTTAGTCTCCATGTGTTTGTAGTTTTTACAGATTTTTTTTTCCTGTAATTGATATCTAGTCTCATAGCATTGTGGTCAGAAAAGATACTTGATATGATTTCAGTTTTCTTAAATTTACCAAGGCTTGATTTGTGACCCAAAATATGATCTATCCTGGAGAATGTTCCATGATTCCTTGACAAGAAAGTGTATTCTCTTGTTTTTGGATGGAATGTCCTATAAATATCAGTTAAGTCCATCTTGTTTAATGTATCATTCAAAGCTTGTGTTTCCTTATTTATTTTCATTGTGGATAATCTGTCCATTGGTGAAAGTGGGGTGTTAATGTCCCCTACTATGATTGTGTTATTGTCAATTTCCCTTTTTACGGCTGTTAGCATTTTCCTTATGTATTGAGGTGATCCTATGTTGGGTGCATAAACATTTACAATTGTTATATCTTTTTCTTGGATTGATTCTTTGATCATTATGTAGTGTCCTTCTTTGTCTCTTGTAATAGTCTTTATTTTAAAGTCTATTTTGTCTGATATGAGAATTACTACTCCAGGTTTCTTTTGATTTCCATTTACATGGAATATCTTTTTCCATCCCCTCACTTTCGGTCTGTATGTGTCCCTAGGTCTGAAGTGGGTCTCTTGTAGACAACATATATACGGGTCTTGTTTTGTATCCATTCTGCCAGTCTATGGCTTTTGGTTGGAGCATTCAATCCATTTACATTTAAGGTAGTTATTGATATGTATGCTCCTATTCCCATTTTCTTAATTGTTTTGGGTTTGTTATTGTAGGTCTTTTCCTTCTCTTGTGTTTGCTGCCTAAAGAAGTTCCTTTAGCATTTGTTGTAAAGCTGGTTTGGTGGTGCTGAATTCTCTTAGCTTTTGCTTGTCTGTAAAGATTTTAATTACTGTGTTGAATCTGAATGAGATCCTTGCTGGGTAGAGTAATCTTGGTTGCAGTTTTTTCCCTTTCATCACTTTAAATATCCTGCCACTCCCTTCTGGCTTCCAGAGGTTCTGCTGAAAGATCAGCTGTTAACATTATGGGGTTTCCCTTGTATGTACTTTGTTGCTTTCCCTTGCTGCTTTTAATATTTTCTTTTGTATTTTTTTTTTTTTGTGTGTGGTACGCGGGCCTCTCACTGTTGTGGCCTCTCCCGTTGCGGAGCACAGGCTCCGGACGCACAGGCTCAGCGGCCGTGGCTAACGGGCCCAGCTGCTCCACAGCATGTGGGATCTTCCCGGACCGGGGCACGAACCTGTGTCCCCTGCATTGGCAGGCGGACTCTCAACCACTGCGCCACCAGGGAAGCCCTGTATTTAATTTTTGATTGTTTGATTAATATGGGTCTTGGCATGTTTCTCTATGGATTTATCCTGTGTGGGACTCTCTGTGCTTCGTGTACTTGATTATTTCCTTTCCCATGTTAGGAACGTTTTCAACTATGATCTCTTCAAATATTTTCTCAGTTCCTTTTTTTTCTCTTCTTCTTCTGAGACCCCTGATTTGAATGTTGCATTTAATGTTGTCCCAGAGGTCTCTGAGACTGTCCTCTATTTTTTTCATTCTTTATTCTGCTCTGTGGTAGTTATTTCCACTATTTTATCTTCCAGGTCACTTACCCATTTTTTTCTCAGTTATTCTGCTATTAATTCCTTCTAGAGAGTTTTTAATTTAATATTATGGTTTACATCAATGTTTATTTGCTCCTTAGTTTTTCTAGGTCCTTTTGAACATTTCTTGTATTTTCTCCATTCTATTTCCAAGATTTTGGATCATCTTTACTATCGTTACTCTGAATTCTTTTTCAGGTAGACTGCCTATTTCCTCTTCATTTGTTTGGTGTGGTGGGTTTTTACCTTGCTCCTTCAACTGCTGTGTATTTCTCTGTCTTCTCATTTTGCTTAACTTACTGTGTTTGGGGTCTCGTTTTCGCAGGCCGCATGTTTGTAGTTCCCGTTGTTTTTGGTGTCTGCCCGCAGTGGGTAAAGTTGGTTTAGTGGGTTGTGTAGGCTTCCTGGTGGAGGGGACTGTTGCCTGTGTTCTGGTGGATGAAGCTGGATCCTGTCTCTGTGGTGGGCAGGACCACGTCCGGTGGTGTGTTGTGGAGTGTCTGTGACATTATGATTTTAGGTAGCCTCTCTGCTAATGGGTTTGTTTGTATTCCTGTCTTGCTAGTTGTTTGGCATAGGGTGTCCAGCCCTGTAGCTTGCTGGTTGTCGAGTGGAGGTGGGTCTTAGGGTTGAGATGGAGATCTCTGGGAGATTTGTCTCCATCTGATATTACATGGGGCTGGGAGGTCTCTGGTGGACCAACACCCTGAACTTGGCTCTTCCACCTCAGAGGCTCAGGCCTGACAGCTGGCCAGAGCACCAAAACCCTGTCAGAAGAAAAGGGAGAAAGAAAAAGAAAGAAAGAAAGAAAAGAATAAAATAAAGTTATTAAAAAATTAGAAAACATTATTATTAAAAAGTAAAAAGATAGAAAGAAGAGAGCAACCATATGAAAAAACAAATCCACCAATGGTAACAAGTGCTAAAAACTATACTGAAAAAAAAAAGACAGAACCTAGGAGAAATGGTAAAAGTAAAGCTATACAGACAAAATCACACAAAGAAGCATACGCATACACACTCACAAGAAGAGAAAAAGGGAAAAAAAAAAGCGAGCAACCAAAGTAATAAACAAATCTACCAATCATAATTAGCTCTAAATAGTAAACTATGATAAACATAAAACCAGAAACAGATTAGATGCAGAAAGGAAACCCAAGTCTACAGTTGCTTCCAAAGTCCACCGCCTCAATTTTGGGATGATTTGTTGTCTATTCAGGTACTCCACAGATGCAGGGTACATCAAGTTGATTGCGGACATTTAATCTGTTGCTCCCGAGGCTGCAAGGAAAAATTTCCCTTTCTCTTCTTTGTTCACACAGCTGTTGGGTTTCAGCTTTGGATTTGGCCCCGCCTCTGCATGTAGGTCACCTGAGGGCATCTCTTTCCTGCCCAGACAGGACAGGGTTTAAATAGAAGCTGATTCGGGGGCTCTGGCTCACTCAGGTGGCGAGTGGGGTAGGGAAGGGTACGGAATGTGGGGCAAGCCTGCAGTGGCAGAAGCCAGCATGACGTTGCAACAGCCTGAGGCACGCTGTGTGTTCTCCCGTGGAAGTTGTCCCTGGATCACGGTACCCTGGCAGTGGCGGGCTGCACAGGCTCCTGGGAGGGGTGGTGCGGATACTGACCTGTGCTTGCACACAGGCTTCTTGGTGGCTGCAGCAGCAGCCTTAGCGTCTCATGTCCATCTCTGGTGTCCGCGCTGATAGCTGCTGCTCTCGCCCATCTCTGGAGCTCATTTAGGCAGTGCTCTGCATCCCCTCTCCTCGTGCACCCTGAAACAATGGTCTCTTGCCTCTTAGGCAGGTCCAGACTTTTTTCCCGGACTCCCTCCCGGCTAGCTGTGGTGCACTAGCCCCCTTCAGGCTGTGTTCACGCCGCCAACCCGTCCTCTCCCTGGGATCCGACCTCCGAAGCCCGAGCCTCAGCTCCCAGCCCCCACCCACGCTGGCGGGTGGGCTGACAAGCCTCTTGGGCTGGTGAGTGCTGGTCGGCACCCCTCCTCTGTGCTGGAATCTCTCCGCTTTGCCCTCTGCACCCCTGTTGCTGCGCTCTCTTCCATGGCTCAGAAGCTTCCCCCCCTCTTCACCCCCCATCTCCACCAGTGAAGGTGCTTCCTATTTTTTGGAAACTTTTCCTCCTTCACAGCTCTGTCCCACTGGTGCAGGTCCCATCCCTATTCTTTTGTCTCTGTTTTTTCATTTTTCTTTTGCCCTATGCAGGTATGTGGGGATTTTCTTGCCTTTGGGGAAGTCTGAGGTCTTCTGCCAGCATTCAGTAGGTGTTCTGTAGGAATTGTTCCACATGCAGATATGTATTTTTGATGTATTTGTGGGGAGGAAGGTGATCTCCATGTCTTACTCCTCTGCCATCTTGAAGGTCTCCCCTGGTTCTATTTTTTAAATAAATTTTTTTTTAGAATAGATTTAGATTGACAAAAAAGTTGCAAGGATAGTACAGAGAGTTCAAGTATACCCTGAACCCGCTTCCCATATTATTAACTCTGTTCTTTGTTCATAAGTACCCTGGTGTCCTAGCCTTTCCTTCTTGAAGAGGTCTCTTTTAGAGGCTAAATGTTCTCCAACGTAGTTTGATGCATCTGAGTCTGCTAGAGCTCTGCAGTCTTGGGAACTGCTTTCACCATTGTCTCTCTCTTGTGCTACCTCCTGGAACCTGTGTCTGCCTCTCTGTCTATATGTGTCTTTCTCTCTGTCTCTCTCTCTCTCTCTTTTGTTTATTCCCTTATTTTCATGGAGCACATCCTCCAGGGAGACTCTGCATGTCTGACAATGACTTTGGTTTACTCTTGCATTTAGTGGGTATCTGTTGGGTCTGGAGTCTTAGGAAGAAAATAATGTTCCCTTAGTATTATGAGGCATTACTCAATTGTTTTCCACATTCCAGTTGTCTTTGTGATAGCCAAGACATTCGTCTTCTTAATCCTTCTTAGGAAACCTGTTTTTTCTTCTTGGTTACTTTTAGAATCTTCTTTGTCCCCAACTTTGGCTTCTAAAACCTACCTCTGCTCTATTCTCTGAATATTACAGGCATCTAGTCTGCTCTTTTGGATTTAAGAGGAATGAACTAAACAGTGTATTGAAAGCTGTGTGTGTAAGTATGTGACTTGCTATCTGAGGGCCTTTCTATAGTAGAACCTCCAGTGTCAGTCAGGATTTAATATTCTTTCCTCTGGACTAGTTAGACTAGTTAGAATCCTCACAGAAGGTGCTTCTAATCTCCTACCTGGAGGGCAAAAGTCTGCCTGCTCATCCCCTATTTTAATGTATAGTCTTTCAAGTCTGGAGACAGTATATTTTAACTTTGCAGAGATTAAAACTCCTGGAATGAGGAGGAGCTGTCATCCAGCTTCACAGGGAAGGGGAGAGGACTTGAGACTGTCTTTTTAAAAAAGATTAACAGTTATAATTTAATTTTCAGCCCCAACCTTCCCCCAGAGGTTAGTGGTATCATTAATTTGAATTTTTTGAGAATTCTTCTGCATAAAATTAAGTTGTTCCTCAAATACCCACTGCCAATTTAAGATTTAACTTTCTAGTCCATCTGCTTTCCAGTTTCACATAATTTGCCACCATTGTGTTCTCTCCAATTATCTTTGTCCTTGTTATGCTATTTTAAAAATCCTTTTATTGTTGTGTTACTTGGATTTGAGGAAGGAATGAAAGCTAATGCCTATGATCAACCCACCATTTAACAGGTGTAACCCTATCATTGACCCAGTTAGAGCAGATGCTTTACAAAGGAAACATAAATTCACATATCCATATCCATTTCCTCTCATTTCACGGGAAATCAGGGCAGAAATTAGAATAAATGCAGAATGTGTAATGATTTTAGATTTGCCTGTGATCTCTGACTAGACTATTCTAAATTCATAAAATTTTCCTATTTAAATTTCAGTTTATTTGAGTGTTATGAGTCATTAAAGCACAGAGTACGTGAGAGAGGAAAGCAGTTGGATCATGCTCCAAAACAACTCTCAATGTTTACTGGAAAGTTTTTTTTTTTTTAAGGAGAGGAGGTTAAGTCTCCAGGAAGCTTATCTTGGTACTTTCAGATCAAAGCTATTCAAACGACGACTGAATAAACACATTGGCCAATGATGACGACAAAGATTCTAATATGGTATTAAGAAAATTACAAATCTTGGAACAAAGTAACTCTGGAAAGAGTTAAGAATATCCTTAAGAAATAAACTTTTTCACTCTATGGTTAGGACTACGGTAACTCATCAATCTAAGCATGTGCTGGTGTGAATTTTATAACCGCAACTCTTATTAGACAATTGTTTCTTGAATAATCATTCTGGAATATTGTCTTTATCATATCACTTTTAAAGTACATTGTATTCAAAATCACTAGAGTCTGCATTTATTTATGATACAGGTCCAAATTTACATGAGTATTAAACAGTATCTCAATTGTTTCTTTAGATTCTTTATAACAAAATAATGTGTAACAATGGGATGAACAAAATTAGCTTTCATCTTTTGAACTGGAGATTTTTTCTGTGCAGGATTTTTTATGCTTTTATCTCCTTGAAAAAATGGCAGCATGGCCCATCTTAAAATAATTATGTTCAGCTCTAAATACCTGTCTCTGGGAAAATTAGACCTATAGATAGGATGTATAATAGAAGCAGCCTTTTATAAGGACAATTATATAAGAGTTTCCAAAGTATTCATATCCTCTAATTTTTATTTGAAGGAACTTTTCTTTGCCTCAAATGAGAACGCTTTTAAGTGCATCCTGCATGAGAGATTACACTCCTTGTTATAGGAATCTAAGACCATAGAACTCCTAAATGAGACTGTACCTCTCCTCACAATTTCTGAAGTACATACCTACACTTTAACATTCTTTTACAGATGAGAAGCAAACTATTAAAAAGGAGAGAGACATTATTAAAAAATGGAAAAGCTGCTTAAGCATTTTATAAGGTTAATGTTTATGACAAACATTAGGTGAAAATTTCCTTCTTAGAAATCACAAGCCAGAGAACTGGTTTGGGTGCAAGAAATCAGGAACCCCTATGCCCTGAAAGAGGACACTGATAGTAGAAAAGTAGTCCATTGATTTGGGTTCTACTCTGTGACTTCTGCTGCAACAGCCACTGAGATATATTGATAAATCAGGTTTTTATTGTCTATTTTTTAGTCTTAACATTGCCATAGAGATAGGATATGGAAGTAGGGAACCCCAAATATGAAGCAGACAGCTGCCAAATTTGGGAGTATCTTTTACTAAAGGAAATCCTTTGAGGAAAAATGTGGAAGATTCCAGCCCTACCCATTGGGTCACCCTAGTCTCTTAAGGAAGGAGTGTCAAGAGCATGTGGGATGGGACATAGATTGTGGCTACCTCTGGGAAATACAATCTGCTACCAGACTGGTTAAACAAATTATGGCATATCCAATGGCTGGAATATGAGAAACTAGAAAAAATGCTTGAAGACCATTTAATAATAAATACTGTTCATGCTACAATTATATAGTAACACAGATACAAATGTAACAGAATTGATAATGTAGAAATAAATTTAATAAGAGAGAATATGATGTAGTGCTATTCCTCAGTAGATATGAGCACATAAAGTACTTTTTCTGAAAAAGGAAAGATGCCAAAATTAGCATGAGAATAAATTATAAAAGTTGAAGAATAGATTAGTAATTATTAAAGGTTTTGAAATAATATTCAAAGATGTTGCCAACTCTTAAAAAGAAAAAAAGAAAGAAAGAAAAAGGAAAGAAAGGAAGGAAGGAAAGAAGAAAGAGATACGTTTAACCAAGAAAG
Organism: Leucopleurus acutus; assembly: GCF_964270905.1. Taxonomy (NCBI): domain Eukaryota; kingdom Metazoa; phylum Chordata; class Mammalia; order Artiodactyla; family Delphinidae; genus Leucopleurus; species Leucopleurus acutus. The sequence continues at coordinate 60,167,753 of NC_139142.1, read as the reverse complement.
TTTTGCAGGTGATTTCCGTCAAACATTCAAGGGACAGATGATCCTTATATTTTTTAAGTTGTTTCAGATAATTAGGAAAAGAGAAAGACGCTCAAGCATTTTATGAAACTAGTATAACCTTGACTTCCAAATTAGATAAGGATAGTATGAAATTTTTTTAAATCCATAAGTCTATTTCACTTATTAACACATATGAGAATTCTAAATAAATTATTGCTAACTGAATTTGATAGGATATTAAAAATAACACAGTATAATTAAGAGGAGTTATCTCAGGAATGCAAGGATGATTCAACATTTGGGAAATTTATCAATTTCATTTACTAAATGTATCTCAATTAATATAGAAAACAATGTAGAAAAGGCACTTGATAAAATTTAGAGACTAAGAGAAAAAAAATCCCCAAAGTGAAAAATTTAAGAGACATTCCTTAATTTAACAAGACCTCTAAACCAAAGCCTACAGTAAATTTGACAACAAAAAAATATTAGACACATTGCCTATAAGTTTGGAAATAAGACAAGGGTGTTTGGTGTCTCCACTAAACTTCAACATAGTGTAGCAATTCGGTATAAAAAAGGAAAGGACGCTTGAAGGAAAATGACAAAACCATTATTATTTGCAAACGCATGACCATCCACACAGAAAACCAACAAAACCAGTAGATAACTTATTGGTTAATAGAAGTTTAGCAAGTTTATTGAATAAAATATCAACTTAAAAAATCTACCATGTTTCTCTATATCAACAATAACCAACTGTAAATTAAAATATAAATGAAATAGCAACAAAAAAGGTATAAAATTTTTGGAGAGTAACATGAAGAATAAAAGACCTTTATGGAGAACTTTTAAAAACTTTATTAAAGAATATAAAAAAAAGATGTGAATTAGTGGAGAGGTAAATTATGCATATGAATGAGACGACTTAACATTTAAAGGATAAGTCTACCATTTTGATATTATTTTAATAAAAATTTCATAAAGATTATAGAGGAAGCCAGAAACAATTATAAAATATATTTATAAAAATAAACACTAATGAATAACTAAGAAACCATTTTTTTTACCCATTATTTATTTATTTATTTACATCTTTATTGGAGTATAATTGCTTTACACTGGTGTTTTAGTTTGTGCTTTATAACAAAGTGAATCAGCTATATGTATATATATTTATATCCCCATATCACCTCCCTCTTGCGTCTCCCTCTCACCCTCCCTATCCCACCCCTCCAGGTGGACACAAAGCACTGAGCTGATCTACCTGTGCTATGCGGCTGCTTCCCGCTAGCTATCTATTTTACATTTGGTAGGGTATATATGTCCATGCCACTCTCTCACTTCGTCCCAGCTTACCCTTCCCCCCCCACGCCGTATCCTCAAGTACATTCTCTATGTCTGCATCCTTATTCCTGTTGTGCCCCTGGGTTCTTCAGAACCTCTTTTTTTTTTTAGATTCCATACATATGTGTTAGCATATGGTGTTTGTTTTTCTCTTTCTGAATTACTTAATTCTGTATGACAGTCTCTAGGTCCATCCACCTCACTACAAATAACTCAATTTCGTTTCATTTTATGGCTGAGTAATATTCCATTGTATGTATGTGCCACATTTTCTTTATCCATTCATCTGTCGATGGACACTTAGGTTGCTTCCATGTCCTGGCTATTGTAAATAGAGCTGCAATGAACATTGTGGTACATGACTCTTTTTGAATTATGGTTTTCTCAGGGTATATGCCCCGTAGTGGGATTGCTGGGTCATATGGCAGTTCTATTTTTTGTTTTTTAATACTGTTCTCCAAAGTGGCTGTATCAATTAACATTCCCACCAACAGTGCAAGAGGGTTCCCTTTTCTCCACACCCTCTCCAGCATTTATTGTTTCTAGATTTTTTGATGATGACCATTCTGACTGGTGTGAGGTGATACCTCATTGTAGTTCTGATTTGCATTTTTCTAATGATTAGTGATGTTGAGCATCCTTTCATGTGTTTGTTGGCAATCTGTATATCTTCTTTGGAGAAATGTCTATTTAGGTCTTCTGCCCATTTTTGGATTGGGTTGTTTTTTTGATATTGAGCTGCATGAGCTACTTATAAATTTTGGAGATTAATCCTTTGTCAGTTGCTTCATTTGCAGATATTTTCTCCCATTCTGAGGGCTGTCTTTTCATCTTGTTTATGGTTTCCTTTGCTGTTCAAAGCTTTTAAGTTTCATTAGGTCCCATTTGTTTATTTTTGTTTTTATTTCCATTTCTCTAGGAGGTGGGTCAAAAAGGATCTTGCTGTGATTTATGTCATACAGTGTTCTGCCTATGTTTTCCTCTAAGAGTTTGATAGTGTTTGGCCTTACATTTAGGTCTTTAATCCATTTTGAGTTTATTTTTGTGTATGGTATTAGGGAGTGTTCTAATTTCATTCTTTTACATGTAGCTGTCCAATATTCCCAGCACCACTTATTGAAGAGGCTGTCTTTTCTCCATTGTATATTCTTACCTCCTTTATCAAAGATAAGGTGACCATAAGTGTATGGGTTTATCTCTGGGCTTTCTATCCTGTTCCACTGATCTATGTTTCTGTTTTTGTGCCAGTACTATACTGTCTTGATTACTGTAGCTTTGGAGTATAGTCTGAAGTCTGAGGAACAATTTTTAAATGAAGAGCAAAGAGGAAAGTAGAATTTATTACATAGTTATAAAAATAAAAATAATGTGGTATCTGCCTCAATAAGCAAATAAAACAGAAATAAAAGAAGGGCTCTGCATAAGCAATTGACTCTACTCTGTCATGATTTAAAAAGAAAGTGGAAGGCTGAATAGTCCAGATTGGGTGAACACGGGTACAGAAGCATGGGTGAAAGATTGTGGCAATTCAGGGAACTGACAGTAATTTAGTATTGCTGGAGCATGGGATGCACATCTGGATAAGTGGTGGAGATGAGGCTGAAGAAGTCTATAGAACTCAGATCAAGAACAGCTTGTATTTCATACTAAGAAGTTTAAAAATATAGGTCATTGAAAGCTTTGAATAAGGAAATGGCAGGCTGTGTTTGACATTATCAGCAATATTGAGAATGGATTGGAAAGGTTGGAAAAAGGAAGAGAGTTAGGAGGTTTTGCAGGTGTTTGATTTAATGTGGTAGCCAGGGGAACAGAAGAAGTCAAAAGGATGACTCTGAGATTCTAAGTGACAGTACATGTTGATTCCATTAACCAAGATAGAAAATATAAGAGTAAGACAAGGATGCCCCAGAACCTGAGAGTCAATGTGTAAAATAACACTTCATGAATAAGATTAGTTAGATATAAGCTAGATGTAACATTTTCTCAACCAGAGTTCTGAAGCACAGACAAGGTCAAGCTATGTTAGCATATATATAATTGCTCTGGGATAGTCTAACAGCTCCCTGTTCCAGTCTGAAACAGGATAACTTTAGAAGATAATTTGTCACAGTAGAGGTGGTGATGTGTGTTCAGCACTTTCCATTGATATGAAAGACAGAATATGGAGATGGCAACTAACATACTATTAGAGAAGTAGCTCCTCAAAGGGGCATAGATGTGCTCTCTCTTGGCCTGGATATAATATCTCCAGTGAGGTCAGAGCTCTAGTTCTGCTTATCATGTGGCCTCTTTTATTGATATCTGGAGAAAGAGAGAAAAAGAGAGAGAGAGAAAGAAGGGGGGGGGCGGATTTGCAGATGCACTGATCCATATGAAAATTTTTATTTGTATTATAAATTAGAAAATTGGGAATTTAATGTTTCTTGTAAACTTACTGGAATCATTCAGTTCCCCTATCTATAGCTGACATTAGAGCATTAGATAAGATCAGGTTCATGAACCTGAAAGGCTGAGGCCTGGACCTGAACTATGATAAATTCACCCCATTCCACCCTGGGAAACATCTAGGCAGCCAACCAACTGGGTTTCCTCTGACCAGCTGAGATGTATATGAGACATCTAAATGAAATTGTTTAAAAGTTACCTGAAATTAGAATGAATTTGGGCTAGAGAAAGTGGACTTGGCGTGCTGGACCTTGTAGATGGTAGATGCTGCTTTAGCAAGTGAGATGCCCCAGGAAGAACATGTAAAGTGAGAAGAAAAGCAGGTTAGCAGCTGAACTTGCCCAAGACTAACATGAAGGGATGAGGAGAGACAAATTTACCTTTTTATGAGTATTTATCAAGAAGTCAACTATCCAGGCAAAGATTTTAAGTTTAAGTGTTTAAGATCTAAGTGAGAATGCTGGTAGCAACAAGAAAGGAAAATGTGAAAAAACAGCAAACTAGGGAAGAGTAACCCTCAGCTCTCATCTAATAGTACTTATTTAAGTTCACAGAACTCTCATTTCCCTGAGAGCTTCCTGCCCTGAAGGCACTGACCTTTCCACCTACATCCATCACCTGAGCTAGATCCCAGTGCAGCTGCTAAATCAGGGGAAGCCCCTGCAGTGAAGTGTTACCACAGCAGGTAACCTAAAAGGCTAACAAGAATTGTTCTACTTGACTGATTACTCCCCACTGTTATCTGGAGAAGGATAGACAATTTTCTTTTGGGAGAAACAAACACACTTTTTTTGTTTTTTTTTAAAATTCAGTTACAGCAAGTAAATGCCTCCACCAATTCAAACAAAATCTGTATAACAAACATTGGTGGCGTTGACTAGTGTTCTCAAAGTATGATTCCACGGAGCAGCGGCACCAGTGCCTTGGGAACTATTAGAAATGCAAATTCTTGGCCTCCTCTCAAACTTCGTGATGAGAAGGGCCCAGCGATGTGTTTTACCAAGCCCTTTACCGAATTTACCAAGAAGTTTTCAGATGATAAAATAATTCTTGATTCTTTCACTTGCTCAACAGGCATTACTGGGTAGGCAGCTATAATTTGGGCAAGGTTCTTTGAATGAATTAATGAATAAGTGAATGAATCAGAACCTATTTCTCCCAGACCCTAGCAAGAGAAAAAAAAAAAAAAAATAGAACACTGTTCTTATTTTCCAGAATTTGGTAAAGCAATCTGACATGTGCCTTCTCTGTTAAGTATACAAATCACACCACATTCCTTTTTTCTGTTGTGCAACAATTCTGCACTTGGAGGATAAAATAGCCCTGGACTTTTTATTTTGCCTAATGGAAGCTCAATCTCTAGATAATTTCAGAAGCACCAGTTTCAAGATGTCTAAGACATATTGAAGCATCATCTCATGTTTCAGTAGTGTTCAGACACTTCAAACTTGTCTTAGTCCAATATTTTTTAGAATAAAAACAAACTAGATGTTTATATTTTTCAATAATTTTAGTATTTTGACCCTGAAATCATGTTGACAATAATTCCTAAGGCCAGGAAAGAAAACTTTATTTGAAAATAACTATGTTAAATTGATATATAACCCTTCTTGACCAGAAGGTATAGAACTTAGAAAAGGATTGGAGACAGTATATGTTCCTGAACCATGTTAGACTGATTAGCTTCTCAGGGTTGGTTCCTTTCTCCATTCTGCCATCCCCCATCCTTCTAAGCCTTTAATTCTGTGTTTTATCTGTTACCCCATAACCCTCTGAAGAGGAAGCATTATTTTCCTTAAGAACGTACCCTTTTCATTGAGTGGTTGTGGATAAGCGTTCTTAATATTCCCTGCCGCTGCCGCCTTTCATCCCATGGAGTCTGCAAGACGTTAGGAAGCCTGATGTCACTGTGTTAACAAGCTAAATATTGTGGCCGTCAACAGCAAGAACTTATGGTCTTTAACAAATATCAAAGCACTGCATATTGAATCCCTGCTTTGTGTGTAAGTGAAGGAGGTTGCCCAGGAGCTGAGAGGGAGAATGGGGGCTGGGGAGGAGTTGAGGACCAGGGAGGGAAAGACAGCAGTGGCCTGCTGACCTAGGCTTAGTAGCATGACAGCTTGAAGATGTGTGTCGCCTCATTAAAATACAAGAAAGATAAGTTTTGAAGCCCACGGCAAAACAAATAGTGCAGTTCCCGTAATCCAAAGTGCAGTGCTGTAGAAAACTTACAATGCTCAAAACTTCTATCAATCTTCAGTTGATAAAATGCAAAAGTCACTCAGTGATCTGAAGAGTACAGAGCACTAGTGAGTTGCCAGATACCAAGTCTTGAAGAATAATTAGGCATTGTAAAACACTTGATAAAAAAAAATTCTCAAATTGTTCTGTTATTCAGAATCCTCAATTAGGTATTGAAATTCAGTTTTATTTTCCTTGGATTTGACGCTGAGTTTTATCTTCAGGAAATAACCTGGAAGGCTATTCTTATTCATTTCCTGCTTTGAACATATCAAGTTTCAATCAGGAAAATGAAAAGGGAGGAAAAGAATGAAGTATGAAGTCAAATAAAAGATGGGACTAAAATAACTCTCCTAAAATGAAAACAAAATATGCTAAAATCAGTTAGAATGTGTTGAAAAATTAGGCAAGGAAGAAAATCAAAGCAAGATTTTTATTACTATGTTCTTTAAATATGCAGAGTATTTTTCAGGCTTTGAGTAAGAAAATGGGCAGGCATTAGTGCTTTCTAGTTAAAACTCTAAGAATAATGTCTTTTTATAACAATGCCTTTTTATGATAATGCTATTCCATAGTATGGTTTTCTTTCTCCCATTTGATATTAAATATGAAGCTTATTTTTTTTTACATCTTTATTGGAGTATAATTGCTTTACAATGTTGTGCTAGTTTCTGCTTTATAACAAAGTGAATCAGCTATATGTACACTTATATCTCCATATCCCCTCCCTCTTGTGTCTCCCTCCCACCCTCCCTATCCCACCCCTCTAGGTGGTCGCAAAGCACTGAGCTGATCTCCCTGTGCTATGCAGCTGAAGCTTATTTTTGTATAAAATAGAGAATGTTAAGAAAAGAATGTTAGAAGCAAGTGTTGGCCATCTGAACTGAGAAACTGCCTATTGCGTATCAAACATCGATTTGGGTTCCTCTTTTACAAACAACGCTGTTTATTCGGTGCTGAATAAGACAGCAAAGCAAATAGGATATGGGGTTGGTGGGGCGGGGAGAGGGGAGTGAGCATTTCTTGCATATAACAAAAGGGCAGAGTGCTGAAAATATTAAATGGAACTAAGAAAGGATGAAAATGCCAGTGCTTTAAAAGCAAAAAGCTAAAAGACATAAGTAAACAGAACCAAACAAACAGAGTAATGACGATTTGATTGGAATTTACATTCTCTATACTAACTTGCTATTTTCATGAAATTTCAAAATGGGCCATAGTGTCAGAGTCCTGCAATTGTGTCATTAAGGGTATTTGGCTACTTATGGAAAAACATTCCTTTTCTCAAGGAACTGCTCACAGTTTTTTTAAAATGACATATTCCTTGCGATTTGTCTTTCAAGTAAAAATTAAGAGCGTAGGATTATTACCAAGTTTTTTCCAATTACTGCTTTATGGTTGCTAACTAATGTGAAAGAAAAACAAAAACAGTACCACTACCTTCACAGAAAGAAAGTACGGATACTTCCATTTCTTAATTCAAATTGGCTGCTACCAAAAACATCACTGCTTCAATGCAAGGATATCTCTGGTTTTGCCTCAGTTGCTATCAGATGATCTTTCCGTGTTTGGTGCGATGTCTATTTTCGCTAAATGTCTTTTTGGTTTTCTTCCTTCCCACATAGGATGTGAGAATCAACAGTTCTCCTCAGTGGGTTCTCCCAGCAGTTCCGGACCCCATGAGATAAATCCCTGAAGCTTCCTCGTCCCACAAGCACTGTGTAAACTCACTCACTGAAAACCCTAAATAATGGAGTAAAACAGCTTCCTGTGGCTTACTGATCTGACTGCCACAGTTCTCAAATCCTTTCCTTTGCCAAAATGATTAACCCCAACACAATCATAAATGCTAAAAAATTTCATGAACATATTAAAAGTATCTCATGTATTATAAATGTTTTCTTTTACATTCAGCTCAACTTCTCTGGTACTAATTATTCCCAGAATATTTCTAAATTTGTTTTTTAATTTACTCTTGAGAGCAGTGGACTATAACTGCATTCTAATTGCTTAGAATATTCTACTTATCTATCTCTGATTGTGTGTATTCAATCGTTTCAACATTGGTGGTTGTGCCCTTGTAATCAGTTCAATAGAAGAGGGAGGCTGCAAAAAATCTGGACTCTTATTTATGACCAAAATTTAGAGTATAATTGTTTTTCATAAGGAAGCTTTACAGGTTTTTTAGACTCTTTATGTATTCTACTATCACACTGAGAAAAATTGGGTTCAGGGAAGTTTGTATTATTTTTATGCTTTTAGTCTGGGTAAAAGGTGTTCAGTATCCCAAATGTCTACAAGACAGGAGGATTTCACTTTTCATCCATTGGCAGATATTTGACCTCCCCTGAGTTGCATTCACTTAATAAGTATTTATTGAAAGTCACCAATTTTTTAGGCATTTTTTTTCAGCTTGTAGGACTATGAACAAATTAAATACCTCGGTCCTCATGGAGCTTACATTCTAGCAGGTGAAAGAGATAATAAACAAATCAACATGTTACACAGCATCAGGTAAAGATGAATGCTATGAAAAAAATACGTAAATGATTAGACAGTGACTATGAAAGAGCTATTTTAGACGGGTGATCAGGAAAGGCTTCTCGAAGAAGGTGGCAGTTGAGCAGAGAAACCAGTTTGTGCTTGAATTGATTTGTGCTTCTTTCTGGAATGACTCACTAAATCCTACAGCTCTTATTTGTCTACCTGATATTCTAGAGCCCTGCTAATGGCGTTATAGTGAACATAAGCTCTGTATCCAAATAGGGGTCTTTTAGGTTACCTATTAAGACTTTCTGGAATTCCCTGGAGGTCCAGTGGTTAGGGTTCCATGCTTCCACTGCAGGGGGCATAGGTTTGATCCCTAGTTGGGGAACTAAGATCCCACATGCCGTGGCAGCATGGCCAAAGAAAAGAAAAAAAAAAAGACTTCCTTTCTATTACTGAGACTCTATTGGATTTGCAATACTACAGGTGAATTGTGAGGTCAACATTAGATTCCATGACAGTAGTTAAATATAATAGTATATGACGATGATGGTGATGATGATATAATAAAAGGCACTCAAGATAAATTTAAAAACCTGTAAGTACAGAATTTGTTCTTGTTTTATATACTTCATTAAAACAAGAACCAAAAATTCCACATATTTTCCTACTATTGTTTCTATAAAAGTAAATATCAATTTCTTAAGACATTATCACATGTTGTTTATAATAGAACGTGGTAGACCACTGCTCAGTAACAGCCTATGCCATATATGATGGATAATTTTAAAACTGAGTCATTTAAGTACAACCTACTGCTTTTTACTGAATATATCTTTCTCCACTGGTTCCTTTGAAAGCAGTTAGATTGCAAGTGTTCCTGAATAGTTTCAGTTGCAAAGAATAAACTGCCAGGTGTAACCCAGAGGCCAACTGCAGTCTAATATTTCCAAGTTTCCTGTGAAGACTTCAGTGAAGCAATAGGGCAAATCCTAATTTACAAAGATGTTGGGGGACAAAAAAATATATACAAGTACTGTAATAACACTTTTCTCTCTCATCTCCTTTTATAATGGTTATATTCAGTTAGATACACTATTTGATTTCATTATTTTCTGAACATGATTATTGATTCCTCATCTTGACTTTTTGTTTTACCTTTTCCCATGACTGTTCATGATATTTAAATAAGTTCAACTAATCAATAGGAGATTTTTCCCTTTTAATTATGGTGATCATATTGAAGAATTAATTAGCTTGTTTCATAGAAACTATAAAATTAAATCTAAATTTGGTCATCATTCTTTGTTATTTTATAAAAGAATGCTTTGGTAATGATAACTGCTCATTAAAGTTAATTCTACTGTCTCTTTTGTTACTGAATGTCCTTTTTATTCATTGACCTTTAAGAGAATTAAGTAAGTGTTACTAGTCCAAGTAATACAAGATCCCAAATATTTTTACTGTGAAAATTTGGCTAATTCATCAAATAGAAGGATAATCTTTAAGGGAATATTTTCTAGCATAACTCTTTGGGCAAAAGATAGTTGATCTTATGTTTTATTAATGCTGATTGAATAGGTACGTGGCTGAGAACTCTGGAGAGTATGACTACAGAGTCTTCTTCAGAAAAAACTTGAACTGAAAAATCCAGAACGATCAGGTTACAGTTTATAAGCTGAATGGGCCTTTCACCATAGATGTCTATATATTATCTTTATTGTGTGAAGATAATTTATTTAACCCTTTTAATTTTGCCAGAAACTACACTTTATTAAGCCTTACTATAGATGAATAAACTGAATTCTTCTTGAACAGAAAAATAAATAGTAGATTAGTTCTCAGTAAGAATTTATCTTTTGGATCCATGAAAGGAAACTCTGGAAACACAGAAAGGAACATGCTGTGGGTTGCTGCCAGTTCTAGTAGTTAAAAGAACAACTCAGAAGGAGCTGGACCAACAACATGGAGTTTAAGTAAAAATTATCAAGGAGTCATAGAGTAATAGAATCTTGAAAACACTGAGTTTAAAAAGACACCTTAAATTACATGAAATAACCGACTACCTAATGCTTTTCTCCCTTAAAAATGCCTACTAAGTGACTGTCTTTCAGCCTATGATTGAACACATACAATGGGCCACTCACTACCACACTTCTACCTTTTATATCTCTAGTAAAAAGTAATTACAATAAAAATCAAACCTACTGATAGATACTGACCCTAGTTTTATCCTCACAGGGGTTAAATAGAACCCGTCTTGTCAGATAGAACATATCAACAACCCACTGTTTGAAGACAACAGTGAATATTCTGAAGCCAAATGAGGCTACCATTCCTCCCTCATTCTAGAGTCAAGAAACCATTTCTATTAATGTGGCCTAGGATGACATTAGCCTTCATAGGTGGACATCACATACTCAACATGAAGTGAGCTCAGGCAGTTTTAACAATGTTGCTGCCAAGTCATGTATCCCAATTAAAAGGATTTATAGAGTCTAATTCTGCATCCTTTTGAGTTTTTAGCTTAATTTTCTGGTCTTCTCCAGAACACATCACATATGCTAATACATTTAGTCATATGCTTATAATTTGGTCCAAATGACAAACATATTGAAAACAAGAGTTACAAAGACCTAGGCAATTCATGCACTCCTAGAAACTCCTATCAGTGTCATGTGGTACACTCACTTAACCAGTTTGCAATCCACCTAATTATAATGGAATTTAGCTATTTCTCTGTTTCGGCAAGAATTGAATCATTGAGGTGCCTTTTATATGTTAGCTGATATCCAGATAGCCTGTCGTTACGTATGATTTACCTTTGAACTTAATAATACCGTCAAAGAAAGAAACGGAATTGCTCACTTTTTTTTTCCTCCTTCCACAATCCAGTCAATCACCAGGTATATAGCTGATTTTCTTCTACATATTGATGTAATCTTTTCCCTTGTCATGCTCTCACTGACCTCTGTCCAAGCATATTTCACCTCAATTTATTCACCTCCTAACCAGAGGTGGATCCACGTTTGAGGAGATCTGGAGATTATATCATTTTCAGGGTCCTCTTTAAGAAAAATAGTAAAAAATTACAAAAATAGAATTATGTATATTAAAAGTGACCTGTGCAAGGGAGGAAGCCAGAGGCTTACCTTCACAGTAAAGCTGCCTCTGGGCCTCACTGATTGATCAGGGTTTGGAGTAGCGTGGTCACAAGATTGACGTGGTTCCTGATCCCATGGCACTTACATTCTAACCACAGGAAATAGTTCTGCTGCATTAAGATCAGCAGCAGGTCATGGTTCTCAGGTGCTGATTTAATATGAGCATAATGTTGGCAAAAGAGATGGGAAGTAAGACTTTAAAACAAACTGATTAACAACGCTTTTCCTTCCTTCCTTCCTTCCTTCCCTGCCTTCCTTCCTTCCTTCTTTTCTTTCTTGCTGTTTTTTTTTTTTTTTGACTCCTATTCATATTCCTTTTCATCCTGACTCACACCCCACCCAGGACTACCTTTCCCAATCTGACTTAGATTTCTGCCTTCATGTTTTAATTGAAGACATCTGCCTTTGGGAAACTATTTTCCAAACTTCTGGTTCCTAGTCTCCTGTCTTCCTAGTCCCTCATCCTCAGGGCCACCAGCACCACACGATGAGCAGGCAGGTAAAGTGTGCAGCTGAGAAAAGCAGGGACTGGAACTTCATGCTTTGTGTTCTTTACAGTGGCTTCACTCCTCATTGTGGATGTCAGGAGACACTGTGTAAACATATCTGTGGTTTGATGTCTTATAAAAGCCAATATTTGTTATGATAATGAGTGTTTAAACATCAATTTTATTACCTTAAATTGCATGTACATGAGATCCTTGACATTTGCTGGATACCAAGCTCTTTATGAATGTTCACTCTTTTTTTTTTTAATTGAAGTATAGTTGATTTACAATGCTGTGTTAGTTTCAGGTGTACAGCAAAGACATTCAGTAATACGCATATATATATATATATATATATATGAGTGTGTGTGTATATGTATATATATATATATATATATATACTCTTTTTCAGATTCTTTTCCATTATAGGTTATTATAAGATATTCAATATAGTCCCCCGTTCTATACAGCAGGTCCTTATTGTTTATCTATTTTATACATAGTGGTGTGTATCTGTTAATCTTAAACTCCTAATTTATCCCCCACCCCCTTTCCCCTTTGGTAACCATAAGTTTGTTTTCTATGTCTGTGAGTCTACTTCTGTTTTGTAAATAAGTTCATTTGTATCATTTTTTTAGATTTCACATATAAGTGATAATCATATGACATGTCTTTCTCTGTCTGACTTACTTCACTTAGTATGATAATCTCTAGATCCATCCATGTTGCTGCAAATGGCATTATTTCATTCTTTTTTATGGCTGAGTAATATTCCATTGCATATATATATATATATATATATATATATACCACCGTTTCTTTATTCTGAATGTCTGCTCTTATACTGTGAAAGCATATTCTGAATAACATTACTACATTCTCTCTTAAAATGTAAGCCAGTGAAAATGAGCCACCTGTATCAGGAATAACAAGGAAGCTTTTAAAATGCCAATTTCTAGGTCCTGTCCCACTATGTGGTATAGAGAGTAGCAAAGGCCTTCATGGAAAATGACAGGGCTAGTGGTTCTCAATTTTTAGCAAAGACCAGAATCACCTGGAGGATTGGGTAAACAGATTGCTAGGCCTCAACCCCAGAAGTTTCTGATTCAGTAAGTTTGGGGTGATGCCTGGGAATCTGCATTTCTAACAGGGTCCCAAGTGACTCTGAGGCTGCTGGTCCAGGGACTGTGTTTTGAGGAGCATTGGGAGAGGCCCTCCCACAAGCTCAGTGACATACACAGTGGCAAACTCTCCCTACAGGTTCATCAAGAACACCATTCAAACCGATGCTTCAAGAAAACTACAAACCACCACAAGTCACAGATTTAACAACACCGTATGTGGTCAATTTTAAATCCATAAATGCCATGGGTCTACTGAACTTTTTCTGCCTTTTTATAGTTGAGTGCTATACTTAAGCTTAACCTTTTGTCTCTTTTTTTTTGCGGTACGCGGGCCTCTCACTGTTGTGGCCTCTCCCGTTGCAGAGCACAGGCTCTGGATGTACAGGCTCAGTGGCCAGGGCTCATGGGCCCAGCCGCTCCACAGCATGTGAGATCTTCCCGGACCGGGGCACGAACCCGTATCCCCTGCATCAGCAGGCGGACTCTCAACCACTGCGCCACCAGGGAAGCCCAACCTTTTGTCTCTTTTATAAGGGACACATTTCTTTTATTCAAGTACCTGGATTGTAATTAACATCATGTAATTAACATGATGAAAATCTAATGACAATGAACTAAATGCAAATATCAAGTTTTTATGTAAATTTCCAACTGAACACCTGCTTCTGTGCATTAGTACTTAGAGAGTCACTTATTTTAAATCTGTCACACTGTGGCAAGGACTGTGTATTACCAAATTTTGCTAGATTATTTGCATTAACAAACAACTGCAAAATCTCAATCACTTATAATGGTAAAGATTTTTTTTCTTATTCATGTTATGAGTTACCTGTGGACCCCCTGCAGCTCCACTCTACCTATCTTCTCATCTGGGACCCAGGCTAAAAGGAGCAGTGCCTATCTGGGCATGCCACTGTCATTGCAGAGGGAGGGAGAAATGGCTGAAGCATGCTATGGTTCTCAAAGCTTCTGCTTGGACACACTATATGCCACTTCTGCTTACATTCCACTGGGCAAATAGTCCCATGGCCCAGACTGATGTTAGTGTGTCATATGACCATATGTGGGGTGTATAATCCCATAGGTTAGACTTCAAATAATTGGAAAGAAAAGTACAATAGTACATACTAGAAACTAAACTTTTCATTTAGCTCTAAATAGGCCAGAGAGTATGCCTGGGGCTTTCAGAGATTGAAATAAGACTCTAAAACAACACATATGTATTATCTGCCTACTTTGTATTAGAGAAAAAGGACAAGGCCAAACGACGGACAGACTGAAGAGGGAAGAGCATTACAAGAGTCCTAGTCAGTCCATCCCTGAAAATAGAAACTATTGGCCAGGCTATTTGGTTTCTCATCTGCAATGCAAAATTAGAAAACATCCCATAATCCTCCAGGGATAGTGTAAGGATTCATTAATTTCCAGAGAGGTAGTAATTTCCCCCAAGGTATTTTCAAGGGTCTGTGTTCCCTCAGAAAAAAAAATTGCTCAAAAGTCTAAATTTATTTTCAGTTGTCATTAAAGTCATGACATTACACTTGGAGTTAAGCCTGAAAACTTAATTTCTGACCTTGTTAAAGAGATTTTAAACTGCTTTAAAATTTTTTTTTGTCCTTTGATAGATTATGTATCCTCCGCTATTAAATGAATAGGACCAAGGGTACTTGGTAAAAAAATTAACCTTAATCTCCTTTCTAAACTTAATAGAATTATCTTATTTACTAGTTAATATATATAATTAATACTTGGGAACATAGTTTTCTACTAACCTATTTTCTACACATACTCAAAACAAATGTTTACTTACTGAAATTTTTTGTTTTCTAAGGAAGAAATTCTAATTGCTCTTTTATGATAGGCATGTGATGTACACTTCCTGGTCCTTTCACTGGTGGCTTGTTGTTAAGACAATGTAGAGAATGATGCTGTTGAATTTTTTAATCTGCCAATTCTCAAGTACTGAGTTATGACATAAAATTGAGGATGCTATTTGCTGAACAGCTGCCACACTAAACAGGACAACTTGTAATTTCCATGACTACCGGAATCCAACACTAATGGAGGGGTGCCCAGATGAATCTAAGTGACAATTCAGAACAGCTCTCAGGAGTCTGAGACAAGAACCATGACAACAACTGCCAATATGAAAGGAGTCAGCCAGTAAAGAATAATTTCTTAGCGGGGTGCAATGCCTGATAAGCAACAGAAAACTGCAATGCAACATGGTTATTATTTTCTGGACCTATATACACATTTTCTTTTTCTCTTAAATTATGTTTTTACCATCTTGTTATTAATAGATGGCACATAGACCACAAAAGATCTTCCCATGTACCATCTCATTCTCTTCTCAAGGCTTTCTGGTCATATCCACTTTAAAGATAAGAAAATTATATTTCAGATAATTTATCCAAAGACTTATCCAAAGACACACATCTAGTTAATGAAAGAATTGGAACTTCCTTTGAATTCAGGTCCTCCGTTTCATATTCTGCCTTTACACTAAACCTTGGCTTCTCACTACTGAGTTTTAAAGAAAACTTAATCAAATTGCCTTGCAGTCAATTTAGTTCCCTCATCAAAATTTCTGAGAGCATTGAATTGATTATGCTTAATCTCATGTTATTACATAGAAATGATCTGTATGTCTATTACTCATTTATCAGAAGTGTTTAAAAATAGTCCATTCTTGCTTCTAGGCAGAGTCTACTTACTATAGCAGGTTTGGTAAATTTCCAGGTACAAAAAGTATTTCTTACATGCATATTTAGGTTGGAGTTTGCCAGAAGGTTCTACCAGATATCTGAACCACTTCCCCCACACCTGAGATACCAAATTTGAGTGCAGATGATATGTCTATTATCACCCACTGATAACACCTGGCAAAGTTGCCTGAATCTGTGAGAAATCAATTAGGATAGGCAAAGAGATGCATTTTGGGAAAGACAAGGTTTGCTAACTTTTTAGTCAATTACTTTCTCTAGATTACCTTGCTAGATATTATGAAAGATATCATGGGAAATTTGCTATAGAAAACGTACCATCCAGATGAGGAGATAGTACAAATACCTCAAAGATAACTAATGATGCATGTTAATGAATTCTTTCATCATATATTCAACAAATACATATCGAACACCAAACTTGCACCAGGTACTATGCTAGAGGTGATGGATACATAAAGGAACAAAATAGAGGAGACAGCAGTGAAGATATTAAAGCAGAATGGATGCCATGCATTCTTGAAGAACAAAATACAAGAATTCAGTGTAGACGTTAAAGCAATATAGATGCTACACTTCCTAAGAAAGCAAAAAACAAGGAAACTGCAGTGTAGACATTAAAGCAACATAGATGCCACACACCTTGGACAAATGGAGGATTATCCTGGTATTTTCATGGAAGGCCAACTGAGGCCCTAAAGAATGAGTAGAACCAAGAGAGAAAGATTTTAAATCTAAAGATATTTTAGATTAAAAGACTAATATATGTAAAGTTTTAGAAGATGGAAATAAGCAAGACTTATCTGGAAGAGTAATGAGTAATATATTCTATCTATGACAAAGGAAGAAGTGGGAGAAAGGGGTTGAGATGAGTCGATGGAAGGATTCAAATTAATTACAAGTTAATACCTTTAGGTATCTTGTTACAGTGGGGCACCATTAAAGTTACCAAATAGAAGAATGGAATGAACAAAGCAACAGTTTAAGAAGATTAAAGATATGCAAAATGGACTGTAGTAAAGGGGTTGGGGAAGAATATCAAGAGTGGATAAGAGTTAAGGGTACTGCCTGGGAGGGGGCTTGAGGTAGTCTTTTGGGTTATGGAAATGTATATCTTGTTTTGTGGTTGGTTAAACAACCATATACATATACAAAGTGTCAACAGACTGAACACTTAATATTTGCTTAATTTACTGAAATAAGTTTTACTTCAGTACAAAGAAATTAATACAAGAACAACAGAGTGCTTCCAGAGAATGAGGGGAGTGCAGATTGAGTAGTCTCTTTCCCTTATCTTGCATCTCTAATCCATCCATAAGTCAAAGTGATTCTACCTTTAAAACATATTTTTAAATCCTACCACTTCTCTCCATCCCCACCACTTCCTTCCTAGTTCAAGCCAATGATGTCTCTCAACTGGAATATTCCAGTGCCTTCCTAACTGCCTTTCTGCTTCCACTCCTGCCCCACCTCCTTCAGTTTTTTCTTAGTACAGGGGCCAAAGTCAAATCTTGTAGATCAGATTGTGTCACTCCAGCTGAACATCCTCCCCTCCCACAGCCCCCAGGAGCTGCCATTTAACTCAGAGTACAATACAACCTCCTACTTCTGACTTACCAAGTTCCGTGTGTCCTGGCCTTTGTCTGCCTCCTCCAAATCCTTCCACACTATTCCATCCTGCTTGGCTCTAGATATCCTGCCCTTTCTTTTCCTCAGACATGCCAAACTCATTTTCAAGTAGGACTTTGATGAGCTATTCTCACTCTAGCTGAAATGCTTTTCCCTGATATTTCCTGGACTCTTTCTTATCACATAAATCTCTGTTTAAATGTCACCTCCTCAGCCACCTTTTACATTTTAGTAAAGGACACAGACAATAAGTTAATTAATTAATTTTTTAAAAATCAATGTTAATAAGTGCTATGCAGAGAACTGAGGTATCAAGATGTGACAGTGTGACTAGGAAAACCTTTCCAAAGACATGCTAAATTATTCCTCCTGCCCTCATGATTATCATAACCCCCACTGTGGTATCGCAGAGAAAATATCTGAGAGTCTTAGCTATAATACCATCTCTTTTTAGAATGATACTTTTTAAAGCTTCTCTGAAGAAGCTTGCTAGATCACCCAGATTACCTTGAAAGAAATTCCATTAACCACAGCTTGTACTTGTTCACAGGAGTCTAAGAGATTATACCCCATTTTAAATTGCTGAAGTGATTCTGCTAGACAAACCACAAACTATTACATCAACACGAAGACAGTAAAAAGGCAAACAGACAATTCCTTCCTCCTTTTCTCCATCTGTTGAATGAGGTTAATGAGATGTTGCATCGTACTACAAAAGTCTTTATAAAAGAGTTTGGATATAAATAGAAAGAATGGAACTGTTTTGTCTTAAATATGTGTCACATTTATTCATTTTCAATCATCACAGGGTTTATGGATTGTGGAGGAAAGTTCTGTACGTTTGCAATGATTCTGACAAATAACCAAAATTGTCTACCACTGGCTAGGTCTAGAAACCTGGGCACCAAAATTCAAGACACTGCCCTTAACACAAATCTCAGTCATCTAGATTGTCTGTAACGAGTTGAGATATTTCAAAACAAATCTAAACTCATGTAGAGAAAAATGAAATCATCTTTGAGAAAAGTATTATCTGGAACTCAAAAGGAAAAGCACATAGGAATAGAAAGTCTCAATACTTATGATTAGTTTTCTGTATTAGGTTGCTTCCTAATGGAATAGATATATCCATTCAAAAGAAGAATATTTTAAGAAAGTTTGTCACCACTGTCAAATAGTACCAGTGCTAGTTTCATAAGGTCACACTATATCTGATGAAGAACTTTTTCCTTGATGCTTAATGTTATAATAGATTTTAAAATTTAATGTGGATTGTTTCCTGCTATGTGTGTACTGCATATCCTTTGATTGCATTACAGTTGTACTATTCTAATGTTAGGAAAAAATTGAGTTTTATTAGGCTTCTTTTTTTCTTCTTGTTTGGTAATGCTACTAGTTTTATAACATTCAACTATGATTCACTTTCTGGCCTCTGTAGTTCCTTCAAGGGCTTACTAACATAATAAAGAATAATATTCTTATTATATTATTGAGGATTTTAATACAAAATAAAGTGATTATTATTAAAAGTGTCAAACTTTTAAAAAGGGAACTCTTTACAATCCCTCATGTTGTTAGGTATCATCAACTTCGAAAAATCAAAAGGCAATTGAATACCTGATTTTCAACTAAGGCTCATCTGCAGCAAAACAACAACAACAAAAAAACTGGAAGTATTACCTGAAAGATTGAGGCATTTTTTTAATAATGGAAAACTGTATTGTTAAATTTCTCTTTTTTAAAGCATATTAAAATATTTCACAGAATTCTTTTCGTCAAATGTGTGTCTTCCCTCAGGAAAGAGAACATATCCTTGGGATGAGATCTCAGCATATTCAAAAATGGAAAAAGGCAGCTGTAACAGAACTAATATTTAAATTTTATAAATTATGCAAGAATTAAGTTAATACTCATACTAGAATATTGCTGTGAAAATCAGAATATCAACTGTTAGATTAATGTCATTTTACAACTGACTCGAAGGATATATTTTGTCATGCTTTGACGTAAAAAGTATTAATCTAAATCTTTCATTTTTATAATATTTATTATAGCAATAACAAATGATGATTAAATTAAATTCTACCTGGAACACTGCCATTTGTCCTATTTTCTAGTAAACATAATCTGCATCTTATGTAGTTTTTAAATGCCAGGCACTATGTCAAACATATTACATGTCTCAATTACTACAACACCCCTGTGAAGTAACTACGAGCTTGACGAGGGTAAGCAGTCCATCTCTTTTGTTCACTGATAATATTATGTAGAACTTAGAACTATGTCTGCCACATAGCAGGGGTTCAATAAATATTTGTTGAGTTGAATGAATTTTACACAAGGCAAGCGAAAGTGCTATATACATAAATGAAAAGTCATGTTCCTGTTTGGTTAGAGTTTTTCTTACCTTTCATCCCATGGCAACACATAACTGACTTCCTAGAAAAAAACAGAAACAAAAAAACTATTTCTCCTAGGTGGAGAAAAAGCAATTACTAATTCTATATAAGTTTTGAGTTTTCCTCTGTGGGTTTACAACAGCCAAGCCTCCAAGCTGCAGATCAGATAACAGAGCTGATAGTAGAGGATAAATGGTACCAATGGCTGGGGGTTGTATGATACTAAAAGTGTAGTTTTAGAAGGCTTTGAACATAGGAAATTAATATCTCTGGGAAGACTCTCATTTGCAGGGAACTTGGGCTGGAGGCTGGGGATCTGATGGAGCTCCTGACTCTGGGTGGCAGTGGTAACTTACAGATCACTAAGCCGCCTTTATATCTTTCACTATAGTCAAGGTTTTGCTCTATCCACAACCTAGGACAAAAGAGAGGCTATGAAATTCTGTAAAGCCAAAAACTGGAATGGATGTGGTCAAGAGGCCAGAGACAGCCCTGCACAGGCCTAACCTGGGATTCACAGACCAATGGACAACATCATTGAAGAGATCTCTTTTAGAGTGCTTATTGGGTTGGGGAGGCCAAGAGGAGATAATACTGGTGATTCCATAAAAGTGAGGACCCAGAGATCACAACTACCCAAGTTCTCTTTACAGCCATTTTTCCAAGCCCCTCCCCCCGCCCAAAGAATCCACGTCCTTTCTTTAGCACAGCACCACGTATTTCTGAACCATATTAGAAAACCTGAGTTGCTAAATACTGACAGAGTGAATATCAGCAAACTTAAGGAAGACAACTGAGTTAGTGAAATGCCTTAATATTAAAAGGCTGCTTCCCTGAAAATGCAATCCCACAACCTAGTGCTAGTTTTTGACTTAAAGTTTCTGTTAATAATCCCCGGTTCTGAATATGCTCCTTAACCTACTCTTAGCAGATCTCCAGCCAGGAATTTGAACATATGGAAAAGAATGAAAGAAATTTCCAGGGGAGTATAGATACAAAGGCTATTGGTTTGAAAACTTTTCCCTAAAGGTAGTATTTAATGTTAATAGTAAAATCTTGTATCATTTTACCTTGGGTGACTAAGAGAGAAAGGCAGCAAGCCTCAAATGTTAATAATGACTTTTAAAAAATAATTCAAAAAGGTCTTAGATTAAAAAATAAAGCAGTTCTCTAAATTTATTGTTGTAGCTATTTAATATAATTTATTGTAAATGTTTTAACTTCTTGTTAGCTTCTTGACTAGTTAATGCATACACATGTGCGTGCACACACACACACAAACACACAATTATATCATTAGTATTCCTTCAGGTCACTTAAAATATCCACATGCCTCCTCTCTAACTTCTTAATCCCTTTCTAAAGCTAGTGACAAATAGCAATTACCACTGGCACAAAGCTAAAGGGAAACTGTAAAAATTATTACATGACCTTGGGAATCAATCAATAATCTGAAAACATGCTGGAAAAGAAATCATTACCTTTTTAGAGCTTTACTGGCTCTGATTCAGATGCTTCTGTCCTGACTTTCCGATTTGAACGTTGGATAAGTAACCACCACTTCCTCATTTGTAAATGGGTTATTCTGGCACAATCCTTTACTTTCCTTATAGGAATTTCCTAAGGAATCACTAGCCTGCAGTTAAAACAAAAATAAAGTTGTAGAAGTTTCAGGGGAAGTTCCATGTAATCATTACAAACATCATTCATGTTGTGAATGTTGCATGAAACAAGAGAAGCAAAACAGGTATTTTTTTTTAAATAGTAGAGTTCTTTCTGAAAAACCATTTCTACATCCAATAGATGATATAATATTTTATAAGTGGTGAACATCTACAGGTTATTTAAAAAAACATGTTTTGAGACTAACAGCTAAAGAAGAGTTACTATTAAATAGGGCTTTCTAATGAAAACAGGTCTTTACACATAAGGTATTTAAAGTGCATTTTAGTTTTAGAGCCTAGAACTGCTTCTGGCACATCATAAGGTCTCAGTAAATATCGGTATAATTAAATGAATTTTACCGATGGGGAAAGTGCTGTGTGCAGTAAGTGTAAATTGGCATTCCTGTTAGACTAAATGCTTACCTTTCATCCCTACCACACAGAAGAGTGGGATGTTCCAGAAAAAACTATCTTATCTATTGAACTATTGTAATTCCTTTATTTACCGCAAAACATTGGAATAATATAACCTTACAAAAGCAAGCCACTAATTAGTCTCAAAGATGACATAGTATTCTTTTAAACTAAAAGCTTTATTTGAAAATTTTTCAAGTAGATGCGAGTAGAAAGTCTAAATATGGATAAAACTAAAATGCAAGTTTCAAAATCTAGATATCCACTAAGGAAACTGTTAAATGTTTAACACTAAGGAAACTGTTAAATGTTTAAACAAAACAAATTATTGTTTTCTTAAGTAATAAGATAAAAGCCTGAGGTAAGTATTGCATCTAAGATCATATTGATCCCAATGCCAAAGTAACCTTTAAGCTAAAATTTTATATGACATCCTGCTACCTAATTTATTTCAATGGATTTTTCTGATCACTAATATGTAAGAATGTGATTTAAATCATTCAATACTTTCTATCTGGTAGGAACATTCTTTACATTTTAGTACTGAATGGATGATTTCTTTTTGCCATCAAGACCAATAGGATCACAGGATAACAAGGATAATTCAGATATAATTAACTGCTTTCAAATTAGGAAAGCATTTATTTCTCTTCCTCTTGCTATTATTTATCTTTGGCCCCTTCATTATTTATTTGCACCCCTGTTTCTGGAAAAGAAAACAATAGGGAAAGGAGGTAAAATTAAGAGAAATAATTATGACTAATTGTTCAAAAGTGATGAAAGATTAGATGGGAAGGCTGAAACCAGTCTTGAAGCAAAACCTCTTAAGGAATCTGGATTTTTGCCAAAGATGGTAAAGTTATATGAATGCTCTGACATATCAGCCCTTTGCACAACACTGGTCTTAGCAGTGAGTTTCTCTCTAGAGAGGTGACTTGATCCAGGTTTGAAGATAGGGGAGGTGGTGAAGGAGGGCTGATATTGAAGCTTCTCACAATGAAAACTTCTATTTAAAAATAAATCGTGCAGTTACAGTTTCCCAACATTCAGATTTTCTTGTTTGTTTTCAGATTTATATTACTTGTTTTAAACAGTATGTTCGTATTTATTGAAAATGTGTGTAAATATGAACTTAATGTAACACCCAGAGAACTGCTGTCTATTTGGCTTCAAACCTACTTGTGTGTCGACATTTTCTCATTTTAGTTGGTCATCCCATGGTTGCAATCAAGAAGCAACTGCTCTGCAGTTCAACTTTCTGGTTAGAGTACGGAGCATGCGAGACTTACTAAAAGGGCGTTATCCTGGAAGATGATTGCAAGTATTGAGCCTAGACTTCTATGGCAAATAAGCCCATAAAATTTAATAAAGTGCTGGAGTGCAAGTTATGTGAAGTGGAAAGCTCTCAGAATTGTACCGACTTAAGTGGGTTTCTGATTTGTATATGATCACATGCCATTGATTTTCAAATCACTGGTTATACAGCTAGATAGGCATAGATAAGTCTTGGTTTGTTTCAGATATTAAAACTCTAACTCAGAAGCTACTTTCATAGAATATAAAACACACGGAGATACTGATATCCTAGTGCTCATATATATTCTATGGTGTGTGTATGAATCTGTATATTTAAGTCTGAGAATC
The DNA here is from genome assembly GCF_964270905.1 of Leucopleurus acutus. Taxonomy (NCBI): domain Eukaryota; kingdom Metazoa; phylum Chordata; class Mammalia; order Artiodactyla; family Delphinidae; genus Leucopleurus; species Leucopleurus acutus. The sequence goes on along the minus strand of NC_139142.1, from coordinate 60,143,981 downwards.
TTAATTATTTATGGGCCAGTTAGTACCTCTGGTTAAAATTAACTGATAATGCTAATGAGTTTGATGTCATGGGTAGGAACCTAACAAAGTCGAATTCCCATTGAGTTATGTATAATTTTTTCCAAGATTTACAACTGCATGCTTTAGCTTGGCTGACTATTTCCAAAATGTTTCACTGGTCACAAAGAATGACATAAGAAGGTGTCCAGTTTTCAGCCATATAAATACAAGTAATCATTGTGTTATTTAGCACATAAGTATTATATAAATATTAGCTACTATTATTACTACTATACAATAGACTAAAGATAACCAGAAGATGAGTTCCTACTGATAGTAACTAATACCAATTACAATAGATGGCTATACTTTTATATCATATAGTTATGATAGATATGGGCAGGTAAATACATATGTTCATTTCTACTAAAAAAAGACTTAATTTTTCACATCTTTCAGAGATGATCCTCTTGGACAATGTTATCTTGAAGTGACATATTCAATGAATAGTTTTCTTAAGGAGGTATTTACAACAACAAAGAGGAAAGAATAGACTGCTTCTTATTTTCAGATTTCCTAGTAGATGTGCCCAATATCTATCAAGGGATGATGGTAATTTCAGTGCAGACCACACAATTTTCAATATGCATTTCTGCTGCAGAAGTTATTATGATTGCAGTTATATTTATAATTTCAAATGTTAAAATCTTTGAGAGAATTAAGCTTCAATTAGTTTAAATTCAATTCGACAATTAATCAAAATGTGTGTCTACTCAGAAAAAGAAGTAAAGACAATACCAGTGCATGAAGATAGCCTAGATAACATAGTTCACATCTTCCTTTCAACTGCAGTGAATGTAGAACAATGAGAGAGGTAGCTCTGAGGTCAATAGATTTGTGTTTATGGCTAAACACTGTGAAATATTAGCTTGTAACATTCACCCCAAAAGTGACACTGCCCAAATTTAAATGTGGCAATTGTCATAAGAACCATGGCCTCCATATCTGACCTTGAGTAAAATTACATTTTATTGCAATTCCGTGTAAAATAAAACATAACTTATTGCTTGTTTCAATTACCTTATTTCAATCATTTCTCAGTGTTTATCCAGTTGTACTAATTTCCAAAAAACTACTTTGCCAATTTTACTGAAATTAAGAAATGGTAAGCTATTTTTGATAAATCTTATACAAATCCATATTCTATTCCTTAGTTCTTTAGGAGACTTGTCTTAGATGAACCTCAGAATGATAAATCCACCATTAAAATAATATTTAAGCAGGAGAAAATGTGCTTTACTAAGTTAGCTTTCAAAAGAGAAGAAACTTCTGAGATTTCCATAATAAAAAGGTAAAAATATATCATTATGCTAAGATGTAAGTGGATACCCAAATAAAAAGGAAAATACTTCATTTTCAGGAGAATTCTTCTTAAATAGTATTTAAACTGCATCATCTAAAATCAGTAGCAAAAGTGCACAAATGCCAATAGTGTGAAAAGCAAATAATATGAACTAAAAACATTTTCTAGGATACTATGTGGGTCATTTTATTCACATCATCATAAAATATCTCCCTGACAGTTGATGGAATTCATTAAAAGACTAATAAATCTCAGCATGAAACGTTAGGGAAAAATGGGAGCTATTACTTGGACAGCTGTGTGGTCTGTAAGTAAATTTACCAGGAAAATGGAGCAGCCCATTAACAGTAGTGGAAAAGATAGCGAGGTGTCTGTGGAATGGTGAGATTTAATTTGTCAGTACCTGGCTTTAAAGGTAATTACTTAAACATGTGGTTGGATCACATGATGCTTTAAACTGCATGATTCAGACATTATGTTAACCAGGGCACCGTGACCTTCTGTCTGCACACATAAATCTGAGAAATGAAATCTATTCTAGATAATGCCTGATGTAGTGTATACTGTATTTTACCGATTACGGGAATACTTGTGAAAGCAGTTTGTCAATATAGGATACTGTAAAGTGCTACTTAATTGGATCCCAAATAAGTGGACCCAATTGTACCCTCTAACATGAACATAAGAGCAAAATCCAAAGATAAATTTTACTACAGGCCATGTTTGGGTAATTGATCTAACTGAGCTCTTGAAAAGTGATCTTATTTCTGAGCCCCAGTTTCTTCTGTTGAACATACAAAGACTTCTTTAAGTATATTCTCAGATGCATGGCTGCTTTGCCTTAACACCTACTGGGAATCAATGGGTTGTATCTGCTTAATGTCAGGTTGAATGAAAAGCATCTACCACTGGACAAGACACTGGAACAGCAACTCCTACTAGATAAGTAGTATTGAGGGTATTCATCACTTTGGTATAAGTGAAGTAGAAGTGCTGTATATAGCAAATGGGTTCTAAGTACATATACAGCAGTCAGAGTAAAATGGCCAAATGATGGTTAGGTCCTGCCAGCCCTCTACTCAGAACCCTCCATTTCTATATGCAGCGCGGTACCCTCAATTAGATCAGAATCTAGGAAAAAGAAAAAGGACATTAGTGGAAAAGTTGATAAATTCCAATGAAGTCTGTAGTTGAGGTGTTAGTAGTACTGAACCAGTGTCAATTTCTTAGTTTTGAAAAGTGCACTATGGTCATATAAGATATTCACATTAGAGGAAGCTAGGTGAAGGTTATACAGGATCGTTATACTATCTTGGCAATTTTTCTATATATTTAGAATTATATAAATATACATATAGAATTATATTGAAAATAAGAATTTTATTTAAACAAAACAAAGTAAGACCTCCATTTGCTTCCTGTGTTACTCCCAATAAAAACCACAAGCTTACAATGGCCCATACATGTTCTGTCATCCAAGTACTTCTCCGATCTCAAGTCCTATTACTCTCTCCCATGTTCAGTTCTTTCCAGTCACTGGTCTTCTAGCTATTTCTCCAACACACCAGGCATGATCTCATCCCAGCACTTTGCAGTTATTTCTCTTCTTTAAACATTCTCCCTCCAGATACCCACAAGGCTGAGTCTCTCACATCCTTCCTATCTTTTCATAAAGACCTCAGTGAGACCATCCCTAGCCTTGTCTATTTTCCCTGCTAGAACGTAAACTCTAAGAAGGCAGAGATTTTTGTGTGTTTTTTGTTTATTACTTTATCCCTGTACCTAGAACACTGTTTGATATATAGTGGACACCTGATATTCATTGAATAAATGAATTCACAATTGAAAGAAGAAAGAAGGAGATAATGAAAGATAGACAAATATACCAAATAGTAGCTGGAGAGTACTAGGTTTTTAAAATACATTTATAATCATTTAATGTCACAGAATCATGTAATTTTTAAACAAGAAGGATTCCTCTTTTCATTGTTCCATCACCCAACATGTTATTTCTGCAACAATTTGTATTTCTTGTTATTGTTAATAAAAATGGAAGCAGAGGTTGTAGCTTGATTTCTAGATCTTGGACAGAGTTGCCTGTGAAAATAATTTATTTTTGGACCCCCATACTAATTAATTGATATAAGTTATTTTGCAAAGATTTCGATTTCATCCCCACCAGTATGTTAGAGAAACACATTTTCAACCTTTTTTCCAAACTTCCACTTGTTCTTGTCATACTTACAAGTGCTCCTCTCTTTGTCCCCTTCTAACTATATCCACCATTACTCATTACTTCTGTTTGTAGGCATGTGATGTGACTCGACAGGCAAAGGCTTACTTGGATTTCCAGTTCAGGCAAACATTTCAATGTAGACTGAACAATGAGAATGGTAAATGAGCACTAAGTATATATTTATATCCTACACACACACACACACACACACACACACACACACACACACTGTGTAGACCTAAGCATTCTGACATATTTAACTTCTGCATTTCCAAGGCTGTTTCTAATATAAAAACTCTAGTTTTAATGTATTTTTGCATTGTAAGGACAATTATTGTTTAAATAAAGATAAATGCTCATAAATAAAGATAGATGTTCATACAATTTACCCAGATCCAATATAAGCAAACATTATGAGTATTTGATAAAGGTGATGATGGGCTACACTGTGTCAGACTAGAGGAGGGAGTACTGTCATTCTCTAATCCCTCCACCTCTACCCCCAAAAGGATCAACAAATAAATGTCCAAATGCAAATGTTCTAGTATTATATACTAGTGTATTTTGTAAGAAAAAATATGCATTTCTTTTACTTTCCTTTTTAATCATTATCCCTGGGCAGTATCATTTATCATATTGTCTACTTATTTGTGAAAGCTCACAAATTGTGATGCTGACATTCTCATGTATATTGTTTTTGGAAAGGGGTATTTTGGAAATCCTGGCCCCAAGGCCAGTGGGACATTACAGCTTAAGTCTTTATAATATCACATTGTCAACTGAGACCTTCAATCACCTATGAAACCCCAGCTTCCCACCTCTAATTTTCCACTCTTCTACTTTATCTCATGTTTTTTTAAACAATTTCTCAGCAATTCCTATGGAAGTATCATTTGTATATGTTCTCCACTCTCAAGGATGTGACTCATCCTGGCCAGGAAATTTGGAACACATTTAGAACTGCCAGGTGTTTTTTTCGATTGTTCTATCCCATCTTGGACTTCCTTTCCTTCCCAACAATATTTTCTACATTTTTTAGTGCCAATATTATTCATGATAGAGAAGAAAAATCAGAATGCTAACTAAACAGACATTCAGAAGTAAAAAGCATCAGGTTTTAGAGACAAATTATGTGTAAAGGTTGAGGGAAGTATAGAGTTGGGGACAATTTCCAGGACTCTGGGTGGTGTATTAGAGTTCTCTGGAGAAGCAGAATATATATATATATATATATATATATATATATATATATATATATATATATATACACACACACATACACATACATACATACACACACACCTATATATACATATATGTATACACACACACGTATATACAGAGAGAGATTGACACTGATATTATATAAGGAATTTGCTCTTATGATATTGGAGGCTGAGAATTCCCAAGATCTGCAGTTGATAAACTGGAGACCCAGGAGAGCCAACGGTATCAGCTGATGGTTCTAGTCCAATTTTGAGGGCTTGAGAACCAGGAGAGCAGATAGTGTAAGTTTCTGTCCTAGTTCAAATTCAAAGGAAGGAAAAGACCAATGACCCAGCTCAAAATGAGGTAGAGAGAGCAAATTCTCCCTTGCTTGGCCTTTTTGTTCTTTGCAGGCCTTCAGGGGACTAGATGAGACCTATTCACATCAGAGAGGGCAATCTGCTTTACTCAATCTACCAATTCAAATGTTAATCTCATCCAGAAACACCCTCACAGATACTCCAGGATAATGTTTAACGAAATACCTGGGGACCTGGAAGCCCAGTCAAATTGACACATAAAAGTAACTATACCAGGTAGTTAGGTGAATTGTGATGTTTTCACTAAAACAGTTGACTTCTGAACAGGCATAGTATGAAGTTGCCATGTAATATCCACTTGGAAATACTGTTTGGAGCCCAGAAAAGATTTCGAGACTCTAGATTCAGATCTGGTGAAAGTTAAAGTCATAGAAATGGATGAAACTGTCTAGGAAGGACACACAGATTCATTAACTGCATATGATGGGTAAATAGGAAACACTAGGAATATAATATTTAACAAAATGAAGACAAACGTTACCACATGGAGCTTAAATTCCAGGGAGGAAGAAAGATATCAAATAAATAAACAAACAAATTATATCATCAAAAGCATGGTAAATGCAACAAAGAAAAATGGTATCAATCTATAAGGAAAGGGAAAACTGAACAGCTACATGTAAAAGAATGAAATTAGAACACTCCCCAATGCCATACACAAAAATAAACTCAATGTTGAGCTGCATGAGCTGCTTGTAAATTTTGGAGATTAATCCTTTGTCAGTTGCTTCATTTGAAAAATGGATTAAGGACCTAAATGTAAGACTGGACACTATAAAACCTGTAGAGGACAACATAGGAAAAACACTCCTTGACATAAATCACAGCAAGATCTTTTTTGATCCACCTCCTAGAGTAATGGAAATAAAAACAAAAACAAACAAATGGGACTGAATGAAACTTAAAAGCTTTTGCACAGCAAAGGAAACTACAAACAAGATGAAAAGACAACCCTCAGAATGGGAGAAAATATTTGCAAACGAATCAACGGACAAAGGATTAATCTCCAAAATATATAAACAGCTCATGTAGCTCAATATTAAAAAAAAAAAAACCCAATCAAAAAATGGGCAGAAGACCTAAATAGACATTTCTCCAAAGACAACATGCAGATGGCCAAGAAACACATGAAAAGCTGCTCAACATCACTAATTATTGTAGAAATACAAATCAAAACTACAATGAGGTATCAACTCACAACGGTTAGAATGGTCATCACCAGAAAATCTGCAAACAACAAATGCTGGAGAGGGTGTGGAGAAAAGGGAACCCTCTTGCACTGTTGGTGGGAATGTAAATTGATACAGCCACTATGGAGAACAGTATGGAGATTCTTTAAAAAACTAAAAATACAATTACCATATGACCCAGCAATCACACTACTGGGCATATACCTAGAGAAAACCATAATTCAAAGAGACACATGAACCCCAGCGTTCCTTGCAGCACTATTTACAATAGCCAGGTCATGGAAGCAACCTAAATACTCATTGACAGATTAATGGATAAAGAAGATGTGGTACATATATACAATGGAATATTACTCAGCCATAAAAAGGAATGAAATTGGGTCATTTGTAGAGACGTGGATGGATCCAGAGACTATCATACAGAATTAAGTCAGAAAGATAAAAACAAATACCATATGCTAACACATATATATGGAAGCTAAAAAAAAAAAAAGTTTCTGAAGAACCTAGGTGCAGGACAGGAATAAAGAAGCAGACATAGAGAATGGACTTGAGGACACAAGGAGGGGGAAGGGTAAGCTGGGACAAAGTGAGAGAGTGGCATGGACATATATACACTACCAAATGTAAACTAGATAGCTAGTGGGAAGCAGCCACATCGCACAGGGATATCAGCTCGGTGCTTTGTGATCATCTAGAGGGGTGGAATAGGGAGGGTGGGAGGGAAACGCAAGAGGGAGGGGATATGGGGATATATGTATACGTATAGCTGATACACTTTGTCATAAAGCAGAAAGTAACACACCATTGTAAGGCAATTATACTCCAATAAAGATGTTAAAAAATAAATAAATAAAACTACTGACTTTGTAAAGTAGAAATATTTTTTTTTGGCGACCTTCACAAAAGTAGCATCAGTTAGTTTGGTATAAGCAGAAATCATATTTCAGTGGGATGAAAAAAAGTGGAAAGGGAGAAAATAGAGGCAGGATCTGTAGGCCCCTCTTGAGTGTTGCAAGGAAATGGAGGAAGGCGGAGTCAAAGAATAAGACAAGGACCACGGGAGCAAAACCAGAGTCGTATTTGTTCCCTTGCCAAGCAGAAGGGAAACAAGTTATTCAAGAAGAGTTCTGTGGGTCTCCAAAAGCTGAAAGAGGAAGGACCAGATAGGAGGCCAAAGAGGGAGCTTATTCCACATGAGAAAGGATTATATGCACTACATTCTAACTGGTTAAGGGAGGATTATAAATTATCTCTTGGAATTGATCATGAGTCTGCTGTATATAATAAAAGTATGACAAGGGTTTTTAATAATTCCAGAAATGCTTCCTTAGCCTTGGAATGCATATTGGGTATTTTCATATGCACTCTCATATGCTTGGGACATGCCACACTTTTCTCTTGCCCCAGGCGAAGACTTGAAGTGAAAGCACAGTCAAGGGTACTACTTTTAGAGCGAAGATGCTTTGAACAGGTTTCTAGGTTTAAAGTATTTGATGAAGAGAGAGAGTGACAAATTTATGAAATACTGTGAGACCAAGAACTTCAGAAAGTAGTAGAGATAACTCTTCCTTGAACACGGCAGGTGACACTGAATGGAAATGAGATTGTGGGTAGAAACTGAAGGCTGGAAGACTTTACTCCTGTTGCCTCTGCTTTCTCTGAGAAGTTCAAGGTGGATCATCTGCTAAGAGTGAAGGGACAGTGGATGTATCCCTTCTGTGATCACCTTTTTGTTCCAAATACAATTTTAAGAATGCAGTTTCACCCATAGTGACTTTCATACATCTCAATTCATTTTGTATTTTAACCTTCCTGACAGTCCCTCCTAACTTAATCTAAAATTCATGAATATACATGGGAGTGTAAGTTAATTAATAAAAATTTGGAAGGCAATATGGCAATTGGTATCAAGAATGTTAAATGTTCATACACCTTGATTTAGTAATTCCACTTCCATGAATTTATAGAAATTAGAAAACAATATACAAAATGATAATTGAAGAACTGTATGTTATTATATTAAACTGAAATATACACTGATAGGGATTTTTAAAGGTAAATTATAGTATGAACATACAATAAAATTGTGTGCAAAAATAAAAATTATGATATGTATCTATGTTTATGTCTACGGTAGTATTGTTGAATCAAAACAGAGATTAGTAGCTTGATGCTAAATGTGATTCTATTTACATAAAATTGTTTATATTGTAGTGTGTGTGTGTGTGTGTGTGTGTGTGTGTGTGAGAGAGAGAGAGAGAGAGAAAGAATGTAAATAAAAATCAAAATGTTAACAGTACTTATTTATTGGTTGAAGGATATGGAGTTGTGTTTACTTTCTTCTTTTTAATTGTTGTATTGTTTGAATAATTTATATTAAACATTTATCACAGGTGTTGTATACATGAACCAAAGATGGCCTCTGTGTATAGACTAGGTAGTTTATTTCTTCGCTGACACATTAGCTCAAAAGCCCAGCAGCACCAAACTCAAATTCTGACACACCCAGTTGTTTTTAAAATACCCCAAGCAAGCAGATTTTTAGCTATCTAAAGCCTATCTGCTCTGCATACCCTGTGCACTGGACAGCTGTAACCCACAGATAAGATAGAGCCTTCTGGTTATAACTCCCCAAGCCGTATGGCCCTTTGGAGCTTGCTGACACAGACACTCCCTGCTATTGCTGAGCAACAGTGTCTCAAGGTGGAAGCCTGCCTCTAACTTCCTCTCCCCCCAGGAGTCTCTTTGCCCTCCTCCCGTTCTGGATGGTGGTCCCCTCACCTTAAGCCTCTGGATGTCTCAAGCTGTGAAAAACTTCCCCCATCACAGCCCTGTATGTTACGGCCTCCCATGGCATATCTTTTACATTGATCAGCCTCCAACTCCCTTGAACCCCCTACAATAGGCGTTTGTAATAGCACGTAAAAATAATAAAGCACTTTTTAGAGTGTTTTTTTTTTTTTTTTTTTTTTTTAAGGATTTAAATGGGCCCGCAGCCTGTGTCAAGAGGAAACTGGGTAGGATACAGCTTCCAAGGAAAGCTGCCTTGCAAAGCGAGGACCCAGGGCCTTAAGCCTCCAGTCAGAGTCTCAGTTGACAACCAAGGTCAGACAGAAAGTATCCTGCCATGACCACAGAGTCACACTGTCCTGCTTTTTGGCCTCAAATACCCTTTGTTTTTAATATTACCCCGTTTTTGTGACTGGTAAGCAGGCAGTGGATATTCTAGGTGTCTTTTCAGGCCAACCGTTCCATTCTTTTTTTTTTTAATATAAATTTATTTATTTAGTTAGTTTTGGCTGCTTTGGGTGTTGGTTGCTGTGCGCGGGCTTTCTCTAGTTGCGGCAAGCGGGCGCTACTCTTCGTTGCGGTGCGAGGGCTTCTCATTGCGGTGGCTTCTCTTGTTGCGGAGCACAGGCTCTAGGCGCACGGGCTCAGTAGTTGTGGCTCGCGGGCTCTAGCGCGCAGGCTCAGTAGTTGTGGCGCACGGGCTTAGTTGCTCCGCAGCATGTGGGATCTTCCCGGAGCAGTGCTCGAACCTGTGTCCCCTGCACTGGCAGGCGGATTGTTAACCACTGCGCCACCAGGGAAGTCCCCACCTGTTCCGTTCTTAACCCAGGTGAGTCATCAAGGACCTCGCACAACTTCCTCTTCCCCTCAGGTGATTCTTGCTCCTTCTATAGAAGTTCATAGATTCATCTGAGTATTGTTTTCCTTCTTCCTCCCCAGTCAGATTGCAGGCCAGCAAGCTTCCCCACTCCTCCCCTCATGGAATGCTCCCCTCCCTTTGGAAAGAGGCTTCATCTCAGTGTCTTCAATCCTGTTTCAGAATCCAGATGCAGTTTGTTGATATCATCTGCATCTCTCAGGTCTTTTTCTCTCCACTTGCAAGATTGAGAGCTACTACTTAACTCTCCCGCCCCCACTCCCTAAGTTATCTTTTCTGATCAGGTAAAAGCTTGATGACTAACTAGGAAATGATCAACCATTAATACTAGACTTTGATAATCAAAAGATTATAAAGCATACCATATCTATATATCTATATTCCTATATTCCAGACTGTGCTGCAAATTTGAAAATTCAGCAGGTGCTGTTGTTCATTTGCAATGCAAAAGAAACATACAATTACTATATATTGAACCTTTATTTGACTCAGATAAGTGGTAAGAGTGATTCTCATTTTTCACTGGGGAATCTGAATCGCCTTTGAGAAAGCAGGAGAGAGAGTCGCCCTGTCGTTAGAGGGAAGGCAGTTATGGAGAAGGCAAACTAATTTCCTGAATTCCAATACCATGTTCTTTGGAGATGTTCCTTGATAATCTTTGCCTCCTTCCCCTTCAAATAAAAAGTGCTTAGTGTTAGTATTCCTCATGTGAAACAGTTTGTGATTTAACCAACAATGGGGAAGGGAACATCATATTCAAAGATTTATTTTTGCACACTACTAAGTGAACTACGGATAAAGAAAAGCCATAGAGGTGCCTGAAGTGAATTTCAGTCCATGTAAGCTTTGCAATTTCTTTCTCCTAGACCTCTTGCAAAGAGTGATTGCCAGGTGAATAGGCCTTTGTGACATGTCAGCATAAACCATTTTGATAGAATTATATGTTTCTTTTCACCCAAGATCCTCTTTTTCCTTATACCTTTTGTTCCTGTCCTTGTCTCTAATTCTCACTGTGTGTTGGAAGTGATTTACTACAGGCTACAGAAAGTCACTCTGCTTCTTTCTAAATGTCAATCCTGGGAATCTTCTCACACTCTCTTAGAGCCACATCAGGGTTGAAAAGACTTCCAAACCAGACTTTAATTACAGTCACTGTTGAGGGCACATCAGCCTCTCCAAGTTAATGACTAAGTTAACTTAATAACTTAGTCATTAAGTTGGAGAGGCTGATGTGCCCTCAACAGTGACTGTAATTAAAGAGATACCCACTAAAGATACCAACTAAGTTGACTTAATAATGACTAAGTTAACAGTGTTCATAGTACAGTTCTAACAGTGATCCAGGTTTTTCAGGCATTAAGTGGTTTCATCATTTCCTTACTTTCATTTTTTAAAAAAACAAAGTCGGAATATGCTTCAAAGAATAAACTTAAAGACTCTAGCTTTTACACTTGGTTCATTGTTGCATATAATTAACACATTCTTGTTCTCTTCTCTACTTAATTTAGAACAACATTAAATTTCCATGCAACCCACAAATGTGTAAGTGGTTTACTGTTAAGAAACCCAATTGTGAGTTGGCAAAGTCTTCGTCCAGAGATGTCTGGAACCCAATTTGCCAGGAACGGGTTGATGCAAAGTTGTGAGGAAGGGAAGTTTAGCATGTCCCCCGCTTGGTTTGGAGTATTGGTTCCCTTCTAAGCACCCTCAAGCCCACCTCATCCCCATCCTTGGCTGGAAGGACGCCCAGGGATGTGAAACTCCCCTCATGGGAATAATATCCTCCCAACACTCACACTGCAAGGGACCGCTTTACCAACTAAGCAACTTGATAAACCTTGTACTAGAGTAGCCATTTGAGCAGTGGCTTCCTGAACATAATGTCTCTTCCTTGTCATCTAGATCCATTAGTGATTCTCCTGGGAGCAATTTCAGTTCTGGGGACAAAGACATCATCTTCCTAGCTTCCCACAAAATATTTCTCAGTATGTAAAAAAGCCATATGGTATTAATAATAATAATGATGACGATCAGTAATAACAAACACTCAAAGGGCACTTATTTTGCTTCATAACAAAGTGTCCTAAGTGCTTTGCACACGTATTAACTCATTTGATCATCATAAAAATCCGATGAGGTTGACACCATTATTATCTGCCATTTTACAGATGGTCTTTTGATGACATGTGCAGACTGCTTTCCCACTGACTTAGGAGCCTCTTTCTCCTACTCGGGATTCTGTAATGACACGCAAAAGCTTTTTAACAGTTGACAGAACATAATTCAGTATTGCTGGTGTCAATATGTGCTGCAGCAAAATCCCTGACAGGACAGGATAAAAGGAGTCAGCTCGTAGTGAGTGGAGACTGAACTAGACAGAGGTTCGGACAACATTAAGAAGCTCCTATAGCACAAGGAGAACACTCAGGGAGGATTTCTTTGGCTCTTGCAGTTTTAGGATGCCATCTAGTTTGGGCAATAGTCTTGAGATACCCACTAAAGATATCCTTTAAGGAAGAATTGGTGACAAAAATTCTAGGAAGGTATGGTATAGATTTCTAGTTGCTGTACCAACATCCATTTACTCTTTCTTTCTTTGTAAGAGACCTCCAATTATGGAGGTGGCAATGTGCCTAGCTAAAATAATGCATTTCTCAGCTTCCTTGGTCCTAAAGTGGCCATTTAACTGAGCTATGACCAGTTATACATAAACAAAAGCTATTAGGTGGAGAAGACAGCTAGGATGTGCCACTTGGCCCCTTCCTCTTTCCTACACCCTGCTTCCTGGAATGCAGATTTGATGGATGGCGCTCCAACACCATATTGGACTACTGAGGTGACTTTGAGGATGGAATTCAGATACCAAGAATGGAAGAGTAGGGGCTTCCCTGGTGGCGCGGTGGTTGAGAGTCCGCCTGCCGATGCAGGGGACACGGGTTCGTGCCCCAGTCCGGGAAGATCCCACATGCCGCAGAGCGGCTAGGCCCATGAGCCATGGCCGCTGAGCCTGCGTGTCCGGAGCCTGTGCTCCGCAAAGGGAGAGGCCACAATAGTGAGAGGCCCGCGTACCACAAAAAAAAAAAAAAAAAAAAAAAAGAATGGAAGAGTAGAAATAAAAATGGAAGGTGGGTCCCTGGCAGCCATGGAGTCACTACATTTGGCGGACTGTACACCCCCCCCATACTGATTTTAGGTGAGATAAATGCAATACACGGTCATGTGTTTAAGCCACTGTTACTTCTGACTTTTTGTTATATGATGATAACATGATTCTAGCTGGATACATAAAGTTAGCTCGAGGTTTTATGGGCAGCAGAATCTCTCCATTTTTTACAAGCAGAGAAAACTCAAGACCCCTTTATCAACTGACTGGTCCTGAGGGGAGAGACCAATTGAAGAAATTTGGGCTAAGATTTCCTGAGCCCTGAATGACGGAATTAACCTCTCTGCTTCTCAGTTGTCTCATTTACAAAACCAGGATGCTGAATTTGATCATTAAGGCTCCTTTCCAGGTTGAAAATTCTGTAATTTTTCAAGTAGTAAGAATAAGACACACACCATTGTTGCTCAACAAGCCCTGCTGAAACGGTATCAGTCTGAGTGAACTGTGTGATTTTCTCCTGGTAGAGAGGGGGTACCTGAATTGAATTCAGCTAAAACCCTGTCTCAGGCAGTGAGACTCTGTGTCAGCTAAAAACCCTGTCTGTGTCAGCTAAAACCCTGTCTCAGGCAGTGAGACCCTGTTGCTCAGGTAGTAGCAACTCTGTGTCCCTTTGCACAGAGTTGCTACTACTTTTGAATCAGGTCACGGTTGCCATAATCAGGGAGCATTTAATTGGAACAAACAGAAGCTCATTTAAGCAGGCTGAAGCATTCCTTATCCAAATAATACAGAGATACCTTACTGAATAGAAGGGAACTCCAAGGCAGGAAGTCCCAACAGGGAAACTGGGAATAGAAAGTTGAGAATTCCCTCTCTTCTTGTCTCTGGTCAAAGTGATATTCAGTCTTTGCTTTCCTCTCCTGCTTCGTACCGCTGTCTAGCTTTCTCTGCTGCAGTGCTTGCAAGGTAGAAAAATGAACAAAGCTTTCCCACCTCTACATAATCTCCTTTACAAGCTAGTACACCACAGTGAGTTAGGTGCCATCTCATTCAAATTCTTAATTAAATCTGATTGGCTCAGGTTTAATTGGTGATGGCCCTGAGCTGGCATAAGGTCACAGGGTACAAACAGAGTAGGCAGGGCTTAAGGGCTGATTCTGTAGGAAGGCGCATGACTGGGAAGGGATGATTTGCATCTTCAGAGAAACAGCAAGAAGGTCTTCAAGCATGCCTCTTTAGGAGGGGATGCAGTTCTTCACAATTGAAGAGCTGTCCATGGGACTCTCCTGAAGTGGGGAAGGGCAAATGACCATGTATCATATCAAGATACTGGGTTGTGCTTCCAAACCTACCTGGAGTGGGAAAAATATGTCGCTGTTTTGAGTTTGTAACACTTACTACAGATGTGCAGTAAGATGTGTGTATGGGTATACTTGGAATGATTATAGTTATTTGAAATAACTATATTGTGAAATTTTTGTTGAGAATCTAGCAGCATCCCTTCAGATAACAAAAGTCTCAGGAGACTGAAAACTGCTCACTTAAGCTCTCTTTTATCTCTTTCTCTAGCTCCTACTAATCTAAGATCTCTTTTATCTGTTTCTTTTATGTTACTACCCTTTCTATTTCATGCAGACCTTATCTGTGTTATTCAGATTTTTCTAATTACTACCTTAACCAGTTCTAAGCTCCATTATTTGTGAATCACTTTGATAATTAACTGAATGTTTCTATATTTTAATTGGATGGAATTCATTATTTTATAGCATATTTACAATTACTGTAGTATAAAAGACATTTTAGTAATAGGTATCCTTGCTTTTTTTGCTATAATAATATAGATAAACTTAGAGTGTTTTTGTTTACTTTAGGATTTGGCTCAAAATAATGGTTTCCATGACATCTTTCATATCTCACATTAGTAATTATTTTATCCTCAAGAACATAGATTTTGGTCGCTTGGTAAGATTTTCTGGTTTTTCAAAATTTAATTTTTTGTTTTTCTTTCGTTCCTTAAAGCACAGGAAAAAACTGAAATATAATTCAGAGGGAATACACGAATGTAGAAGTAATATCTGGACTTAAAACTCACAAGTTATGATAGCTTCAACATGTCATTGAATTCTTCTGAACTTCAATTTTCATTATGTAAAGTGACCAAAACAGTATATGAATCTACTACTCCACATGATTATTAAATTTATCAAATTAAATAATGGTTATGAAAATAATTTATAAAATGCAACTATGTCCAGCATCCTATGATGGTACCAACAGGGAGTTTACCCACCTTTCCATATTTTGCAAGATGATGAATAGTGGCTGCCAGAAGTAAAAGTAGATGGAGCATAAATAAATTGGGTCACCTGGGCTCAAATTGGTGAATAGCACAAGAGTAAACAAACCTCTCTATGTTAAGTGTGAGTGAGACATCATGATTGGGGGCAAACTAATGTGCTATTTCATCAAGGCAGCATGTCCATACAATATAACAGAAGGGCTTTTAGGGGAGACTCTATATTTAAATGTGATGCTTGCTAATCAATAATCATTTATTCTTTTATCATGTAAAGTTCCAGACCACTGATTTGACAAGAATCTCATGAATTAGTTTAAATGTATTCCTGATGTGTAACCAGTATCTCCAGCGGACTTCAAGAATGCATTTCAGTGTGTACATCCTTATTAGACATATCAAAATAAGACTTACCCGAAGTTAGTATCATCAAATAAGCTCTTGAGTGCAAGAGCTTACTTCTGGCTCAGTAATCAACTTCTCTAAAATTGTCACTGAGGCTGAAGGGACAGCCTAATAGAATATAAAATTGCAGGCTTGCCTTCCTCATACTTTCTAAAAAGGTGTTACAGCAGATATAGATACACAAAAAAATACCTTAACTCATGTGAGTATTATATGCTTTCTCTAAAGGCATTTCATATTTTGAGATTAGAAAGTATTCAATCATCTAAATCAGGAATTGTATTAAAATCTGACTCACTTTTCTTGAAATCTTGTATTGGTAGCTTGTTGGTGTTTGGGCCTGGCTTCTGAGAACAAATTATTTCAGAGGTGAATAAGCTGTGAGACATAAGACACATAAGCTGTGTCTCAGATCTATCACCACAAAGAGGTAAACTGAAAACAAATACAAGCTGAAGAAACAAACTGACTGTCAGTGCTCTAGCTCTAAGGAAAAACTACATACCATTTTCCTCTTAAACATGACACTCTGATTTTTTCAGGAGTCTTTCTGATAATGGTGGTCTAGACTGATACCTCCTTGTCAGTGCCCCAATACTGCACCCCAGCAAATGGGCTGTCAGATCTGACAGAGAACAACAGTGAGTTCTCCTACAGTGAAGACTTGAAGAAAAAGAAGTGTTTCTGCTCCTGAAATTATGGAAAAGAGAAGACAATGTAATATCCTCAAAGAATTACCTAGAACAAAGGGAAATGTTACAAAGGTTCAGTCTAACATAGACAGACTTTAGTGACATGGTTAAAGGGGAGAAAAACCAGCATGTGGAGGCTTGGGAAAATGATTACAGAGACATGCCCAGAAAAATGAACAGTGATGATTTCTGCATGTTAGAAAGGGGTGATGTGCATATATCTATCTGTATGTATGTAATGTATGTATTTCTTTTATTTTTTAAATTTATTTATTTTATTTTTGGCTGCATTGGGTCTTCTTCATGCAGGCTTTCTTTAGTTGCAGTGAGCAGGGGCTGCTCTTCGTTGTGGTGTGCAGGCTTCTCATTGTGGTGGCTTCTCTTCTTGTGGGGCACAGGCTCTAGGCACGTGGGCTTCAGTACCTGTGGCTCGCAGGCTCTAGAGCGCACAGGCTCAATACTTGTGGCGCACAGGCTTAGTTGCTCCGTAGCATGTGGGATCTACCTGGACCAGGGCTTGAACCCGTTTCCCCTGAATTGGCAGGTGGATTCTTAACCACACCACCAGGGAAGCCCATAATGTATGAATTGAAACTGTTTTTTTTTTTTTCCTTTTTTTCTTTTTCTTCCTTCCTTCCTTTCTTCCTGTCTTTCTTTTTCTGCTTACCTATAGGTTCAAAATTCTCTTGGGTGAACATGTACCACTTTTGTAATAAGAAAAAGAGTGTAAAAAGAAAAAGGCTACACTGTGCTTATGACAGCAAAAAAGGTCTCTATTTGGTGTATTCACTCAATAAACAGATGTGGTCATTCTTATGTCAAAGTCAAGGACAAAATATGATAAAGGAAGATGCTATATTTTAGAACTCCAGTTCTATATTGTTTTATCCTTTCAAAATATGACAGTCTCTTAAAATCACTATGTATTTATCAATATTTACCAAGAAGATTACTAAAATACATTTTTGTTATATCTGAATAAGTCTGGTGGGAGAATGAGCTGCTGGCTAGCCTCACATAGAGCAGTGCTTCTTCTAGCCTCAAAGGATGATGCTTTTATGGGATCACGATCAGATGAGAAAAATAAGGAAAATGTAATGTGAGCTTTACGTAAACAAAGTTCATTTAACTTTTAAACTTTATTTTTAAGAATGATGATGAGCTCTACCCACCACCAGTCCCTCCCATCAGGAAACTCGCAAAAGCCGCTTAGATAGCCTCATCCACCAGAGGGCAGAGAGCAGAAGCAAGTAGAACTACAGTCCTGTAGACTGTGGAACCAAAACCACATTCACAGAAAGATAGACAAGATGAAAAGGCAGAGGGCTATGTACCAGACGAAGGCACAAGAAAAAACCCCAGAAAACCAGCTAAATGAAGTGGGGATAGGCAACCTTCCAGAAAAAGAATTCACAATAATGATAGTGAAGATGATCCAGGACCTCAGAAAGAATGGAGGCAAGGATCGAGAAGATGCAAGAAATGTTTAACAAAGACCTAGAAGAATTAAAGAACAAACAAACAGAGATGAACACTACAATAACTGAAATGAAAAATACACTAGAAGGAATCAATAGCAGAATAACTGATGCAGAAGAGTGGATAAGTGACCTGGAAGACAGAATGCTGGAATTCACTGCTGCAGAACATAATAAAGAAAAAAGAATGAAAAGAAATGAAGACAGCGTAAAAGACTTCTGGGACAACATTAAACACAACAGCATTCGCATTATAGGGGTCCCAGAAAGAGAAGAGAGAAAGAAAGGACCTGAGAAAATATCTGAAGCGATTATAGTCGAAAATTTCCCTAACATGGGAAAGGAAATAGCCACCCAAGTCCAGGAAGTGCAGTGAGTCCCATACAGGATAAACCCAAGGAGAAACATGCCAAGACACATAGCAATCAAATTGGCAAAAATTAAAGACAAAGAAAAATTGTTGAAAGCAGCAAGGGAAAAATGACAACATACAAGGGAACTCCCATAAGGTTAACAGCTGATTTCTCAGCAGAAACTCTATAAGACAGAAGAGAGTGGCATGATATACTTAAAGTGATGAAAGGGAAAAACCTACAACCAAGATTACGCTACCCGGAAAGTATCTCATTCAGATTCGATGGAGAAATCAAAAACGTTACAGACAAGCAAAAGCTAAGAGAATTCATCACCACCAAACCAGCTCTACAACAAAAGCTAAAGGAACTTCTCTAAGTGGGAAACACAAGAGAAGAAAAGGACCTACAAAAACAAACTGAAAACAATTAACAAAATGGTAATAGGAACATACATATCGATATTACCTTAAATGTGAATGGATTAAATGCTCCAACCAAAAGGCACAGGCTTGCTGAGGGGATACAAAAAGAAGACACATATATATGCTGTCTATAAGAAACTCACTTCAGACCTAGGGACATATACAGACTGAAAGTGAGGGGGTCAGACCTAGGGACATATACAGACTGAAGGTGAGGGGGATGGAAAAAGATATTCCATGCTAATGGAAATCAAAAGAAAGCTGGAGGAGCAATTCTCATATCACATAAAATAGACTTTAAAATAAAGAATGTTACCAGAGACAAGGAAGGACACTACATAATGATCAAGGAATAAATCCAAGAAGAAGATATAACAATTATAAATATATATGCACCCAACACAGGAGCACCTCAATACATAAGGCAACTGCTAACAGCTATAAAAGAGGAAATCTACATTAACACAATAATAGTAGGGGACTTTAACACCTCACTTACACCAATGGACAGATCATCCAGACAGAAAGTTAATAAAGAAACACAAGTTGTAAATGACACAACAGACCAGATAGATTTAATTGATATTTATAGGTTATTTCATCCAAAAACAGCAGATTACACTTTCTTCTCAAGTGCACATGGAACATTCTCCAGGATATATCACATTTAGGGTCACAAATCAAACATCAAGAATTTTAAGAAAATTGAAATCATATCAATCATCTTTTCTGACCATAACACTATGAGATTAAAAATCAATTAAAGGGAAAAAAACATAAACAAACACATGGAGGCTAAACAATACATTACTAAATAACCAAGACTTCACTGAAGAAATCAAAGAGGAAGTCAAAAAATACCTAGAGACAAATGACAATGAAAACACAATGATCCAAAACGTATGGGATGCAGCAAAAGCAGTTCTAACAGGGATGTTTATAGCTATACAAGCCTACCTCAAGAAAAATGAAAAATCTCAAATAAACAATCTAACCTTACACCTAAAGGAACTAGAGAAAGAAGAAAAAACAAAACCCAAAGTTAGCAGAAAGAAAGAAATCATAGTCTGCCAGCCGATTCAGGGGACACAGGTTTGTGCTCTGGTCTGGGAAGATCCCACATGCCGCGGAGTGGCTGGGCCCGTGAGCCATGGCTGCTAAGCCTGCGCGTCTGGAGCCTGTGCTCCGCAACGGGAGAGGCCACAACAGTGAGAGGTCCAGTCCGCGTAGGGCAAAAAAAAAAAAATCCTCAACAAAATACTAGCAAACTGAATCCAACAACACATTAAAAGGATCATACACCATAATCAAGTGGGATTTATCCCAGGGATGCAAGGATTCTTCAATATATGCAAATCAATCAATGTCATACACCATGTTAACAAACAGAAGAATAAAAACCATATGATCATCTCAATAGCTGCAGAAAAAGCTTCTGACAAAATTCAACACCCATTTATGATAAAAAAACTCTCCAGAAAGTGGGCATAGAGGGAACCTACCCCAACATAATAAAGGCCATATATGACAAACCCACAGCAAACACCATTCTCAAGTGTGAAAAACTGAAAGCATTTCCTCTGAGATCCGGAACAAGACAAGGATGTCCACTCTTATCACTGTTATTCAACATAGTTTTGAAAGTCCTAGCCACAGCAATCAGAGAAGAAAAAGAAATAAAAGGCATACAAATTGGAAAAGAAGTAAAACTGTCACTGTTTGCAGATGACATGATACTATACATAGAGAATCCTAAAGATGCTACCAGAAAACTACTAGAGCTAATCAATGAATTTGGTAAAGTAGCAGGATACAAAATTAATGCACAGAAATCTCTGGCATTCCTATATATTAATGATGAAAAATCTGAAAGTGAAATCAAGAAAACACTCCCATTTACCATTGCAACAAAAAGAATAAAATATCTAGGAATAAACCTACGTAAGGAGACAAAAGACCTGTATGCAGAAAACTATAAGACACTGATGAAAGAAATTAGATACCAATAGATGGAGAGATATACCATGTTCTTCAATTGCAAGAATCAACATTGTGAAAATGACTTTACTACCCAAAGCAATATACGGATTCAATGCAATCCCTATCAAGTTACCAATGGCATTTTTTTTTTACAGAACTAGAACAAAAAATCTTCAAATTTGTATGGAGACACAAAAGACCCTGAAGAGCCAAAGCAGTCTTGAAGGAAAAAAACAGAGCTGGAGGAATCAGACTCCCTGACTTCAGACTATACTACAAAGCTACAGTAATCAAGACAATATGTTACTGGCACAAAAACAGAAATGTAGATCAATGGAACAAGATATAAAGCCCAGAGATAAACCCATGCACCTGTGGTCAACTAATCTATGACAAAGGAGGCAAGGATATACAATGGAGAAAAGACAGTCTCTTTAATAAGTGGTGCTGGGAAAACTGGAAAGTTACATGTAAAAGAATGAAATTAGAACACTCCCTAACACCATACACAAAAATAAACTCAAAATGGATTAGAGACCTAAATGTAACACGGACATTATAAAACTCTTAGAGGAAAACATAGGAAGAACACTCTGACATAAATTACAGCAAGACCTTTTTTGATCCACCTCCTAGAGTAATGGAAATAAAAACAGAAATAAACAAATGGAACCTAAAGAAACTTAAAAGCTTTTGCACAGCAAAGGAAACCATAAACATGACGAAAAGACAACCCTCAGAATGGGAGAAAATATTTGCAAATGAATCAACGGACAAAGGATTAATCTCCAAAATATATAAACAGCTCATGCAGCTCAATATTAAAAAAACAAAAAACCCAATCCACAAATGGGCAGAAGACCTAAATAGACATTTCTCCAAAGAAGACAAGCAGATGGCCAAGAAGCACGTGAAAAGCTGCTCAACATCACTAAATGTTAGAGAAATGCAAATCAAAACTACAATGAGGTATCACCTCACACCAGTTAGAATTGGCATCATCAGAAAATCTACAAACAACAAATGCTGGAGAAGGTGTGGAAAAAGGGAACCCTCTTGCACTGTTGGTGGGAATGTAAATTGATACAGCCACTATGGAGAACAGTATGGAGGTTCCTTAAAAAACTAAAAATAGAATTACCATATGACCCAGCAATCCCACTACTGTGCATATATCCAGAGAAAACCATAATTCAAAAAGCACATGCACCCCAATGTTCATTGCAGCACTATTTACAATAGCCAGGTCATAGAAGCAACCTAAATGCCCATTGACAGACGAATGGATAAAGAATATGTGGTACATATACACAATGGAATATTACTCAGCCATAAAAAGGAACGAAATTGGGTCATTAGTTGAGACGTGGATGGATCTAGAGAATGTCATACAGAGGGAAGTAAGTCAGAAAGAGAAAAACAAATATCGTATATTAACGCATGTTTGTGGAACCTAGAAAAATGGTACAGATGAACCGGTTTGCAGGGCAGAAATTGAGACACAGATGTAGAAAACAAACGTATGGACACCAAGGGGGCACAGTGGCGGCAGTGGGGGTGGTGGTGTGACGATTGGGTGATTGGGATTGACATGTATACACTGATGTGTATAAAATGGATGACTAGTAAGAACCTGCTGTATAAAAAAATAAAATTTAATTTAAAAAATGAATTATCCTTATAGTAGCTCCCCTCCCCCACCACACAGTCTATCCTCATTATTCATGGACTCCATATTTATGAATTTGCCTGCTTGCTAAAATGCACTGACATGCATAGAGCAAAGAAAAATCTGAATCACCCAATCACTCACTGAGGTCAAACAAGGTGATGCTCTGATTTCCTGTTTCAGCTTTCATACTGTAAACATGCCCTTTTCCCAGTCCATTTAGTGCGACATTCTTTGCATTTTTATGTTTTTTATTAATTATTTTGCTGTTTAAACTTGCCCCCAAGTATAGTGTTGAAGTGATGTCTAGGGTTCCTAAGCACAAGAAAGCTATTATGCGCCTTATGGAGAAAATACATGTGTTAGATAAGCTTTGTTCAGGCAGAAGTTACAGCAGTGATGCCATGAGTTCAATGTTAATAAAGCAATAATATATATTAAATGAGGTGTTCTTAAACAGAAACACACTAAAACAAGGTTATGTATGGCTGACTGATGAAAGTGTTTTGAACAGAAGGCTCTCAGGAACCTAACCTTGTAATTCCCCTGGGAGCAATGGTTCAGCATTTGCTAATTCACTGTTCCCAGCAAGTTTATAGAACATAACTCTCATTAATAAAAAGAATATAGCTATATATATATATGTATGTATGTATATAGAGATCTAAACATATATATGCACATAAAGTTTTTAATGTTATGTTACTATTTGTTAAAAAGTAAATTCAATAACTTAACGTTCACCCTCACAAATTCCTGTTTTAAATATCACATCCATAAAAATTTCAAGTTCTGGGAGCAACTCACTTTCATTCATTCAAACATTATTTAGCTAACACCATTTATTCTCTGCTAGGTTTTGCTGAGCGCACAATAATGGAGAAGACATTGATAGTACCTGCTCTTTCGAAATACATATTCTAAGGGAAGACACAGTCCACTCCCCCCAAAAGACAAGTAAGCACATGAATAAAATGACTTGACATGGTAATTTACGTTATGAAAAGAATAAAGAAGGGACTAAGATCAAAAGTGAAAATGGGGAAACTTACTCTAGGTAGTTTAGTTGGGGCAGGTTTCTGTGGGGGGGTAACGTTTAAGACTGAGACTTGAAAGGATAAAGGGAATTAGACACATGACAAGGGGGAGCACATTCCATTCAGCTGGGAGATGTTATTTTGAGATCAGGAAGTGGAAATGTGCTTGGCCTATTCAGAGAACTGGAAGATGACCAGTGTGACAAGAAGACAATGAGATGGGAACAGAGTGTAAGTGGAGACATGAACAGGTGATAAAGGATGCAAGAACTGTAGCCTCTGGTACAGAATGTGATTTTACTTCATTATTATGGGATGCCACAGGAGGAATTTAAGCAAAGTATTCACATGATTTCATTTACATTGTAAGACCATTTTTGCTGCAGTACAGAATGGACCAGAGAAGAAAAAGCATTAAAGTTAGGAGACCCAGTGAGAAGCCTATTCCAATAATGTGAGTATAGGCTCACAGATCATGATGATCATGATAGATCATGATGGTCTAACAAAGGTGAAGCAAAGAGACTGAAGCCAAGAAATCTATTGGACATAAAAGGACATAGGGATGAACTGGATGTAGGATGAAGAAAAGTGAGTATTCAAGGGTAGCCCAAGATTTCTGGCTTAAGTATAAAATAGGGATAATAATGTTTACTTTACATGGTGTTCTAGGGGTTAAATAAGGTATTCCATACAAAACACTTATTATGATGCTTGACACGTAGTAAGTACTACATGAATATTAGCTATTATTATCAGATACCATGTAGAAATAGGTGCTATTTTGTGTTTACAACAGTATTTTTCAAGTAGTTAAATGTCTCCCTGGGTATGTTATTATAGAGAATGATGGTGAATTTAAGGTGAAATTAGAATGCTATTTGACCAAGGGGCCCAAGAATATTGAAATCCTGACTTAGTCTAATAATCCTGCCTTCCCGTGAAGTCTCCAAATTAAAATAACATCTAGTTTACATATAGAATTTGGGCTCTCAAACCCAATATAATTTAGACTGGACCATGAAGACAGTCTTTTTACTATACCAAGTAAGCCTGTGCTAGCTTCTAACCAAAGCAGACTTGTTCACTTATCCTGTGACACCTCCCCGTTCAAGTGGAGTTTGTATCTAAGGTTGGGCTGAGTGAATAGGAGCCATCCTCAACCTCTTGGGAAACTATATGCACTTAATGAAGCACAATCATGGTCTTGGACTCCCCTTAGGGGTAGCAAAAGGGCTGGAGTGAGGGGATGCAGGAAGGCAGAATTCCTGAGCTCCCTTTAAAGGATGAGGTATACTATAAATTGACTTAGAAAATTCTTTTCTCATGGCTCAAGCTAAAATGGACTTATTTCACTCCCTGGCCAAATCAGTATAGATCCTAAAATTACAAGAGAGGAATATGATATACTAATTAAATTAGCCACAGGAAAGACTCCCTTCTTCAGAGGAGGACATAATGAAGTCTGGGGCATGTGAGTTTGGTCCCTTTCGGATGCTATTAAAGACTGAACCAGCCTAGTGGCTGCAGGCGTGCTCATTCACTCAACACGCATTTATCGAGCTCCTGTTCATTAGGTCCATCACACAACAATCTGATTACTTTTAGTCTTCATGGTTTTCATCATAAAGAAAACTGGATGATATTACTCTTTTCTGGTAAAGGCAGGTGTGTTATTTTTTTAAAATATCAATCAAGTTCAGTTTTGTCAAATACAGCTAAACCTCCTAAAATTTTGAGAGAAGTGTAACAGAATAGGTAATCTTTCTTTTTTTGTGTTTCTCTAATTGCATCAGCACAAAATGCTTATTTGCCACTCAGGGTAAAACTGTTAAATGAATAATTAATTTTTTGCTGGCTGCATCTGTTTAACATGTCAGTTCTTCCAGTGAAAAGGAAGACACTTTTTACTGAGTGATACACTATTTATCATTTATTCATTAGATTTCTGAAATGTGCTTGTGTTTTAAGACTAGTTACACAACAGAAAAAATATTTTTTAAAATACTGAGGATCCCCCCAGAAAAATACTCAAAGGTACACATACATACATATACACACATATAAATATACATAAGCTTGGAATCCTATCTTGTTACACCAGGGTGGTAGGTAGGCAAAAGAAGAAACTTGCAAACATGCTGAAACAGCAGTCAGAGAAGTCTGAAGATGCTGGTCTCTCCTATATAGCTTGTTGATTTCAGCAGCTTATGATTGCATAGTATGAACTAATTAAGTCAATACTTACAACACTGGCTAGCCATCAGAAAGGACCAGAGATAGATAACATAATAAGAGTAGAGAAAACAATGCATATGGATGTATATCATAACTATGGCAACTTTCTATTCTAAGAACCGATTAATGCAAAGTCAGAGAGTCCTCTACTATTTTAATGAGTTCAGTTCATATTCATCAGAATTTAAAATACATAGTAATAGTAGTGATTAATTGTTATAGTTATCATAGTGTGAGTGTATAATAAACTGGAACTCACAGGAGATATCATCTGCTATAGCATAAAATTCAGTAGAACATAGATTGATTTCAGACTCCTCTAGATTACAGACATTCATCATAGCAAACTAATTTGTCACAAGTGACTGAGAGATGCAATCTTCTCATTATTCAATAATTAATATATATATTGATAAAATATATTGTATATGTAAACACAACGTATAATTTAAATAATTGAGCATAATAAAATTGAATCCTTAAAAATCTCATGAAATATAATTGAGTCTTTATTTGCTATTTCCTGAAATATCTGAATTGCTTTAAGGTTATTCTTTCAAACACCAATTATCTATATACAGTACAGCATCAAAAGTTCTGCACTGGTTTTGTGAATATCAGATAAATGGATCTTTTCTGTATTTTGGCAACCCAGTCCCATAACCTAACCTTAAGAATTTTTCTGTTACTCAGCCCTATTGTATGACAATGATATTTTTGATTCCCCTGAAATTTCACAAGTTCATTTACCAGCTGTCTCAGAGTTTAAGAACAGCTTTTTCGTCATGGTAGAACAGCTTATATCTAGTAATTTCACCCACTAAAAAAGGAGAAAACAGGAAAACAACATTGCAAGTTACATTAAAATGTAATCTTTAGACTGTAAAATAACCAGAAATACGATTTCTACCCAATTAAGTAGCAGAGAATACATTCTAATGACTGCATTTACAGAAGATACCAGCAATTGTTAGTAAACAAACTGCATGCAAATTCACCAGGTAACGGAGAACACCAGGATAATAAAGTTCCTTTTAAGTGCACTGAATATAAAAACAAATAAACAAAAACAATAAAAAGTGTGCAGCAATCAAACAAAGCCTGTCTTTTTTGTAATGAACCATATACTAATTACCAAAAAGGTTAATGTTAGTGAAGATAAAACAGAGACCTTCTAACTAAAATCTTCATAGAGTTGAAATCTAGTTAAGTTTTGTTAAAACAATAATTCAATGGAGAACAAGCAGAAATACAAAAGAACAAAATTTTCTACCTCCTGGGAGGAAAATACAGGCAAACCTGAGGCATTTACTTTCATACTGAGGGACATTTTCCTGTCAAAATGTTCTCATTTGATAGCTTCATCCCATAAAATAACTAAACAAAAACAAGCAGCAGGCAAGCTACTCAGCTGGCCATCTAGGTGCTTATTTCAACACTTATGAAGAAATAATGTCAGTGGCACGCCTAATAAAGTGGTCTTCCTTGAGCTGGATGCTTGTCAGTGATGGTGACAATGTATGAGTTGAGTATATCATAAAAACCTTCTTAAATATATAGTTCTTTCAAGCAGTGCACTTATCATTAGATTAGCAATCTGTTGGCTCAATTGAGTATTACTCTTGTGTATAATGTAATTTAGAATATTAGATGTCTTCATGTAGACTTTGCAAAGTGAATGGGTACATCAGAACAGATGGGATGATCTTCCTCTGTCCTCCACCAAAGATAAGATATAGAGGAAAAAACCATCACTGTGATTGAGTCAAGTCTACTCCTACTATAATAATCTGAAAAAGAGCATCCTGAAAACTCAAATCTCATTTCCCAGTGTTTTTGCTTATCTCCTTTCTTAAAGTGAAAGGGTTTTCACGAAGAAGGTAGGGTAGGAGGTCAGACTGGTCTTCATTATTAAGAGATCAAGAAGAGGGTTACAGGGCTGGAGGAGAGGGAAAGATGGCTAGAAGCTTGGTGTTGTAGACCTTTTGGTGTTCTCACTGGTAAGAAGCTCTGAGGCTCCTCTTGTGTACAAGAAGATTGAGAAATGGGGGGAGAGGGGTTTAAAAGTGCTACTGTAGGTTTTAAATTGGATCTTTCTTAATTTCCAGTAAGAAATAAAATGCTTTTAAAATTACCTTTGGGGCTTCCCTGGTGGTGCAGTGGTTGAGAGTCTGCCTGCCAATGCAGGGGACACGGGTTCGTGCCCCGGTCTGGGAGGATCCCACGTGCCGCGGAGCGGCTGGGCCCATGAGCCATGGCTGCTGAGCCTGCGCGTCCGGAGCCTGTGCTCCTCAACGGGAGAGGCTGCAACAGTGAGAGGCCCGCGTACTGCAAAAAAAGAAAAAAAAATTACCTTTGGTTGTTGAACTAAGCCTCTTCCAACACAATCCCATCCAGAACTGAGACACCTCAAGGATTCATTAGGGTTACCTATACCATGGCTCCAACACCTGGAACCTATGATCTAGAGCTACTTCCAAAAATAATAAAAAGTCTATATACCCTTTGATTTGTCCAATGAAGTCATGTAGATAAAATGGTAATGTTTAAAAATCATGACATTACCATGCAAACAGCAGCAAGAAAGAAGTTTCAAATATTCTTCTTTCTTTTAAGGAATGATTCAATGATGTGATTAAGTGAAGAATAAATGGGATTATTTTTTTCTGGTTGTAGTTGTAACTAGTCTTAAAGAAAGCATTAATAAGGCATATAATTCTTTAAATCTCTTGGATCCATTTAATAAAATATACAAGAACATCTTCCAGATTAAGAGAATTGTGTGTTCCGGTTTATTTTTACCATTGTTTAGGAGTGACCATGAGTGGTTGCTTCATGTTATTGTCTTTAAATTTTAAATTTATTCAGAAACTGAATTCAAATCTATCTTAGAGACACACAGAGATCTTATACATTTTGTACTTTCTCTATGGAAACGTGGCAATCTATTTTTTCACCTTCCTATGGAAATGATCATGAGTTTCAATTTCCTCTAATCAGACTTCTAATTTTACATTCATTTGAAGATTCAAAGTAAAGTCCTTAGATATTTGAGATATAGCTGGATCACTCTCATTTTGTGTCTTCTCAAGGGGACCGTGACAATCCAGTTATCTCGCAAAATGAATCATGTGAACGAATCTGTCACTGTTAAAGTACTATCTCCTTGTAACAAAGGAAAAGTGCTTTCTTACATTAAAAAGCATCAATATTTATTCAGGAATTATTTCTACTAAAGAGGTTTCAATATTTGGATAGAGGTAAGAATGCAAGCTGCAATGACTTCTGACACCAACTACCAAGAGTTGACCCAAACTTCACAGGTTAAGGGCACAGTCCTCTATAAGACTGCCCTCCCTTCAGATATCAGCCCCAAGCTCAGGAGTCCCCAGGATACCCTCTGGCTGGCGAAAGATATGGGTGTTTCCACTACCCCCTCAGTTTCAGTAATTCAATAAAATGACTCATGGAACTCAGAAAAGTGCTATAGTAAGGAGTATAGTTTTATTATAGCAAAGGGATATACGTCAGAATCGGTCAAAGAGAAAGTTGCCTTGGCTGAGGTCTGGGAGGATCCCAAACATGAAGCTAATTACATCGTCCTCTCCCCATGGGATTGGAACACATTACCCTCCTGGCACATGGATGTATGACAGACAATGTATTACCAACCAAGGAAGTTCACCTGAGCTTCAGTGTCCAGAGTTTTTACTGGGGTTCCATTACGTAGGCATGATTGATTGGATCATTAACCCAAAGGCTGAATTCAATCTTCAACAGCCCTCCCTTGCCTGGAGATTGGGCTGGTATCATGTGGCTCAAAGCCCCAACCCTCCAACCACATGAATGGTTTTTCTGGCATGACTGGCCCCCATCCTGAATCATCTTGTTAACATAAACTATCTTTGAAACCATTATTATTAACAAAGAAACTCCTATTACTCAGGAATTCTCAAGGGTTTAGAGGTCACCTCCCAGGAACCAGGGACAAAGGCCAGCCATATTCTTTATTACACAAAGCCTAGGAAATCTTGTATCTTACTAAATTATTTTACAATCAGTTTTGAACATTTTGGGGGAAGTAGGAACATTTAGGGGAAGTAGTCTTAAACCAAACCCACAACTGGCCCTTGTCTATTGGCCTATATTCAAGTTAGACAAGAAACCGTTTCCAAACATAAATATAAAGCTTCCTATTAAACTCTTACTATAAAATTATTACTTCCTAGGAATGTAATTTCAAATAATGATGAACATGTTATACATTTCCCAAGGCAATAATTATACTAATAACTGGATGGTACATCAGAGTAATGATAAGAACCAGGTTTTGCAGTTACTGCTAGATATGGATTCTAAATTCATATATTGAACCCATATCTGCCATTTGTTTCTGAAATAGGAAACACATTAAGCATGTTTGCAATTATCAAATAAGATAATGTATTCCTTGGACTCTGGGAGGGCTCACGCCAAGGAGGACTTCCCAGAATTTCTGCTACCTGTGTCCTTGTCCCCACGGTGAGCCACAGCCACCCCCCACGTCTGCAGGAGACACCCCAACACTAGCAGAAGGCAGAAAGCAGAAGCACTACAATCCAGCAGCCTGTGGAACAAAAAATACATTCATAGAAAGATAGACAAGATGAAAAGACAGGGGGCTATGTACCAGATGAAGGAACAAGATAAACCCCCAGAAAAACAACTAAATGAAGTGTAGATAGGCAACCTTCCAGAACAAGAATTCAAAATAATGATAGTGAAGATGATCCAGGATCTTGGAAAAAGAATGGAGGCAAAGATCGAGAAGATGCAAGAAATGTTTAACAAAGACCTAGAAGAACTAAAGAAAAAACAAACAGAGATGAACAATACAATAACTGAAATGAAAAGTACACTAGAAGGAAACAATAGCAGAATAACTGAGGCAGAAGAATGGATAAGTGACCTGGAAGACAGAATGCTGGAATTCACTGCTGTGGAACAGAATAAAGAAAAAAGAAATGAAGACAGCCCAAGAAACCTCTGGGACAACATTAAACGTAACAACATTCGCATCATAGGGGTCCCAGAAGGAGAAGAGAGAGAGAGAGGACCAGAGAAAATATTTGAAGAGATTATAGTTGAAGACTTCCCTAACATGGGAAAGGAAATAGCCATCCAAGTCCAGGAAGTGCAGCAAGTCGCATACAGGAAAACCCCAGGAGAAACATGCTGAGACACATAGTAATCAAACTGGCAAAACTTAAAGACAAAGAAAAATTATTGAAAGCAGCAAGGGAAAAATGACAAATAAAATACAAGGGAACTCCCATAAGGTTAACAGCTGATTTCTCAGTAGAAACTTTACAAGCTAGAAGGGAGTGGCATAATATACTTAAAGTGATGAAAGGGAAGAAACTACAACCAAGATTACTCTACCCAGCAAGGATCTCATTCATTTCAATGGAGAAATCAAAAGCTTTACAGAAAAACAAAAGCTAAGAGAATTCAGCACCACCAAACCAGCTTTACAACAAATTCTAAAGGAACTTCTCTAATGGGAAACACAAGAGACCAAAAGAACCTACAAAAACAAACCCAAAACAATTAAGAAAATGGTCATAGAAACATACATATCGATAACTACCTTAAACATGAATGGAT
Organism: Leucopleurus acutus; assembly: GCF_964270905.1. Taxonomy (NCBI): domain Eukaryota; kingdom Metazoa; phylum Chordata; class Mammalia; order Artiodactyla; family Delphinidae; genus Leucopleurus; species Leucopleurus acutus. Next base: position 60,112,614 of record NC_139142.1, on the reverse strand, counting down.
TAAATGCTCCAACCAAAAGACACAAGCTTGCTGAATGGATACAAAAACAAGACCCATATATATGCTGCCTACAAGAGACCCACTTCAGACCTAGGGACACATACAGACTGAAAGTGAGGGGATGGAAAAAGATATTCCATGCAAATGGAAATCAAAAGAAAGCTGGAGTAGCAATACTCGTATCAGATAAATTGACTTTAAAATAAAGAATGTTACAAGAGACAAGGAAGGACACTACAAAATGATCAAGGGATCTATCCAAGAAGAAGATATAACAACTATAAATATTTATGCACCCAACATAGGAGCACCTCAGTACATAAGGCAACTGCTAACAGCTAGAAAAGAGGAAATCGACAGTAACACAATAATAGTGGGGATTTTAACACCTCACTTACACCAATGGACAGGTCATCCAAATTGAAAATAAATAAGGAAACAGAAGATTTAAATGACACAATAGACCAGGTGGATTTAATTGATATTTATAGGACATTCCATCCAAAAACAGCAGATTACACTTTCTTCTTAAGTGCACATGGAACATTCTCCAGGATAGATCACATCTTGGGTCACAAATCAAGCCTCAGGAAATTTACGAAAATTGAAATCATACCAAGCATCTTTTCTGACCAAAATTCTATGAGATTAGAAATCAATTACAGGGAAAAAAACGTAAAAAACACAAACACATGGAGGCTAAACAATATGTGACTAAATAACCAAGAGATCACTGAACAAATCAAAGAGGAAATAAAAAAATACCTAGAGACAAATGACAGTAAAAACACAATGATCCAAAAAAACCTACAGGATGTAGCAAAAGTAGTTCTAAGAGGGAAGTTTAGAGCTATATAAGCCTACTTCAAGAAACAAGAAGAGCCTGAAATAAACAATCTAACCCTATACCTAAAAGAACTAGAGAAAGAAGAAAAAACAAAACCCAATGTTAGCAGAAGGAAAGAAATCATAAAGATCAGAGCAGAAACAAGTGAAATAGAAACAAAGAAAACAATAGCAAAGATCAATAAAACTAAAAGCTGGTTCTTTGAGAAGATAAAAATACCTGATAAACCATGAGCCAGACTCATCAAGAAGAAGAGGGAGAGGATCAAATCAATAAAATTAGAAATGAAAAAGGAGAAGTTAAAACAGACACTGCAGAAATACAAAGCATCCTAGGGTACTACTACAAGCAACTCTATGCCAATAAAATGGAGAACCTGGAAGAAATGGACAAATTCTTAGAGAGGGATAACCTCCCAAGACTGAACCAGGAAGAAATAGAAAATATGAACAGATCAATCACAAGTGATGAAATTGAAACTGTGATTAAAAATCTTCCAACAAACAAATGTCCAGGACCAGATGACTTCACAGGTGAACTCTATCAAACATTTACAGAAGAGCTAACACCCATCCTTCCCAGACTCTTCCAAAAAATTGCAGAGGAAGGAACACTCCCAAACTCATTCTATGAAGCCACCATCATCCTGATACCAAAACCAGACAAGGATACTCTACAAAAAAAGAAAACTACAGACCAATATCACTGATGACTATAGATGCAGAAATCCTCAACAAAATACTTGCAAACAGAATCCAACAACACATTAAAAGGATCATACACCATGTTCAAGTGGGATTAAACCCAGGGATGCAAGGATTCTTCAATATACGCAAATCAATCAATGTGATACACCATATTAACAAATTGAAGAATAAAAACCATATGACCATCTCAATAGAGGCAGAAAACGCTTTTGACAAAATTCAATACCGATTTATGATAAAAATTCTCCAGAAAGTGGGCATAGAGGGAACCTACCCCAACATAATAAAGGCCATATACGACAAACCCACAGCAAACATCATTCTCAATGGTGAAAAACTGAAAGCATTTCCTCTAAGATCAGGAAAAAGACAAAGATGTCCACTCTCACCACTATTATTCAACATAGTTTTGGAAGTTTTAGTGATAGCCATCAGAGAAGAAAAAGAAATAAAATGAATACAAATCGGAAAAGAAGAAGTAAAATTGTCACTGTTTGCAGATGACATGATACTATACATAGAGAATCCTAAAGATGTCACCAGAAAACTACTAGATCTAATCAATGAATTTGGTAAAGTTGCAGGATACAAAATTCATGCACAGATATCACTTGCATTCCTATACACTAATGATGAAAAATCTGAAAGAGAAATGAAGGAAACACTCCCATTTCCCATGCAACAAAAAGAATAAAATACCTAGGAATAAACTTACCTAGGGAGACAAAAGACCTGTATGCAGAAAACTATGACACTGATGAAAGAAATTAAAGATGGTACCAACAGATGGAGAGATATAACATGTTCTTGGATTGGAAGAATCAATACTGTGAAAATGACTATACTAACCAAAGCAATCTACAGATTCAATGCAATCTCTATCAAATTTCAATAGCATTTTTTTATGGAACCAGAACAAAAAATCTTAAAATTTGTACAGAGACAAAAAAGACCCCAAATAGCCAAAGCTGTCTTGAGGGAAAAAAACAGAGCTGGAGGAATGAGACTTTCTGACTTCAGACTATACTACAAAGCTACAGTAATCAAGACAATATGTTACTGGCACAAAAACAGAGACAAAGATCAATGGAACAAGACAGAAAGCCCAGAGATAAACCCACGCACCTATGGTCAACTAATCTATGACAAAGGAGGCAAGGATATACAATGGAGAAAAGACAGTCTCTTCAATAAGTGGTGCTGGGAAAACTGGACAGCTACATGTAAAAGGATGAAATTAGAACACTCCCTAACACCATACACAAAAATAAACTGAAAATGGATTAGAGACCTAAATGTAAGACCCGACAGTGTAAAACTGTTAGAGGGAAACATAGGAAAAACAGTCTTTGACATATATCACAGCAAGATCTTTTTTGATCCACCTCCTAGAGTAATGGAAATAAAAACAGAAATAAACAAATGGAACCTAAAGAAACTTAAAAGCTTTTGCACAGCAAAGGAAACCATAAACATGACGAAAAGACAACCCTCAGAATGGGAGAAAATATTTGCAAACGAATCAACGGACAAAGGATTAATCTCCAAAATATATAAACAGCTCATGCAGCTCAATATTAAAAAAACAAAAAACCCAATCCACAAATGGGCAGAAGACCTAAATAGACATTTCTCCAAAGAAGACAAGCAGATGGCCAAGAAGCACATGAAAAGCTGCTCAACATTACTAATTATTAGATGAATGCAAATCAAAACTACAATGAGGTATCACCTCACACCAGTTAGAATGGACATCATTAGAAAATCTACTAAAAACAACTGCTGGAGAGGGTGTGGAGAAAAGGGAACCTTCTTGCAGTGTTGGTGGGAATGTAAATTGATACAGCCTCTATGGAGAACAGTATGGAGGTGCCTTAAAAAACTAAAAATAGAATTACCATATGATCCAGCAATCCCACTACTGGGCATATACCCAGAGAAAACCATAATTCATAAAGACACATGCACCCCAATGTTCATTGCAGCCCTATTTACAATAGCCAGGTCATGGAAGCAACCTAAATGTCCATCGACAGATGAATGGATAAAGAAGATGTGGTACATATATACAGTGGAATATTACTCAGCCATAAAAAGGAACGAAATTGGGTCATTTGTTGAGACATGGATGGATCTAGAGACTGTCATACAGAGTGAAGTAAGTCAGAAAGAGAAAAAGAAATATCCTATATTAACGTATGTGTGTGGAACCTAGAAAAATGGTACAGATAAACCGGTCTGCAGGGCAGAAGTTGAGACACAGATATAGAGAACAAACGTATGGACACCAAGGTTGGGAAAGCGGTGGGGGTTGGTGGTGTGATGAATTGGGCGATTGGGATTGACATGTATACACTGATGTGTATAAAATTGATGACTAATACGAACCTGCTGTATAAAAAAATAAATAAAATGAAATTCAAATATTAAAAAAAGATAATGTATTCCTTGAATATATTAAACGTACAGTAAATGGATTCTATTATTATTATTACTATATATATATGTGAGGTGAAATATATAGAGATTTTGTGGTCTATTTTTATATATATACATATATATATATATAAAATAAATGACAACACAAAGACAAGAACGTTCCTTGGAAAAAGAGAACTAAATATCTTGTTGATCCATGAAACTTTTATATATTGACATTCAAGTATAAATCATAAGAGCCCATTGGAACTACTGATGTGTCAGAATGTGCGAAAATAATAAAACCCACATGTAGGGGACTTCCCTGGTGGTGCACTTGTTAAGAGTCCTCCTGCCAACGCAGGGGACACGGGTTCAATCCCTGGCCCGGGAGGATCCCACATGTCGCGGAGCAACTAAGCCCGTGCGCCACTACTACCAAGCCTGCACTCTAGAGCCCGTGCTCCACCACAAAGAGAAGCCACCACAATGGGAATCCCGCGCACAGCAACGAAGAGTAGCCCCCGCTCCCCACAACTAGAGAAAGCCTGCGCACAGCAACAAAGACCCAATGCAGCCAAAAAATAAAAATAAAATTTTAAAAACCCCACATGCTGAGTTTTTGAAGCTCCTTAAATTTCTTACAACTCTCCTCTTGTCCACCCCTTAATCTTTTCTAATATGTCAAAACACTGGCAATTCAGCCGTTAACACAAGAAATATCAGTCACTTCTCTCAAGAAACTGACATTAGAGTGGGGGAATAATTAACAAAATAAAAAAAACTGTAGAGAGTTTTAGAAGATCAATCTATGAAAAAAATAATCTAGAAAGATGAGGATAAAGAGATGAGGCTTGCAAATTTAAATAGGATTCCCAGGGAAACTGCAACCTGAGGGTGGTGAAAAAGAGAAGAAAATTCCAGGCAGAAGGAACAGCAACTGCAGTGGCTCTGAGGCAGAAGTCTGCCTTCTTTCCTCAAAAAGCAGCTAATAAGGTCAGCGTTGCCTAAGTGGAGTGAGCAATGGGAAAGGAGTAGGAAATGCAGTCAGATAGGTAATGTGGGGGGATGGGAGCCAAGTAGATCATTGAAGGTTTGGTTCTTATCTTGGAGAGCCATTGAAGGGTTCTGAGCAGAGGAGACATGTTTTAAAAGGATTCTGTCTGCTGTGTTCAGAACAAAATGAAAGGGAGAAGGTGAAGAAATAAGAAAACTATTTAGGATGCTATTGACAATATGCCAGGTGAGAGATGAGAGTGGTTTGGATCATGGTGGTATTGGCAGGGGAGGGGGTGTGAAAGCGCTTAGTTTCTGGGTATATTTTGAAGGTAAAATCAACAGGGTTTGATGGCAGATTGTGAAGCTTGTAAGAAAAAGAATAACCAAGGATGACACCAAGATATTTAGCCTAAGGAAGAGGAAGTATGGAACTGCCATTAACTAAGATGGAAAGACTGAGAGAGAAGCAGACTTTGGGGGAAGGGAAGGTAAAGAGCCAGAATTCTAATCTACGTTTGTCTGATTCCAAAGCTTGTACTCTTAACTACAACAAGTCAGTATACCAGCTTTCATTTACTGGACACCTGTAATGTTGAGAGGGCTATGGTTTACATATTTTGCCTTATTAAATTCTTTCAAGAAGCCTATGATGATGAAAATAACAACAGGAAAAACATATAATGCTTACTATGTGTCCTTAACAGTTATATACCTCCCTGCCCCCTGCACACGTACTCATGTAACCCTCACAGTAATCATAGGGGTAGATAACTCCCAAGTCCATTCTTTTATCATCAGGGAGGGATGTAGAACTGAAGGTGGAGGGTCAAAGGGCTCGTCACCTAGAGATCACACTAACGTTTGTTCCTTACATAGTCCTTTGGCCCATGGATTATAGAGAATAGCACCTTTCAACTTTTCGAAGGAGAGGGGCCAGGAGTAACAACAGAATCAGTGGCAGTGGCCTGCTATTTCTGGGAACTCTGCTTACGGACTCTAAAGTAATCTAAATGTATGTGGATGTGTGTGTGTGTGTGGTGTGTGTGTGTGTGTGGATGTGTGTGTGTGTGTGTGTGTGTGTGTGTGTGTGTGTGTGTACATGTTTAGTTTTACTGTATTAGTTTCCTAGGGCTGCCATAACAAGGTACCACAGACTGGGTAGCTTAAAAAACAGACATTTATTTTCTCACAATTCTGGAGACTAGAACTCCAAGATCAGTCGGCAGGGTTGGTTTCCTCTGAGGCCCCTCTGATTTGCTAGTAGATGGCCATCTTCTCCCTATGTCTTCATGTGGTCATCCATCTGTGGGTGTCTATGTTCTAATCTCCTCATTTTATAAGGACACTCGGCAAATTGGATTAGGGCCCACTTTAATGACCTCATTAAGACTTAACTTCCTCTTTAAAGACCCTCCCTTCTAATACAGTCACATTCTGAGATGCTGGGGGTTAGGACTGCAATACATGAATTCGGGGCTTGGGTGGGGGGAGGACACAATTCAGCCTATAACTGTTACCTAACATTTGTTACTTAAAATCTTCTTGATGCAGTAGTTAGCAAATCTCTTTCCCACTGAACCTTAAAAGTAGATTCTAAATGTCTGTCAACGGATGAGGGATATACAGAGGCAGCAGTGTGATGGCCCCTGGGTCTCTTTTACTCTAATGGCCTTTTCTCCTCCACCTGCACTCTATGTCTCAGACATGGGAAGAGAGACAGCAGGTAATGACAGCACCTGGCTCACTCTTGGGTATTGCAATAGCATGCACAGTGAGGAAAGTTTAGTCAGAAGATAACCGATTAGTCAGTTCTGTCAGTAATTCAGGAAAACTTGTACCATCTACCCTCTGCTACGTGATGGAAGAGAAAAATAAATGCTTTTCAAACTCTTAAATTTTTGAAGCTGAGACTAAGTTGACAGACACATATCAATGTTGAGCTTCTATGGCTTTAAGTCAGTTTCATAAGATTTTTTTAAAGTTGAATTGGACACTTCAATTTTCCTATTTTCCGTCAACAGGAAAGATATGTAGAATTGTTCAGAATGTCTATTGATGGAAAGATACTGGAGCTTTTTATTAAAAATCTACATGTAAATGTATTCCCTCAAGATTGTAAAGTATTCTCTCTTCTGAAGTACAAAACTGATTAAACTCACCTAGAAATAATCTAGATTCTTTCCATAAATGAAATGAGTACAATTTTAGCTAAAGGGGAAATAGACATTATCTATTTTCCAGGAATTCTATAAAAACAGTAGACTGACAAAAGTTCACTAAAACAATAATGTGAAATAGACTTGCAAGCTGCTTTCAGAAATGCATTAATATTCAATAGTTACTGGTGACCATAACCCTGGAGATGCACCTATTGGGTCAACCTTACAACTCACTGGAAGAACTGAATAACGTAGGGAGATGGATTTGCCACACGCTTGAAAGTAGGACGGCAGGGCAGAAGCATCATCAAATTGTAAGGTCCTTAAATTCAAATCTGAACAAAAGATATTGTGGGAAGAGACAGAACTCCAGTATCCAATCTGTATTCACAACCTAATGTTTAATGGGTTAAATATGGCTTCTGTTTACAAAGCTTTTAGTTGATTTCTACTGGGGACTTGGTCCTGATGACCCACTTCCCCAGGCCTCCAAAGAAGGCCTTAAAGACTGGGTCACTTCAAACTCCCACCTCATTACACAGACCTAGAAGAAATGTAGATCCTGAGTTTAGAATGAGAACCAAGCTGAAGGTATTTGGGAAGAGTTAAACCTTTTGAAGTTTTTGGTAATGGAATTAAATGCTTGGTTTGAATTAGAAATGGCAAGTTTCAAGTTGCAGGATTTATTAGACTGTCTCCTCCACGATAAGAACAATTGCAACATCTACTTATATTTTCAAAAAGCTTTATAACTTATGAAGCTTTTTATATTTGTTATTTCATTTAATAAATTTTTTACAATGTAGAGAAAAGTTCAGGATTCAGCTTCCAAAGGCCTTTGTTCGTGTGTCTGAGCCTTGATTTCCTCACCTATGCTGGAGATAATCACATGAACTCTACTCAACTCAAGGGACAGTTATGAATGTCAAAGGATATAGTATTATATGAAAACAATTCCAATTCCATTGTTAGGTTTTATTTTTTATTTATTTTTATTTTTTTTGCGGTATGCGGGCCTCTCACTGTTGTGGCCTCTCCCGTTGCGGAGCACAGGCTCCGGACGCGCAGGCTCAGCGGCCATGGCTCATGAGCCCAGCCGCTCCGCGGCATGTCAGATCTTCCCAGACCGGGGCACGAACCCGTGTCCCCTGCATCGGCAGGCGGACTCTCAACCACTGCGCCACCAGGGAAGCCCTAGGTTTTATTTTTATAACAGATTTTATTAAACCACAACCTATTAATTAATCATGTATAATTTTTTCTGGTGAATGATGACGAGAATGGCTCCACTGTCCTGACAATGGAGCTGCCAAAATCTTTAAAACAAGACTTAATTATTATATAAAGTTGAGGGAATTGAGTTCTTATGGTCATTATACCTATGAAGATTGAGAATTTAAGTTAGTTAATGATCACCTTGGCTATATCTAGCAGCTAGTAATGGAAAAAGATTAAAAAATTGCCAGTGAGAGGGCTTGCCTGGTGGTGCAGTGGTTGAGAGTCCGCCTGCCGATGCAGGGGACACGGGTTCGTGCCCCGGTCTGGGAAGATCCCACATGCTGCAGAGCGGCTAGGCCCGTGAGCCATGGCCGCTGAGCCTGCGTGTCCGGAGCCTGTGCTCCGCAACAGGAGAGGCCACAACAGTGAGAGGCCCGCATACAGCAAAAAAAAAAAAAAATTGCCAGTGAGAAAGGTAGTTATTTCTTCCTTTAGGATGTGAAAATAACAATTTCCACTTACTGAGCACCTACTTTGTGCCAAACGCTGTTCTAGGTGCTTTGTATATTTCATTTTCATCCTTACATGAGGATGTGTTTACTTTTATTCTGTGTGTGTGTGTGTGTGTGTGTGTGTGTGTGTGGTGAGGGAGAAGCTGAGAGAGGTTAGGCAACTTGCAATTTACCAAAGGTTTCCTCAACCAGGAAGTAATGGAGCTGAGATCTGAGTCCAGATCTGTTCAGCTCTAAAGTCCCTTGTTCTTTCTAATCAAGATTTTACCACATAAATATTGACAATTACCACGTGTTCTTGTATCTGAATGCATGGAGGTCTAGTAGGGCTAAGACGAAGATGTACATGTTTCTACGCATGTCAGAATTAGCACAGATACTCTGCAAAAGGCTGCGATTACATTTGACTTTGTCTCAGCTTCCCCTCTCATGTTCCTAAGGGCGTCCTCATACTAATGCCACAAGAAGGGGATAAAAGAGATTATTCACCAAAACACTTCATGGAGAGGCCGTTGTTTGTGTTAGAAAGAAATACTTTGAGGAGTCATTAGAGGAGGAAGTTCCAAGGGTGGGGAACTGCAGCAAGCAACAGTTGTTAATGCCCTATGCATAAGTCAAAGAGAGGAACTTTTGTTGTTCCTAAGAAGGAGAAAGAAAAACTGAAATGAAGATGGAAAGTCAGCTAACAAGCTTGGGTCCTGAGCAATGAAAGGGCCAGAGAATGAAGCTCTTAATACAGGGAAGCCAAAAAGAGTCATAGGAGAGAACAAACACATGTTAGGGGTTCTCCAATTGGTCGGTTGAGGAGTATAATGTAAACACTTTATTCCACTTCCTTCAGGAAAATTTACTATAAAACTTAATACGATATTGGGGAAATGCGATGGTCCAAATTTTTGTGCCCCCCCCCCTCAATTTATATGTTGAAATTTTAATGCCTAATGTGATGGTTTTAGGAGGTGGGCCTTTGGAAAGTGTTTACTTAGGTCATGAAGGTGAAGCCCTCATGAATGGGAATGATGGTCTTATAAAAGAGACCCTGCAGAACTCCCTAGCCCCCTCCAATCATGTGAGGACACAGCAAGAAGGTGCTGGCTATGAACCAGGAAGAGGGCCCTCACCAAAACATGGACAGGCTGTGGCACCTTGATCTTGAACTTCTCAGCCTCCAGACTGTGAGAAATACATTTCTGCTGTTTATAAGCTACCCAGTCTGTGGTATCTTGTTACAGCAGCTCAAATGGACTGCCATAGGTTTGTAGATTAATTTGGAGGAGACTAGAAGTGTTGAATTCTCAGTTAGGGTCAACACAGGATAAAACAGCACATGTGCACAGAGAAGGTGGAGGATAGGGGACACCAACATCTGCATTATGTAGTCCTCTGCTTGTGGCATCCCTTCCCCACCACCATCATTTCTACCCTCCCTCAAAGTGAACCACCTTGTGAAATATTATTGCCCCCTTCCCATCAAACTTGTTCTCTGAGTGCACTTAAACTAGGCAAACATTCCGATGTCCTTAATAAAAATAATTCTGAGAATTTTAGCATTGTGTGGAACCTCAGAGCTAATATAATCCTGCTCCTTGGAGTTTAATTCCCCCCTTGGTGGAATATTCTTGAAAGTATTTGGTACATAGCAAGCATTCAACAAGTGTTTGTTAATGTGCCAGACTGTACTACTATTCACCAATATTTACTTCCCCTTCTTATCCTGGGGGAAGATTATAGCACCTCCCCCATTAAAATCTGGACTAGTCCCTGGACTTGCCTTGGTCAATGAGTGGGATGAAAGTGACATTTGCCACTTGGAGGACAATCACCCTAAGGAACCAGAGCCCATGGGTTTCCATATGTCTCAGATGACAAGGTGAAAGTGCTATAGGTTTTGAAAGATGGACATGGATTGCTTATTGATGGTCCAAGGTTAGAGAGGGCAGCATTAGGGTCCAGAGAGGAAATTACTAAAAGTAAAATAAGCTAACTTATTCCAGTTTTTCTCATTGCGTAGAGAGAGTTTTAATGAATAACTAGAGGAAGAAGGAGAAGAGAGGAAAATTTTATGCCTTTGAAAAATTTAGGAAAATGGAGCTCCCTGACAGAAAAACAAAGAGCCAAGTCACCTGAGTGTCTCCAGGTCATCAGAAGGAACTCAGAAAGCAGTACTGGTTCTACCTCAATTCCTACTCTTTCCAGCCCCATAAGAGCAAACTTTTTTTAAACATATTTAAATATTATTAAAATATTAGAACAAAGCATTAATAAGGAGGGTAGACTTTCCATTTTTAAATTGTGAAATAAAAATGGTAATTTTTACTTTTCCTCTTGGAAATCGGACAAAAGCAACAAGAAGAAAAATGAAAACTTTATCTTCACTGAAAAGTTGGAGAGGTCATTAATTCCAAATCACACTATATGAGGGAGGTCAAATAGGATTGTGGGAAGATGCTGAGAGAAGATGACCACATTGCAGGTCTCAGAAAAATATGGCAAAGCACAATTTCCCACAGTATTCCAAGACAATAGTATAACAAGGATGTGTGTGTGCATTGGCATTAGGAGTCATGGACCTAGTTTATCAAGAAAGACTTAGAAGTGAGGTGAGATGTAGGAAGTGAGGAATCATGCAGACAAACTATATTTATAAGAAACTCACTGAGATCAGGTGAAAAGGAAATATTCTGCATTGTTAGCAGTCCTGCACGTCATATCTTAGTTGCCTCAGGAAAAGAAAAGACTAAAAGAACCCAATCACACACCAAACACTGTGTCACAGGTCCCTTCCCCACACACTCCTTAATAATACTCCTGAAAATAACTTCTCCTGAAAATAATACTCCTGAAAATAACTACTCCTGAAAATAACTTCTCATTCAAGGGTAGACTAGACTACAAGGGTAGACTAGACTACTACTAGACTACTAACTACTCCTGAAAATAACTTCTCATTCAAGGGTAGACTAGACTACAACATGTATGACTCTTAAAAAAAAATGTAATGTAAATAAATACCCTGTGAGGAAAGAAAATGAGTGAAGAACAGAGAAAAATGACAGAAGAAGGAAACTTTTTAGAATAATGTTGCCATAGGTTAAATGAGTAACCAAGCATATAGTCAAGAAAAAGAAAACCTAAATAAAGCAATTGCTTCCATAAATCAAGGACACAAGGCAGAGTTCACCTCCATTGTAGAAGGATAAGACAAGACAACAAAAGAAATGAAAATAAACTTAGCTACAGATTCTTGAGTGTTACATGAAATAAAATTTCATGTAACAACACCTCTGAGAAACAAAAGACTTGCACAAACAGAAAACATGCTACTGATTCAGGTAGGAAGATTCAACATCTTTGTGGGTTAATCTATAAATTTAATACAAGTTAACTCATCATGTCAATAAGATATGTTTTGGAGCTATGCAAGCAAAACTTAAAATTAAAATAAAAACAGAAATATTCAAGAATAACCAGGAGTCTTCTGAAACAGAAAAGTAATAAGCTGAAGAAAGGGAGAACTAGCCCTACAAAATTCTGAAACATAAAGTGAAACATTAAAAGAGTTTGGAACTACTACATGAATAGTCAAACAGATCAATGGAACAAAAGAAATTCCAAAATAGGCCAAAATGCATTTGAAAAATTAATATATGACAAAGGAGACATTTCAAATTAATGGATTAAAGGTTAATTAGTCAATAAGTGATGTTGGAATAATGGCTAGTCATTTTGAAAACAATTAATTTAGGTCCCTACCTCAGAACTTACACCAAAATAGATTCTTGATGGATCAAAGATTTAAATTTTTAAAAAGTCTAAAGGAAATATACAAAGTATCTCAATAAAATCAGACTGGGAGGGCTTCCCTGGTGGTGCAGTGGTTGAGAGTCCGCCTGCCGATGCAGGGGACACGGGTTCGTGCCCCGGTCCGGGAAGATCCCACATGCCGCGAAGCGGCTGGGCCCGTGAGCCATGGCTGCTGAGCCTGCGCGTCTGGAGCCTGTGCTCCGCAGAGGGAGAGGCCACGACAGTGAGAGGCCCGCGTACCGCAAAAAAAAAAAAAAAAAAAAAGATAAAAAAAATCAGACTGGGAAAAATCTTTCTAATTATGACACAAAACACAGATGCCATAAAACTGATAAATTAGGTTCAACAGAAGTTGTAAGTTTTTGCATTGACTAAAAGCACTGTAAATGAAGTCAAAAGACAAAAAATAAATTAGGAAAAGTATTTATAATTTATATTGCAGATAGGAGATAATTTCTTAATCTACTATCAACATGTTATAAAATAACAATAAGATGAACAACAAAATAGAAAAATGGGTTTGTGTGTCAGGGGTTCTCAGACTTGATGATTCGCTAGAAGGACTTGACTAAGAAAAGCTGTTATAGTCATGATTACTGTTTATTACAGTGAAAGAATACAGATTAAAATCAGCAAAAGGAAAAGGCACACAGGTGAAATCCCAGAGAAACCAAGTACAATCTTCCAGGTGTCCTCTCCCAATGGAGTCACACGGACACACATAATTCTTTCAGCAATGATGTGTGACAACACATGCAAAGTGTTATCAAGCAGCGAAGCTCACCCAAGTCTTGGTGTCCAGGACTTTTACTGGGAGTCAGCTATGTGGGCAGGTCATATCTGTGCCACTGACCTCAGCTACTCAGACCCTATGTACCCCAGAGCAAAACAGATGTCCTTCGTAAATCACAGTTAGCATAAAGTATCTGATCAAATTGGTGGCCCAAGGTATCAGGTGTATAAAAGCACCCTTACAGGCAGAATATTCCAGGAACTCAGAGTTTACCTCCCAAGAGCCAGCCAGGGCTTGGGCCCGAGACAGAGCTTTGTTGGGAATGTGAAGGTGTTGAGCCACCCAAGCCAACTGAGTTAACCCTTTACTTGTTATTGGGAATGAAAAATGGTACAGGCACTTTGGAAGTAGCTTGGCAGTTGCAGAAATGTTAAACATATAATTGCCATGCAACCCAAGAATTCCACTCCTTCACATCTACTCAAGAGAAATGAAAACATACGTGTGACTTGTGTGTGACCATTCACAGCAACATTATTCATAATGGCCAAAAAGTGGAAAAAACCAAATGGACATTAACTGATTAATGAATAAACCACAGGTAATATACCCCTACAATGGAACACTGCTCAGCAATAAAAAGAAATAAAGTACTGTTATATGCTACAACATGTATGACTCTTAAAAGCATTAGGCTAAGTGAAAGAAGACAGTAACGTAAGACCAAATATTACAAGATTGCATTGATTATATGAAATGTCCAGAAAAGGCCAATCTATAGAGACAGAAAGTAGATTAGCGGTTTCTTGGGGCGGGGTGGGAACAGGGAATGATTGCAAATGGTCACCAGGGATGTTTTCAGAGTAATGTAAATGTTGTAAAAATTGGACTGCAGCAATGGTTCCATGACTGTAAACTTACTACCAATTATCAAATGTTCACTTAAATGTAATTAACTGTATAGTATGTAAATTATGCCTCAATAAAGCTGCTAATTTTTTTTTAACGGTGCTGCACAGCACTCTGAAATGCTACCACTTGTGGAAAAGAGTATAGTACCACTGGAAGCACATTCAAGAAACTGGCAACAGTGGCTGCCTCTTGAGGGACAGAGGGGCACAAGAGGCCGGGATGGGAAGAAGAGATCCTCTATAATGTATAGCTTCGTACTCCTGGGATTTATACCATGTATGTGCAATCACTTTTCAAAAAATAACAACCTAAAATCTTTCGCATCTCTTGGTGACTAGGAGATACTTGACTGCCATTGATAGTAAGGAAGTCATCAGTAGTAATGGGATTACTGGAGAGGATAGTCTGAGAGGTAAATGCTGCATTGACTATTTTCAGAAACGATCATTTTTATATCGTAGAGTAATATCTGAGTGGCAATATCCCAGAACCAAGGGACTTGCAGTGTATGCAGAGCCTGAGATAAAGTTACCTGCATTCTTCATTACAGTGGGAGAGATAACAGCTGAGGCTTTCATTTTTTTGATGCAGGAGTGATCATTCAGAAGGTTTTGGGAGAGAAATATATCACACTTTATATTTTAGTCATTTTGCCACTATCCTTGTTTTCTATTAGATACCATAAATGCAGCAATTCAAGAGAAAACTGTTGGAAAACACGTTCAACTCACCTTCTGCAGCTTTTTATCTCTTCAAATTCTCGAATTCACTGTGCTCTTTTGGAAGCTAAGTGGATTTTTTTCATATGCATGGCTTTCCACACAACTGAAACTGCTAAATAGTTATTAAGGTTCTGCTCCACTTAGAAAACCTGTACTAATTAGTTGTAATAGGTTAAATCCCATTACGATCAATTCCCTAATAATGAATATCTCTGTAATTTCAAAGATTTTCAAGTCCTAATCCCTTGCTCACTTATTATTATACCTGATGTTGAACACAATGATATTGCAAGCAAATGGAAGTATTCGAGCATCTTGGTAATGAAATTTCAAGATGCTTGATGAGAAAGCATCCTATAAATTACTAATACTTGGAAATTTTTAAGAATATGTCATTTAGAAATGAATCTGTGTGCTTAATGTGACTGTCTGCTTTTTATTACTCAGAATCTGTGAATCAAAGCAGGATGCTATGATCTCTTTTCTTTTGTGACTAGTACCTTTCTAAACTCTTAATCTTCCATTATGACTAACTGCCCTCAATGGTCTGGAGATGAATATGATATCATAGTCTGAGAATATGTTAAATGATGCTTTCTAAATGAAATGCTTCATTTAACCTTGGAGACCTACTTAAATTTTTATTTCCCATATGATGATTCTTAGTTAACACTAAGGATAAAAGGGTAAGGAGACAGATAATGTATGCACAGGTAACTACGGGGAAGGAATATGAGCATAGCTAGGGTTAGCCCCTAGAAACTGCAATGTATAGTGAGTTAGTTAAGAGTATGGGCTCCAAGTTAGACAACCCAAGTTCAAATTCCAGTTTGGCCACTAACTTGTTTGTGTAATTAGATGGAGCAGATTACCGAAATCCTTTTAAAATTCATTTTCTTATATGTGAAATGGGGATAATACTAGTGTCTACTGCAAAGAGTTGTTAAGAGGATTACATAAGACCATCTATATGAAGTGTGTAGTAAAGCCTTCATTCGTTATCGTTCAAGGTCATGTTTTGATGAGAGCTTCAAATTTTATAGGAAGAGGAGAATAAGTTTACCCACAAACCAGGGTGCTCTTATTTAAACAGGATCAAGAATTCAAAGGCTACCCAGAGAGCAGAAGATGTGCTATAGAGATAGCTCAAGATTAATCTGAATAATGATTGAAGGACTTAGAATTGCATGGTAAGGAAAAATGGTCTTGGAATTTTAAAACTATGTGAACCTAGCAACTTGGTTAACCCTCTGAGTCTTACTTTACCAACTATAAAATGGAAACAATATCTTATGAAAATTAAGTATGTCTATGAATATGAAGTAGATAGCACAATTCTTGGCACAGTCTGGGTGCTCAATAAGTGATAGTAACTTTTACTAGGAGGATTTTTATAATTAACTGTTTACATGATTTGCAGTATTAAGAACAAGAGCAAATCTTTCATACAAAGTAAATTGTGTACTAGCTGTGTGTAGAAAAGCAGGATGTATGAAACATACCAAATTAAGAGGGAGACAGGCAGAGCTGCACAAGGACCAGGACACCACGGGGAAATGAGGTGTCCAAGAACTAAGCAAGTCACATCTGCCCACATGACTTTAAAGAGACTCCTTGGGGCACCAAGAAAAGAAGGAGAAAATAAATAAATTGATTTCCAGATGGTAGAGTGGGTGGAAAAGAGAAGGAAAGTAGAGGAGCTGGAGGTAAACAACAGCTGAGGCCAAAAAAAAAAAAAAAAGAAAGAAAAATCATGGCAGGAAGATGTTAGGTGATCTTGGTTGAAAGAGACTATTCTGTCTGGGACTATAAATCCTCAGATTAGGAATAAAGATGCAAGAAAAGTATCCACAGAAACTGTGGTGGTAAAGAGAAAGCAGAGAGCGGCCCCAATGGAGGTACAGACAGTCTGCTAAATGTAACACAGCCTAGTCATTTGATCAGGGCCTAAGACTAGTGGAGGAGATGACTCAAAAGGGAAGGAAACAGAGTTCCAAAGAATCCATGAAGCACTAATTAAAAACACACATGGAGTAAGGACAATCAACAGGAAGAAAATACACACATGAGAACACAAAAAGCTGGAGACATGATCTAAGGGACTCTCAGAGAAGAAAAACCGGATGTATTCCTAGTGCAAAAACATAGGCTGATGGGGGAAAAGAGGCAAATAATCCTCACAGAAGAATTCTAAATAATACCTGGAGTTATCTATAGATACCTCCCCACCAAGAGAATGGATTTAATTCCTAGCCCTCCTACCCTGAGGGTGGGCTACATGTAGTGACTTACTTCCCTAGAATAGAGTAGGAGAAACCTGGCAAACACCACCTTAGCCAAGTGATGAAAGTTAATGTTACTACAGTGATTTCATGTGGATATCAGGTCCCCTCTGATGTGATGAAGGAGAAGGGCACTTCACCCCTGTAGTAGTCTTTCCCAAAACCCATAACTCCATCCTAATCATAATAAAAGGATCAGATAAACCCAGAATGGAGTGCATTCTGCAGGATACCTGACCAGTACTCCTCAAGACTGTCAAGGCCATGAAACTGTCACAGACCAGAGAAGACTCAAAGACATGACACCTAAATGCAGTGTGACGCAGTAGACTGGATCCTGAAACAGGAAGAGGACAATGGAAAAACTGGTGAGATCCAAATAAACCCCAGAGTTAGTTAATAGTGACCTACCAGTATCAGTGTTTTACTTTTGATGGATGTACCATGGTAAGATGCTAACAATGGGGGAAAGATGCTGAAAGGTACTTTTTCTTTTCTTTTTAACTTTATTGAAGTATAGTTGAGTTACAATGTTGTGTTAGTTTCTGGTGTATTTTGTATGGGAACTCACAGTACTCTCTCTGAAACTTCTCTGTAAATCTGAAATTATTCTAAATTAAAATAGCTTTTTATTTTTTTATTTTTTGTGGTACCTGGGCATCTCACTGTTGTGGCCTCTCCCGTTGCGGAGCACAGGCTCTGGACGCGCAGGCTCAGCGGCCATGGCTCACAGGCCCAGCTGCTCCGCGGCATATGGGATCTTCCCGGACCGGGGCACAAACCCGTGTCCCCTGCATCGGCAGGCGGACTCTCAACCACTGCGCCACCAGGGAAGCCCAAAATAGCTTATTTTTTTAAAAGATGATAGCATGTCAAAAGGACACAGAAGTTAACTGAAATATCTCCCAATAGCCAAATGATGATAGAATTGGATTAAAATCCAAAGAATATTCATGATCATATACTGATAAAAGTAAATGACTGAATAAATAAAGTAATCGTGGAGAAGGGACAACTGTTCCTTACAGAATAATTCCAATTAATAAACGCAGAAGAAATGAGGAAAGTAGATAACACCATTAGAACACCACAGTAATAATTGCTATGGGCATAATCAACCAATGAATGCTAAAGTTAGTGAGAAAGTTCATGGAAAAACAGGATGTCTGCATAGCCCTGAAATTTCTTCCAAATACTTTTTAATTACAAAGGGTGAAAAAGGTAACTTTACAGTGAGGAAACCTGGCAGACACCATCTCGGTTACCAAGTGATCAGCGTCAACATCACCAGTTATAAGACATGAGCAAACATCAGACAAACCCAAAATGAGAGACATGCTACAGAACACCTGAAACAATTCTTAAGAAGTGTCAAGGTCATGAAAGGGAAGGAAAGACAGAGAAACCATCATAGATCAGAGGCAACTAAGAAGACATGACAACTAATGCAATGTGGGATTCTGGATTGGATACTGGAAAAGAATAAGGACACTAGTGGGATTAAGTCTGTCGTTTAGTTAATAGTGTTGCACCAATGCTAGTTTCTTACTTTTGATAAACATATCACAGTTATGGTAAGATGCTGATATTAAGGGATGCTGGATGAAGGACACCTGGGAACTCTTTATACTATCTCTGCAACCTTTCTGTAAGTCTAAAGTCATTCTAAAATTTAAAAATATATGCAAATCACACACACATACACACCCCAAAGGCTAAACATAAAGACTCACTTGGGGTTTGGTGTCCAAATATCACCACGTGCCCCCTTTCAAACTCTTAGTCCTGAATTCTGGCTAATAGTGCATGCTCTCAAAGACTGAGATAACTGGCTAATTCCTAAGCCTTAATCAGCACACCCTCATTGGTGTGGCTGGAGAACACAGTGGAGTCTTCCCACGGCGCTCACTGCGCCTAGGCTGCGGGTCCCCTATCGCTCACATTTGAGTACTCAGGCCCATCAGAGAAGCCAGAGAACAGAAGGCTTCCCACCACACTGGGGAGAGTCTGTCTTTCATGTTCATCATGTGGAGAAAGGTAAAGAAGCAGCAGCAGTACATGATTCGAAAGGCAAGTTCAAAGATGTGAGAGGGTCATGCGAGGCCCTTGATTTCAGTGCAGCCATAGCCCCTGGCTACAATGTCTCAGTGGATATCAAGCTCTCCCCAGTTCCCAGTCTCACCAATCAGATGGTTTTCTCCTTTTCCCACTATGAGACTGGGTAAATTCATTGCAGTTATTCTCCCATTCACTGAGAAGTTGATTAGAGGAAGTTTTCTTCAGTATGCCGTTCTCTTGGTGATTGGATTGAAAATCCTTTCATTAAAACATAAGAATGAGGAGCACGAGAGTTTCTCCCCAACAAAAAGGTCCTCGCAAAGAATGTCACAAAAAGGTTTATTTTTTGCTTTACTCTCCATGATGATTATGGTTAAAAGATACGTGATCTTGCTCAGAAAACATAGGGCTGAGGATACAAAGTAAGTGAGGGAAGACCAAATTTGTGAAAGTTTATACTTCCCAAGGGAAATACAAAAAAGGAAAATTTGTTCAATAATATGGCACCATGCCTGCATTTATTAAGATGGGTAACGTTGAATGGAGAACTTAAGTGTATTTACAGAACGGTGGAATGGGTTGGGAAGTAATAAAATATTGGCCCATAAACCCAAATATTTAGAATTGTCCATAATAATACAATACTTAATGCAAACACTAAGAGTATGGAATAACCGCTGAGAAATTATTTAAAATAAAGCATTTATAATATGAGAGGTAATTAAGGGTAGGTAAGTCTTATTCTATTCTCAAGATGCCAGAGGCCTATGGGGCAGCTTAAAAAGTTATAAGGAGTGAAACAGATGCCCCCACCTGCAGATATAGTTAATGGAGACATTTAGAGAAAAAGTAAAGAAGTTAAAGCAGAAAGAGTAAAGATGACTCAGTAAATGGGTGGCACCAATATAGATATGATCAGAATCATAAAAACACCAAAAAAAAAAAAAAGGCCAAAGAGACAGATGTATCACAGTCTTGCACAAGGACACAAAATGAAGGTGGATACAGGTGTGGCAGCAAAATGGACTTTAATGAGCAACTGTGGGAAAGTGGAAGTGTTTTTACAGAGCTATTTTAAGAGAAAGAAATACTTAGAGAGTAGTGCCATTGATGTAATTCTGCAAAGGAAAAGTCATGAGACTTAACTGCAGACATCACAGTTCATAAAGTGAACACAGTTAATTTGCTGATCTGAAGAAGAAACATGACTGATCTAAATGACCTCAGAACTGCTTTCAGCAAAGTTTCTAAGCACAGTCTGTGCAAACATTTGGTGGTTTTTAGTCACCTTGGAAGAAAGGTAGAAGTGACCAGTGACATGAAACAAGGCTTGCCCGCCCTGATGTGCTGAAAAGGAGAAAGGGAGGATATTAGGAAAAAGAGAACACTGTCCATGCCAACACCGACCCAAACTGCAGAAATCCTACTGCACGATCTGAGTGATACGGGTCCAAACACAAGGCACTGCAATGAACCACTTGCAGAGGAATCAGCTATGGAGGAGGTTGAGGGACAGTATTTTATACTTAGATCAAGAATAAGAGCTTTCAATTGACAATGATTCGTTCTGCAAAAATATACAAAGGTATTCCAGATGAGCTTTGAGGATATCATGTATCAAGGTGACCAGTAGAGAGAAATTAACGGAATGGGTCTTTTTAATATATGTGGCTATCCATCAGAGAAAGTCCATCTCCAATTTAATACGTTCAGTAGAGAGATGAAAGCAGGGATAGTGATATAGAAGCCAGAGGTAGATCTCTGTATGAAGGAGATCCTGGTAAAAACTGTGCATGAGACAAGGTGAATTTTTCTAAAGTCACCTGTTTTTATCAGTTTGCAAGCTTGAACCTTCTGATTCACATTCTTGGCAAAATCTGTTTCACATTCTTTGCCTTATCACCTTCTTTCCCATTCTTTTTTGTATGGTTGTAACCTTATTAATTTATTACTAATCAGTAATAATTACTTCCTAGCCAGAGGTAAATTGTCTTTTTAATTGATTAATGTGCCTATAAAGTGCCTCTTCAATTATTACTACAGCATATATGGAGTTTCTGTAGTTAGCAAGGACAACCAGGCTGTGTGTGCATGTACTTGGAGTGACCAGGACTTTGCAGAATTCTTATTGGTTACGTTTCTCACGACCTAATTGTCCCAAATGTGACTCAGTGGCTCTTAGTCACAAGAAACAGGTCACAGTGGATGATTTTCAGTGAAGTAATAATAGTAGTTAATGGTTTCTGAGCACTTATTATGTGCCAGGCACATCATCTAATTATCTCTTCACTGCAGTTGTATGATATACAGTACAGTATTATCATACCTATTTTACAATTAAAAGAAAAAAGCAACAACTAAGGATAAAAACAATTTAAATAATCTGCAGGTCACTGCATTAGTCTGTTCAGGCTTCCATAACAAGATATCATAGATTGGATGTTTTAAACAACAGAAATTTTATTTTCTCATAGTTCTGGCATCTAGAAGGCCAAGATCAAGGAGCCAGTTGGGTCAGTTTCTGTTGAGGCCTCTCTTCCTGGCTTGTGGACAGCTGCCTTCTTACTGTGTCCTCACATGGCCTTTCCTCTGTGTATAGAGAGCTTGTGAGCCCTCTGTATCTCTTCCTCTTCTAAAAAGAACACCAGACATATTGGATTAGGGCCCACCCTTGTGACCTCATTTCACCTTCATTACCTCCATAAAGGCCCTATCTCCATAAATAGCCACGCTGGGAGTTAGGGCTTCAACACGTAAATTTTGAGGAGACGTGATTCATTCCATAACAGTAGCACAGCCGATAAAGGAAGGTCTAAAGATTTGAACCCAGAAGTTCAATTCCAGATCCTGTAATATTACACTCTCCTGCCTCCATATGCCATACACAGTAC
Organism: Leucopleurus acutus; assembly: GCF_964270905.1. Classification (NCBI taxonomy): domain Eukaryota; kingdom Metazoa; phylum Chordata; class Mammalia; order Artiodactyla; family Delphinidae; genus Leucopleurus; species Leucopleurus acutus. The sequence continues at coordinate 60,090,352 of NC_139142.1, read as the reverse complement.
ATACTTGTTTTTACTAATTCTAAATAAAACATCTGGCCATTCATTTTACTGTCAATCACAGAAGAAACATCTAAAATCTGTCTCTCATGAAAAAAATGGCTGAATATATGTGAAAAATCATATTTTATCATTTGTGGAAGCTCAATCCATGTGAATGAAGGGTACCATGATTGTCATCTGCACCATGGAGTATTCTGCATAATAAAGTTAGGCCAGATGGCATTTGCTAAGGCCTAATATATAGTGCATGGGGTAGGAAAGTAGTATTTGCCTCAATTGACAAGGAAAATTTGAATCTATATGCAAGCCCAGCCCAGTTGAGGATGAGAACACTTATCCATTTATTTAGTAAGCTATGCGTTATACTTGTATTACGTGCTAGCTATACTATGCCGTTAGGTAGGACATTAGGATAGTACAGCAAGTACAGCAAAAACAATGCTTATTACTCTTTGCATAGGAAAGCGTAATAGGTGCTGGATATCTGTGCAGTATGTAATTGGGACACAGAAAAGGATGTGGCAATTCAGCTATAACATGGATGGATATCCACAGAGGAGTAAATGTATGCCAGGGAATTTAGACAAAAGGCAAGAAAATAAAGGTTAACCCAGAAGAAGGAGAAACCAAGAAAAATTCAATTCTACTGATAATTTATAAATGGAAGATGAAGTAAGCAGGTATCTTCAGTATCCTTTGATGAGGAAGAAGATGAAATTAGGATAATGGGAAGTTAAAGCCTCCATCAAGCCAGTAGTGTTTGCTACCATGATATATCTCAATATTTTCTTATATATTTTAATTATAAGTAGACAGATCAGTGTGAAGTACTCCTATGCACACATAAAAGTCAAAACAACAAAGGAAAACTTATCTTTCGAATGTGCTTATTAAGAAGATGGTAATGTGGGGGGATACTGGCTTGAAGAGAAATGCATAAAAGCAGGATATTGGAGAAATATTTTTTAAACATTTTAAGAGGCCACTGGAAATAAAAGAATCAGAGCAGAGTCACTGCATGCATGCTTTACATAACAAAGGACCAGCTAAAATCAATCTCAACTTGTGGTTCAGAAATGATGGCACCTGTACCAGAGAACGTTAGAAAAGAAGACAGGGTAACCGTGGGTCTGTGAATTGCCAGTGAGGAGACAAAGGCACTAAACACACTTCCTGGTGTTTCAGAGAAAGGTTCCATGGAAAGGATACAGTTGTTCACATCTGGCTCTAATATTCTGAGAGGTGATTACAGAAAGAGAACTTCAACTTCAATGCATACATGTTTTGTACATATTATTCTTCTGGCTGATGTTCATCAGAGAAAAGAAGCCTAACACTGGTCCAGGGTGTTTCCCCAATTTCCCTTAACTTGCAATCTAGAGAGGGAGATAAAACATCCTGCCCATATACAAGATTGAAAAAACCATATATATAAGACTTTATGATATTAGTGCCAAGCAGTTATTAAGTGGAGGGTGAAATTGCCGGGAATTTCTGAAGGAGGAAAGCACCTCTGGAAAAACTCAAATAAATAAAGAAGATAAGGAATTTCTGAAGTCTTCTTTAAATTTCGATGTTTCATTTGAATAAAACTTTTGGGCAGTCCCTTAGGTTATGTGGTAGTAGAAGCCAGGTTTATTATGAATCTACTCAAGTGCTTTTAAACTAATTAATTCTGATTCTACCTAATTGCCACAATGCCTGGAAAATGTAAATAAACCAAGACGTCTTGGTGACAATTTATTATTAGGGATACACTGCAATTGATGAATTTAGGCTAAATGATCGATGTTAAAAATTGTCCCTAGCTTTCTTCATTGTGTTTTCTGAAGATTTTCCCGTCATTTCTCATCAAAAAATTAACTGAGTTTAGCACAGGATTGGCTTTCCTATAATTTTACCCGTTGAGCAAGATTACCTATAAGAGGCTGTCATTAGAATTTATTTTTACATTGGGGTAGGTTAGTTGCCATAGTGAATCTATATCTAGTTTCTTACCTCATTTTAAATAAACATGCACAATGTGTAAGGCTTCTTAGAAGCAGAATTGAGCTGCTGCTTCAAGATTGAGAGTTTGGCACCCTCCCAGATAATTCTCCCATTTTTGACATTTAGGGTGCACTCTCTCTATTGCCTGAAGTGTGTCCCTTGCAGATTTGTATTTTTACACTTTGTAGTCAGAAGTCCCTTTTCTTTTCCTTGTTCTTCCGCTCCTCTTCATTATCCTTTCCTTCCTCTTCTCCCCCTTCTTCTTGACCTATACAACAGCACTGAGCATGAGTAAATGGTACAGTCCTTTGTCCAAAAGACCAGGCCTAACTCACAAAGGGGCTCGCTGATGTGAGTCTGGAGTCAGGTCTCAATTGCGGTTTGCTTGGTGAGCTTCATTCAGTGGCTCTTGAAAGACCCGTCCAGCATCATTCTATTTCCCCCTTACTTCCCATACTACAGCCCTACTGAATGAGTTCACACTCCCTTAAATTCCATCCCCCCCATGCTCCTACCCATGCACAGGCTGCTCCTCTGTTTCCTCCCTTCTCCCACCTCTATATATGTCTCAAAACCAAGCCAGGCAGTCTTCCCCCTTTGTCCCATCTCCACCCCCAGCCTTGAATGGGCGCCACCTTCTCTGTGCTCCCCTAGTTCCCTGTGCATCTTTCAATTATGGCACTGACCATGACACTTTACTTTTCCATTAACTGATCTGAGAGTCCCTCTCCTACCTGCATCAGCATGGCACCTGGCCCAGAGCAAATTCTTAATAAATTCTGTTGGATGAATGAGGACAGAGAGGGCATGCAGATAACATTTACAGAAGACACAAGGTTGGACTTGAGAGCCGTCATGCTGGATGATAAAAGCAGTTTCCGAAAGCACATCAAACTACATCTGACAGGGAGGAATTTCATAAGGGAAAAATGTCAAGTTTTGCACTTAGCTTCTAAACAATCAACTGCAGATGTGTAGGGCTGTGGAATATTAGTGTAGGTAAATATGACTTCAGGATTTATTTGACTCTAGCTCAAGCTCATAGAATCCGAAAGTCTGAAAGCACATTACAGCTCACCTTGTTTAACCCTCTCTGTGATTCACTAGTCCGTTCAATGATGTGCCTGGTGAGGGCCATTCTGCCTTCTGTGTGAATACTGCCATGACTTTGTCAGCCTGGTGCTAGCTGACAAATGTTTTAAAATGAAATGAAATGAAATAATAAAATAAAATAAAATAATCTTCAGCTGCATCAGTGAAAACAGAGTGCTCAGACAAGGAGATAACAGTGTGGTTGTTCTCACCCCTGTTATGACATTTACCACACTGCATTTTTGACAATCATTTGTTTCCTTATCTAACTTCTTTATTACACTGTGGACAGTTCTTTGAGGACACAATCTCTACCCTGTCAACTTTTATATCCCAGTATCTAGAGCAATGTACTCAATGATCAAACACCGAATGAAAGAAAAAATGATGGCACTATACCTATGGCAAGCACAGATGATCACGTCGGATTGAGAGTGCAGGCTCTGAAGTCAGGCTTGAGTTAGAATATCAGCCCTACCACAGCTTAGCTGAGGGACACATCCTCTAACCTCTCTAAGTCTTGGTTTTTTTGTCTGAGATAATAATAGATGTTTTGAGGATTAAATGACAAGATAAACATAAGCACCCAGCACTGTCATCCTTCTGGAAATCATCTGAACAGAAACACTGACAAACCAAAGAGGCTTTAAAATGGTGAAGAAGCATAAATCCACAGAGAACAGTAAAGGATATATGGAATGTTTGCCTTAGAGAAGGGAAGACTTAGAGGGGAATGTGAGTTGAAGAACTATTAATGCAAACAATAACCTACTTGCCTGGCGTTTTATATTTCAGAAAGAAATATTTTCCATAGGCTATTTTACTTGATTTTTATTTTATTTTATTTTATTTTATTTTATTTTGATTGTAAATAGCTGTCTAACTCAGGGAGGGAGAGTAGGCAGGCATCATTATTCTTAATCTATCGATGAAGAAACTGAGGCACAGCATTGCCACTTGCCTAATGTCTCACAGCTGAAAGTGGTGCAACAGGGGCTGACCCCAGGTGTGCTGGTTTGTGGTCGTTTTTCTTTCCACTAGAGCACAAAGCCTCTGGAGAGGCTTGGAGGGTGAATCTTAATGTATGACTCTGAAAGTCAAAGTTAAGATTAATGACTGAAAAGTCATGAAGAAGTAGATGATGTCTCAACGGAGAGAGGAGTTTTTTGGAGCAATTGCAATCAACCCAAATCACAAGTGAATAAAGAGCCTTGTGAAGAAGTAAGTTCCCTGTCATTCTTCATATTTAAGGAGAGAACAAATGCTACCCATCAGAGAGACTGAGGGGAAATATAGGGCACAATGTGGTCCAAGTGTCCTTCGAACACTAGTTCTGATTCTAAGTCACTTATCATAAAAAAATGAATTCTACACATTTAAAATTCCCCTATCTACTCCCCACAAGAATATTACTGAAACAACAACAATGGCAAGTCTTTTGAGTTCTTGCAAAGGAAAATGTCATGTTAATTCAAAGTGGCTTTGTATTTATCAGTGGAAAAAGAAAAAAAATCTTGGACATCAATGTATCTAAGAGGTGATTCTTTGCTAATGACCCAGGAAAATTTCTTAACCCTCACATTGTTTATTGATATTCTTATGTATTTCCTCTCTAAATAAGGCTAGTTTGTAAACACTGTCTATGTAACAAGTACTATTATAATAAAAAATTTCTGAAATTATGGATACTACTTTAAATATGCGTTACTCTATCCCAACTGAGATCATCTCAACAGTGTTTATAGGCAACATACAAATTAGATATAATTAAAGATGATGCATTCACATGTTTTAATTACTGCTCTCAAGCAGTAGTTTGACTAAATGTGAAAATTATTTCAGGGCACTGTATTCCAAGAGATGTACAATAATAAAACAAGTTCTGCAATTTTAATTTGCTCAACTATGTGAATGTCATTCATTTCTTTCTGGATTAAATATGACTAATTATATTTTCCCAAAATCCATTTTATGCAAAGTTATCAGAAGGAAAATTCATAAGGTAGGAAGAAAGATAGATTTGGATTCCTAGTAGCATGAAACATTAACTCCCAATGAAAGAAACTTACTATTATTTCTTTCTAAGGGATTTTAAAAATCATCCATTAATCTTCCTTCAGTTATGTTTTTAAACTAAGAAAAAAACACTAATAATATATTACATTAATTTAACTAACATATGATAGTGTAAGTACAAAAGAGAGTAACAGATTTTCTGATTTTTATATATGTATACGAACACAAAGATTGCAGAACTAGTAAGAGATTATCTAAATTACTTTCTAAAATTATTCCAGGGAATTCCCTGGTGGTCCAGTGGTTAGGATTCTGTGCTTCCACTGCAGGGGGCACAGGTTTGATCCCTGGTCGGGGAACTAAGATCCCGCAAGCCGTGTGGCACTGCCTAATTAATTAATTAATTTAATTATTCCCAGAAATACTAAAAAAAAAAAAAAATCAATGTAAGTCGCACATCATTTAATTTTTGGAAAGATATATGCCTATGTATTTAGGAACATGGAAAATCTTGATTATTGGTGGAAACCAATCATTAAATATTTAAATGTTTAAATAGTCAAAGCCAAGTCATTGTATTCAAGATAAGTTCAATGCTCTTCAACTTTTATTTAACCTTTAATAAGTGAATGTTCTCATAAACGGGAATAGATTTCATTTTAAACATTTCATTCAATTATGTGCTGAACATAGGATGAAAAGCTTAAGTGATAAACCATACTGACAAATGAAACAAAAAAGGTAGCAGTAATCTATGTCAGTTTTCACTGATTATCTGGCAAAACTCACAGATTTTGTGCTTTGAAGATGGAACAGCTATTTAAAAGGTAATTATTGTATTTATAGATTCCCATAATGCCTTGAAAGCACAAAAGCAAATAATAAAGACCTTTCTCCTGAATTACATTAGCTCAAATATAAGATCAAGAGCTGAGTTTTCTGGTATTTTACTGACTGTACAATGTAATGTATTCTATAATTATCTTTTGTAAAGTTGAAGATATTTAAGCTCACTGTTGGATGATCTGGAGCATAATTTAGAGAACAAGTAATTTAACACATTTAAAAAACAATAATGACAAAAATTCTTCAATCTGATGAAATAAGGGATTGGTGGTGGTTAAGGGAAATTTCAAGGGGGTGAGAAGGGAACGTATTTCGCTATCAGGAGCATCATAGAGGTCAATGAGAGAAATCTCTGCCCTGACAGTTAAGGGTTAAAGTGGAAACATTTCGAGAAATACTTTTGATTTTTTTAATCAGCTGATTTTACTGCATATTTCACCAATACGAAGTTTCAATGACTGTACTTCCATCAGAGAAAGGGTTCAAAAGTTCCTTATCACTGAGAGTATCTTTTTTCAATAAGGATATTTCTAATGATATTGAACCAAAAATATACCAAGTTAAATTTTAGTTTATTAGAATATCTGTTTCTGAAATTTCCCAAAAGATCATTTATGTAGAGCAATGCATTTATTCCTGATATGTATTTATATTAGAATTTCTAAGCACTTTCTTAGACACTATGTAATTTGATGATTTCCAAGGAAAACATTAATTTATAGCTACTTGTAACATTCTCTTTTCTGAGATGAAAATGAGATTGGCCTACTTCAGTGGACAAGACACACTGTATTATTTAGGTATTAAATATCGTTCTCTTATTTTAAGAACAATACATTATATTAACTGCATTATATACAGTTTGACTTGTTTTAAATACAGCAAATGTGATCATTATCAGATGTGAAGTCTTGAAAAGAATATAAACATATTTAGGTCTACCCTAGGTGAAGACGTTTTGTAAACAAAAGTAGAAAATTTTATTTTGCTCGAGAAGAATGAGTCATACAAGTTAGAAACCTTGACATTGAGCAAAACCGGTAGTATTATACGAATTAAGTGAATCAAGAAGTAGAAGAATGATTTACAGTGAAATATAACACAGACTCTCTCCCTCTGTGTCTCTCTGTCTCCACTGTCTCTGTCTCTCTTCCTTTCTTTTCTTTTTCTTTTTTTCTTTTTAGTTACTAAGGAAGTTCTTTCCCAGTTCTACATCGTTATTGTATGTAAGTGTTAAATGACTATTAAATCTAGTCATTTAATATTTGATATTTAAAAACTTAAGTCCCAGAAAGTAGAAATAATGGTGGCTTTAAACGCAGGTTATCAGTAAATCTTGCAAAGTAAATGTGGATACAGCAGGCAGGAAGGGCTTGTGGATATGCTTGTATTTATAAACGTGATTGCTACAAATGTAGCAAAACATTCTGTTTTCAAATACATACCATATTTAACAAACAGCCTTTATTTTGTTTTGGTTATAAATATTCTTGACTCCCAAAAGCCACTTTCCCTGGGTACCAATGAGGGATGAAAATCTCCTCTGAAGAGTTCAGCACTGCCAATTAGATCACCTGGGATGTAGACTCCTTTTATGTTAAGGTGAGTAGAGCAGCCATGCCAACACATCATGCTGACATTCAGGGGGCCAGGGTGGTTAGGAGAGTTCAACGGACCATGGGAAAGTGGCTGCTTAAGAAATGTAAAAATATTGAATTGACTTGGATCTTTTATTTTTTCCTGATGTTTAAAAACAAAAACAAGTTTTGGAATATATTCAGCTCAGCCTGGTAGGGAAATCCTAGAAATCTCATTGGGTATATGTGGTGCAGAAAAATAATGTGAAAATTCAAGAAAAAGGGGAATTCCCTGGTGGCACAGTGGTTGGGAATCCACCTGCCAATGCAGGGGACATGGGTTCAAGCCCGGGTCTGGGAAGATCCCACATGCTGTGGAGCAGATGGGCCCGTGCGCCACAAGTGCTGGGCCTGCACTCTAGAGTCCACGTGCCACAACTGCTGAGCCCGCATGCCACAACTACTGAGCCCACGTGCCTAGAGCCCATGCTCTGCAACAGGAGAGGCCACTGCGGTGAGAGGCCCATGCACCACAATGGGGAGTGGCCCCCGCTTGCCACAACCAGAGGGAGCCCGCAAGCAGCAATGAAGACCCAATGAAGCCAATAAATAAATAAATAAATAACAAGTCATTTCATCCATTAACATGAAAAATCTCCACACAAAAAAAAACAATTCAGGAAAAAGGTTATCTATGCGAGAGAGCCAGAGGGAAGGAAAAAGGGTACAGTGCATTGGTAGATGCATAATTATTATAACATTCCGGTTCTTTGGTCTGGGTGGTGTGTCTGTGGGTAAACATTTTTATTATTGTACTTTATAATTCAGGTGTGTGTGTGTAGACACAAAAATTCTTTTGAATGTAACAATTATAACATTCCAAAAAGAAAATAATGTAAAAATGTTTTATAAAATGAAATAACTACAGTTATCCCTTCGAGAGGGTATCGTACATGTTCCACAAAGATTCAAGAACTTTTCTTTCTGGGGAAATACAAGATCAAACTCTCTACAATTGCTAATATTTTTTTATTGCTTCTACTACTAATAAGGTTTTATGTTCTGATTTGTTTTTGCTTTTCTCCTTTTTTATTTGTCCTCCATTCTTATCAGGCTTTGAACAGCTATTTGCGACTTGCCTGCTCTCTTTGACCACTCCTCACCTCTACCCACTAAGACCTTTGCTCTCTCGTCCCTGCCTGCAGGACTCTGTGATCCTCCTTGCCTGTATAAACACTGCTGAATGAGTGTCCTTCTCACTAAAATGGGAAACAAGACTTACATGGGTATCTTTCCCTCCATCCTCCCTCACATCAATGTACTTCTCTTTTGGTACTCTAAGTCTCTGCCTCTATCACATCTCACCTTATCCTCTCCTTCACCTATCCTTTCAAGTGGATATCAGAGGACATTTTGACCCTTTTGACATTTTTCTTCCACACAGGTAAGTTGATTTGCTACATGCTTTTGGCCTTGAGAGAACGAAAGCTTGTGGGCTGTCTCTGTACCAGAAGTCAGCTACTTGAAACATCTATCATCTTGTTTTTCTTTCCTGTCTATGTATTGTTGATTGTCAATGGTTTATTTTCAATTTGTTCCTCTTTGCCTCTGTAACTTGTGTTTCCCCAGAACTGTTTCTTAAATTGTGCTGAACTGTGTGTACTATATATCCGTCCATTAAAAATCAGTCTGTCCCCCTCTCTTTCCTCTCTCACACACATATAGTTTTCTATAGTGCCCAAAATATAGCGTAGTCTTTTTAGGTTTTATTCATCACACTTGCATGTGTCTCCTTTGAAGACTGCGTCTGTCCTGCAGTTGGAATGGTCGGATCACCCATGCAGATTTCTGGGACATGGGCATAGTCTACAAAGATGGATTACATAGTTTTGTAATTTCATAGGAAAATACAATAGAATGTATATGTTTTACACACACAGATCCTTGTCTGCTGCTTTTGAATGAACTAAATAATTAGGTTTCAGAAGCTGTCATGCAACCACTTATTTAAAGAAAATAAAAACTTAATACCACGGCATGGTAAAAAATGCCTTTATTCCATGCTAAAAACGTCTTCCTCTGTTTGACCTGTGTATCATAGCTCAGAGAGAGTTCTGTTAAAATGAACTTCAGGAGATGATATTGCCGTCTGTGTTTCTTGCCTGAATCAGTCAGCTACTGTCACAATAATGCTGTTATAAACCGCTCTCTCAAAATACAGTGGCAGAGGAGACTTTCAAGATGGAGGAGGAATGAGACATGGAGATCAACTTCCTCCCAATAAATACATCAAAAATACATCTACATGTGGAACAACTCCTACAGAACACCTACAGAATGCTGGCAGAAGACCTCAGACTTCCCCAAAGGCAAGAAAAGCCCCATGTACCTGGGTAGGGCAAAAGAAAAAAGAAACAACAGAGACAGAAGAATAGGGATGGGACCCGCACCTCTGGGAAAGAGCTGTGAAGGAGGAAAAGTTTCCACACACTAGGAAACCCCTTCACTGGTGAAGACAGGGGGTGAGCTGGGGGGAGGCTTCAGAACCACGGAGGAGAGCACAGCAACAAGGGTGCAGAGGGCAAAGCGGAGAGATTCCCGCACAGAGGATCGGTGCCGACCAGCACTCACCAGCCCGAGAGGCTTGTCTGCTCACCTGCCGGGATGGATGGGGGCTGGGAGCTGAGACTCGGGCTTCGGAGGTCAGACCCCAGGGAGAGGACTGACGTTGGCATGAAGATAGCCTAAAGGGGGTTAGTGCACCACAGCTAGCCAGGAGAGAGTCAGGGAAAAAGTCTGGACCAGCCGGAGAGGCGAGAGAGCTTTGTTTCGGGGTGTGCGAGGAGAGGAGATTCCTTCCCAGTGTGCCCACAGAAGGCAGAGCGCTGCCTAAATAAGCTCCAGAGGCAGGCACAAGCCACAGCTCGGACCCTAGAGATGGGCATGAACTGCTAATGCTACTGCCACTGCCACCAAGAATCCTGTGTGCAAGCTCAGGTCACTATCCACACACCTCAGAGCCTGTGCAGTCTGCCACTGCCAAGGCCCCGTGATCCAGTGACAACTTCCCCGGGAGAACACACGGTGTGCCTCAGGCTGGTGCAATTTCACAACAGCCTCTGCCACCTCAGGTTCGCCCCACATACAAATTATGACTACCGTACCCCTCTCTCCCGTGAGCCTGAGTGAGCAACAGAGCCCTAATCAGATGCTGCTTTAACCTCCTCCTGTCTGGGAGGGGACGAGACTCCTGAGGGTGGCCTACATGTAGAGGCGGGGCCAAAACCAAAGCTGAACCCCAGGAGCTGTGCAAATGAAGAAGAGAAAGGGAAATTTCTCTGTGCAGCCTCAGGAGCAGCAGGTTAAATCCCAACGATCAACTTCATAAACCCTGCATCTAAAGAATACCTGAATAGACAATGAATGTTCCCAAAATTGAGGCGGTGGACTTTGGGAGCAACTGTAGACTTGGGGTTTGCTTTCTGCATCTAATTTGTTTCTGGTTTTATGTTTGTCTTAGTTTAGTATTTAGTGCTTATTATCATTGGTGGATTTGTTTATTGGATTAGTTGCTCTCTTCCTTTTATATATATTTTTTCCCCTTTTCCTCTTCTTGTGAGTGTGTATGTGTATGCTTCTTTGTGTGATTTTGTCTGTATAGGTTTGCTTTTACCATTTGTCCTAGCGTTCTGTCTGTTCATTTTTTCATTTCTGTTTTCCATTTCTTTCTCTCTTCCTTTTCTTCTGAGCTGGGTGGCTGACAGGGCCTGAGTGCTCCGGCCAGGTGTTGGGCATGAACCTCCAAGGTGGGAGGGCCGAGTCCAGGATACTGGACCACCAGAAACCTCGTGGTCCCACATAATATCAATCGGTGGCAGCTCTCCCAGAGATCTTTGTCTCAACACTAAGACCCAGCTCCACCCAATGGCAAGCAAGCTCCAATGCTGGACGCCCCATGCCAAACAACTAGCAACACAGGAACACAACACCACCCATTAGCAAAGAGGCTGCTTAAAGTCATGCTAAGCTCACAGACACTCCAAAACACACCACCAGATGCACTCCTGCCCACCAGAAGGACAAGAAACAGCCCCACCCACCAAAACCCAAGGCATGAGTCCCCTCCACCAGGAAGCCTACACAACCCACTGAACCAACCTCACCCCCTGGGGGCAGACACCAAAAATAATGGGAACTAGGAGTCTGCAGCCTGCGAAAAGGAGACCCCAAACACAGTAAAGTTAAGCAAAATGACAAAACAGAGCAATATGCAGCAGACGAAGGAGCAAGGTAAAAACCCACCAGACCAAGCAAATCAAGAGGAAATAGGCAGTCTACCTGAAAAAGAATTCAGAGTAAGGATAGCAAAGATGATCCAAAATCTCGGAAACAGAGTGGAGAAAATACAAGAAACGTTCAACAAGGACCTAGAAGAACTAAAGAGCAAACAATGATGTACAACACAATAAATGAAATTAAAAATACTCTAGAAGGAATCAATAGCAGAATAACTGAGTCAGAAGAAGGGGTCAGTGACCTGGAAGATAAAATAGTGGAAATAATTACCACAGAGCAGTATAAAGAAAAAAGAATGAAAAGAATTGAGGATGGTCTCAAAGACCTTGGGGACAACATTAAACACATCAACATTCAAATTATAGGGGTCCCAGAAGAAGAAGAGAAAAAGAAAGGGTCTGAGAAAATTTTGAAGAGATTACAGATGAAAACTTCCCTAACATGGGAAAGGAAATAGTCAATCAAGTCCAAGAAGTGCAGAGAGTCCCATACAGGATAAATCCAAGGAGAAAAAAGCCAAGACACATATTAATCAAACTATCAAACAGTAAATTCAAAAAAACCTATTAAACGCAGCAAGGGAAAAGCAACAAATAAGATACAAGGGAAACCACAGAAGGTTAACAGAAACTCTGCAAGCCAGAAAGGAGTGGCAGGACATATTTAAAGTGATGAAAGGGAAAAACCTACAACCAAGATTACTCTACCCAGCAAGGATCTCATTCACATTCGACAGAGAAATTAAAACCTTTACAGACAAGCAAAAGTTAACAGAATTCAGCACCACAAAACCAGCTTTACAACAAATGCTAAAGAACTTCTCTAGGCATGAAACACAAGAGAAGGAAAGGACCTACAATAACAAACCCAAAACAATTAAGAAAATGGTAATAGGAGCATACATATAGATAATTACCTTAAATTTAAATAGATTAAATACTCCAAACAAAAGACACAGACTGGCTGAATGTATACAAAAACAAGACCCATATATATGCTGTCTACAAGAGACACACTTCAGACCTAGGGACACATACAGACTGAAAGTGAGGGGATGGGAAAAGATATTCCATGCGAATAGAAATCAAAAGAAAGCTGGAGCAGCAATATTCATATCAGACAATATAGACTTTAAAATAAAGACTATTACAAAAGACAAAGAAGGACACTACATAATGATCAAGGGATCAATCCAATAAGAAGATATAACAATTGTAAATATTTATGCACCCAACATAGGAGCACCTCAATACATAAGGTAAATGCTAACAGCCATAAAAGGGGAAATCAACAGTAAAATAATAATAGTAGGGGATTTTTAACACCCCACTTTCACCAATGGACAGATCATCCAAAATGAAAATAAATGAGGAAACACAAGCTTTAAATGACACATTAAACAAGATGGACTTAATTGATATTTATAGGACATCCCATAGAAAAACAACAGAATACACTTTCTTCTCAACTGCTCATGGAACATTCTCCAGGATAGATCATATCTTGGGTCACAAATCAAGCCTTGGTAAATTTAAGAAAACTGAAATCATATCAATTATCTTTTCAGAACACAACACTATGAGACTAGATATCAATTACAGGAAAAAAACTGTAAAAAATACAAACGCATGGAGGCTAAACAATACACTACTAAATAACCAAGAGATCACTGAAGATATCAAGAAGTAAATAAAAAAATACCTAGAAACAGATAACAATGAAAACACAACCCAAAACCTACGGGATGCTGCAAAAGCAATTCTGAGAGGGTAGTTTATAGCAATACAATCCTACTTCAAGGAACAATAAAAATCTCAAATAAACAACCTAACCTTACACCTAAAGCAATTAAAGAATGAAAAACAAAAAAAATCCAAAGTTAGCAGGAGAAAAGAAATCAGAAAGATCAGATCAGAAATAAATGAAACAGAAATGAAGGAAACAGTAGGAAAGAGCAATAAAACTAAAAGCTGGTTCTTTGAGAAGATAAACAAAATTGATAAACCATGAGCCAGACTCATCAAGAAAAACAGGGAGGAGACTCATATCAACAGAATTAGAAATGAAAAAGGAGAAGTAACAACTAACACTGCAGAAATACAAAGGATCATGAGTGAGTACTACAAGCAACTATATGCCAATAAAATGGACAACCTGGAGGCAATGGACAAATTCTTAGAAAAGTGCAACCTTCCAAGACTGAACCAGGAAGAAATAGAAAATATGAACAGACCAATCACAAGCCCTGAGATTGAAACTGTGATTAAAAATCTTCCAGGGCTTCCCTGGTGGCGCAGTGGTTGTAGGTCTGCCTGCCAATGCAGGGGACACAGGTTCATGCCCCGGTCCGGGAAGATCCCACTTGCTGTGGAGCGGCTAGGCGCGTGAGCCATGGCCGCTAAGCCTGCGCGTCCGGAGTCTGTGCTCCGCAACGGGAGAGCCACAACAGTGCGAGGCCCGCGTACCGAAAAAAAAAAAAAAATCAACAAACAAAAGCCCAGGACCTGATGGCTTCACAGGCGAATTCTATCAAACATTTAGAGAAGAGCTAACATCTATCCTTCTCAAACTCTTCCATAATATAGCAGAGGGAGGAACATTTCCAAACTTGTTCTATGAGGCCAAAATCACCCTGATATCAAAACCAGACAAAGATGTCACAAGAAAACTACAGACCAATATCTCTGATGAACACAGATGCAAAAATCCTCAACAAAATACTAGCAAACAGAATCCAACAGCACATTAAAAGATCATACACCACAATCAAGTGGGGTTTAACCCAGGGATGCAAGGATTCTTCAATATACACAAATCAATCAATGTGATACACCATATTAACAAAATGAACGGTAAAACCAAATGATAATCTCAATAGAAGCCAAAAAAGCTTTTGACAAAATTCACCACCCACTTATGATAAAAACTCTCCAGAAAGTGGGCATAGAGGGAACCTACCTCAACATAATAAAGGCCATATGTGACAAACCCACGCCAACATCATTCTCAATGGTGAAACACTGACACCATTATCTGTAAGTTCAGGGACAAGACAAGTGCCCACTCTCACCACTATTATTCAACATACTTTTGAAAGTTTTAGCCACAGCAACCAGAGAAGTAGACAAATAAAAGGAATCCAAATCGGAAAAGAAGTAAAACTGTCACTGTTTGCAGATGACATGATATTATACACAGAGTATCCTAAAGATGCTACCAGAAAACTACTAAAGCTAATCAATGAATTTGGTAAAGTAGCAGGATACAAAATTCATGCACAGAAATCTCTTGCATTCCTATACACTAATGATGAAAAATCTGAAAGAGAAATTAAGGAAATGCTCCCATTTATCATTGCAACAAAAAGAATAAAATACCTAGGAATAAACCTTCCTAAGGAGACAAAAGACTTGCATGCAGAAAACTATAAGAAAATGATGAAAGAAATTAAAGATGATACAAACAGATGGAGTGATATACCATATTCCTGGATTGAAAGTATCAGCATTGTGAAAATAATTATACTACCCAAAGCAATCTACAGATTCAATGCAATCCCTATCAAACTACCAATGGCATTTTTCACAGAACTAGAACAAAAAATTTCACAATTTGTATGGAAACACAAAAGACCCCAAATAGCCAAAGCAATAAATCTTGAGAATGAAAAACGTAGCTGGAGGAATCAGGCTCCTGGACTTCAGACTATACTACGAAGCTACAGTAATCAAGACAGTATAGTACTGGCACAAAAACAGAAATATAGATCAATGGAACAGGATAGAAAACCCAGAGATCAACCCATGCACATATGGTCATCTTATCTTTGACAAAGGAGGCAAGAATATACAATGGAGATAAGACAGCCTCTTCAACAAGTGGTGCTGGGAAAACTGGACAGCTACATGTGAAAGATTGAAATTAGAATACTTCCTAATACCATACACCCAAAAAAACTCAAAATGGAGTAAAGACCTAAATGCAAGGCCAGACACTATAAAACTCTTAGAGGAAAACATAGGTAGAACACTCTATGACATAAGTCACAGCAAGATCCTTTTTGACCCACCTCCTAGAGAAATGGAAATAAAAACAAAAATAAACAAATGGGACCTAATGAAATTTAAAAGCTTTTACACAGCAAAAGAAACCATAAACAACCCTCACAATGGGAGAAAATATTTGCAAACGAAGAAACTGACAAAGGATTAATCTCCAAAATATATAAGCAGCTCATGCAGCTTAATATCAAAACAAAAAACAATCCAATCCAAAAGTAGGTGGAAGACCTAAATAGACATTTCTCCAAAGAAGATATACAGATTGCCAACAAACACATGAAAGGATGCTCAACATCACTAATCATTAGAGAAATGCAAATCAAAACTACAATGAGGTGTCACCTCACACCAGTCAGAATGTCCATCATCAAAAAATCTACAAACAATAAATGCTGAAGAGGGTGTTGAGAAAAGGGAACCCTCTTGCACTGTTGGTGGGAATGTAAATGGATACAGCCACTATGGAGAACAGTATGGAGGTTCCTTAAAAAACTACAAATAGAACTACCATATGACCCAGCAATCCCACTACTGGGCATATACCCTGAGAAAACCATAATTCAAAAAGAGTCATGTACCAAAATGTTCATTGCAGCTCTATTTACAATAGCCAGGACATGGAAGCAACCTAAGTGTCCATCGACAGATGAATGGGTAAAGAAGATGTGGCACATATATACAATGGAATATTATTCAGCCATAAAAGAAACGAAATTGAGTTATTTGTAGTGAGGTAGATGTATCTAGAGTCTGTCATACAGAGTGAAGTAAGTCAGAAAGAGAAAAACAAATACCGTATGCTAACACATATATATGGAATCTAAAAAAATAAAAATGGTTCTGATGAACATAGGGGTAGGACAGGAATAAAGACGCAGAGGTAGAGAATGGACTGAGGACATGGGGAGGGGGAAGGGTAAGCTGTGACAAAGTGAGAGAGTGGCATGGACATATATACACTACCAAATGTAAAATAGATAGCTAGTGGGAAGAAGCCACATAGCACAGGGAGATCAACTTTGTGCTTTGTGACCACCTAGAGGGGTGGGATAGGGAGGGTGGGAGGAGGACGCAAGAAGGAGGGGATATGGGGATATATGTTTATATATAACTGATTTACTTTGTTGTACAGCAGAAACTAACAAAACATTGTAAAGCAATTATACTCCAATAAAGATGTTAAAAAGTATACAGTGGCAGACAACAATAAACAAATATACTCAGAGTAGCTGGTCTGCAGGCCCTTGAGGTATTTCTGCATCACATTCTCTTATTGCTCTGGGACCAGCAGACTGTCTGAGGCCTGTTCTCATAGCGATGGCAGAAGTGCCAAGTGGGTGAACAGAAACACTGTGCTGCTTTTTTGTTTGTTTGTTTGTTTGGTTGCGCTGCATGTAGGATCTTAGTTCCCTGACTAGGGGTTGAACCTGTGCCCCCTGCAGTGGAAGCATGGAGTCTTAACCACTGGGCCACCAGGCAAGTCCCTCCTGTGCTGCTTCTTAAAGATCTAGCTCAGAACTGGCACACTGGTCTTCCTACCTATAGTGTATTAGTCAAAGCAATTCACAGCTGTAATGTGATGGGAAATATACTCCACTCCTACTAGGAGGAACCTCAAAGTCAAAGGGCAAAAGGTGAGATTATAGGAAAGGGTGAAGGATTGGGAACAAATATGCCATGTATATCATTGTCATTCTTTCCAATTCAAGGAAGGCTTGACACTAATTATTTCAGACACGAAACTCTAGATGCTTACTTAAATATTTTCCAGAAAGGTATTTACAGATCTTTTCCTTATTTTGAGAAATCCTTAAGACAGATGATAAGCTTTTTGTTTGTTTGTTTGTTTGTTGTATTTAGAAGAAATACATGTTTAGCAGGAAATATCAGTTAATTGAATGGAAGACTGTTGGAATCAAGCGTATTTCCTTTACAAAGTAAATAGAATTCTTCTAAGTAACCATAACCTATACATGATTTATGGCTTTAAATAGGACTTTGTGTGTGGCTCATAAATCATTAAAATCCTTAGCGATATTTACTATTATGTTCTTTTCTGTTTTCTTTTCTCCAAGAGCTACATCCTCCACGAGTCCCAATTTTCTTTGTGAAGACACCTCACTGGAGGACAGAAAAATTCAGCATGTAGAGAGATTATAATAATTGGAGGGTACTTTAAGTTCATTTATAAATAGACACCTTTTACATGTCTTGTCTCATTAAGAAGAAAACAGATATAATAAAGTCAATTCCCTAACCAGGAATAAAACAGATTTATGGGCCTGTATACAGTTCCAAGGTAGACATTCAATATGTACTTATTGAATTAATAACTAAATATAAGAAAAGCTTGGTTATTATTGGAATGAAAAAGCAAATAATTAATAGGAAATGAGTAATTAAATAGATTGGTGAATCTGATATAACTTGATCTTACTCACTAAAACCCTGGATTCTTCATTTTTAGGATATGTAGCAATTCTACACAATGGTTTAGAAATCATTGTGTTAAAATTGGAATGTCATTAGAGATTATAACTCACACATGATAAGGAATGGAAGACCAATGTTTTTTCATGTTGACTACAAATAACTAAATCCTCTGGATTTCAGAACCTCAAAAAAGTGAAAATAGTATCATTTATTATATTATCACCTTTTATAGATGGTGAAAGTAAACCCACCCCCACCAAAGTTTGGAGTTTCACAAGCTGGTTTGTACACTAAAGCTTAGAAACTAGGTCTCTGGATCTCGGGGCAATGTTGCTCCTGTGGAAAGATATCAAAACCTACATTTGGCCATGATGATATTCACTTTATTTTGCTCCGAATGATGTCTGTGAAATTTATCAATGTTGATGTGTGTATCAGTGGTTTATTCTTTTTAATTGCTGAGTAATATTCCATTGTGTGAATACACCATGACTTGTTCATCCATTCTACCGCTGACATGCATTGGAGTTTCATTAGTCTTGGGCTATTTTGAATATAGTTTCTATGAACACTCATATCCTAAGTCTTTTTGTGGGCATATGTTTTCATTTCACTTGGGTAAATACCTAGAAGTGGAATTTCTGGGTTAATTGCCTGATAACTGTATCCTGAAATTTATAAGAATCTGCTAACAGTCCCTTAAAGGCAGCAGAGCAGTGCTTACAGAAGTCCTCAAAAAAAGAGTTAAATGAGATTTCTGTGCCCAGAAAAAATGTAGATCAGGTATAAAGGCAGAAGATAAACTTCTTTAAAAGTGTGATGAATATACATTCCCTGAGCTTCTTGAAAAAGTGAAAGAGAACAAGCTTTTTATGGTAAAAAGGCATGGCTGTGATCATTAAATTCATTTAATCTTAGGACTTGAAAAACAAATAGTAAAATTTTTTATTGCAAACTAAAATGTTAATGTCTTAATCCCTAACAATACAGAAATGATAAAAATCACAACTGTTAGTAAGAGAAGGGAGAGTTAAGGACAGTTAGTACAAGTAAGTTTATCTTTCATAGCCAAGCAGTTGATTAAATGGATTAAGCAAGAAATAAAAATGTAAACATATTTAAAATATAAGAATAAACACTAATAAAAGTGTACATAGCTTAAATTTATTCTTTCTCATAATAAGGAATCAATACATGAGCCTAAAAATGTAGAGGATTCAGTACACTGCACAGAGTTAATCATTAGGTAAAAAGCAAAGTAAAAGATTTTATACATAATAAAAACAGAAAGCATTACATAAAATATGGTGATAGAACTAAGACCAAACATTTCTGTCACGTCAACAAGGTCTGCCTTTTCCAATGAAAAAAAAAGACTCCTACTGAACCACAAAGGCAAACAACCACACATTGTCTACAAGAGAGACACACTTAGAACGAAACACCAATGTCCCGAGAGAACCACACGAAATAATGGGACACAGTGAAAGTTCAGTCCATACCCTCCAAAGTGACTGAAGTGAGGGAAAGGGCCCGGCTACACAACACACCCATGAACTGGGCTGAACGAACCTTTAATTAATAAGCTGTGCTCTGTAAATACATCCATCAAAGCTCATGTTCTATTTGTTCTCTCCACCTTCTCCTCTAAAGGTCTTTTTGGAAATTTAGACCTGCTTTTCCCTGACAATGGGCCAGCAGTGAGGACCAGCGAGGGGACCCTATCTGTGTACCTTCCTGCTCACCAAGGTTCTGAGATGCCTCTAGACCCAAAAGACACACCATGCTTGTGGTTAGCTGCGAAAAATAGAAGACTAATGGTGATCTGACACAATGACAGCCGATTTCCCCTCTCCAGGGCAGCAGCAACGCTCCATTTATCTTGAGCCCTTTGTGGGTGGGCTACCTGTGCTCTTCTTGTTCTTATGAACAAGGATGGGCAGGGTGGACCAGGGGGCAGCAGTGGTGCAACTGGGCCTCTTGTAGAAGGATAGGACTAAAGAAGAATTGCATTGATATGAATAAAAATATGGAGTTTAATCAGTTTGTCTGATTGTATCTTTCATTAAACACACGATAAGCTCCAACAGAGAGCTGTATCTGCAGGCCAGTGTTACTAATATGAGTCTGCATTTATCTTACTCTTACTACGGGGAGTACTTATGTTTTACAGCCTCATGGTCGTTAAGATTTTTTTCTCAGCTACAGGTACTAGAAAACTGATGATACATTCAGTGGTATTCAAGGACATTGCAAGTAGCAAAGGGTGCTTTACTGAAAACACATTTTAGATATTTGGATTATCTTTGAAATGCAGAGCGTAAGGCAGTAAAATGCAAAACATTCATCTTTCCTCTGAGCTCACTTAAATATTCCTTGACCATTGTGGGATTTCTACCTCTCCAAGGTGAACATTTTTTCTAAGGAGACTTATGGGCTCTGAAAAGAGGGAACCATCTGAAATTAAAATACCCTGTGGAAATGATGAAGAATGAATGTTAAAATAAAAATGGTCTCAGTTTCTTCCTCCTTCGGTATAGAGACAGAATTCTTTAGGGCCTGGTGTCTGCACATTATAAGTTATTACACAAAGGTACAGCACAATCACACACAAATTAGAATTATTCTTTTCAGATGCCTTGTCTGTTTCATCTCCTATCACGACATATCCCTGAAATAAGCGATCACTTAACTTAAAAAACTTAAGAATTAGCATTTACTTGTGTGAATGGCAATGATTAGATAAATTTTTGTAGAGTCCTTACAATTCACTTTTGTGAATGTCACCTTTATTTACTCCCCTGTTCAATCAACACAGTACACTTTTAATAGTTAACGTGTGTGGAATAACATGGAGAAAAATTAAATGAAAATTCGTCCATCTCTCCCAATCCTTTTAAAGGAGCTCTGACTCCTTTAAAGGAGCTCCTTTAAAGGAGCTTTTCAGGACCAGACTTCAAGCAAATGTTGAACCTCACTCAGTTGACAGTGCAATATTTTGGTGAGGATGACTCACAGCCCAGGATCTTGTATTTCAGAAGACATCTCAGGGAAGAGTGTCAGTCTCACAGGCAGTCTGCCTGCTGGCTGCCAGTCCCTATATGAGGCCAGTCTTGTGCCCCTGAGGCCCACACCACAGCAAGAGTCATTTCCGGTCTTAAATGAAGAGTGAATCAGTGCCCTTCTCTGAAAGTGTCCAGAGCAGGCCCCTAAACTGTGGGACACTTGCCTTGACTCCGCCTTCTGCTGCCTGTTTAGGGTCCTAGGAAGCCCATGGATCTGGTGTAACCTCAACCTCTCTACTTCTCTGGCCTTATGGTCCCACTCTTAGTTTCAGTGTGCTGTCAATATGTGTATTTCAGTCTGAGCCATGGGAACCTCAGCTCCTGATTTCAGTATTACTCTAGCCTGTTACCTCACCAAACACAGCAAGTTCCAGCCTTGGCACCATCTCCACTCCCAGTAGCAGAGATCCAGACACCAATCCTATGCAACACACAAGCTTCCAGGACTGCTCT
This sequence comes from Leucopleurus acutus, assembly GCF_964270905.1. NCBI lineage: Eukaryota > Metazoa > Chordata > Mammalia > Artiodactyla > Delphinidae > Leucopleurus > Leucopleurus acutus. Next base: position 60,068,524 of record NC_139142.1, on the reverse strand, counting down.
GTGCCAGAAGCAATACTCCCAAAGGCCTTTAAATGCTCGGGAAAAAAGAAAAGCCATGAAGATTTGCACCTGATGCTCAGTGCCTACATCACAAACAGAAGAAAAGCTCCTCTTCTTCATGTCCACAGAATGGCAGCCTTTTGTGATCGATCAATGGAGAATTAAGAACTAAGGCACAAGGGAGAAAAAAAGCAAGAAAAAGTCAGTTAGAGAAAGAAGGAAGAAAGTAACAAGTAGAGATCAGAGAACCAGACGGGTGATAAAAGGAGCTGTGGTGGTGATGATTAAAACTGAGATGGGAAAAAAAGAGTCTTCCTCTAGTAAAAGTCAATTAGTAGAAGCACGGAAAGGCAATGATCATCTAAAGAGAAAATGGACACACATTTATGACTGGATAGGGCTGGGCATAAAAAAGCATTAGTAGATAATCACAATATTCTTCAACATAGTATATAAAATATCAGGGAGCAGGATGGCTGATATTTAAAGGCTCAACAGATTTTCAGTCTTTCGAAGTATGAAGGGAGCATATAGTTCTAGCTCTAGAAAGAAAACCATTTCCTATGCCCCACGATGCTCTCACGTAAATAAATTAGGAAGACTATATGGTGTTCTGAGTTAGTGGTTCTCAGTGAAAAGATAGAAAGATGTCCTTGTCTCCAACCCAGTGCTCTTTGAAAAGGCAAAAGAGTTTTATGAGCAAATGCAAATGACTGATTCATGTGTACTTTTGAAGGAGTATCTTTGGCATTTTAAAAAGACCCTTGGTATTAAAAAGGTTGGATATAACATGAAAAATAGTTAGCAAATGACCATGCTGCAGTAGCATGTCATGGCATTTTCAGACAGTTCATTTCTTAGAACAATCTCTCTTCTGTGCACTGCAATGGAGCTGCTGAAATCAAGCCCCTCTGGGATCCAACAGAAGGATTATTTTTACACGTGCAAGTTGAACAGGCTCTCTGAAATAAAACTGCTGGGTTAGAAACTCCATTATCCTACAACTTCCAAAGCCAAGAAACATCTTCACTTGCTCCTCACAGATTGCCAGTTGTTGCGAGGATGAACACATGCATTTGTTTTGCCTTGATATTCAGAGCAGTCCAGACATACAGTTCTAGCTCTAGAAAGAAAACCATTTCCCAGGCACGTGTCCAGGATTATGAAGCTACTCTACCCATTCTCAGGCAGCAGGATCAGTTTGGGAAATATTTTTCCTACATTCCTATATAAAATGTACTTTATTGATTTGACCCATTGTTTGGGAATCGTTCAGAACAGCAAATAATTCTAATAACAGCTAACATTTACTTAGTGCCAGGCAGTTTTAAGCACTTTATATAAGTGTACTCATTTAATCCACAATAGGGTGTTTCTACCTGGCACCATTAAGGTGAGTTCTTTAACTCTGACAACTAATTGGAATTCTGACAGTCATCGCTTCCTCCTATGATGATCTGAAATGAGGCAACAATGAGAAACGAGACTTATCTGTCAAGTCAGGAGGTCGGAACACATCCAGCCTTAATCCTGAACCAATAACTGAGTAATTAAGATGCTTGAAGCTGACAAATGACTCCTATTGAGCTTGGTCTTCTTGGGAAGAGTGATATTTATTCTAAAGGCTGTAATATTGGTCTTAATGTGGGGATTTTATACAATATAATCTATGGATAAATAACTGAAACAGGTATTTTAGTAAGTAAATATGTATCCATGTTCTACTCCAACACAATAATCCTTAAAAATCTTCTATAAAATGTGCCTAAGAAGGCTTTTCTAAATAAGTTCTGCCCAGAGCAAGTCATTTGTGAAGGCAGTCCTTGGTCGCACCCTACTAGGTATTCTTTGCATGGATACACTGACTATTGCAATAAAAGAATTAATTCCTATTACACTGGGGTTCTAATAAATCAATGGATTGTAACTAGTTTGCCTTTTGGAGGGAGTAGATGACAACCAGAACATTTTTTAAGATCCCCTATGCCTTAGGTATTTTCTAGGAAACAGGATGTAATCACCAAGAAAATCTTCTTTCCTACAATAACTAAAATCTAAAAACCACAGTTAATTCAGTACAGTTATCCAAGGACAGAGGAAACTTGCCCATTGGTGCCTCAGTATCAGGGGAATGATGAGCCCCACTCCTTCCTTCCTCGTGGTATTTATTTTATTCCATATAACTTCTTAGCCCCATATAGGTGACATGCAGCACATCTTAAAGATTATCTTCCCATATGGCAAAAGTGATTGCCTTAATTAAAAGTTTGTCTTAAAAGAATTATCCTTCCAGATTGGTTTGAGGTTATCAGTTACTTTTTTACTGTTTACATAACAAAGAATACACTGCCAAACGTCTCCTGTCTCCACTTCTGAAGTGCAGAGGAAAGGATAGAGTGTATCCGGCAGATCCCCAGGATAATAAAAAGTGGTTAGAATTAACTTTAAGTTGAATGGTGTGTCAATTACTTCCTTCAAAAATCTCCTGTATCATCCACTCAGAGGCCAGATTTATAGAGAGAAATACTCATTTACAGCCAGCTCTCCAGCTGCATTTCATTTACAACTTTCACAGTGGCCACTGAGAGGCCAGTGGTAAAAGAGCAAGACCATCCTCCCAAGAACATGCTCTTATGAGGGCTAGAGAGCTGGGTGTAGAGCTGTTCTCTCTGAGCAAAGGGGCAGGCAGTGTCTATCCTTCTGGGGTTTCTAACAGCTCTTCTCACACCAGCACGAGCCAGTCAGATGCAATGCATTTTTTAAATTGCTCTACTATATGAGAATGTAATTGGATTGAAGATATTTTAAATTTATTCAATTAAAATTTATTCAATTTTTTTTTTTTTTTTTGCGGTACGCAGGCCTCTCACTGTTGTGGCCTCTCCCGTTGTGGAGCACAGGCTCCGGACGCGCAGGCTCCGCGGCATGTGGGATCTTCCCAGACCGGGGCACGAACCCACGTCCCCTGCATCGGCAGGCGGACTCTCAACCACTGCGCCACCAGGGAAGCCCCAGTTTAATTTTTATTCTTGTTAAGATCAACAGTAATTAAATGGTATAAAATCACCTCAAGTTAATTTATTTTCTAAGCCCTTTAAATGACCTTCAGGAACAAATAGCTTTCTCCCTTTCAAGTAAAACATATAATGCCTTTGCTTTAACACAGATGGCAAAAAATGGGAATAAATTTTACCGGTGCAACATATTATAAAATCACAACTAAAACAGGAGAGAAAAAATGTTTCCTTCTCTCTTTGCAATACTATGTCATAAAGTAAACCAAGTAGAGTATAAATATATAAAATACAAGTTACCTAAAGCAGTGAATTAAACTTGGTAGCTATCTTTCTACAGTGCTATAAAGCACTACCTTTTACAAAGGTTATTTTTCATGGTTATCATTCTAGATGCTTAGAGCAGCAGTATAGCACTTAATTGAAAAATGTATGGTCTTCATCTTAAGCAGACAAAACTTAACATGGACATAACTAACCAAGGTATACACAGGATGAAATTAAAGTAGAAGACTCAAACAGAAAGAGGTGTGCGGAGAATTGTGTTTTGATTTTCGGCAGATAGCAGACAGTCTCTTGAAATAAAATTCCCTATCTACCCCTGATGCTCTGAATGTCTCTAAATCACACTTGAGCACAGCTATCCACTACAATAGTGAAAAATATGAAAAGGAAATAACCCACCTGTAAGTGATACATTAGAGTTTATTCACACCTTGGAATAATACTATGGTAGATAAAATATGTATTTTTAAATTTCAAAAAAATAATGTCGAGTGAAAAAAATCAAGAAAATTGCAAATATATAGAATTACATATGTGTGAGTATATACGGGTTGGCCAAAAAGTTCGTTCCGGTTTTTCATAACATCTTACAGAAAAACGTGAATGAACTTTTTAGCTAACCCTATATATGTGTATATGTATATATACACACATATATAAATATATACATATATATAATACAGCAATAATATATACTGTTTATGGATACAGTCACAAATAGAAAAAGCACTAAAACATGCGTGGAATGGCACTCTCCAACTTCCGGATAGTGATTCTTCGGAGAGGAAAAAAAAATAGATAAATGCATTAGAATTTAGGTGCATCCATAAAATTTTATTTGAGAGAGACACCAGATGCAAACAGAACAAAACGTTAAAATCTGTTAAATTTGAGAAACAGATACGTCGGTGGATTTAATTTTTTGCTAGTTTGATATATTTTATTAAAAATAAATAGAAAAAGAAATCAAATGCCTCCATACACATTTTATCATTACCATCTGAGTTTATTGCCTTATTATGATTAGAATCTTATTATGATTAGAATAATGTGCTTGATTTTTTTGAATTTTATTTATTTTTTATAGAGCAGGCTCTTATTAGTCATCCATTTTATACACATCAGTGTATACATTTCAATCCCAATCTCCCAATTCATCACACCACCACCACCCCCCCCGGCCGCTTTCCCCCCTTGGTGTCTATATGTTTCTTCTCTACATCTGTGTCTCTAATTCTGCCCTGCAAACCAGTTCACCTGTACCATTTTTTTAGTTTCCACATATAAGCGTTAATATACGATATTTGTTTTTCTCTTTCTGACTTACTTCACTCTGTATGACAGTCTCTATATGCAAACACGTCTCTACAAATGACCCAATTTCGGTCCTTTCTATGGCTGGGTAATATTCCATTATATATAGGCACCACATCTTCTTTACCCATCCGTCTGTTAATGGGCATTTAGGTTGCTTCCGTGACCTAGCTATTGTAAACAGGGCTGCAATGAACATTGGGGTGCATGTCTCTTTTTGAATTATAGTTTTCTCTGGGTATATGCCCAGTAGTGGGATTGCTGGGTCATATGGTAATTCTATTTTTAGTTTATTAAGGAACCTCCATACTGTTCCCCATAGTGGCTGTATCAATCTACATTCCCACCAACAGTGCAGGAGGGTTCCCTTTTCTCCACACCCTCTCCAGCATTTGTTGTTTGTAGATTTTCAGATGATGCCAATTCTAACTGGTGTGAGGTGATACCTCACTGTAGTTTTGATTTGCATTTCTCTAACAATTAGTGATGTTAAGCAGCTTTTCATGTGCTTCTTGGCCATCTGTATGTCTTCTTTGGAGAAATGTCTGTTTAGGTCTTCTGCCCATTTTTTGATTGGGTTGTTTGTTTCTTTAATATTAAGCTGCATGAGCTGTTTATATATTTTGGAGATTAATCCTTTGTCCGTCGATTCGTTTGCAAATAATTTCTTCCATTTTGAGGGTTGTCTTTTTGTCTTGTTTATGGTTTCCTTTGCTGTACAAAAGTTTTTAAGTTTCATTAGGTCCCATTTGTTTATTTTCATTTTTATTTACATTACTCTAGGAGGTGGATCAAAAAAGATTTTGCTGTGATTTATGTCAAATAGTGTTCTTCCTATGTTTTCCTCTAAGAGTTTTATAGTGTTCACTCTTACATTAAGTTCTCTAATCCATTTTGAGTTTATTTTTGTATATGGTATTAGAGTGTTCTAATTTCATTCTTTTAGATGTAGCTGTCCAGTTTTCCCAGCACCACTTACTGAAGAGACTGTCTTTTCTCCATTGTATATCCTTGCCTCCGTTGTCATAGATTAGTTGACCATAGGTGCATGGGTTTATCTCTGGGCTTTCTATCTTGTTTCATTGATCTATGTTTCTGTTTTTGTGTCAGTACCATATTGCCTTGATTACTGTAGCTCTGTAGTATAGTCTGAAGTCAGGGAGTCTCATTCCTCCAGCTCTGTTTTTTTCCCTCAAGACAGCCTTGGCTATTCAGGGTATTTTGTGTCTCCATACAAATCTGAAGATTTTTTGTTCTAGTTCCTTAAAAACTGCCACTGGTAATTTGATAGGGATTGCATTCAATCTGTAGATTGCATTGGTTAGTATAATTATTTTGATAATATTGATTCTTCCAATCCAAGAACATGGTATATCTCTCCATCTGTTGGTATCATCTTTAATTTCTTTTATCAGTGTCTTATAGTTTTCTGCATACAGGTCTTTTGTCTCCGCAGGTAGCTTTATTCCTAGGTATTTTATTCTTTTTGTTGCAATGGTAAACAGGAGTCTTGTTAATTTCTCTTTCAGATTTTTCATCATTAGTGTATAGGAATGCAAGAGATTTCTGTGCATGAACTTTGTATCCTGCAACTTTACCAAATTTATTGATTAGCTTTATTAGTTTTCTGGTGGCATTTTTAGGATTCTCTATGTATAGTATCATGTAATCTGCAAACAGTGACAGTTTTACTTCTTCTTTTCCAATATGTATTCCTTTTATTTCTTTTTTTCTCTGATTGCCGTGGCTAGGACTTCCAAAACTATGTTGAATAACAGTGGTGAGAGTCGACATCCATGTCTTGTTCCTGATCTTAGAGGAAATGCTTTCAGTTTTTCACCATTGAGAATGATGCTTTCTGGGGGCTTGTCATATATGGCCTTCATTATGTTGAGGTAGGTTCCCTCTATGCCCACTTTCTGGAGAGTTTTATCATAAATGGGTGTTGAATTTTGTCAAAAGCTTGTTCTGCATCTATTGAGATGATCATACGGTTTTTATTCTTCAGTTTGCTAATATGGTGTATCACATTGTTTGATTTGCCTATATTGAAGAATCCTTGCATCCTTGGGATAAATTCAACTTGATCATAGTGTATATGTCCCTTTAAATGTGTTGGATTCTGTTTGCTAGTATTTTGTTGAGGATTTTTGTATCTATATTCATCAGTGATATTGGTCTGTAATTTTCTTTTTTTGTAGTATCCTTGTCTGGTTTTGGTATCAGGGTGATGGTGGCCTCATGGAATGACTTTGGGAGTGTTCCTTCCTCTGCAATTTTTTGGAAGAGTTTGAGAAGGATGGGTGTTAGCTCTTTTCTAAATGTTTGATAGAATTCACCTGTGAAGCCACCTGTTCCTGGACTTTTGTTTGTTGGAAGATGTTTAATCAGTTTCAATTTCATTACTTGTGATTGGTCTGTTCATATTTTCTATTTCTTCCTGGTTCAGTCTTGGAAGGTTATACCTTTCTAAGAATTTATCCTTTCTTCCACGTTGTCCATTTTATTGGCATAGAGTTGCTTGTAGTAATCTCTCAGGATGCTGTGTATTTCTGAGGAGGCTGTGGTAAGTTCTCCTTTTTCATTTCTAATTTTCTTGATTTGAGTCCTCTCCCTCTTTTTCTTGATGAGTGTGGCTAATGGTTTATCAATTTTGTTTATCTTCTGAAAGAACCAGCTTTTAGTTTTATTGATCTTTGCTATTGTTTTCTTTGCTTCTATTTCATTTATTTCTGCTCTGATATTTATGATATCTTTCCTCTGCTAACTTTGGGTTTTGTTTGTTCTTCTTTCTCCACTTCTTTTAGGTGTAAGGTTAGATTGTTTATTTGAGAGTTTTCTTGTTTCTTGAGGTAGTCTTGTATAAACTTCCCTCTTAGAACTGCTTTTGCTACATCCCATAGGTTTGGGATCATCGTGTTTTCATTGTTACTTGTCTCTAGGTATTTTCTGATTTCCTCTTTGATTTCCTCAGTGATCTCTTGGTTATTAAGTAACGTATTGTTTAGCCTCCATGTGTTTGTGATTTTTACATTTTTCTCCCTGTAACTGATTTCTAATCTCATAGCGTGTGGTCTGAAAAGATGCTTGATATGATTTCAATTTCCTTAAATTTACTGAGGCTTGGTCTGTGACCCAAGATGCCCTGGAGAATGTTCTGTGCACACTTGAGAAGAAACTGTAATCTCCTGTTTTGGGATGGAATGTTCTATAAATATCAATTAAATCTATCTGTTCTACTGTGTCATTTAAATCTTCTGTTTCCTTATTTATTTTCATTTTGGATCATCTGTCCATTGGTGTAAGGGAGGTGTTAAAGTCCCCCACTATTATTGTGTTACTGTCAATTTACTCTTTTATAGCTGTTAGCAGTTGCCTTATGTATTGAGGTGTTCCTATGCTGGATGCATATATATTTATAATTGTTATATCTTCTTGGATTGATCCCTTGATCATTATGTAGTGTCCTTCCTTGTCTCTTGTAACATTCTTTATTTTAAAGTCTATTTTATTTGATATGAGTATTGCTACTCTAGCTTTCTTTTGATTTCCATTTGCATGGAATATCTTTTTCCATCCCCTCACTTTCAGTCTGCATGTGTCTCTAGGTCTGAAGCGGGTCTCTTGTAGACTGCATACATATGGGTCTTGTTTTGTGTCCATTTGGCAGGCCTGTGTCTTTTGGTTGGAGCATTTATTCCATTCACGTTAAAGGTAATTATTGATCTGTATGTTCCTATTACCATTTTCTTAATTGTTTGGGGTTTGTTTTCGTAGGTCCTTTTCTTCTCTTATGTTTCCCACTTAGAGAAATTCCTTTAGCATTTGTTGTAGAGCTAGTTTGTTGGTGCTGAATTCTCTTAGCTTTTGCTTTTCTGTAAGGCTTTTGATTTCTCTATCGAATCTGAATGAGATCCTTGCTTGGTAGAGTAATCTTGGTTGTAGGTTTTTCCCTTTCATCACTTTAATTATATCATGCCACTCCCTTCTGGCTTGTAGAGTTTCTGCTGAGAAATCAGCTGTTAACTTTATGGGAGTTCCCCTGTATGTCATTTGTCGTTTTTCCCTTGCTGCTTTTAATAATTTTTCTTTGTCTTTAATTTTTGCCAATTTGATTACCATGTGTCTTGGCGTGTTTCTCCTTGGGTTTAACCTGCATGGGACTCGCTGTGCTTCCTGGATTTGGGTGGCTATTTCCTTTCCCATGTTAGGGAAGTTTTCGACTATAATCTCTTCAAATATTTTCTTGGGTCCTTTCTCTCTCTCTTCTCCTTCTGGGACCCTATAATGCGAATGTTGTTGAGTTTAATGTTGTCCCAGAGGTCTCTTAGGCTGTCTTCACTTCTTTTCTTTATTCTGTTCTGCAGCAGTGAATTCCACCATTCTGTCTTCCAGGTCACTTATCCGTTCTTCTGCCTCAGTTATTCTGCTATTGATTCCTTGTAGTGTAGTTTTCATTTCAGTTACTGCATTGTTCATCTCTGTTTGTTTGTTCTTTAATTCTTCTAGGTCTTTGTTAAACATTTCTTGCATCTTCTCGATCTTTGCCCCCATTCTTTTTCCAAGATCCTGGATCATCTTCACTATCATTATTTTGAATTCTTGTTCTGGAAGGTTGCCTATCTATACTTCATTTAGTTGTTTTTCTGGGGGTTTATCTTGTTCCTTCATCTGGTACATAGCCCCCTGTCTTTTCATCTTGTCTATCTTTCTATGAATGTATTTTTTGTTCCACAGGATGCAGGACTGTAGTTCTTCTTGCTTCTGCTGTCTGCTGGCTGCTGGATAAGGCTATCTAAGAGGCTTGTGCAAGTTTCCTGATCGGAGGGACTGGTGGTGGGTAGAGCTGGCTGTTGCTCTGGTGGACAGAGCTCATTAAAAGTTTAATCTGCTTGTCTGATGATGGGTGGGGCTGGGTCCCCTCCCTTTTGGTTGTTTGGCCTGAGGCGACCCAACACTGGAGCCTACCCCAGCTCTTTGTTGGGGCTAATGGTGAACTCTGGGAGGGCTCACGCCAAGGAGTACTTCCCAGAACCTCTGCCTCCAGTGTCCCTGTCCCCATGGTTAGACAGAGTCACCCCCTGCCTCTGCAGGAGACCCCTCAACACCAGCAGGTATGTCTGGTTCAGTCTCTATGGGGTCACTGCTCCTTCCCCTGGGTCCCGATGCAGACACTACTTTATGTGTGCCCTCCAAGAGTGGAGTCTCTGTTTCCCCCAGTCCTGTCGAAGTCCTGCAATCAAATCCCACTAACCTTCAAAGTCTGATTCTCTAGGAATTCCTCCTCCTGTTGCCGAACCCCGTTCGGCAGCCTGATGTGGGGCTCAGAACCTTCACTCCAGTGGGTAGACTTCTGGGTAGAAGTGTTATACAGTTTGTGGGTCACCCACCCAGCAGTTATGGGATTTAATTTGATTGTGATTGCACCCCTCCTACCATCTCATTGTGGCTTCTCCTTTGTCTTTGGATGTGGAGTATCTTTATTGGTGAGTTTCAGTGTCTTCCTGTCAATAATGGTTCAGCAGTTAGTTGTGATTCCAGTGTTCTCTCAAGAGGGAGTGAGAGCACGTCCTTCTACTCCGCCATCTTGAACCAATCCCTGAGAAACTTCTAAATATCAGGCACCGTCCTTCAATATCTGTTGTTCACCCGCTAGTGTTGGAGAGTCTCCCACAGAGGTAGGGGGTGGCTGTGGCTCAACGTGAGGACAAGGACACTGGCAGCAGAAGCTCTGGGAAGTACTCCCCGGCAGGAGCTCCCCTAGAGTCCGTCCAGAATAATGTGCTTGTTGTTAGCACATTAACCACTTAGTTATAGCATTGCAAAGCACCCATTTCCTCTCATTTCTTCCTTTCTAACCAAGGGAGAATGCAGTTTTCAGCTTTCCCTTATCATTGTGCCCCAAAAGACTGTTATCAAACATTGCTACCTTGGGTAGGGCCATTTGTGACATTCTCAATCAACCCCATCTAAAAAAAAGTAAGGAGCAAATTCTTAGTGAATGTCAGATTTTCCCTGTGTCTAAATTTTTTAAAATTAATTAATTGATTGATTTTTGGCTGCATTGGGTCTTCGTTGTGGTGCGCGGGCATCTCATTGTGGTGGTTTCTCTTGTTGCAGAGCATGGGCTCTAGGTGCGCAGGCTTCAGTAGTTGTGGCTCGTGGGTTCTAGAGCACAGGCTCAGTAGTTGTGGTACACAGGCTTAGCTGCTCTGCGGCATGGGGGATCTTCCCAGACCAGGGCTTGAACCCGTGTCCCCTGCATTGGCAGGCAGATGCTTAACCACTGCACCACCAAGGAAGCCCCCCAGGGTCTAAATTTTTACCAGAGTTCAACTTACTAACTGAGAGCACAAATGTCATGAATTATACCCACATGGTCTAAAATAAATTTTCAAAGATGCTTAACATCAAAGAGGAAGAAACTTAAACACTGTGAAAATGATATATATATATATAATTATAGCAACTTAATATAGGAAAATTCATAATTAAATCTGTCTTAAGTGAAAGAGTTTTAAATGAATTAGCCATATACCGATGTAAACATTTATATTGATGAGGTTATAGCATACCCAACAGAAGGATCAACTGTAACAATAACTGAAAATTAGATTAGTGTATAGAAGTGGCAAAATGGTCATTAGTGCACTAAGATAAAAGCATATTTTGTGACAAGTTCACATCCATGTGATACTTAAGGGTACACTGTTAAAATTCACACATTTAAAATGGTAACATAAATTTTATTTGCCATTGTTTCACAAGATTTGGCAAACCCCGCAGAGGAAATTATTCTGGGAATAATATTAAATGGTGTTTTGCTTATCATGGTAATTATAAGAGAAAAATCTTTGTTTCCAAACAAATGGAGTAGAGGTAAGAGTCATGAGTTATGGAAGAAGATTCTGTGATGTTTAGGGTTCAAACTTTCCTGGATAATCTACAGGGAACAAAAAAAAATAGAAGGGAAGAAATAGGATGGATTATCATTTCAATTCTTAGTTCTGAGTAAGAGATGCCAGAAAAATTTGATATGAGCCCATAAGCAACTGATTATATTACTTGAACCTACAGAATACACTGAATGCTTGAAAGTTACAAATAAATTATCTGTTTTCCATTTATTTGAATCATTTTCCAAAACATAAATGAACAAAAAGTGTAAAAACAAGTGGAACAAACTATGCTTTAAAAGATTCAGCCCTGTAGAGGTGTTAAATAGTGAAATTCCTTGGGAAACTCAACCATGTGTTTTGTGCCTTATCAGCTCTGAATAAATAATGTAGGCTGTCTGCCAAATTAAGAATCTCATAATAAGTTGTTCAGATGGTGTTATAAGTGAGAGATGGATTGGGCTGTGCTCTCCTGAAGGAAGTGGGTAGATGACATTGGTGGAAAAGGAAAATGCACATTAGTGGCAAGGACACAAAATTAAAAATGACAGAATAAGTGTGAGATAGTAAAGCAGGTGATGAAAGGATTTTAGAGAGACAAAAAGGATTCTCTTAATTAAATGTGATTAGGCATCTGTTTTTTTTTAAAAAAAAGGAAATCAAAGTAGTATCAGGACACGTTTTTCTGATTTTTCTGATTAAGCAGCAAGATTCCACCACCACCCTTCATCGTTTTTAAACTTTCAGTTTTGGTGTGTGAATTCTAAAGTAAGTCTCAGACGTGAGTAATTTTAGCCTGGAAGCTATAAGAAATAAAGAGAATTTTGGAATGAAGGTTGTAAAGTCAGCCATTGGGCCTTCTCCAAGTAATAACAGCATGTAGTTCTATTAAGCATGATAAATTCCCCTTCCAGATTTTAAAAAAAATATCAGACATAACTCTCATAGAGACAGGGATTTTGCAGGCTAAATTATTCTAAATAGCCATTTAATTAATGCCAAAAACACAGAATAAGATTTCAATCTACAGGGGACCCTTATAATATTTTTTTAATTAAAGCACCTGTAAAAATAACATTGTTATATTTATAGTAGTAACTACATTTGGATACTATTAATGTTGTTATTCATTAGATTCCTCTTCAAGGTGTTGCTTTAAATTGATCACTCAGGTTTCCTATATCCCGGTCACTATTGAATAATTAATTCAAAGAATGATTATTGAACAATTGATGTATACAAGATAATATGATAGATGTGGGGGTGGGAAATGAAAAGAAGTTTATAACTTAGCCCTTATTTTTAGCAACTTTTTTTTGTTTTTGGCCGCAGGGCATGTGGGATCTTAGTTCCCCGACCAGGAATGGAACCCCGCCCCCTGCAGTGGAAGCGCAGAGTCTGCCAGGGAAGTCCAGCCCTTATTTTTAAGAAGCTTAACATCTAAGTAAGAGATAGTCAGGAAATGTATGATCAGGGAAGACTATGGAAAAGGTAGAGATTGAACTGGGCTTTGAAGGATTCTTCACATTTTAAGAGCCATGACTGGGGAAAAAGAAAAAAAAGTGCCTAAGTAACAGGAATCAGCTACTTCAGGCTGAGCAAAACAATGGTTCCTGCCCAACTACGTAAGAGGAAACTTAGTGCTGAAAATGAATTTATAGCTAAGAGATATGTATGAATTAATTAAGCCAAGATACTTGGTTTAAGAACATGCAGAAAGTTCTAAAATAAATTAGCAGTTCACAGTCTGAGAATTTCAGACCCCTAGAGGGATCACTGAATTATTGCAAGCAACTTATGAAGGTAATCCGAGTCCAGGCAATAGATTTAATAAATAACATCATCGGCAAATACTAACCACTGTCTTTCAAAAGCTGTTGTGGGTGATAAAGAATATATCCACTTAATGGCACTAGTGCACTGAAGGAACAACTATTGAAATTTCATATCACTTCATTGTTTTATTCAGATTAAAGAAACTATATATATACATATGCATCATACTGCATCGCCATTTTTGTTGACATTTTTAGTTAATATATTATGACTATATTTTTATGTGAACGAATATACTTATAAAGCTTATAAAGCTTATAAATCATTTCAAAATATTGACTGGTATTTTGTTCTATTCTATAATTAATTTAAACATTCCCCTACTTTGGAAGATTTAAGTTGTTCTATATTAAAAATGATGCTGTTTATAAACATTCTTGCTATAGCTAAGTATTATATACATCCTTAAATTTTGGGGGATAAATCCCTACATATGAAGTCGCTAAGTCAAAAAGTATACACTTTTTAGGATTTCAATATATATTGCTAAATTGCCTTCTCAAAGATTCTATCATTATGTGTTCCTTCCAGCAGGTTATAAGACCACTAACTTCCCTGCTAATAGGAAACAATATTATATACAAAACAGAAGTAGAGTCACAGATATAGAAAACAAACTTACGGTTACCAGGGGATAAGCCAGGGGAGGGATAAGTTGGGAGACTGGGATTGACATACACACACTACTATATATAAAATAGATAACTTATAAGAGCCTGCTGTATAGCACAGGGAACTCTACTCAATGGTCTGTATGGGAAAAGAATCTAAAAAACAAAAAAGAGTGTATATATGTATATGTATAACTGATTCACTTTGCTGTACACCTGAAACTAACACAACATTGTAAATCAACTATACTCCAGTTAAAAAAAAAAAGCAAGTGGGCAATGAACAGATGACCTTCTCTTCCCTAGTATGGAGCCTTTAAAACAAACAAAATGGATATAGATTGGCAAAACTAAAAAAAAAAAAGGGTATTCATAGTCAAATAGATTAGAAATTTCCAAGCTACAGCTATATGGCATGTGAAGTACACAGACAATCAAAACATATTTAAGTATTTTGTGCATGTGTCTCAGGTCAGCAGACAGATCTATGACAGCTATCGAGAACTGTGTACAGTGTTTCCTATCATCAACCACTCATACACTTTCCTAAGAGATATTCACCTTGTTGAAAGTTCTTTGCTTCTCTGTAGCCTCAAAGAGTTACAACCCAAGGTGCTCTGAAAAAGGAGTCAATACAGTAAGAAATATCCTGGTTTCCCAATGGGCACAAACATGTGAGAAAGACTACTTTCCCTTGCAGAGGATCTTGTTACTTCGACAGCAGCAGTATCTACATAGAAGGGAATGAGAACGGTGAAAATGTGCTCTCTGTGAATGTGGCAGCATTACTCCAATTCATCCAGAAAGAAGACAGTAATAGAATTGGAAGTTTTTATCAGTTTGGGCAACTTAGAAAATGTGCCTTCTATACACACATTCACTGTTTTCTGGGCATGGCAGGAAAAGAAACTGATTTGTTGGATCTGATTACAGTTATTAAAAAATCAAAAAGCTTTGCCTCTATTTGATTTCTTTAAGTGATGCCTATTGCATTTGGAGAGGATTGGAAACTATCCTTTGAAAAAACTGTAGGTCTCAGGAACCTGTAGGAGTAATTTCTATTAACTACACTTTGAGATTTCTCACTATCTACACATTTCAGTAACATTCACTTATGCCTTTAAAACGAAAATAAGAAGTCTTCCTTCTGAAAGAGAGAAAATGATGATGTAAACAGGCAGAGGAGAAATTGAGATTTTAAAAACCTGAAGTCCTTCAGAATACTTTGATTCTATACTTAATTCTATTCCTACATCCTCTTCCCTGATTTGGTACTTGATTTTGTTTTCCCCCAAATATCGTGTCATCCTATGTTGATGCTGCCTTGTTTATTAGAGCTCTAGTTTACCCTACAAATTCATAAGGTCTAATTCCTTCAGTATCTGTTGTTTTTTTGGATGCTAGAGAGAGGAAGCTAAGAATTCCAGGCAAGAATCCAAAGTCATGTTGTTCAAATAAACCTCCAAATACACTGACCATGGGAAAGGATCTGCCTTTCTAAACTATTATTGAAATCTATCAAGGGTATAAGCCAATCAGGAGAGCAAGAGGGATGGGACTAAGGCCCAAGGAAGAAGATTTGAACTAGTTAAAATTCAGCATGTGTTATCTGGGCTTGAAAGTCACAGAGCAGCTAAAGGGATTTATGGGAATTCACAACAGAGTGAGTTGTAGGAAAGAAAAATATCAGTAAAACTCCTTAAAATGAAATAATCTAGACAGATAACAGAAGTTGCTGCCCTAAAATACCAGTTACCAATAAATATGACATAAAACCAAGCACTCATTGATCAGAAGATTTCCTGCAGAAAGAAGCTGATGCCAAATGCTTGCATTACAGAGAGGTTGACAGCTGAGCTCTGTTGGGAAATTGGGGGGAAACCACACGATTTTTTTTTTCTGCAAAATTTACAGAAAATCCTCAAAGAAAGTACAGAGAATTTCCCCATGTCCCTTACCCAGTTTGCCCTATTGTTAATATCTTATATTCTCAGAGTATATTTTTCAATTCTAAGAAACCAACATTGAGTAACTAAACTTGATAATTTATTCAGATTTTACTAGTTTTCCTCCAAGATCCTTCTTCTCTTCTGGGATCCCATCAGGGATACCACATTGCATTTGGTCATTATGACTCCTAAGACTCCTCTTGGCTGTGACAGTTTCTCAGAATTTCCTTGTCCTTGATGACCTTGACAGTTTTGAGGAGCACTGGCCAGGTTTTTCTTTTTTTCTGAATGTCCCTAATTTGGGTTTGTCTGATGTTCTAATGGTTAGACCGGGGTCGGCATTTTTGGTGAACAAAACCCACAGAAGTGAAGTAGCATTCTCAGAACACTCATGTTCTAAAAGATAAAATTAATAGATTGCCCTAAGGCTTTTGAAACATTTTTCCTATGACTCCACCTCCTAATTAACTGAAAGCCTAAATAATAATAAAATGAAATCAGCGAGGCTGCCATGACCTTTTCCGTCGAGAACCAGAACTTTGTAGTTGTGACTTTTCCTTCGCAGTGATATTCTCTCTTTCTGAAGGGCAGATATATTGATACCATTCAGTGTATGTCATAACTCAGCTATGGGAGTACAAAGGAAAGAAATACAAGTTTATAATACTGGATGATACAACAGACACCACCCTGGTTGGCCTCCTAGCAGCCACCGCCAGCCCTCTTTCACCTTGCCCACCTCCTACTTTAAGGTCTAAAAGGCTCCCTCATATTTGATCCAGTGCTAGTCTATGAGATGAGGGCTGGCTAGTCTCCTGGGGTGTTCGGCAGGGCTGTGAGGGGGGACACTTCCTCTTTGACAGAGGGAGACAGACGCGGCAGGAAAGCTTTTTCACTTGTTCTGACATGGCAACAAGTCTAAGGACAAAAAGCCAAATGTTGAGAATGGAAGAACAGATGATGAAAACAGTCTGACTTCTAGAAGGCATCACTGAGCCACTGAATCAACCCTGGGACTGCTAGAGGAACTGGTAAGGTCCTCACTGTTTGTCGGGTTTGCAGCTCAAAGCATCCTTGCTGAGGCTTGCAGCAATATTGACATTTCTCATGATAACTCAGAGGAGATGCATTGGCAACCCATAGACATGTTTTGTATTGTTTACACAGTGTTAAAACTATAGTTACTCTCTCTTTAAAATAAGTTGATTTCACAGGGAGAAAATATTCCCACTTCTTTTGAAAAAATCAGCAGATCTGTCAACACTTGGCCCACAGGTCGACCTGCTAACAGTCAACTGGAGCTGGTAGCAGCTGCCACTTTTAGACGAGATCTGTGCTTTGCTCTTCTGTTCACCATAGTTCCCACCCTGGCTGGCTTCATGCATTTGTATTATCCCTATGAACCTTGTAGCATCTGCGAAAAAACCTTCATAGCTGGGTTTCGTTTAAGTCAAGTATTCTAGATGTCCCTTTTGATTTTTTTTTTTCAGTTTTGCATAAGAGGAGTGGCCCTTAATTTTGGAAGAACGTGTGCAATGAAAATCATAGAAATATGGCTCTGACAAACTTTGCAACTTCTTTGTGATGCCACACCTCCTTTTCTGCTCTCCCTCTCCTCCTCACCCTCTGGCCTCCCACAGTGCTGCTGAGGAAAAATGAGTTAAGATTAACTTTCCAACTAACATATCTCAGATGCTTTATTTCGTCTGGAAGTTCCTATAGTCAGTCAGGAAAAAAAAAAAGTAAACCTCTCATATATCCATTTACCCTCCATAGAAACTCACCTAACTGATCTAGACTTACCCTTTGGATAGAGCCTAACAAAGTTTTATCATTGCTATGTTTTGAGTTTGTAGTTCACAGTTCCTAACTAAAGAAATGCAGTGCATGGCCCATGAACCACGCTCCAGGGCTGAACGCATACATACGACCCATGGATTACAGCTTTTTGCTGGGGTATTTCCCATAGCTACAGAAAGAAACAGAGCTGGATAGAGGCAGGACTTTGATTCAAAATGATCTCCAGCGTATGTCTTCTCTATTACTTCCAACAACAACTCCCATGGAACAGGTTGGTTAATTATTTCGGCTCAAATGTCAGTATCAAATGTTTTCAAAAATTATTTCTTATTTAACTTTAATCTGCTTTTAATTACTACTATTTCAAAAAGAATCAATTCCTACTTTCATTGCAAATACTTTTTGTAAAGGTTCCGTATTTTCAATATAGTGTTTGTCTGGAAATTACAACATAGGGCAGGTTGCACTGAAGGCAGTCATATGTTTCCATAAGAATAATGTTATAATGAGGAGGAGGATATGCCATCTAATGAATAATAGTAATAACAAACATTTATAATGATAAAAAGGATAAAAATAACAAAAATATGGGGCTTCCCTGGTGGCACAATGGTTAAGAATCTGCCTGCCAATGCAGGGGACACGGGTTCGAGCCCTGGTCCAGGAAGATCCCACATGCCGCGGAGCAACTAAGCCCGGGCACCACAACTACTGAGCCTGCGCTCTAGAGCAAGCCACAACTACTGAGCCCGCATGCCACAACTACTGAAGCCTGCGTGCCTAGAGCCCATGCTCTGCAACAGGAGAAGCCACTGCAATGAGAAGTCCGCTCACAGCAACAAAGAGTAGCACCCACTCACCACAACTAGAGAAAGCCTGCGTGCAGCAGCGAAGACCCAGTGCAGCAAAAATAAATAAATAAATAAATTTATTTAAAAAAAATAAATAATTACTATGGGCTTATTTTTATGGTAAAATTGTACTTCCAGTCACATAAAATGGGCATAAAAGTAATATACAATGGTTTTATATATATGTACGCATATATATATGACAATCATACAAAGGGCCTCAATATATCTATATATCTCTCTATATATTTAACTAAACAAATAAACTATATCATAAATTTGACCTAAAATTAATATATTACCTACAGTAAATAATAATCAATAATTCAATAATTTTGTTTAACTTCTTAGCATTTAGAAGAGATTTACCTTGGATAACTTATAAATCATCCCAAGCAATATCTGTTACAAAGGTATGAATTTATACATTGCTTTTCCTTTAAAAATTTTCCGTTTAGTTAGCGGAAATGTTTTCCATTCTTTTTCACCTCATTGCTTTCCTAAAGGATGGCATGGGTATGGAGCTCCTATATATTTTCCTTATGGTTGTATTTCTTGTTATTGATGATGATGATGATAATGGTGATAATGATAACAATGCAAATAACTTGTTTTTGTTCTATGTCCTTGGTTTGGGTTTTCAGAAAAAAAAATCTTTAAAAATCTATAGGTAATCCCGACATTTAAAAAAACACACAAAACTATTTAGTAGAAACATTTTTATAAGCTCAAGTTTTTAAAATGTTACTTATTACAGACTGGTTCAGGGGGAATGCTAGGTGTATTCAGTTGAATGCAAAAATATGAAAATAGGAGAAGTTAATAACAGTTTCACTTTATATCAACTTCAGCATCTAATTTGTCCCTGTGTTTCTGTGATATAGTTCCGGTTGCATAGCATTATGAAAATACAATATGTAGGGATGTAAATGCCAAAAGTTAAAGTGATAGATTGTAATTTCAGGATTTTTTTAAATCGAAGTTATCTAAAAGTTTGAAGGACGACTAATAAGAATCTTTTTGTTAAAAAAATAATTAAAAATAGATAATAAATCAAATTTAAGCTATAATAGCCACTTATGTATTAATCTACACGTTGTAAATAATACTACACACATATATTCCTATATGCAATAAGGTATTATTACCACACCACTTGCGAGCTTGCATACTGTGAACATCAGCCAAGCAGAGGCTGGTGTTTTGCCCATCACATGCATGCTGTGGCAGTGTATTTTCTTTTGTTATTATACAGAAATTGCAGAGCTGGAAAATGCCTTTATTTATTAGTTATATCTAACACCTAGCACAGAGCTGGACCATAATAGGCATTCTTGTTGAATGAAATGAATAAAACTATTAAAGCTCTGATGAGACCTCTCAGATCATTTCATAAATGTGAAAATCCAACATGCCAATTACCAAGTCATTACAAAGAACCAATGTAAAAATTAATAAAATATTATGTATAGTTAAAATGCACAGTATAGACATGTTTGCATAAATTTTTTTGTCTGTTAAAACTTTGCAAAAGGGGATACCAGTTGTGAAACTGGCCATTAACCCAGCTGCATCAAGTGATTAAGTTGCAGTGTGTGAAGGAGCAAATGGAAGGAATTTCTTGCCTTTCACTTACATTGTGGGTTAAATAGGATTATTGTGCTCTAACCTGAATCATCAACACAAAAATATGCATTCAATGAATGTTTTATGATGGTTCTGTTGATTAGTAACATTGTTTATTTGTGAAAATGTGCTTATGAGATTCAAATAATGGATTTATACATACATTTTTGCACCAAAGCCTATTTGTAACTTGAGAAATTTCCTTACCATCCTGGGTGTTGTATCTACTTTAAAATATTGCTCCACAGAACTAAAGTATTTGGCATTTGTTTAAAGTTTTTGAGTTTTACTATTAATAATTTTGGTTATGGCAATGGTTTTAAAAGCTAATGAATGTTAGTGAATGTTCATGGATTTAAAACCATGTCAAATGCCAGGAATTGTATCAACACATTAAATGCTGTCTCATTTAAACCTACAAATTGCCTCATTATTACTGTCATTTCACAAATTAGGAAACGGAGGTCCAGAGAAATTAAGCCATTTTTCAAGGTCACAAGGCCGTTGAGTGGGCAAGCCATGATTTAGACCCAGGGGTGATCAGTCCAAGACACTGCCATTCCACTTTGCGTCTTACCCACGAATGCAAAAAAGATCATGAAATGAGAACATTGTGACACTTGGATCTTACGATTACTTCTATGTAATGTCTCTGGAGGGTCTTAAAAAATAACTTGGAACTGATAGATACTGCAGTAAGTTAGACTCTGCAGCAGGGGCTTCCATGTTCTTTAATCCTCCAGTCTGGACATGATACCCTCTATGTGTTCCCCATATTCTCTGAATTTATTTTTAATATGTTATACTATAATTGTCCATCTACTTTTTTCTTTGTTATCCATTAGACTGTGAATAATTTGAAGGCAGGAATATTTTGTCATTTACCTTTATAACACCAATGCTTAGCCCAAGCCTATCAACACATAGTGCAGTGCTTGGTTGGTACTTAATAACTGAAATGAACGAATGAATGGGAAGTCAGAAAGCATTTACCTTTATTTAGGCAGATCAGTCTCTGCCTAAATAAACAGGATAAAATGCAGAAAACCTACTTCACTTACTATTTAGCCTTTAAAAGACACCAAATTTTGCCTATTTCTTTTTTTGTTTGTTTGTTTGTTTGTTTGTTTTGCTGTACGTGGGCTTCTCACTGTTGTGGCCTCTCCCGTTGCGGAGCACAGGCTCTGGACGCACAGGCTCAGCGGCCGTGGCTCACGGGCCCAGCCGCTCCGCGGCATGTGGGATCCTCCCGGACCGGGGCTCGAACCCGTGTACCCTGCATCGGCAGGCGGACTCTCAACCACTGCGCCACCAGGGAAGCCCCCTTGCCTGCTATTTCTACTTCCTTCCTGTAGATCACTGATTCCCTTTGTCTAAGGATTTAATGAAGACTGGTGCAATAAGTACGTTGGAAAAAAAATCTGAAACAAAAGTAAGTTATTATGGTTCTTATTTTAGTTCAATAATAACTAAAACAATTATTCTCAGGATCACACAAACATATTTTCCTTTCTTTTTTGGAATTTCAAACCATCACCATGTAATGTAACTAAGCAGAAGGAAATTTTTCTAGTAATGTAAGAAGACATCCCTTTTTAAAAGTTCTGTTACAAAATTAAAACTTTTTTGCCAAAACATTACTAAGCAGTTTCTCACTATGTGCCAGTGAAATGAAAAACACAAAAATAAAAACACTTTTGAATAACAAAGCTATAAAAACACATTGTTATTTTAGATGGCTAGTTTTCTGAAATCTTCTTTCCCTACACTATTCATCTATCTCCACCTACAGAATTTTACTAATGGCTCCTTTTAGATTTTGTTAATTGCAAGCTACATAAATCCTCAATAGAAAGTGACCCTTTTCATTCTATATTTTGTGGTAAGAAAGTGCTATTTAACTGGAAGAAAGGTACAGATGCTCAACCTAAACTTTTCACACCATAGTCCCCAGGAATGTGGAAACATTAAGATACATGGAATCCAATATCCACCTACACAACTTTTTACTTCTAGGTCTTTGAAAAAATGTTAAGAACATACTCAAGTATAAATAATTTAATAAAATAGGAATATTTAATTAAAATCAAATTTCTTAGGTACTCATGTTTTATTCTAATCACTTATGGAATACAGTATTGATCATTTTTATGACAGTTTTTGTACCCTTTGGTAATCCATTTCAAGTACAGAGGTGTGAGAATTCCCTAGGGTAACTGTAAACCAACAGGTATCCTCCAGGCTTGTATTATTAAGAATCATTTTCTGAAGAGCAACATGTTGTGAGTGGGGAAAAGCACTGATCTCAAAAGAAGTCAGAACATTTGAGTTCAGTTCTTGGGTCTCTCATTAACTAGTTATATACCCTTGAACAAGTCATTTAAGCACTCCTGACCTTGGCTTCTTGATCTGTGAAATGATGGTATCAGGCCTGATAAGTTCTAAGATCCTGCCCAATGTAAAATTAAATTAAATTAATAAAAAAATCTTCCTTTAAGATTCAGAAAGTATTTGTATTTATAGGAAATAATGGATGTTAACTAAACATATTGTGGTAATCATTTTATAATATATTTAAGTCAAATCACTATACTGTATACCTTATACTTATACAATGCTATATGCCAGTTATATCTCAATAAAGATATGAAAAAAGATTCAGAAAATAATAAATACATGTACAATAAAGGGATTATCCTTACGAATATCAGTTCTCATTCTGTACAGGCTAAGAGTTGATTTAAAAGAAAGAGTTCTGTTTAGCGAGATTCAAGTGTTAAAGTTATAAAAACTAATATTTGTAAAGACCATTGAAATTACAGTCTTTTATTATTTATTTTAAATATAAAACCACTTATTCACTCAATAAACAGCATTCTAGTCAATGAGTTTGTGACAATTGAGACTGCTCTAACCAATGCTGGGACGTGGCTCAGATCTGTGATTTTAACATAACCTCTCATAAGATTAGACAATATTTTCAGAATTTTCTTTGCATTACCTTAGCAATTAGGCTGATATGGAAAACTACCTCTCCCATCTCATGTATATATAAATGCTGGATCAACATAAGCATACCCCCATTTGTATACATTTAAATAAGATGTAAACTAATGAAAGTATCCACATGCAAAAGAATGCAGTTGGACCTCTACCTCAGATCATATACGAAAATTAACTTAAAATGGTCCATATACCTGAGTATAAGAGCTAAAACTCTTAAAATCTTAGAAGAAAACACGGCATCAAAATTTTCACAACTCTGGGTTAGGCAACGATTTCTTAGATACGACACCAAAAGCATAATGAATGAAAACAACAAATGAAAAAATAGATAAATTGGACTTCATTAATATTAAAAACTTTTGTGCTTCAAAGAATACCATCAAGAAAGTGAAAAGATAATCGACACAACTGGAGAAATATTTTCAAATCATATATCTAATTAAGATGTTTTTTATCCAGAATATATAAAGAACTCACAACTTAACAATAAAAAGATAAATTATACAATTAACAATGGTCAGATGATTTGATTAGACATTGCTCCAAGGAGCATACACAGATGGGCAGTTAGCACAAGAAATGATGCTCAATATCTTTAATCACTGGAGAAATGCAAAAAATGCAATACCACTTCACACACACACGCTAGGATGGCTATAAGCAAAAAGACAACAATAAGTACTGAGTGTTGAGAAATTGGAAACCTCACACTTTACTAATATGAATTTAAAATTGTGCAGCCACTATGGGAAACAGTTTGGCAATTCCACAAAATACTGAACATAGATTTACCCCATAACTAAGCAGTTCTACCCCTTGGTATATACCCAAGAGAAATGAAAACATACATCCCACATAAAAACTTGTCTAATAATGTTTATAGCAGCAGTGTTTAAGATAGCCCAAAAATGCAAACAACCCATGTCCATCACCTGGTAAACGAGATAAACAAAATGTGGCATATTCACACAATGGAGTGTATTTTGACAATAAAAAGAAATGAAGTATTGATAGAGGCTACAATGTGGATGAACCTTGAAAACATTATCTTAACTGAAAGAAGCCAGTCACAAAAGACTATATATTGTATGATTTCATTTATACGAAATGCCAAGAACAGGCAAATCCATAGAGATAAAAGTATCCGGGGGTTCCCTGGGGGAGGGAGGAGGATACAGAGAGTAACTGTAAATGGATACCAGGTTTATTTTTAGTGTAATGAGAGGTTCTAAAACTAGATAGTGATGATGGCTGCACAATTCTATGAATATACTAAATATCACCAAATTATGCAATTTAAAAGGATAAAATTTACGGTATGTGAATTATATCTCTGTGAAACTGTTTAAAAAAATAATTTACCTAATCTAAAACAAACCAAAAAAGGATGGGTAGTTTTGACACTAAATCAGATATGTGAAGAGAAAAACAGTCAAATGGAATCTAGATATAAATAAATCATTAAGGATGAGCTAAATAAATAGAAAATTATAAAATGAGCAATTGTGAGAAATAGATGCTGGAATAAGAAGGTCAAATATATGTCTAATAGAAATTCAAGAATGAATATAAAATGGGAGAAAGGCAATATTCACAGGAGGTAATGACTGACAATTTTTCAGACTTGAAGAAGGGTAGTTTGAAAAGGTACAAGTCCTGAGCAAGACAACAAAAAACAAATTTAGAGAAATTTAAAAAACAAATTATGGGGACAACAGAAATCACTAAAATTTAGGAGAAAGATTATATAAACCTCCAGAAAGAAATTTATGAAAAAAGGAGTGAAAATCAATGTAGGATTTGGCCTATATAAACTATAATTCAAAAGTTGCAGTGAAAATAGACTTTCTTGGCCAAATACTGAGTTTACTACTCACAACACTACCAGAAAGAAATATTAAAGTAGGTACCACAAAAAGAAAATTGAACCAAGAAGGAAAACATAAGATAAAAGGAGGAATGGCATGCAAAGAAAGTGATAAATATATTTTGAATCTCAATTATATTTAGTAGATAAAAAAAATAATTATATAAATAACTTCTAATTAGGAAATTAAAAATAAGGTAGAACTAAATTACTAGACAACAATAACCCAGAATACAGAAGATCAGTGTTAAAGCAATCCAAAGCCGTCATATTGTTCAAGAAACAGATAAAGATACAGATTAGTTTTACATCGTGGTTAATTATTATATACATATATTTAAATTTTAAGAGAGGCTGTCAACAAAATAGGAATAGAATATATAATTTTTAAACTCAGAGGAGGAAAAATACAATAGAGAAATCTATTCATCCAGAATGGGAAATGAAAAGGGTAAGAATAGGCAAATAAGTAATACGATAGAAAACACAAAATAAGTTAGAATAAATAAGTCCAAATATTTTAGTAATTGCAATAAGGTAAATGCTTTAAATGTATCTATTAAAAGACAGAATATTAGCATGGATTTTACAATTTAGGTATATCCTTAAAAGGGATACAATAAATTCAAACAAAAAGAAAGACATACAAATACTGAAAATAAAATAATAAATACAATGGAGAATACTAACCAAACAAAAGTTGCATTAATATTAATACTGGATAAAATTGAATTTTAAAATCCGTTACAAAGGTAAGAAGTGACACCATGAAATTTCACAATGATAAAAGAAACATCAAACAAAGTGTTAGAATACAACAAGCATGTACTTGTTTACACAAAATAACCTGGCCTCAATATATAGAAAGTAAAAGTAACAGAATTGGAAAAACTAAATCCACAGTTAGAATGGGATACTTTAGTATACCTCTCTCCAAAACTAAGAGATGAAGCAGGCCAAACAAACAAACAAAACAAGGATATAGAAGATTTGAATAATCTCAACATTTAGCCCTCATTTAACAAACCACTCAACTCTGCCCTTGTAGCACTAAAGCAGCCACAGACATTACATAATAAATGAGCATGTCTGCATTCCAATAAAACTTTCTTTATGAATACTGAAATTTGAATTTCATGTCATTAACATGTTTTGAAACACTATTCTTTTGATTTTTTTAACCATTTAAAAATGTAAATAATATTCTTAGCTTATAGGATGTATAAAAAGAGCAGTGAACAGAATCTGGCCCACAGGCTGCAGTTTACCAAGCCTTGTACCAGACCACACATATATGCTTACAAATTCCAAATGCAATAATCTACTTTTCATAAAAAACATATAATTTCTGTTAGCAGAGAACCAGTTTATTACTGTTACTTTTAAATGAATTAAATAGCTAAATATATTTTTTCAATTTGTGAGTTTAATACAATATACTGGCAGATAAAACCGACATTAACAAAAGTCTTTGGGGCTCTGAGTATTACCTGAGTGTAAAGGGATCTTGAGACCAGTAAGTTTGAGAACTACTACATATAAAGTGTTTTTTGTAATAATGGAAAAAAGTGGGAAAATCCTAAATGTTCATTATGGTAATAAATAAATGTTAAGAGTAGATTTATTTAATAAGTAATACATGGTTGTTGAAATGAATAAACAGGACATATTAGAAACACAGATACATCTCAATACACATTTGGCTGGCATTTAATAAAACACAGTGTGGGGCTTCCCTGGTGGTGCAGTGGTTAAGAATCTGCCTGCCAATGCAGGGGACACAGGTTCAAGCCCTGCTCCAGGAAGATCCCACATGCCACGGAGTAACTAAGCCCATGTGCCACAACTACTAAGCCTGCGTTCTAGAGCCCATGAGCCACAACTACTGAGCCTGCATGCCACAACTACTGAAGCCTGCGCCCCTAGAACCCATGCTCCGCAACAAGAGAAGCCACTGCAATGAGAAGCCCATGCACCACAATGAAGAGTAGCCCGTGCTCCCCGCAACTAGAGAAAGCCTGCGTGCAGCAATGAAGACCCAACGCAGCCAAAAATAAATAAATTTAAAAAAAGAAAAAGAAAAAGAAACTAACCTCAAAAAAACCCCACATTGTAGTTATTTTGGCATTGCTTAATTTTTAAAATCATATATGAACGCTATATGTTTCAAAGATATATGTCTATATATATGCTATTTGCATAAAATATACATTTTTCATAATATAAGTATGAAAAGTAATCCAGAAAGATACTCACAAAATTCTTTATACTGGCTGCTTGTAGAGACAGAAGAATAAACCTAGGAAGCAAGAATAAAGTGGGTTTCAACTCTTTACCAAAAATATATATACACATGGCAAATATGATCAAATGCTAACATCTGTTAATTTTCTATTCTATGTGGTGAGTACACAGGCAAATTTATCCCCTTCTCTAATGGGGATAAATCATCAATGCAAATCATGCATTAAAGTCACAAAATGAACTACAAATACCACTTTAAAATTTCAAAACTTGAACAAGTGAGAGCAAGGAAGGCCTGGGGATTCATTTAGTATAGGACTAACTCTGAGGTGTGTGGGGTTATTCATAGCTTTCTTAAAATGCGTAGTCAGTAAAAACATTAGAAAATATAGCCAAATGACGGGAGATGCAGGTCTTTGAGGCACAGTCAATTCCACAAGGTGATGCATTTCAACCTATGGAGGAAAATGCCACTATTATTATTATTATTATCATGTTTCCAGGTGCTCCTGTATGTGGCTGGTTCATGTTGTCCAGCCATTCTGAGATCCCAGGACAATGGAAAGCCCTCAGCTTCTCAACTGGTGGGGCCAGGGTTAGGTCTCAGCAGAATGATGCCAGGGTCTGTGGCATCAAACAAAACAACTTCTATGCCTTACATTCCTTATCTATAAAATGGAGATAGTAATATATAGGCATTAAAGCTATTATGAAACCTAATGAAATCATGTATTTAAGCATTTAATGCTTGGCACACAGTAAATTCTAAATAAATTTTAGTTATTACTGAAGAAATACTCACAAACCACAGACTGGGAATAAACATTAGCTACAAACATGTGAAGTTTTTACAATGTAAAAACTTATACTGAATGAGATTCCCCTCCCCTGCCTTATACATGTAGAAAAATCAAGAGAATAAATGTATAGAGGATATGGCTAATAAATGTGAAAAATATCCAGACTCACTTACTAGGTAACTAGAACAAAGGCATGCAAATTATAAAAACTTAACACAATACTGTATTTAACCACCCAAATTGACAAAGGTTTTTTGTTGATTTGTTTAAGTCATATTTACTTATGATGTGATGAACCCAGCATTTTTGGTAGAAGGCAGGTGAAAAGTTCTTTCAGCTGGCTTAGGAGACAATTTCATAATACATATCAAAATTAACTTTTAATTTGATAAAGTAATTCCACTTTTAGATATCTGTCTTAAGGAGATATTCAGAGCTATGAATCAAAATATATATACAACCCAGTGTTTCCAATTTTTCACTATTATAAATACTTCCATTTAACAACAGAGTACGATTAAATGAAGTGTGGTTCATACAAATAATGAATTTTCATGCAGACATTTAAAATTGTGCTCTCAAATAGTTTAAATGACATGGCAATATATAATTAAAATACTAAGAGAAACAAAGCAATACAAACACAATACTTAACCAATTTGTTGAATATAGGTATAGAATACAAAAACAATGCATCAAAATGTGATAGTTTATCTGTGTTTTATTATACAGCTAGTTTATATTTGTTTAATAATAAGAAAACAAAGAAAAGATATATATATGTACATATATATAAGGGGGAGTGTTAATTTACATGTCAACTTCAGTGGACCACAGGGAGCCCTGTTATTTGGTCAAACATAATTCTGGTGTTTTTGAATAAGCTTCACAGTTAAATTTATAGACTAAATAAAGCAGATTGCCCTTCCTAATGTGGGTGGGCCGCATCTAAACAGTTGAAGGCTTGCATAGAACAAAAAAGTTGACCTTGCCCCAAATAAGAGGGAACTCCTCCTGCCTAACTGCCTTCAAGCTGGAACTGAAACATCAAGCTAGAACTGGTATTTTCCTGCCTTCAGACTTGAACTAAAACATCAGCTCTTCCTGGGTCTCAAAACTGCCAGACTTTGGACTAGAACTACACCATCAGTTCTCCTGGGTCTCCAGCTTGCCAACTGCAGATCTTGGGCTTTATGAGCCTCTATAATCTCGTGAGCCAATTCTTTATAATAAATCTCCTTCTATATATAGATAGATATTAACCCTATTAGTTCTGTTTCTCCAGAGAACTTACACTAGTACATACACTTTAAGAAGGGTACATAAATTTATACTGCTACCAGCAGCATATCAAAGTTCCCAACTGCCTGCTCCAAAGCCAATGTTGTGTGTTAATTCTCTGTATTTACCAATTTGGTACAATAAAAATACTATCACACTGTTGTTTTAATTTACAGTTATACTAGTAAAAATAGATAGTGTCATATTATTAGTGTTATTTCAATTTTTATCTTTAATAAATGTTCTTCATTTGTCTATTTTTCTATTTATGTATACTTCGTAAAGAAGCTTTGTGACGGGCGTCTTGAAGATGGCATAGGAGTAAGACGTGCAGATCACCTTCCTCCCCACAAATACATCAAAACTACATCTATATGTGGAACAACTCCTACAGAACACCTACTGAACTTTGGCAGAAGACCTCAGACTTCCCCAAAAGCAAGAAACTCACCAAATACCTGGGTACGGCAAAAGAAAAAAGGAAAAACAGAGACAAAAGAATATGGATGGGACCTGCACCTCTGGGAGGGAGCTGTGAAGGAGGAAAAGTTTCCACACAATAGGCAGCCCCTTCACTGGCGGGGACTGGGGATGGGTAGGAGGGAAGCTTTGGAGCCATGGAGGAGAGCGCAGCAACAGGGGTGCAGAGGGCAAAGCAGAGAGATTCCCACACAGAGGAGCGGTGCCAACCAGCACTCACCAGCCTGAGAGGCTTGTCTGCTCACCCACCGGGGCAGGGGTGGCTGGGAGCTGAGGCTCGGGCTTCAGAGTTCAGATGCCAGGGAGATGACTGGGGTTGGCTGTGGGAACACAGCCTGAAGGGGACTAGTGCACCACAGCTAGCCCAGAGGGAGTCTGGGAAGAAGTCTGGACCTGCCTATGAGGCAAGAGACCATTGTTTTGGGGTGCGCAAGGAGAGGGGATTCAGAGCACCACCTAAACAAGCTCTAGAGATGGGTGCGAGCCGTGGCTATCAGTGTGGACCCCAGAGACAGGCATGAAATGCTAAGGCTGCTACTGCAGCCACCAAGAGGCCTGTGTGCAAGCACAGGTCACTAACCACACCTTCCCTCCCGGGAACTTGTGCAGCCCGCCACTGCCAGGGTCCCATGATCCAGGGACAACTTCCCTGGGAGAACACACGGCATACCTCAGGCTGTTGCAAGGTCACACTGGCCTCTGCCAATGCAGACTCGCCCTGCATTCCATATCCCTCCTTCCCCCCAGCCTGAGTGAGCCAGAGGCCCCAAATCAGCCGCTTCTTTAACCCTGTCCTGTCTGGGTGGGGAACAGATGTCCTCAGGCAACCTACATGCAGAGGCAGGGCCAAATCCAGAGCTGAACACCAGGAGCTATGTGAACAAAGAAGAGAAAGGGAAATTTCTCTCAGCAGCCTCAGGAGCAGTGGATTAAATCTACACAATCAGCTTGATGTACCCCGCATCTGTGGAATACCTGAATAGATAACGAATCATCCCA
The DNA here is from genome assembly GCF_964270905.1 of Leucopleurus acutus. Classification (NCBI taxonomy): domain Eukaryota; kingdom Metazoa; phylum Chordata; class Mammalia; order Artiodactyla; family Delphinidae; genus Leucopleurus; species Leucopleurus acutus. The sequence goes on along the minus strand of NC_139142.1, from coordinate 60,037,665 downwards.
AAATTGAGGTGGTGGACTTTGGGAGCAACTATAGACTTGGGGTTTGCTTTTTGCATCTAATTTGTTTCTGGTTTTATATTTATCTTAGTTTAGCATTTAGAGCTTATTATCAATGGTAGATTTGTTTAATGATTTGGTTGCTCTCTTCCTTATTAAATTTTTAATTATATATATATATATATATATATATACATTTTTTTTCCTTTTTCTCTTTTTGTGAGTGTGTATGTGTATGCTTCTTTGTGTTATTTTGCCTGTATAGCTTTGCTTTTGCCATTTGTCCTAAGGTGCTGACTGTGCGTTTTGGTTATTTTTGTTGTTGCTGTTATTTAGTATAGTTTTTAGTGCTTGTTATCATTGGTGGATTTATTTTGGGGTTTGATTGCTCTCTTCTTTCTTTCTCTCTGTTTTCTAAATTACTTTTTATTTTTTTAATATTTTTTCTATTTTAATAACTTTATTTTCTCTCTTTCCTCCCTCTCTCCCTCCCTCCCTCCTTCCCTCCTTCCCTCCCTCTCTCTCTCTCTTTCTCTCTTTTTCTCTCTCTCTCTCTCTTTTCTTCTAAGCCAATCTTGATGCTCTGGCCAAGTGCCAGGCCTGAGCCTCTGACTGGGGAGATGAGCTCTGAGTCTCTAAGGTGGCAGAGCCGACTTCAGGACATTGGGCCACCAGAGACCTCCCAGCCCCACATAATGTCAAACGGCAAAAGCACTCTCAAAGATGTCCATCTCAATGCTAAGACCCAGCTCCACTCAACGACCAACAAGCTACAGTGTTGGACACCCTATGCCAAAAAACTAGCAAGACAGGAACAAAAACAACCCCATTAGCACAGAGGCTGCCAAGATCATACAAAGCTCACAGACACCCCCAAAACATACCACCGGATGTGGTCCTGCCCACCAGAAACAAAATATCCAGCCTCATCCGCCAGAACACAGGCACCAGTCCCCTCCATCAGGAAGCATATACAATCCACTGAACCAACTTTACCCACTGGGAGCAGACACCAAAAGCAATGGGAACTACAAACATGCAGCTGGCAAAACTGAGACCCCAAACACAGTAAGTTAAGCAAAATGAGAAGACAGAGAAATACACAGCAGACGAAGGAGCAAGGTAAAAACGCACCAGACCAAACAAATGAAGAGGAAATAGGCAGTCTACCTGAAAAAGAATTCAGAGTAATGATAGTAAAGATGATCCAAGATCATGGAAATAGAATGGAGAAAATACAAGAAACGTTTAACAGGGAGCTAGAAGAACTAAAGAGCAAACAAACAATGATGAACAACAAAATAAATGAAACTAAAAATTCTCCAGAATGAATCAATAGCAGAAAAACTGAGGCAGAAGAACAGATAAGTGACCTGGAAGATAAAATAGTGCAAATAGGGCTTCCCTGGTGGCGCAGTGGCTGGGAGTCCGCCTGCCGATGCAGGGGTCACGGGTTCGTGCCCCGGTCTGGGAGGATCCCACATGCCGCGGAGCGGCTGGGCCCATGAGCCATGGCTGCTGAGCCTGCGCATCCGGAGCCTGGGCTCCGCAGCGGGAGAGGCCACAACAGTGAGAGGCCCGCGTACCGCAAAAAAAAAAAAAAAAAAAAAAAAAAATAGTGCAAATAACTACCACAGAGCAAAATAAAGAATGAAAAGAATTGAGGACAATCTCAGAGACTACTGGGACAACATAAAACGTACTAACATTCAAATTGCAGAGGTCCCAGAAGAAGAAGAGAAAAAAGAAGGGACTGAGAAAATATTTGAAGAGATTTTAGTTGAAAACTTCCCTAATATCGGTAAGGAAAGAGTCAATCAAGTCCAGGAAGCACAGAGACTCCCACACAGGATAAATCCAAGGAGAAACACACCAAGACATATTAATCAAACTATCAAAAATTAAATACAAAAAAAAATATTAAAAGGAGCAAGGGGGCTTCCCTGGTGGCGCAGTGGTTGGGAGTCCACCTGCCGATGCAGGGGACAAGGGTTCGTGCCCTGGTCCGGGAGGATCCCACATGCTGCAGAGCGGCTAGGCCCATAAGCCATGGCCGCTGAGCCTGCAAGTCCGGAGCCTGTGTTCAACAACGGGAGGGGACACAACAGTGAGAGGCCTGCGTACCGAAAAAAAAGAAAGAAAAAAAAAAGCAGCAAGGGAAAAGCAACAATTAACATCCAAGGGAATCCCCATAAGGTTAACAGCTGATCTTTCAGCAAAAACTCTGGAAGCCAAAAGGGAGTGGTAGGACATATTTAAAATGATGAAAGGGAAAAACCTACAACCAAGATTACTCTACCCAGCAAGGATCTCATTCAGATTTGCAAGGGAAATTAAAACCTTTACAGACAAGCAAAAGCTAAGAGAATTCAGCACCACCAAACCAGCTCTGCAACAAATGCTAAAGGAACTTCTCTAGGCAGGAAACACAAGAGAAGGAAAAGACCTACAATAACAAACCCAAAACAATTAAGAAAACAGTAAAAGGAACATACATATCAATAATTACCTTAAATGTAAATGAATTAAATGCTCCAACCAAAAGACATAGAGTGGCTAAATGGACACAAAAACAAGACCCAATATATGTGTGTACAGGAGACCCACTTCAAACGTAGGGACACATACAGACTGAAAATGAAGGGATGGTAAAAGATATTCCATGCAAATGGAAATCAAAAGAAAGCTGGAGTAGCAATTCTCATATCAGACAAAATAGACTTAAAAGATTATTACAAGAGACAAAGAAGGACACTACATAACAATCAAGGGATCAATCAAAGAAGAAGATATAACAATGGTAAATATTTTTCACCCGACACAGGAGCACCTCAATACATAAGGCAAATGCTATAGCCATAAAAGGGAAAATCGACGGTAACACAATCATACTAGGGGACTTTAACACTCGGCTTTCAGCAATGGACAGATCATCCAAAATAAAAATAAATAAGGAAACACAAGCTTTAAATGATACATTAAACAAGATGGACTTAACTGGTATTTATAGGACATTCCATGCAAAAACATCAGATTACACTTTCTTCCCAAATGCTCATGGAACATTCTCCAGGATAGATCATATCTTGGATCACAGTTCAAACCTTGGTAAAATTGAAATCATATCAAGTATCTTTTCTGACCACAATGCTATGAGACTTGATATCGATTACAGGAAAAAATCTGTAAAAAATACAAACACATGGAGGCTAAAAAATACACTACTTAATAACCAAGAGATCACTGAAGAAATCAAAGGGGAAATCAAAAAACACCTAGAAACAAATGGCAATGAAAACACTATGACCCAAAACCTATGGAATGCAGCAAAAGCAGTTCTAAGAGGGAAGTTTATAGCAATAAAATCCTACCTCAAGAAACAAGAAACATCTTAAAGAAACAACCTAACTTTACACCTAAAGCAATTAGACAACGAAGAACAAAAAAAACCCAATGTTAGCAGAAGGAAAGAAATCAAAAAGATTGGAAGTGAATGAAGAAATGAAGGAAGCGATAGCAAAGAACAATAAACCTAAAATCTGGTTCTCTGAGAAAATAAACAAAATTGATAAACCATTATCCAGACTCATCAAGAAAAAAAGGGAGAAAACTGAAATCAATAGAATTAGAAACGAAAAAGCAGAAATAACAACTGACACTGCAGAAATACAAAGGATCATGAGTGATTACTACAAGCAACTATATGCCAATAAAATGGACAACCTGGAAGAAATGGACAAATTCTTAGAAGAGCACAAGCTTCCGAGACAGACCAGGAAGAAATAGAAAATATAAACAGAACAATCACAAGCACTGAAATTCCAACTGTGATTAAAAATCTTCCAACAAACAAAAGCCCAGGACCAGATGGCTTCACAGGTGAATTCTATCAAACACTTAGAGAAGAGATAACACCTATCCTTCTCAAACTCTCCAAGTTATAGCAGAGGCAGGAACACTCCCAAACTCATTCTACAAGGCCACCATCACCCTAATACCAATACTAGACAAAGATGTCACAAAGAAAAAAACTACAGGCCAATATCACTGATGAACATAGATGCAAAAATCCTCAACAAAATACTAGCAAACAGAATCCAACAGCACATTAAAAGCATTATACACAATGATCAAGTGGGGTTTATCCCAGGAATGCAAGGATTCCTCAATATACAAAAATCAATCAATGTGATCAACCATATTGACAAATTGAAGGAGAAAAACCATATGATCATCTCGATAGATGCAGAAAAAGCTTTCAACAAAATTCAACACCCATTTATGATAAAAACCCTCCAGAAAGTAGGCATAGATCAAACTTACCTCAACATAATAAAGGCCATATACGACAAACTCACAGCCAACATCGTTCTCAATGGTGAAAAACAGAAACCATTTCCACTAAGATCAGGAAAAAGACAAGGTTGCCAACTCTCACCACTACTATTCAACACAGTTTTGGAAGTTTTAGCCACAGCAATCAGAGAAGAAAAATAAATAAAAGGAATCCAAATAGGAAAAGAAGAAGTAAAACTGTGACTGTTTGCAGATGATATTATACTATACATAGAGAATCCTAAAGATGCTACCAGACAACTAAGAGAGCTAATCAATGAATTTGGTATTGTAGCAGGATACAGAAATGAATGCACAGAAATCTCTTGCATTCTTATACACTAATGATGAAAAATCTGAAAGAGAAATTAAGGAAACAATCCCATTTACCATTGCAACAAAAAGAATAAAATACTTAGGAATAAACCTATCTAAGGAGGCAAAAGACCTGTATGCAAAAAACTATAAGACACTGATGAAAGAAATTAAAGATGAGAGAATTAGATGGAGAGTTATACTATGTTCTTCGATAAGAAGAAACAACATTGTGAAAATGACTCTACTACCCAAAGCAATCTACAGATTCAATACAATCCCTATCAAACTACCAATGGCATTTTTCACAGAAGTATAACAAAAAATTTCACAATTTGTATGGAAACACAAAAGACCCTGAATAGCCAAAGCAATACTGAGAAAGAAAAACAGTGGTGGAGGAGTCAGGCTGCCTGACTTCAGACTATACTACAAAGCTTCAGTAATCAAGACAGTATGGTACTGGCACAAAAACAGAAATATAGATCAATGGAACAGGACAGAAAGCCCAGAGATAAACCCAAGTACATATGGTCACCTTATCTTTGATCAAGCAGGCAAGAGTATACAATGGAAAAAAGACAGCCTCTTCAGTAAGTGGTGCTAGGAATACTGGACAGCTACATGTCAAAGAATGAAATTAGAACACTCCCTAACACCATACACAAAAATAAACTCAAAATGGATTAAAGACCTAAATGTAAGGCCAGACACTATAAAACTCTTAGAGGAAAACATAGGCAGAACACTGTATGACATAAATCACAGCAAGATCCTTTTTGACCCACCTCCTAGAGAAATGGAAATAAAAACAAAAATAAACAAATGGGACCTGATGAAACTTAAAAGTTTTTGCACAGCAAAGGAAACCATAAACAAGACGAAAAGATAACCCTCAGAATGGGAGAAAATATTTGCAAATGAAGCAACTGACAAGGATTAATCTCCAAAATACACAAGCAGCTCATGCAGCTCAATATCAAAAAACAAACAACCCAATCCAAAAATGGGAAGAAGACCTAAATAGACATTTCTCCAAAGAAGATATACAGATTGTGACAAACACATGAAAGGTTGCTCAACAACACTAATCATTAGAGAAATGCAAATCAAAACTACAATGAGGTATCACCTCACACTGGTCAGAATGGCTATCATCAAAAAATCTAGAAACAATAAATGCTGGAGAGGGTGTGGAGAAAAAAGAACCCTCTTGCACTGTTGGTGGTCATGTAAATTGATACATCTACTATGGAGAACAGTATGGCGGTTCCTTAAAAAACTAAAAATAGAACTACCATACGACTCAGGAATCCCACTACTGGGCATATACCCTGGGAAAACAATAGTTCAGAAAGATTCATGTACCACAATGTTCACTGCAACTCTATTTACAATAGCCAGGACATGGAAGCAACCTAAGTGTCCATCGACAGATGAATGGATAAAGAAGATGTGGCACATACATACAATGGAATATTACTCAACCATAAAAAGAAACGAAATTGAGTTATTTGTAGTGAAGTGGATGGACCTAGAGACTGTCATACAGAATTAAGTAATTCAGAAAGAGAAAAACAAATACCACAGGCTAACACATATATACAGAATCTAAAAAAAAAGAGGTTCTGAAGAACCCAGGGGCACAACAGGAATAAGGACACAGACATAGAGAATGTACTTGAGGATACAGGGAGGGGGAAGTGTAAGCTGGGACAAAGTGAGAGAGTGGCATGGACATATATATACTACCAAATGTAAAATAGATAGCTAGCGGGAAGCAGCCACATAGCCCAGGTAGATCAGCTTGGTGGTTTGTGTCCACCTGAAGGCGTGGGATAGGGAGGGTGAGAGGGAGATGCAAGAGGGAGGAGATATGGGGATGTATGTGTATGTATAGCTGATTCACTTTGTTATAAAGCAGAAACTAACACACCATTTAGCAATTACACTCCTATAAAGATGTTTAAAAAAAAAGAAGCTTTATAAGTCACAGATATTATTTTTTTTGTCACATACACTAAATATACCACAAATGTTCTCAGTGTTTTTTTTTTTCCTGTAATTCCGTTTATATTTTATTATTGTATAAGAAACTTTACTTAGGTATGCTAAGTCAGCATTTTTCCCCATTTTAGTTTCTGGTTTAGTGTCTTTCTAAAAAACTTCTTCCTCAAACAAGACTATCTAAATATTTACCTATATGGCCTTCTAAAACTTCTATTATTTCCTTTTTATAATAAACTCTTCAATTCATTTGGAATTTATTTTGGTGTAGAATGTGAGATCTAACTTTTTTCTCCTTATTTCATAATCTATTTTCATTCCACTAAAATGAGATGCTTGAGGTGATCCAGTATTCGATGCCATTCATTTTTATCAGGAATAGCATTATCAGAATCAGGTAATAGAACAATGACCCCTTCCTTCAGTAAGTCTTATATGGTGGGTCTTAATTTCTGTAGGCCTTGTTTAAATCTATATTGAACTGTTTTAACTTTTTAACCTGGGAGGGCACTGGTCACAAGACAGAATCTAAGGAGTTCTATTTTATCAGGCCAAATGTAAATGACAAAGACTTAATTTTATTTTATGACTTTTTGGGTCAGAACATCCTTGCCTACTGTGGGATATTTTCAGATACTGGGTACCATGATCATGAGGAATTTAGACAAGGTAATATTTCTGATGGTTAGGATAAGGCATACCTGTTTGCCCCCTATTTTACGTTCAGTAACTCCCCTAAAAATATAGGGGGTACCTTGTTTAAATTTAGTAGAATCCCAAGGTCTAACTGTAATTCAAACCACAGTATCAATTTAGACCATGAATGTTTGCCAATTGGTACATCTCAGCTGATGTTAAAGTTAAGTTAGAACCTATACTGTAGGTTCTAAACACAATATCCAGTGTTTTATCTTTTCTTGCATAAATTCTTTCAGTAAATTTTGAACTTCCAAATAGGTCAAATCACAGACCCCTGCTACAGTTCCTATTTCCTTCCACTACATGTAGAGATCATTTTCTTTTATCTTGTTTTGCTTTGGTTTTTGGTTACTGGATACACTATATGGGAGAGGGGAGTCCTCTCTATCCTAATAGTATTCATAAGTCTCCCATCTCCAGAGAGTTCCAAATCAGTAACATTGAGGCTAGGGTCCTCTCCCAGGATGAATGTTGGTTTTTTGGGTTTAGGGACCTTAAGATTAAGTTGGGTTTGAATTAACCACATGAAGTTGGTAAGTTCCGTACTCAGTTTAACCCACAGTCTTTGTCAGTTTGTATTACAGTTAACCAATAGAGCGATGGTATCCTCTGGTCCACACCGTGGGGTACAATGGGAATTTTTACCCTATAATCTTAAAGATCAAGATCTTTGTAACAATAGAGGCATAGGCAGCAGCAGCAGAGGCATTGTAAGGCTTTAATGCATCCTAGTGAGCTCTCTGAATTTAGGAATGTGGACTTGGGCATGCAACATGGTGACCGCTCTTCCTCACACAGCAACCAACCTGGGCCCATATGTTGCACAGGAGGTCAACGCCTGGTTCAGACATGCAACCAGGGATCACAGTATAAGAGTTGCTCCCCTGAGCCTAGAGGCAGTCACGGCTTATGCTGCAAATGAGACACATGGATAGGTCCAGGTCAAAGTCCACAACCCAGGGCCACTTTACAGACGGCCTCAAACCCCATACTCCTGTCCCTAAATGCTTATTATTGAAACTTCTAACTTGATTAGTTTAATCTATGAGATGTTTGGTAGGACTCAGCAAATGCATCAAAGCACAGAACAACTCAAAATCCAACAAAATGTAAGCTTCCTGGCACACAGCAACACAACTCAAAACACATGCTCACCAGCAGGCAGTCGAGGCAATTGGCAAGCCTTAAGCAAGAGAAGACTCCCAGGTCTCACAATGCCAATTGTTTTGTAGTTGCCCTGCAAAGGGTAGGATCAATGCCCCGCCTAAAATTGGTTCCGATAACAAGAGACTGATGATGTCACATGTGCAACAAGACAGCATGAAAAAGATTTATTAGGCTCTTGGGGAGAGCAAGGCTGGCCCCAGTGCCAGTCCAAGATGACTTGAGAGAAGAAAGGGTCAATTTTTATTATGTTATATATTCCAGATTATTCTATTTAGGTCACTTATATTTGAAAAACAATTTAAAATTTCCTTTATACCAGGGGGCCCCAACCCCTGTACCAGGGACTGGTACCGGTCCACAGCCTGTGAAGAACCGGGCCACACAACAGGAGGTGAGCAGCGAGAGAGGGAAGCTTCATGTGCCCGCTCCCCATCACTCGCATTACTTCATGAACCATCCCCCCCATTGCTCCCATTACCGCCTGAATCATCCCTGCACCTCCCCACTGCGCCCCCCACTCCACGGTAAAATTGTCTTCCATGGAACCAATCCCTGGTGCCAAAAATGTTGGGGACCACTGCTTTATAGGAGTTTCCTGTTTTCTAAGTTTCTTTTTGTGCTTGTGGGTGAAAGTACCTCAGGTTCAGAATATTGAGTTAATCATAAACTAATTTCATGGTGTATTACAGTTATTGGTCCATTCCTTTAATTTATTGATTTATTTAATCCACTGCATTCATTCATTTCCTTCCCATTTTCTCTCTCTCATAGGAAAATAATATGTTTGATGTATATCCCTTATATGTATGAATTATTGTGAGTCTTCTATTGTTATGTGCATGTATTTTGATTTAAATAATAGCATCATTCTGTAGATACCATTCTGAGTATTACTTTTAAACTCAGCCCTATATTTTTAAAGATATGACCATATTTCTGGACATCTATCCATTGCTTCTGAGTGCTGCATAATAGTCTGTAATGTGCATCTACATTATGCTACTTATCCATTCCCCCAGTGATGGACAACTACCTGGTCTCCAGCTTCTCATTACCACAAATAAGACTGTAATAAAGATTCTACTACATGTCCTCTCATGGGCCTGTGTGCGAATGTCCCTGTGATGTGTAACCAGGAAACAGGCTGCTGGAACCCACGGTAAACATCTACTCATTTGACTAAGTATACCCAGATGTTTTTCTAGAATGGCTGTACCAGTCAACGATCACAAAAGAGGGAATATATTCCTTTTTAGTTGAAAAAAATTTTTTGATTTTATAAATCAAAATTAATAAAAAATTAATAAACTGATAAATTAAAAATTTATAAAAATTAATAATTTTAATAAAAATAATAAACTGATTAATTAACTGATAAAATTAATAAACTGATAAATTCTTCAAAGTTATAGAAGTAAAATACTAATGAGAAGGGCACATCTTCCTTATTCAATCATTCGTTCATCACGTATTTAATGAGCACTTATCAGTAAGTGTCATGTGTAAGATGGTATGTGCTGAGGTTACAGAGATGTCCAGACAGTTTCTACTCTAAAGGTACTTAGAGTCAAGTGGAGGTCACAGACGTGAAACCTATTGTGACAGCTATTAGCTCATACATTTGTAGAAAATATTTAAGTTGGGACATCAAAAAGGATGTTATCATTTCTGTAAGTCATCAAGGAGAAGACCAAACTTGAGCTAGGCAGTGAAAGACAAGGAGGTAATTTCCATGCACAAAGATGGGCACAAGATAGAGAATGAAATTGCCTGCTGCATTCAGGACTGCAAGAAATTAGATGCAGCTGGAGCACAGGGTAGACATGAGAGATGAGATTGGAACATTAGGAAACAACAGATAATGGAAGGATAGCCTTGTAGGTGCTAAAGAATTTGAATGTGAGCTGACTTATGCTATAGGAAAAGCTCTCTGATATCACCAGGTACCCAAGGATACGAGTCCTGTAAATAGTTATATACATAAGACTAGGGCTCAGGAAAAAGATCTGGGATTAAAAAAAGAAATTTAGGGCTTCCCTGGTGGCGCAGTCGTTGAGAATCTGCCTGCTAATACAGGGGACACGGGTTCGAGCCCTGGTCTGGGAAGATCCCACATGCCGCGGAGCAACTAGGACTGTGAGCTACAACTACTGAGCCTGCGTGTCTGGAGCCTGTGCTCCACAAGAAGAGAGGCCACGATAGTGAGAGACCCGCACACCACGATGAAGAGTGGCCCCCGCTTGCCACAACTAGAGAAAGCCCTCGCACAGAAATGAAGACCGAACACAGCCAAAAATAAATAAATAAATTAAAAGCCAAGCATTTGAAGCCCTTAAAAAAAAAAAAAAAGAAATTTAGAAGTTGTATATATATATACACAGCAGTTGTAGTCAAGGGTTTGAATGAAACTGTACATTATATAAAATGTAATATTTATAAATAGTATATACCGAAGATAAGACGTAGTAGAAATAATTCTGTAGAGGCAAGAAGACGCCAAAAAGAAGGTAAAATTTTTATATTTTAACTTTTATTTGTACCTTAAACTGCCCAATCTATACTCATCAACTCAATTTGCACTATACTCTTGTATTTGTTCACATGCAGCTTTGAAAGTGTCTTTAAGTCTTATTCAAAAGTTTTACTATACTAATTAGACTGTCATCTCTTGAAGAACTTTACAATAATCATAACTTAAATCTTAAAAGTATAAATGCATATATAAAGTGGCTCTGATAACCGTATTTCTTTGTTTTATATCCATAAATATCTGGTTGGGAGTAATGAAATAGTATGCTATTAAACAGTGATATTAATAAGGCACTGAGGGGCTTCCCTGGTGGTGCAGTGGTTAAGAATCTGCCTGCCAATGCAGGGGACATGGGCTCGAGCCCTGGTCTAAGAAGATCCCACAGGCCGTGGAGCAACTAAGCCTGTGCATCACAACTACTAAGCCTGCACTCTAGAGCCCACGTGCCACAACTACTGAAGCCCACTCACCTAGAGCCCATGCTCCACAACAAGAGAAGCCACCGCAATGAGAAGCCCATGCACTGCAACGAAGACCCCAAACAGCCAAAAATAGAATAAAATAAATTTATATAAAAAAATAAGGCACTGAGATTCTTAAGAATTTCACCTGATTAAGTCAGATCCATCCAGGATAATCTTCCTTTTGATTAACTCAAAGTCAACTGATTTAGGACCTTAACCAAATCTGAAAAATCTTTTCATCTTTGCCATATTCTATTGGCTAGAAGCAAATCTCAAGTTCTGTGTACACTCAACGAGAGGAAATTATGCAAGAATATAACTCATTGGAGGTCACTTTAGGGTATACCCACCATGCATGTCCTTGTTCAATGAATATTTATTGAGTGCCCATTCTGTTCCGGGTGATCAAGACAGAACGAAGTCCTTGATCTTACATAGATTATGTTTAGTTATGGGAGACAAATAAAGGATAAATAAATAAATATATATACATATTTATGTAATACTTATATATTTACATTATATGTGTTTATATAATATTTATATGTTTATATAATATCTATATTAAGATGTAATAAGTGCTATGAAGGAAGTATAGTAAGACAAGAAAGGATGGGAGTATATATAAAGTTTGGCCTCATAGTCCAATGAAAGATGCTCTGATTGAGTTCAGACCTAGAGGAAGACTCACTTTTTCCAATCATAATTACACTTAAAGCACGATGAAATTGTGTATCTGCTCCTTTCATTACTACCCCTAGTTGGTAGTTATGACTCCAAACCAAGAAAAAAACCATTGAAAGCATGTCTTCCACTCTAAAGACAAAGGACTGAGAAATAAAAACTTGTCCCAGTTTCTAGAACTCTGCTTGACTACGCTGATCATCCAAGTCTATTTTGGGGTAGGGATTATCCAAAAATAGGAATTACCCACTTCTCTTTGGGAGTAGAGGCAGAAAAGGGACTTAATTACAAACGTGCTGACATTTGGGAAAAGGATTTCTATCCCCAGAAAATAAGGTCTAATCAGAGTATCTTGATACATCTCTTCCTTTGAGAGTATCATGAGAACAAAGAGGAAGTTTGAGATCTCCCTGGAGGAAAAAACTAGAGTAACAACAGAAAAAAATTCAACAGAAAAAAAAAATTAAATTACTATAATAGTAGTCATTTATCTTTCAATATTCAGCAGTATTGGTATGGAACTGTAAGACCTAGAAGTTGTAAATAATGTCAGTCTTTATTAGAAGAGTTAATACCAATCAAAATAAGTTAAGGTCCACTACCCTTAGAAGTTACTTAAATATGTGCATGTTTTAAAATGCTGCCTTGATCCAACTGACTGATAAACATTTCATGGACCTTAGAGAGTAATTGATAAAGTTATGGAACTTTAAATTTGTAATCTCACTTTGGTTCAATCCACTTTATTGAAATGAAAGAATATTAAGTAAAAGCACATTGCTGAGGAATAAAGCACTTCAGCACAGATTTTTAAAATATTTTCACTTTTATCTGCAATGAATTAAGCATTAAAAATATTTCATAAAGTTTATGAGCAGAATTATACAACTTGGTAATGAAATGCAAATGTCTCTGTTCATTAAGGCTCAACTATTTCATCAATCTTGCATACATAGTTCAGAGGGGACTGATAATTATATTTCAATGTGAAAAAATGTTTATTAATTATCAGTATGAGGCAGCTAGGTGTATCCAATTATACCCATATAATGCAGTTTCACAAAGTGATTTGATTCTTATTTATTACTTCACAGCCTTGATTTTACTGGATTTGATGGAGTTTGGCATATTCACAAAGTGAATTCAAGTTATAAAAACACTTAAATAAACATCCAGAGTCCTTAAAATTAGGAGTCTGATTTTATTGGTATTGTGTATATGTGTGCAACACAACCCTCTTTAAGATTATATAGAGAAGTATCACTGAATTTTTAAGGTTGTGGGTGTGCATACCATATTTGTTCATTTATTAAATACTTTTGTAAATTTAAACTCTAAATTTTAACCATTTAGAGTTTTGATCTTAATTAGTTATGCCAGATTCCTTTTTCAACTTCATTATAACAACTCCATAAAATAAAGTATGTACTAAAAGGAAATATTGTCGTATCAAGATGGATCTTCAAATACGTGGGATTCCCCCTATAATACAATAATGATATTGCTTATAGGAATTTGTAACTTGATGTGCTAGTCAACCACATTCACAGTCATAGTTGTCAGACACCAGCCAATTATTCAAGGAGATGCTTTGGGGAATATCCTGGGATTGCATCTTATTCTTTAACAACCATACCTAACCAGTTTTTACTAACTTGCTCCTAAAGTTACAGAGATTTTCCTCTTTCCTTCAACCCCCAAATCAACTCTCCTATGTACACGCAAACAAAACTGGGCAGATGGCTTCACCACCATGGATAGATCTGCCCTTCTTCAGAGTAACTTCTTATCTGAATTTATCTTGCCTTTCTTTCTGATTTTTACCCTTTTGTTTTTTACAGGTATACATCCTTCTGATCTAGTTTATTTAGTCCCATATATTCTCCATCTTTTATTCACATCTGCAGTCTTTTACACTCGTTTAATTGCCCTTTTTCTCAAACATACATAACACTTCCCATTAAAAAAATCAGAAATAAAACCCTCACTTTATTCTACTATTCCCTTCACTACATGTTACTTTTGTGTTTTCCTTTACAACCACTGTCCTTGAGTTTTTAAATAAACCGCTCCATTTCCTTACCTCCTCTTTTCTGCTTAAAAACCTGAAATTTAATTTTCAATCTAATGCTCCACTGAAGCTACCACTTGGAGGTCATCTCTTACCTCCTCGGTAAATTTAAACCCATTTCTCCGTCCTCATCTTAACCTTGCTTCTTTCTCTGATCCGACCAATCGGTCCCTTCTCTTCTACCCTCTCTTGGTTTCCATGATATTTTATTCTTCTTGTTCTTCTCCTACTTCTCTGATCATGATTTCTTTGTCTTCTCACTGGTTTTACTTCCTCTTTCAATCCCCTTTAAACAGTTATTAAAGTATAACAAAAATAAACAAAAGACAAAAAGCGTAATTGTGCAGCTTCATATATTTTCACAAATTATACACTCCAGTGAAACTAGCATCTAGATCAAGAAACAAGGTATTGACACCATCTCAGAGGCCAGTCACTACTCCATCCCCAGCTATCCTAACAGTCAGTCCTTAACTTCCATTCCTCTCCTTCAACAAGTAACTTCTGCAAATTCATTCACCATGTCCATATTGATAAATCCCACATTGCTATTTCAAGGACTGATGTACTGTTTGAAATATTTTGCTCCTTCCTCTCCTAACCCCTCTTATTCAAGCAGATATGAAAATGTGATAGTATTTTTTCAACATCTCAAATTGCTTCTTTCTTTTCATTTCCATGTCACCACTGTGGTTTAGACCAAAAGTCAGTAAACTACAGCCTGCAGGCCAAATACAGCCCTCTGCCTTTTGGTTTTTTTCTAAATAAAGTTTTGTTGGAATGCAGCCATGCTCATTCATTTACATATTGTGTCGAAGAGCTGCCACAGAGACCATATGGTCTAAAAAGTCTCAAATGTTTACTATTTTATCCTTTACAGAAAAAAATGACCAATCCCTGGTTTAGGGCTTCACTATTTTACACTAAATTGCTGCAGTAACTTCCTACTTGGTCACAGTAATTCTAGTTCCTCTCTCCTGCACCTTTGGGTAATGGCCTTGCTATGCCTCCTCAAACACATTTTATTTTCCTCATGAATTCCTTTGCTCAGTATAAAATCAAACTCCTCTCCCTGGAAGTCAAAGTCTCTGTTACAACAAAAAGTAAGAAGTACAGACGTTAAAGAAGGGAGCAGTGGTGTACAACCTTTAAGCCACACACCACAACTTCCTTCCTCAAAGCCTATACTTCGAATCCCCTATACTTTAATCCCCTTCACACATGCCTCACTCGTAGCTATAGTTTGCTGTAACTGAGATGCTCCCCTCCTCATTCCCTATAAGCATTTCCCTCTTCCATCTCATAAATGCCTTCATGGATTATACATCTTTCACAGCTGCCTCAAGTTCTACCTCCACCTCCTCCAACTCCAAAGCCGTAATCTTCCCCTTTTCTGTATCCCATTACCCTTGTAGGTTTTAACACAGAAGCTGCCTCTTGATTCTCTATTATCTTAAACTATTTAATCATTGACTTGAAGCTCCCCCATAGCAGAGCACATTACTTCTGCTTTCTAGAACACACTGGGCACACAGCAAAAACTTAACAAATACAGATAGCTTTGATTTCTAGGCTTCATAAGTAAATTACTATCAGCAACCAGAATCCTTGTTCATAAAACAATGATAGAGTCTCTGTTACCATGGAAGACTCACGAAACTACATTTTTGATTATGCCCCCAAAGCCTTAGCATGGACTAGAATCTAGAAATTCGGGGGACTGAGCACAACTGATGAAGAAGAATATTCTACAGAAGTTTGTAGCTCAAAAAGCCTTCACTTTCATACCTTAAATCACCTCTAATTTGTCATTCTAGGTACAGTAACTTAGAAATGGCATATTTCACATTCAGTAAGTTTTCATCTTTGCCAGAATGTTCATTTTCTTAATACTTATTCAATATGTCTCAAAAATCATATTGAGTTTTTTTAATCATTTTTTTTCCGGTCTCCAAATCTAAAAACAAAGACTTTATTGCAAACAACCACAAAAGTAATTTAGAACTTGAATTCAAATGAAATATAAAACCTTAAGGCAATACATATACACACACTTGGAAATATTCATCAAAAAAAGAAAAAAGAACAGGTAAGAGTTAAGAGTCTGGAAACTTAAAAATATCCAAGGATGAAAACTGCCATAAGCATTGTCTTGTTTGAAAAGGCCACTGTGAATAACTTTACAAGTTTCTCCATCTCAACTGCAAGAAAAGATCTTACTTGCAATGAGTCTAAATGCTTAGTTTGAAGTTCTCAGGACTCCAAATTGCACGGTTACCCTTCAGAGAGAAAGCAAACTCCCCATGCCAGTCTAAGAATAATGTAGTCAAGGCAGAAGGAATAGCAGACCACAAGGATGCATCAGTCTAGGCTATTTGCCTACAATTGTGCTATCCAAGAAAATATTCTGAAAGATTCATTGTGACCTAAAGATATTGGCTGCAGTCCAGTAACAGTACCAACTATAAGTCCAAATAATAGTAATAATCATAATAAAGCAATAATAGTAGTAGCAGTAACTGGTGATCCAAGAGAGTGGGCACAGAGCATTCAGCATCTATATGAGAGATCTTTCTACTCTTTGCTTCTCGCAGCAAAATTAACACATATAAACAAAAAAGTCATTAAAAAATCCTAAATTACAAATAACAAATACCATATATTAACGCATATATGTGGAATCTGAACCAGTTTTCAAGGCAGAAATAGAGACACAGATGTAGAGAACAAATGTATGGACACCAAGGGGGGAAAGCGGGGGGTGGGGGAGGGGTGGCAAAACAAAAAAAACAAGTAACATTTACTTTCTAAGCCTGTTTCTTCTTTCCTGCCATTTCATGTTTTCTTTTGGAGTTTTATGGAATAGGAAACTATAAACCATAAAGAAAAACTCACAAGTGTTTAGGGTATAGTGGTTAGGATGAAGCAAAGTTTATGGCAATTTAAATGGCCTCTAGGATGGACTAGTTTACTGTGATTTCTTTTTGTTGATGGCAAAGTACTGCAATTTGTTTTCTGCTCCATGATTACTTCAGAGCCTAATCTCTCTCTTGCACTCTCAAGGCTCAGGAGTGACCCGTTTTCAAGGGCTTTGGGGCCTCTGTTCACTGACTGTGTAGAGGAAACATGACACCAAGATGATGCCCCAGAGCAAATGTAAATTTTACCTGGGTTCTGCTCTAAAAGACTTCTTGTCACTTAGCAGCACTATGAATTTTAATATCATTCTCATTGAAACTCAGTGGCTTACTTTTAATCTTCAATCTTTGGAGGGTATTGATCATATTCATCAGGTCATAGAGGTGCCCTTGCTGCAGGCATCAAGGCTTTTATAGAGTAGCATATTCAGTTTCTGCTTAAATTCGTTATTTCATTCTTCTCTCTCTGAAAATTACTTCCTGATTTCAATTTTCAGCTTTTTTTGGTTTCATCTTGATTGTTACTAGCCTGAAATTAACTTCAAAAATATTGTCACCTATAATAACTGATCAACGTAAACATTTATATAACCAGTATGTAACCAAATATTCCATTCAGAAGCATTCATTCAAATCACATATATTAAGTAGTTACTGCATACACAGACAATGAGCTCAGAATTGGGAACATCATGATAAATAAAACCAAATAAAACATTTTTCTTTATGTAGTTCAAGGCTTAGTGGAGAGATATAAACCCTAATCAAATAATCATAAAACAAATGTGAAATTTCTACTATACCAAGTATTATGTAAAAGAGGCATATCATTCTGTGAGAACCCATCATAATATTTTTTGAAAGATTAGATCATTCTTCCCTGAGGAATTGATGTTGAAACTTAAATCTGAAGGATGATTAAGAGTTAAACTAGGCAGAGTGGAGAAATGAGCATACTAGGTATAACAAATGGTATAACAAAGACCCTGTGGTAGACGGGTGCCTGGTGAGTACAGGGATTGAAAGAAAGTAAGTGAAGCTGAAGCAGAGAGAGCAAGAGGGATGTTAGTATAAGAAGCTAAGTCCTGTTGATTCTACCCTCAAACTATTGTGTTCATCTGCCTCTGCCCTCACTCCTACCACCCTACTTGAAAGTAGAATCAAATACAGGTCTCTCCTACAATAATGGATCTGTCTACTATCTGCTCTTAATTCCCTTTTGCTCCCTACAATTGATTCTCTGCGCTGTAGTCAGTGATCTTTTCCAAATGCAAATTACATATGTCACTTCTCTACTTAATACCAATCAATGACATTCCACTTTTCATAGGATGATAGAACTACCAGGACTATTCAAATGGTCTGTCCCTACCCACTTCTCCAATCTCATCTCTCGCTATTTTACCCTATGCCTTCAATGCTTCTGACACTCTGACCTTCTCTCTGTTCCAACAGAGAATATTTATGCAAGCTGTTACCTCTGCAGGGAAGCTTCTTTACCTCTTTACCTGGTAACCAAATATGGCTTCCCTAAAGAAAGCCTTGGTAATGAAAACCTTACCCTCAACTTGATTAAACCATTTATATATTTTTATGGTATCCTATAAATCTCCTTCCTGATTTATATGATACATTGCATTTTGGACTCCAATTTTTCACTCTTCCCTATGTCCAAACACTTTGCCATGTAATTTTATAGCTCCTGCTACAGAAGAATGTGTACATCTCTACTTCCTTTGGGCTTAACCATGTAATTTGCTTTAGCCATTGAGATATTAACAGCCAGCCAGTAAGCTAGGACATGAAAACGTCGTTTGTGGTTAGATTGCCCCCACTGTTAAAAGAACATATCATGGTTAGCCCACTGGTCCAAGAAGGATGAGACGTGGAGCAAACACAACCTGTAGCTTAATCCTCTTCAACTGAGCCCAGCAGAGATCAGCAGAGCCACCAACCCATGCCAAAGCCATGTGAAAATTAATGGTTTTTGCTGTATACGTGTCAGAGATTTTTGTAATTATCTGTTAGCAATAACTGACTGATACAACTTATAACAGGTGTGAACTGTTTTAAAATGGGAAATATAAGGCATGTCACATTATTTGTCTAAATCAATAAAGTGCAATCAATACTATAGGTAACCACTGAGTAATTTTTACAGATGATGATTTTAGCTACCTGGAAGATGTTAGTGATAACCAGAAAAACAGCTTACTGTCACTACCTGGATGATCATGAACTAGTCACTTAACCCCCCAGGTACTCTGTTTTCCCATCTTTAAAATGAGGGGAATGGACTCAGCAGTGGTAGTAAATAGGTCTGTCTTGAGAACTGACTTCAGTTAGTTGTTGTGACTTTCTGTAATGCTATGCTGACAATAGCCCTAAGGCCAAATCTAAGTTCAGTCGACTGAGTGCCATAAGCAATTAGCAATGTCTTCCCTGGACAAGAGAGGGGGGTGCTGCAGCACTAGAGCCACCTATATGACACCCTTGGATGAGAGAATCTCTAACCTTCATTCCATATTTGACACCCCATCACTCAAGGAATCAATAAATTGACAGAGACAGTAGAAGTGAGATCTAACTACAGTTTTGGACAGGTAAGAATTACCTCTTTTCTTTCTTTTTTTTTTTTATGTTTCTCAGCAAAGTGCTAATTACACAGAATTGTTTAATAAAGAATTGTGATTGTTTTATTATTTGTGGTAGCTCCATAGCTTGGGAGTTTACTCAATGGGCTTATAAACCAGAAGCCTCTTAGATGCAAGTGACAAACACTCACCTTAAACTAACTTACAGAGGGAAAAAAAAGGTGAAATTTACTGACTTACATGATTGAGAAGTCCAGGAGTTGTTGGCTTCTTGTATGGCTAGATTTGGGGCTTAAAATCATGTCACAGGACTTAGGCCTTTTCTATCCATCACTCAGTTCAGCTCCCCTTAGTGACCCTACATGGTAATCCTGGCAGTTCTAAACTCCCTTAATAGTTTCAGGGATAAAAATGAAGACTGAGTCTTATTGGACCTAATTTACTGATCTTAAGTCATATACTTACTCCTAAACTAACCAGTTTTTCCAGGGGGAGTGTGGTATTGCATTGACCATGCCAAGGACCCAGCTGTGCCTTTTTGGAGGCATTGTAGTTGATTTTGATTTTCTTCTCCATATTTTTCCTATATATTCTGAATTTTCTACAATGACTATGTGATACCTTTATAATCAGAAAAATTATTCATAAAAAGAGAACAAATAAGGAGGAGCAAAAGTTCTGATTGGTTCTTCTTTTGGACAATATATGACATTACCACCTTTGAACCTGTCTGTTACACTCAGTTCTGGTGAAATGAGATCTTAGATCTACCTCAGTTTTCCAAGCATTATACTACAAATTAAGACTTCATTTGATATAGGCTGTTCTTCATTCTGCTAAAAATAATTTTTGCATGAAAGCTACTAGACAGCCTGACATGAGAAAACTTGATTTAAAATGTTCTTGATGTGCTAACAAAAGATCCTGGACACAGTGGTGTATATCTTTGTTCTACAGAGATGACTTGGTTATTTCTTGTGTTTTACATGCCACACTTATTTGCAGGGTTATATGATGCTTCTAAGTATAGACCTTCCACATAAACTTTGAGACAAACAAAAGGATAAAGTTAATTATAAATTTGGGAAAATCTGGTGTACCAAAATCAAATCTATGATGTAATGAGTCCACCATAACGATACTAACTTTGAATATGTATTTTTGATCCAAAGCCACATACTGTATGAGATTTCCCCCAAGACCAAAGTGCACTGTTCAGCTCTCAAAAGGAATTCTTAAGAAGATTTCTCACTATACAAGAACCATGAAATAAGACTCCTGTCAATGTGCAATAAATTTGCAACTAATAGTATAATTAACAACGTTAATTACTTTTATTTTTAGGCCACAATGAACTAAACAAGCAGATCTACATCTCACTTATCCTGAATACTAGGATAACTCTTCCTTGACTACTTTCCTTCAGTCAAATTCTAATGTTGCACCCGTCACCCCCACCCCACCCTGCCTTCAGCTAGTTCGATTTCTTCAGGTCCTGCTTCTGGAAGGGATCAGAATAAATCAACGATGCTAAGGTTAAAATAAATAATTCAAAAATGTGGTTCATTTTGCCTCTTAATATATTTTTTATGTTTTGTAACAGTTTTTTCTTTTCTTTTGGGGAAGACAGTGCTTTTATTTGTCTAAGTCAATATCTTAACCAAAATAAATGGATGAAAATTTCATCACCTTAGCACATTAGTATGCAAAATCATATACATATATAATGTGGATTTCAGGGTACTCAAATCACATGTAAAGCCAACACCTTAAGACATACACATATTATTAAAAACTGCTTCCTCTGTGCATATTTGACTCAAACATCTACACAGATATATATATCTAGATTTTATTCTAGAGAGACACAATGAAAATAGAATCAGAGAAATTATTTTGTGTTTCAGAAATAGCAAAAAGTCAAACTTGAATATTAAAACTCACCTCCAGTAACATTTCTCTTTTTAACAACAGAAAAATTTTCCATGGAACACAGAAGTGGACATAAATCGGAATCTTTTTTTTTTTTTTTTTTCGGTACGTGGGCCTCTCACTGTTGTGGCCTCTCCCGTTGCGGAGCACAGGCTCTGGACGCGCAGGCTCAGCGGCCATGGCTCACAGGCCCAGCCGCTCCGTGGCATGTGGGGTCTTCCCGGACCGGGGCACGAACCCACGTCCCCTGCATCAGCAGGCAGATCCTCAACCACTGAGCCACCAGGGAAGCCCATAAATCGGAATCTATAAAGGAGAAGTTAATTTGTCTAATCATTTGTCCAATGTTCTCTCTTCTCTGTTATCTGCAACCAAAAAGTGTTAACTTTTTAGTTACACTTTGGAGTCACTGTAGTCTGTCACACCAAAATAATGATACTGTGGATTTTGCATTATTGTGCAAAACCTAGGACTGCTACATTTCTGTAGCTTGGGTACTCAGTTAAAATACTTAATTTAAAATGACATAATTTAGAAATAACAAGCTTCTTATAAAGCAAGATTGCTTTAGTAAATTATAGCAAGCACCTAACAGTACAGTGTGCAACCATTAAAAAGGGCATTTAAAATGGTATGTAGAAATAATAAAAATGTTTATGATATGATTTTATGTATAAAAAAGCTGAATTAGTGGGTATATTTAAATCTGGAAGGTTGCTTTATGGAAGAGGGGCTGGAAGAAGTTACTGCTGCAGGTGGCCCGGCTTAGGAAGACCAGTTCTGGAGGATGGGAACTCTAAGATGAAAAGTGCTGGCCAATTCAGTTCCTGATGTCATCTTGTGCTACTGACCATGGATATGTTCAGGAGACCCTGAGGTCCAGCAGAGTTAGCCATGGGGCTGACAGGGTCTTGGTGCTCCAGCCGGGTGTCAGGCATGAGCCTCTGAGGTGGGAGAGCCACGTTCAGGACACTGGACCATCAGAGACCAGCCAGCCCCTGAAATATCAATAGACGAGAGTTCTCCCAGAGATCTCTGTCTCAACGTTAAGACCCAGCTCCACTCAATGACCAGCAAACTCCAGTGCTGGACACCCCATACCAAACAACTAGCAAGACAGGAACACAACCCCACCCATTAGCAGAGAGGCTGCCTAAAATCATAATAAGTTCACAGACACCCCAAAACATACCACCAGATGCAGTCCTGCACACCAGAAAGACAAGATCCCGCCTCATCCACCAGAACACAGGCACCAGTCCCCTCCATCAGGAAGCCTACACAATACAATGAACCAACATTACACACTGACGGCAGACACCAAAAGCAACGGGAACTACAAACCTGCAGCCTGCGAAAAGGAGACCCAAAACACAGTAAGTTAAGCAAAATGAGAAGACAGAGAAATTAACAGCAGATGAAGGAGCAAGGTAAAAACCCACCAGACCAAACAAATGAAGAGGAAATAGGCAGTCTACCTGAAAAAGAATTCAGAGTAATAATAGTAAAGATGATCCAAAATCTTGGAAATAGAATGGAGAAAATACAAGAAACGTTTAACAAGGACCTAGAAGAACTAAATAGAAAACAATGATGAACACAAAAAGTAAAATTAAAAATTCTCTAGAAGGAATCAATAGCAGGATGACTGAGGGAGAAGAATGGATAATGACCTGGAAGATAAAATAGTGGAAATAACTACCACATTTTCACTCGTTGAAAATTCCCTAATATGGAAAAGGAAATAGTCAATCAAGTCCAGGAAGCGCAGAGAGTCCCATACAGGATAAATCCAAGGAGAAACATGCCAAGACACATATTAATCAAACTATCAAAAATTAAATACAAAGAAAAATATTAAAAGCAGCACAGGAAAAGCAACAAATAACATACAAGGAAATGCCCATAAGGTTAACAGCTGACCTTTCAGCAGAAACTCTGCAAGCCAGAAGGGAGAGGCAGGACGTATTTATAGTGATGAAAGGGAAAAACCTACAACCAAGATTACTCTACCCAGCAAGGATCTCATTCAGATTCGACAGAGAAATTAAAACCTTTACGGACAAGCAAAAGCTAAGAGAATTCAGCACTACCAAACCAGCTTTACAACAAATGCTAAAAGAACTTCTCTAGGCAGGAAACACAAGAGAAAAAAAGACCTACAAAAACAGGGGCTTCCCTGGTGGCACAGTGGTTGACAATCTGCCTGCCAATGCAGGGGACACGGGTTCAGGCCCTGGTTTGGGAAGATCCCACATGCTGCGGAGCAACTAGGCCCATGAGACACAATTACTGAGCCTGCACGTCTGGAACCTGTGCTCCGCAATAAGAGAGGCTGCAATATTGAGAGGCCCACGCACAGCGATGAAGAGTGGCCCCCACTTGCTGCAACTAGAGAAAGCCCTCGCAAAGAAACGAAGACCCAACACAGCCAAAAATAAATAAATAAATAAAATTAAGACCTACAAAAACAAACCCCAAACAAATAAAAAAAAGGTAATAGGAAGATACATACGGATAATTACCTTAAATGTAAATGGATTAAATGCTCCAATCAAAAGACACAGACAGGTAGACTGAATACAAAAACCAAGACCCATAAATATGTTGTCTACAAGAGACCCACTTCAGACCTAGGGACACATACAGACTGAAAGTGAGGGGATGGAAAAACATATTCCACACAAATGGAAAACAAAAGAAAGCTGGAGTAGCAATTCTCATATCAGACAAAATAGATTTTAAAATAAAGACTATTACAAGAGACAAAGAAGGACACTACATAATGATCAAGGGATCAATCCAAGAAGAAGATATAACAATTGTAAATATTTATGCACCCAACATAGGAGCACCCCCATACATAAGGCAAATGCTAACAGCCATGAAATGGAAAATCGAAAGTAACACAATAATAGTAGGGGACATTAACACCCCACTTTTACCAATGGACAGATCAACCAGAATGAAAATAAATAAGGAAACACAAGCTTTAAAAGATACACTAAACAAGATGGACTTAATTGATATTTATAGGACATTCCATCCCAAAACAACAGAATACACTTTTTTCTCAAGTGCTCATGGAACATTCTCCAGGATAGATCATATCTTGAGTCACAAATCACCTTGAGTCACCTTGGTAAATTTAAGAAAATTGAACTTGTATCATGTACCTTTCCCGACCACAACGCTATGAGACTAGATATCAATTACAGGAAAAAAACTGTAAAAAATGCAAACATATGGAGGCTAAACAATACACTACTAAATAACCAAGAGAGCACTGAAGAAATCAAAGAGGAAATCAAAAAATACCTAGAAACACATGACAATGAAAACACCATGACCCAACACCTATGGGATTCAGCAAAAGCAGTTCTAAGAGGGGAATTTATAGCAATACAATCCTACCTCAAGAAATACCTCAAAGAAACAACCTAACCTTACATCTAAAGCAATTAAAGAAGGAAGAGCAAAAAACCCTGAAGTTTGCAGAAGGAAAGACATCAGAAAGATCAGATCAGAAATGAATGAAACAGAAATGAAGGAAATGATAGCAAAGATCAATAAAACTAAAAGCTGGTTCATTGATAAGGTAAACAAAATTGATAAACCATTAGCCTGACACATCATGAAAAAAAGGGAGAAGACTCAAATCAATAGAATTAGAAAAGAAAAAGAAGTAACAACTGACACTGCAGAAATACAAAAGATCATGAGAGATTACTACAAGCAACTATATGTCAATAAAATGGACAATCTGGAAGAAATGGACACATTCTTAGAAAAACACAACCTTCTGAGCCTGAATCAGCAAGAAATAGAAAATACAAACAAACCAATCACAAGCACTGAAATTCAAACTGTGATTAAAAATCTTCCAATAAACAAAAGCCCAGGACCAGATGGATTTACAGGCGAAGTCTATCAAACATTTAGAGAAGAGCTAACACCTGTCCTTCTCAAACTCTTCAAAAATATAGCAGAGGGAAGAACACTCCCAAAACTCATTCTACGAGGCCACCATCACCCTGATACCAAAACCAGACAAAGATGTCACAAAGAAAGAAAACTACAGGCCAATATCACTGATGAACAAGGATGCAAAAATCCTCAACAAAATACTAGCAAACAGAATCCAACAGCACATTCACCAGATCATATACCATGATCCAGTGGAGTTTCTCCCAGGGATGCAAGGATCTTCAATATAAGCAAATCAATCAATGTGATACACCATATTAACAAACTGAAGGAGAAAAACCATATGATCATCTCAATAGATGCAGGAAAAGCTTTTGACAAAATTCAACCCCCATTTATGATAAAAACTCTCCAGAAAGTAGCCATAGAGGGAACTTACCTCAACAAAATAAAGGCCATATATGACAAACTCACAGCCAACATCATTCTCAATGGTGAAAAACTGAAACCATTTCCTCTAAAATAAGGAACAAACCAAGGTGGCCCACTCTCACCACTATTACTCAACATAGTTTTGGACGTTATAGCCACAGCAATCAGAGAAGAAGAAGAAATAAAATGAATCCAAATTGGAAAAGCAGAAGTAAAGCTTTCACTGTTTGCAGATGACATGATAATACTATACCTAGAGAATCCTAAATATGCTACCTTAAAACTAATAGAGCTAATCAATGAATTTGGTATTGTAGCAGGATACAAAAGGAATGCACAGAAATCTCTTGCATTCTTATACCCTAATGATGAAAAATCTGAAAGAGAAATTAAGGAAATGCTTCCGTTTACCACTGTAACAAGAATAAAATACCTAGGAATAAACCTACCTAAGGAGGGAAAGACTTGCATGCAGAAAACTATAAGACACTGATGAAAGAAATTAAAGATGATACAAACAGATGGAGAGATACACCATGTTCTTCAATAAGAAGAAACAACATTGTGAAAATGACTATACTACCCAAAACAATCTACAGATTCAATGCAATCCCCATCAAACTACCAATGGCATTTTTCACAGAACTAGAACAAAAAAATTGCACAATTTGTATGGAAACACAAAAGAACCCGAATAGTCAAAGCAATCCTGAGAAAGAAAAACGGAGCTGGAGGAATCAGGCTCCCTGACTTCAGACTATACTACAAAGCTACAGTAATCAAGACAGTATGGTACTGGCACAAAAACAGAAATATAGATCAATGGAACAGGATAGAAAGCTCAGAGCTAAACCCATGCACATATGGTCACCTTATCTTTGATAAAGGTGGCAAGAGTATTCAATGGAGAAAAGACAGCCTCTTCAATAGGTGGAGCTGGGAAAGCTGGACAGCTGCATATAAAAGAATGAAATTAGAACACTCCCTAACACCATACACAAAAATAAACTCAAAATGGATTAAAGAACTAAATGTAAGGCCAGACACTATAAAACTCTTAGAGGAAAACATAGGAAGAACACTCTATGACATAAATCACAGCAAGATTCTTTTTGACCCACCTCCTAGATAAATGGAAATAAAAACAAAAATAAACATGTGTGACCTAATGAAACTTAAAAGCTTTTTCACAGTAAAGGAAACCATAAACAAGATGAAAAGACAACCCTCAGAATGGGAGAAAATAGTTGCAAACAAAGCAACTGACTAAGGATTAATCTCCAAAATATACAAGCAGCTCATGCAGCTCAGCAGCAAAAAAACAAACAACCCAATGCAAAAATGGGCAGAAGACCTAAATAGACATTTCTCCAAAGAAGATATACAGGTTGCCAATAAACACATGAAAGGACGCTCAACATCACTAATCATTAGAGAAATGCAAATCAAAACTACAATGAGGTGTCACCTAACACCGGTTAGAATGGGCATCATCAAGAAATCTACAAACATTAAATGCTGGAGAAGGTGTGGAGAAAAGGGAACCCTCCTGCAGTGTTGATGGCAATGTAAATTGGTACAGCCACTATGGAGAACAGTAAGGAGGTTCCTTAAAAAAACTAAAAATATAATTACCATATTACCCAGCAATCCCACTACTGGGCACATACCCAGAGAAAACCATAATTCAAAAAGGGACATGCACCGCAATATTCACTGCAGCACTATTTACAATAGCCAGGTCATGGAAGCAACCTACATGTCCATCGAAAGAATAATGGATAAAGATGATGTGGTACATATATAGCATGGAATATTAAAGGAACCATAAAAAGGAATGAAATTGTGTCATTTGTAGATGTGGATGGACCTAGAGACTGTCATACAGAGTGAAGTGAGTCAGAAAGAGATAAACAAATATCGTATATTAACACATATATGTGGAATCTAGAAAAATGGTACAGATGAACCAGTTTGCAAGGCAGGAATAGAGACACAGATGAGGAGAACAAACATGTGGATACCAAGGGTGGGAAAGGGGAGGATGGGATGAATTCCATATATATGGAATCTAAAAAAAAAAACAAGGTTCTAATGAACCTAGGTGCAGGACAGGAATAAAGACGCAGACATAGAGAATGGACTTGAGGACATGGGAAGGGGGAAGGGTAAACTGGGACAGAGTGAGAGTGTAGCTTTACATATATACACTAGCAAATGTAAAATAGATAGCTAGTGGGAAGTAGCTGCATCGCACAGGGAGATCATCTCCGTGCTTCATGACCACTTAGAAGGGTGGATAGGGAGGGTGGGAGGGAGACGCAAGAGGGAGGGGATATGGGGATATATGTATACGTATAGCAGATTCACTTTGTTATACAGCAGAAACTAACACAACAATGTAAAGAAATTATACTCCAATATAGATGCTAAAAAAGAAAAGCTGAATTAGAAAATGTGTCACAACCATAAATACAAACGGTTAAAGACAAGGCTTAGAAAGAAACTTGCAAAAAGATGAAAAGTTGTGATTGAATACTCGGATTAGAGATGATTTATTTTAATATCTTCTTCAATATTGGTAATAATGATTTCAATTGAAAGGAACAAAGTTAACATCTTCATACTTAGCTATGGTTGTTTCCATCGTTAACAGATATTCATGGATATGCTTGTGAGAGTTCATAAGATCAACTGTCTTTTATTTCTTAAACACCTAGTTGTGGAACATAAATCCCCCTGTTAAAGCATCCTCTATTTCAGATTTCTCATCTGACTTCCCCATGTCTTCTTAGTCAGTGAATGCTATCAGCTGATGAGTTTGATTCATTTTCAGTTAAGAGCAAATATTTTTGTTATTCAAATTATGTTCATCATGCTACTAATTATATACAAAGCATTGTTCCTTCAAACTCTTTCATGACATTATTGGTATAAAGTAAGCATATGCACATCTTCACCAAGGATTTCAAGCTAATGCAGCTTAAAAAACATCAGTCTACCTAGAAATATGCATATGTTGACTTTACTTTGATTTTGTAACTACAAAGTAAAAGGACAACTGATTTGAAAATGTTGTCTTGCATACATAAAAATGAATAATTGAGTATCAGACTTATTAAACATTTATATATATATATATATATGTTACACATACACACACATATGTATACAATTTAGATATACAATTTAGATTTGAATATTCATCTATTGCTTCATGCCATTGAATAGGGGGAAATAATCTTCCTGCAATCATTAAAGCAAATTTTGGTATCTGTCATGACATAACACTCAAAAGGCAGCTACAGGGATGCAGAACCTTGTGTTTCAGGGAACACACAACCCTACCACCAGATAACTCCCAGAAGTCATTATCATGGTCTCAAGAAAGATCCCTAGAGGTCCTTCTCTTTCTCTCATGTTGCCTTTATCACCATCACCACAGCCCAACTTTCTCTCCTTTACCAAGCTACCACCTACCCAATAATGAAAAACTCCTTGTCTCAACTTGAGTTCTTAAACTTGAAGGTCACAATGCAAAAATGTGTGAATTTGATTTTTTCAATAGCTTAGTCCCACAGTGGACTTCTGCATATCCGAAAGTTAAACAGTAAAATTTAAAGCCCACAGCATCACATTCTTCTCCCACCATACCAAATTTCTATTACATCTCAAAATGGCAAGAACCATGGCCCATAGTATGCAGAATCATCACTTTGTTCTAGCCACCTTCTCTCTTGAGAGAAACCCCTGTGATCTTTGATGTTTTCTCTCAGCCTCACTCATGTTCCTGCCCAGACCCTATTATGGTCAGTATGTGACTATTTATATCTCATTTTGATAATCAGGGTCCCAAAGGACTTTTGTCTCATCAGTATCAGAAGTAATACTAGAAATTTAGTTTTAAAACCTATCCTAAGCAAGAAGAGATGAATGGGTTTAGTATGCTGTGTCATTATAATAAGAGTCATGATTTCTTGAGAACTTGGAGGCCAGGCATTATGCAAAACACTTTTAATCTCATTTGATCCACACAAAAGCCCAGTAGACAGATAAAAACATTGAGGAATATTCAAATTCAAGTCTGACCAACTCCAATGCTCTAGCACTGTACTCCACTACCATCTAATACCTATACTGAATAGGTCTATACCTAAATCCAGCCCCCATGCCTAAACTGCCCTGTTCATCATCTCTATGCTCAGGCCATAGGTCCTGCACTCATATTTATTAAAGACCTTTAAACAAACACAATGTTGGCTATAAAATGAGACCATTTTCAGAAGGGAGCCAGGAACTTGAGCCCAGGAACAATGACTAAGAGAACAACAAACATGTCTTCATAGCCCTGTGATAGAAAGGCACAGTTGTGACTTGAGACACAGGGATATCAAGCAGCTGTCTTTGAGTGGATATATATTTTCATTTATCTTTGATATAAATACCTAAGATCTGAATGGCTGGGTTAAACACTATATGCACATTTAACTTGTGGAGAGACCTACAGTTTCTCCAAAGTGATTTGCAATTTTACGTTTCCATCACCAGGATATGAGAGATATACAAACTGGCAATTTGTATATCTTATTTTGTGAAGTCAATATTCAAGTAGTTTGTCAAATTTTCTATTGGGTTGCTTATCTTCTTGTAACTGAGTTGTAATTGTTCTTTTTCGGGATACAAGTCTTGTCAAATATACATATTGGAATGTTTTCTCCCATTCTATGTCTTGTCTTCTCATTTACTTAATGGATATCTTTTGAAGAGTAAAAGTTCTGAATTTTTATAAGGTCCAATTTATCATTTTTTTCATTTTTCATGAATATTTTCTACTTTTTAAATAGTTTTACAGCACTAGATTTATATTTATTATGCCTTTAAAGTTAATTATTGTGTATGACATGAAGTAATGGCTAATAATGTTCCTATTTAAAAATATATCTTTCTAATTGATTCAGCATCATTTGTTTGAAAAGACTTTTTCCCCCATTGAATTGTCTTGACATTTTTGTTGAAAATCAATTGACCATGTATTTGTGGACTATTCCTGTGCTTTCTACTGTTTCATTGATCTATGTGCCTATCCTCTTGACAATACTCCAATGTCTTAATTGCTGTAGTTTACAGCATATCTTTAAATCAGACAATATAAGATCTCCAAATTCGTCCTTAAAAAATTATTTTGACTATTCTAGGTCATTTAAATTTTCATATAAATTTTAGAATTAGCTTATCAATTTCCAAAAACTCTTGCTATATTTTGTTGGAATTGTATAGAATTTAAAGATCAATGTCGGAAGAATTGACATTTTAACAATATGTAGTTTTCCAGTCCATGAGCATGGTACATTGTTCCATTTAGTTAGAGTATCTATAATTTCTCTAAGCAATATTTTGTGAGTTTTAGTGTAAGGTCATAAATGAATGTTATTACATTTCTTTAATAGTGAATAATTAATTCAACTTCAATAATCTCATTTTCTAATTGTTTTTAATTGTTTGATGTCAGTATATAAAAATGCAGTTAACTTTTATCCTACAAACTTGATAACTTCATTTATTACTTTTAATAACTGTTTTATCGATTTCTAAGAATTTTCTACATAAACAGTCATGTTGTCCCAAAAAAACACAACAGTTTTACTTCTTCCATTCCTAAGTTTATGCCTTTTTTGAAATTGCCTTGTATGAGAATAGAATCTAAAAAAGAGTGGACATATGTATATGTATAACTGACTCACTGCTATGCAACAGAAACTAACACAACGTTATCAGCTATACTCCAATTTAAAAAAATATCTTGCCTTATTGTAACAGCTAAAACCTCCAATACAATCTTGAAACAAGTAGTAAGAGTAGACATATTCATATTGTTCCTGATTTTAAGGGAAAAGCATTTAATATTTAATGATTAAATATAATATTAGCCACAAGTTTTTCCATAGATGCCTTTTTTTAAGACTGAAGTAGTTCCCTACTGTTCCAGTTTTAAAGTTATTTTAAAATCATGAGTAAGGGTTAAATTTTGTATAGTGTTCACTCTTCATTTATTGAAGTATCATACGAATTTCCCCCTTTTTATATTAACATTTATTTTTGAATGTTAAATCAACCTTGCATTCCTTGAATAAACCTCACTTGATCATGTTGTATTACCCTTTTAATATATAACTGGATTCAATTTTTAGGAACTCATCTGTGTATATGTTCATGAGGGCTACCTGTCTAGTTCTTTTTTTCTTTAATACTAATGTCTGCTACGTGGACGATGAGCACAGCATGCAATACAGTGCCAGGGGCTCCCAGTCCTACTTCATGGTGGCCCATGCCATCTCTGAAAGGGTGGAGAAACAGTCGGCCCTCCTCTTCAATGGGACCCTGAAGCATTATCAGCTCCAGGGCCTGAATGGATGGTTTCTCTGTATAATAACAATTTGAACAGAATCTTTGCTGATGAAATGGGGCTGGGAAAGACAATACAGACCATCGCACTCATCATTTATCTGATGGATCACAAAAGACTCAATGGCCCCTATCTCATCATTGTCCCCCTTTCGACTCTAACTGGACGTATGAATTTGACAAAGGCTCCTTCTGTGGTGAAAATTCCTTACAAGGGCACCCCGCCATGCGTCGCTCCCTTGTCCCCAGTTACGGAGTGGCAAATTCAATGCCCTCCTGACTACTTATGAGTACATTTTAAAGACAAGCACCTTCTTGCAAAGACTCAGTGGAAATACATGATAGTGGACGAAGGCCACCAAATGAAGAATCACCACTGCAAGCTGACTCAGGTCCTGAACACTCACTATGTGGCCCCCAGAAGGATCCTCTTGACTGGGATCCCCCTGCAGAATAAGTTCCCGGAGCTCTGGGCCCTCCTCAACTTCCTCCTTCCTACAATTTTTAAGAGCTGCAGCACGTTTGAGCAGTGGTTTAATGCTCCATTTGCCATGACTGGAGAGAGAGTGGACTTAAATGAAGAAGAAACTATATTGATCATCAGGCATCTGCATAAGGTGTTGAGACCATTTTTACTGAGGAGACTGAAGAAAGAAGTTGAATCCCAGCTTCCAGAAAAAGTTGAATATGTGATCAAGTGTGACATGTCAGCTCTGCAGAAGATTCTGTATCGCCATATGCAAGTCAAAGGGATCCTTCTCACAGATGGTTCGGAGAAAGATAAGAAGGGGAAAGGAGGTGCTAAGACATTTATGAACGCTATCATGCAGTTGAGAAAAGTCTGCAATCATGCATATATGTTTCAGCACATTGAGGAATCCTTTGCTGAACACCTGGGCTTTTCAAATGGAGTCATCAATGGGTCTGAGCTGCATCGGGCCTCAGGAAAGTTTGACCTACTTGATCGTATCCTACCAACACTGAGAACGACTGATCACCGCGTCGTGCTTTTCTGCCAGATGACGTCTCTCATGACCATCATGGAGGATTACTTTGCTTTTCGGAACTTCCTTTACCTGCGCCTTGATGGCACCACCAATTCTGAAGATCATGCTGCTTTGCTGAAGAAATTCAATGAACCTCTGTCCAGGTATTTCATTTTCTTGCTGAGCACAAGAGCTGGAGGCCTGAGCTTAAATCTCCAGGCAGCTGATACCATGGTCATTTTTGACAGCGACTGGAATCCTCATGAGGACCTGCTAGCACAAGACCACGTCCACCGCCTCGGCCAGCAGAACAACGTCCGCGTGCTGAGACTCTTCACCGTGAATAGTGTGGAGGAAAAGATCCTCGCAGCCGCAAAGTACAAGCTTATTCTTTTTGTTGCAGTGGTAAATGGGAGTGTTTCCTTAATTTCTCTTTCAGATTTTTCATCATTAGTGTATAGGAATGCAAGAGACTTCTGTGCATTAATTCTGTATCTTGCTACTTTATCAAATCATTGATTAGCTTTTGTAGTTTCCTGGTAGCATCCTTAGGATTCTCTAGGTATAGTATCATGTCATCTGCAAACAGTGACAGCTTTACTTCTTTTCTGATTTGAATTCCTTTTATTTTTTTTTCTTCTCTGATTCCTGTGGCCAGAATGTCCAAAACTACGTTGAATAATAGTGGTGAGTGGGGCAACCTTGTCTTGTTCCTGATTTTAGAGGAAATGGTTTCAGTTTTTCACCACTGAGAACAATGTTGGCTGTGGGGTTGTCATATATGACCTTTATTATGTGGAGGTAATTTCCCTTTATGTCTACTTTCTGGAGGGTTTTTAATAAATGGGTGTTGAATTTTGCTGAAAGCTTTTTCTGCATCTATTGAGATGATCATATGGTTTTTATCTTTCAGTTTGTTAATATGGTGTATCACACACTGATTGATTTGCATATTTTGAAGAGCCCTTGCATTCCTGGGATAAACCTCACTTGATCATGGTGTATGATCCTTTTAATGTGCTGTTGGATTCTCTTTGCTAGTACTGTGTTGAGGATTTTTGCATCCATTTCATCAGTGATATTGGTCTTTAGTTTTCTTTTCTTGTGACAGCTTTGTCTGGTTTTGGTATCAGGGTGATGGTAGCCTTGTAGAATGAGTTTTGGAAGTGTTCCTCCCTCTGTTATATTTTCGAAGAGTGTGAGAAGGATAGGTGTTAGCTCTTCTCTAAATATTTGATAGACTTTGCCTGTGAAGCCATCAGGTCCTGGGCTTTTGTTTGTTGGCAGATTTTTAATCACAGTCACAATTTCAGTGCTTGTGATTGGTCTGCTTATATTTTCTGTTTCTTGCTGGTTCAGTCTCAGAACGTTGTGCTTTTCTAAGAATGTGTCCATTTCTTCCAGGTTGTCCATTTTATTGGCACAGAGTTGCTTGTAGTAATCTCTCATGATCCTTTGTATTTCTACAGTGTCAGTTGTTATTTCTCCTTTTTCATTTCTAATTCTGTTGATTTGAGTCTTCTCCCTTTTTTTCTTCATGAGTCTGGCTAATGGTTTATCAGTTTTGCTTATCTTCTCAAAGAATCAGCTTTTAGTTTTATTGATCTTTGCTACTATTTCCTTCATTTCTGTTTCATTTATTTCTGATCTGATCTTTCTGATTTCTTTCCTTCTGCGAACTTGGGAGTTTTTCTTCTTCTTTCTTTAATTGCTTTAGGTGTAAGGTTAGGTTGTTTCTTTGAGATTTTTCTTGTTTCTTGAGGTAGGATTGTACTGCTGTAAATTTCCCGCTTAGAACTGCTTTTGCTGCATCCCATAGGTTTTGGGTCATCATGTTTTCACTGTCATGTTTTCTAGGTATTTTCTGATTTCCTGTGTGATCTCTTGGTTATTTACTAGCATATTGTTTAGCCTCCAATTGTTTGTATTTTTTACGGTTTTTTTCCTGTAATTGATGTCTAGTCTCATAGCGTTGTGGTCGGAAAAGATACTTGATACAATTTCAATTTTCTTAAATTTACCAGGCTTGATTTGTGACCCAAGATTTGATCTATCCACGAGAATGTTTCATGAGCACTTGAGAAGAAAGTGTATTCTGTTGTTTTTGGATGGAATGTCCTATATATATTAAGTCCATCTTGTTTAATGTGTCATTTAAAGCTTTTGTATCATTATTTATTTTCATTTTGGATGCTCTATCCATTGGTAAAAGTAGGGTGTTAGAGTCCCCTAGTATGATTGTATTACTGTTGATTTCCCCTTTTATTGCTGTTATCATTTGACTTATGTATTGAGGTGCTTCTACGTTGGGTTCAAAAATATTTACAATTGTTATATCTTTTTGTTGGATTGATCCCTTGATCATTATGTAGTGTCCTTCTTTGTCTCTTGTAATAGTCTTTATTTAAATTCTATTTTGTCTGATATGAGAATTGCTACTCCAGCTTTCTCTTGATTCCCATTTGCATGGAATATCTTTTTCCATCCCCTCACTTTCAGTCTGTATGTGTCCGTACGTCTGAAGTGGGTCTCCTGTACACAGCATGTATATGAGTCTTGTTTTTTTGTCCATTCAGCCAGTGTATGTCTTTTGGTTGAAGCATTTAATCCACTTTCATTTAAGGTAATTATCGATATGTATGTTCCTTTTACCATTTTTTTTGTTTTGTTTTTGTTTTTGTAGGTCTTCTCCTTCTTTTGTGTTTCCTGCCTAGAGAGGCCCTTTAGCGTTTGTTCTAGAGCTGGTTTGGTAGTGCTGAATTCTCTTAGCTTTTGCTTATCTGTAAAAGTTTTAATTTCTCCATCAAATCTGAATGAGATCCTTGCTGGTAGAGTAATCTTGGTTGTAGGTTTTTCCCTTTCATCACTTTAAATATGTCCCGCCACTCCCTTCTGGCTTGCAGAGTTTCTGCTGAAAGGTCAGCTGTTATTCTTATGGGGATTCCCTTGTATGTTATTTTTTGCTTTTCCCTTGCTGCCTTTAATATTTTTTCTTTGTATTTAATTTTTGATAGCTTGATTAATATTAGTCTTGATGTGTTTCTCCTTGGATTTATCCTTTATGGGACTCTCTGCACATCCTGGACTTGATTCTTTCCTTTCCCATGTTAGGGAAGATTTCAACTATAATCTCTTCAAATATTTTCTCAGACCCTTTCTTTTTCTCTTCTACTGGGACCCCTATAATTCAAATGTTGGTGCATCTAATATTGTCCCAGACGTCTCTGAGACTGTCCTCAATTCTTTTCATTCTTTTATCTTTATTCTCCTCTGTGGTAGTTATTTCCACTATCTTATCTTCCAGGTCACATATCCGTTCTTCTTCAGTTATTCTGCTATTGATTCCTTCTAGAGAATTTTTAATTTCACTTATTGTGTTGTTCATGATTGTTTGTTTGCTCTTTAGTTCTTCTAGGTCCTTTTTATTTCTTGTATTTTCCCCATTCTTTTTCCAAGATTTTGGATCATCTTTACTATCATTATTCTGAATTCTTTTCTAGGTAGACTGCCTATTTCCTCTTCATTTGTTTGGTCTGGTGAGTTTTTACCTTTTTCCTTCATCTGCTGCGTATTTCTCCATCTTCTCATTTTGCTTAACTTACTGTGTTTGGGGTCTCCTTTTCGCAGGCTGCAGGTTCGTAGTTTCCATTGCTTTTGGTGTCTGCCCTCAGTGGGTAAGGTTGGTTTAGTGGGTTTTTAGGTTTCTTGGTGGAGGGCACTGGGGCCTGTGTTTCTGTGGATGGAGCTGGATCATGTCTTTCTGGTGTGCAGGATCTCATCCTGTGGTGTGTTTGGGGTGTCTGTGGACTTATTATGATTTTAGGCAGCCTCTCTGCTAATGGGTGGGGTTGTGTTCCTGTCTTGCTAGTTGTTTGGCATGGGGCGTCCAGCACTGGAGCTTGCTGGCTTTGGGTGGAACTGGGTCTTAGCATTGAGACGGAGGTATCTAGGGGAAGTCTCGCCAATTGATACTACATGGGGCTGAGAGGTCTCTGGTGGTCCAATATCCTGAACTCGGCTCTCCCACCTCAGAGGCTCATGCCTGACACAAGGCTGGAGCAGCAAGACCATGTCAGCCACATGGCTCAGAAGAAAAGGGAGAAAAAGAGAAAGAAAATAATAATAACAAAAAAAATAAAATAAAATAATTAAAATAAAAAGTAATAATAAAAAAGGGAGAGATCAACCAAACCAATAAACAAATCCACCAGTGATAACAAGCACTAAAAACTATACTAAGATAAATATAATAATCAGAAACCGGCTTCCCTGGTGGCGCAGTGGTTGAGAGTGTGCCTGCCGATGCAGGGGACACAGGTTCGTGCCCCGGTCCAGGAAGATCCCACATGCCGCGGAGCGGCTGGGCCCGTGAGCCATGGCCGCTGAGCCTGTGCGTCCAGAGCCTGTGCTCCGCAACGGGAGAGACCACAACAGTGAGAGGCCCGCGTACCGCAAAACACACACACACACACACACACACACACACACACACACACACACACACAAAATCAGAAACCAGTCAGTCACAGACCAGTCATTCCCAAGTATACAGTTGCTCCCAAAGTCCACCTCCTCAATTTTGGGTTGACTTGTTGTTTAATCAGGTATTTCACAGATGCATGGTACCCCAAGTTGACTGTTGGGATTCAATCCACTGCTCCTGAGGCTGCACAGGGAAAATTCCCTTTCTCTTCTTTGTTCACACAGCTCTTGGGGTTCAGCTTTGCCTTTGGCCCCACCTCTGCATGTAGGTTGCCCTCAGGCATCTGTTCCTGCTCAGACAGGATGAGGTTAAAGCAGCGGCTGTTTAGGGGGCTCTGGCTCACTCATGCCGGGGGGAGGGAGGGGTATGGTAGTTATAATTGGAATGCGGGGCAAGCCTGCAACAGCAGTGACCAACATGACTTTGCAACAGCCTGAGGCATGCTGTGTGTTCTCCCAGGGAAGTTGTCCCCGGATCACAGGACCCTGGCAGTGGCGGGCTGCACAGGCTTGTGGGGGGGTGGGGGCCGCATGTGGATAGTGACCTCTGCTTGCACACAGGATTCTTGGTGGCTGCAGCAGCGGTGGTAGGGTGTCATGCCTGTCTCTGGTGTCCAAGCTGATAGCTGCAGCTCGTGCCCATCTCTGGAGTTCGTTTAGGTGGTGCTCTGCCTTCTGTGGGCAGTCAGGGAAGGAATCCCCTCTCCTCACGCACCCCAAAACAATGGTCTCTTGCCTGTTAGGCAGGTCCAGACTTTTTTCCCAGACTCCCTCCCAGCTAGCTGTGGCGCACTAGCCTCCGTCAGGCTGTGTTCGCGCAGCCAACCCCAGTCCTCTCCCTGGGTTCTGACCTCTGAAGGCTGAGCCTCAGCTCCCAACCCCCACCCACCCTGGTGGGTGAGCAGACAAGCCTCTCAGGCTGGTGAGTGCCGGTCAGCACTGATACTCTGTGTGGGAATCTCTCCACTTTGCCCTCTGCACCCCTGTTGCTGCGCTCTCCTCTGTGTCTCTGAAGCTTCCCCCACCCCACAACCCCAATCTCTGCCAGTGAAGGGCCTTCCTAGTATGTGGAAACTTTTCCTCCTTCACAACTCCCTCCCAGAGGTGCAGGTCCCATCCCTATTCTTTTGTCTCTGTTTTTTCTTTTTTCTTTTGGCCTACCCAGGTACGTGGGGATTTTCTTGCCTTTTGGGAAGTCTGAGTTCTTCTGCCAGTGTGCAGTAGGTGTTCTGTAGGATTTGTTCCACGTGTAGATGTATTTTTGATGTATTTTTGGTGAGGAAGTTGAACTCCACGTCTTACTCCTCCACCATCTTGAAGGTCCCCTCATATTGTGATTTATATTCTTTCTCTTTTTGTCTTGCTAATTCCTATTAGGTATATTTCAATTTCTTTTTTTATTATTATTATCATTAGACTTTATTTTTCAGAGCAGTATTAGGTTTTTTTTTTAGAGCAGTTTTAGGTTTAGAGAAAGCTGAGTGGAAAGTACAGAGCTTCTATAAACCCCCCACCTCCAGTTTTCCCTATTATTAACATCTTGCATTGATGTAGCATTTTTGTTGCAATTGATGAGCTAATATAGAGACATCATTATTAACTTAAGTCCATAGCTTACAATATGGTTCATTCTTTGTGTTTTATAGTCTATGGGTTTTGATAAATGTATAGTGACATGTATCTACCATTACTGTATCATACACAATAGTTTTAATACCCTAAAATTCTCCTGTGCTCTACCTATTCATCCCTCCCTCTCTCATTCTAAACTGTTTGCAACCACTGATCTTTTTTACTGTCTCTATAGTTTTTGCCTTTTCCAGAACATCATACAGTATGTAACCTTTTCAGACTGGCTTCTTTTACTTAGCAATATGCATTAAAGTTTCTTCCATGTGTTTCATGGCTTAATAGCTCACTTTTTATTGCTTACTAATATTCCATTTGATTGATGTACCAGTTTACCTATTCACCTATTGAAGGACATCTTGGTTGCTTCCAAGTTTTGATAACTATGAGTAAAGTTGCTATAAACATCCAGGTTTTTGTGTGAAAGTAAGTTTTCCACTCATTTGGGTAAATGCTAAGGAGCACAACTGCTGGATCATCTTATGAGTATGTTTAGTATTACAAGAATCCACCAAACTGTCTTCCAAAGTGGCTGTACCATTTGCATTCCCACCAGAAACGAATAACATATGATGTTGAGCATCTCTTCATATGCATATTTGTCAAATGTATATCTTCTTTTGTAAGATGTCTGCTCAGATCTTTTGCCCATTTTAAAGTGGGTTGTTTGTGTTCTCCTTGTTGAGTTTTAAGAGCTCTTTGGGTATTCTGGATACCAGTCCTTTATCAGATATATGTTTTGCAAAGATGCAAAGATTTTCTTCCAGTCTCTGGTTTGTCTTTTCATTCTCTTAACAGTGTCTTTGCAGACAAAACATTTTCCTATCTTAATGATGTCCAGCTTATCAACTCTTTCTTTCAGGGATCATGCTTTTGCTATTATCAGATAGGTCACTGCCAGCCCTAAGGACACCTAGAGTTTCTCCTATGTTATCTTCTAGGAGTTTTATAATCTTGCATTTTGCATTTAAGTCTACTATCCATTTTGAGTTAATTCCTGTGGAAAAGGTAAGTTCTGTGTCTAGATTCATTTTTTTGCATGTGTACGTCCAGTTGTTCTAGCACCATTTGTTGAGACGACTACCCTTTCTCCATTGAACTGTCTTTGCCTCTTTGTCAGAGATCGGTTGATTCTATATGTCAGGGTCTATTTCTGTGTTTTCTGTTCTGCTCCATTGATATACTTGTCTATTCTTTCACCAGTACCACCCTATCTTGATTACTGTAGCTTTACAGTATGTCGTGAAGACAGGCATGGTCAGTTCTGACTTTGCTCTTCCCCTTCAATATGTGCTGGGTATTCTGGTTCTTTTGCCTTTCCATATAAACTTTAGTATCAGGTTGTTGATATCCACAAAATGACTTGCTGGGATTTTGATTGGGATTAGAGTCCTATAGATATCAAATATTCAAGATGACTGATAGAAGAAAGAGAACTGTCAACCTGAAATTCTATATCTAAAAGAATTATCAAGTGAAAATGAAGATGAAATAACCTTTTAGGTGAATGAAAAACAGCAATTCATTGCCACCAGAACTACACTAAAGAAAATGCTAATGGAAATTCATCAAGCTGAAGGGAAATGATACCAAAAGGAAGACTGGATCTTTAGGAATGAATGAAGAACACTGTAAATTATAAATACTTGGGTAAATATAATAGAGTATTTTTTTAGCTTATTTAAAATATACAGGACTATTTAAAACAAAGTTATAATACTGTCCTGTGGGGTTTATAGCATATATAGATAATATATATATAACAATATCATTCATTTACTGAACTTCAGTTGCAACAGGAAAAAAAAAAACTAAACTTGGTTGTTTAGATGAACAGTATAAAATCTTCAAAGTTTCTCTAAATAATGCTAACTCATGAATTTTCACCGACTTCAGAAAAAAAAATTTGTTAAAACAATTTCTACACTGACCATTAACCCAAATCGCAAATTTTACATAACCATGGGAGTTTTAAGATTATCTAGTGTTTAGATGATAATTTTAAGGCCCAGCTAGTGTAGGCAGCTGATCCCAGTTCACAGCTGAAACTAGGATCTAGGTTCCCAGACTCCTCATCAAGTACTCTGTATCCCTTTGGTTTCTTTTATCCTTATTTGCCTTCATGTCATGGTCCATGTTATTTTTGATTCTCTCTTTTAAAGTTTTTTTTGGAAACCTGCTTTCTTAGAGTTTTCCATACACAGAAACTGTTTCTTCTACTCCTCACATAACCCTTCCAATGCCTACACCTAAGAGGGTTCTACAAACAGTGGCCTCAAAAATTCTTGCTGAGTAAATGAATCCTTGTAAGTGAATATAAGCCATGTGAAAGTTCAAAGGGACTTCAAGGAAGTGTACGAAACAGGAAGCGGCACTTGCACTGCTTAAAAAATAAACAGAAAAGCGAACTCTGAAGTGACCCAGACACTGTCCCTTCCCAAGCCATCCCTGACCAGATTTGCTGAAACATAGGCAGCCTTTCATCCTTCCTGGAGTCAGCATGTGTTCCAGTTGAGCTTATTGTTTTCCTTTCAGCTTCCCTATAACTCGGCCTCTGTTTACATTTAATAAACTAAACGTGTTTCTCTAGGCTGAGATTTAAACCAGAATTTGATCCCTAGCGTTTTGCACAAGAAACGATGCAAATGGTGATACAGCTGCTTGTGCCAGCTTCAAGTAACAGCAGCATAATTCTCAACAAATCATCATTTAAGCAGAAAATGAAATTGTTTTATTTTTAGATGATCACTTAGACCTTGATTCTTTTTAACATCATAATAAGCCTCTATATTGTGGAAGACATGAGTCCTCCAGATAAATTTCCCTCTCTCAAAGGTTTCTTGATTGAGAGTAGAGAACCCAAAACACAGAACAAAAAGCTTGGCCAATTTGTAATCCATCCAAGTAGCAATCATGTGGAATTGTATGATTTGTAGAGTACCTAGAAACTTTTTAGTACACTGTAGCTAGAAAAATTCAATAATGATTTATGTTAAAGAAAGTAACAAGTTGAAAAGTTTACTAGTAATTCAAAGGTGCTATTTGTGCCATAAATTACTTAGTTCCCTAGTATTCTTAATTTAAGGTAGTAATTATATAGTACTGGTAGAATTCTCAAGCTAAATAAAGATTCATAACATCTCTCTACCTATCCCTTCCTTTTCATTTCCTCTGTGTGCATCTTTTTCCAATCTTCTCCCTTTTGTTCATGGTTGGTTGTAGTAGCTACCTCGCTTGTTTCCTAAAGTCCCTCTGCCCACTTTAACCTGTGCTGCCAATTATTTTTCCAAACACATTTTTTTCACCAGTTACTTCCTTGCTTAAATTATCTTAGTAACTCTGGTTATCTACTTTATATATCCCAAATTCCTTAGCTTCACATTCCAAGTCCCATGACCTAACACCCAACTCCCCTATTTAGCAACTGCAGCCCCCCGCCCCCAACGCCTGTCCCTTCCATCTCGGCTGGACACATTTATTCTCTCATGTATTCCTCCTCTTCTCTCTGATCCCAACTCACCCCCATGGGAAGCAGACACCTGTGCCCTCTTGTCAACCCATCCAAACACTACAGCCCACAGCATATCTCATACTCAGTATCACTTGATAATAGATTCGTAACTCTTGCTGAGTTTTCCTTTTCAGTGTTTAATTTATATTTGGTGACCTCAAAAGAAAGTTATTCTCTTAATCATATCCTCAATCTTCCCTAAAGATGATCGAGGATCAAGGGCCACACACTCCACCCTTTCTTCTTCCTGCCCATCCACAGAGTTATGAACTAAAGAGGTCCAGGTCTGGCTCCAAGCAAGGCCTAATCATTTCTCTGAGCTGTAGTTTCCTCATGTATGAAATGGAGACAGCACCCACCTCAAAGGATTATTGTAAGTATCAAATAAGAAATCTATAAAAGGTATTTAAAGCATCTGCTGCAGCATAAGCACTTAGTAATAGCTATTATTATTTTTCATATTTAAATTATTACCACTCCTTCTTGTTTTTTTTTTTTATTCTATGCAACTTTTAAAGGCCTGGAGACAGTTTCCAAGAAGACGTGAGGGTGGCTGAGGCATGTGTAGCTGTGGACAAACGGGCCTAACTCACCTTCCTTTGCTCTCCACATTTCTCTGTCAATTTCTTTGAACCCTAAGAAGTGAGGTCATTTACACCATGACAGTAAAAGGATATGACACTCAGAGTTGGACTTTTATTGGAACTAGAAAAATCAGGCCCTTATCCTGCTTTAATCTGGGTCTATGGAACCAACTAAGTACTGTCAAAAAAGTCACTGGATGGGATACTTGCAATAATTAGATCCTAGTAGTTCATGCGTGGTGAGTACTGTTAGGACCTTGTTAACAAAGATATTAGCATGCTGACGGCCACCAGCAGATAAGGTCAAAAGAACTGAGACTAGGCTGTGTAGCACTGAGGATGCAGCACTGCTGCCTGCTTGGAAAGATCAGAGTCACCTTCTACTCCATACACTCTACTAAAAGCCGAACCACTACTATAGGAA
This sequence comes from Leucopleurus acutus, assembly GCF_964270905.1. NCBI lineage: Eukaryota > Metazoa > Chordata > Mammalia > Artiodactyla > Delphinidae > Leucopleurus > Leucopleurus acutus. Next base: position 59,993,575 of record NC_139142.1, on the reverse strand, counting down.
ATCAACTGCTAAGTCACTTCTATTTTGCCAAAATTTGTCAGTTTTAGACTGAGCTAACTTCAGAGAAAATAGTTCTTTCACAGAGACTCTCTAGGGACATTTTTTTCCTTTGACTTTGCTGGCGGTCTGGACCTGTTGCTTGAGGTAAAGAAACATGATTCCATGAAAGTCAATGCCTTCCTTTCTCCCTCCACTCCGTTTTCCTGCCTTATCAACATATGACTATCAACAGCTCATGGGTATTCTGTGCACAATTCGAAACTGTTTACCGAGAGCAACTTTCCGACCAACTGTTTGAATGTGGGTAGGACACTCTGTACTCTGAAAACTTTCAAAGGTTCTTCAGGGCCTAGAAAAAGGCCAAACTCCACTGGCTTGTATTCAGAACACTCCAAAATTTTATTCCAGCCTATCTCTCGAGTCTAATCTCCCAGAACCTCCTATAGCATACCTCATGTTTCAGCCTAATTAATTCATTCATCCAAGACATAGTTATTGAACATGTACTTTGAGCCAGACCCTGTACTAGGTACTGAGGATTCATTGATGACACAGTTTCTGAGCCAGTGGAAATTAGAATCTAGCAAGAGACAGATATTAAGAAAATTAATTACTCAAAAATTTAAATACAATTGTGGTAAGCACAACACAAATATATTGCGCAAGTGTGCAATGACAGTGTATAACAACAGAGTGCTTTACCAAGCCACTGGACGTTAAACTTTGTGAAAATTATGTATAATCTGGACTGTAAGATTCAATAGATGTTAGTCAGGTGAAATTAGAATGGACAAAAGGAATATTCCAAGCTGAGGGATGGGTGTGGTTGAGCAGAGTATCAGCAGTTAAGTCTGAAGAATAAGTCAATCATGAGGGACTTGTGAAACAATTTGAATATTTGACCGTTTTTCTTTCACATCATGAGATTTCCTGCTTTGGGTTTTTGTGCCCTGCGTTCCCTCCTCCCTGTGTATCTAAATATGATTGATCCTAAAAAGCCAACTTCACGTGCTGTGCCCTCCATCTAGGGATCCCTGTTCATTGAAACTGGGCACACCAAAGTAGAAAGGGGCTCCTGTGGTCCTCAGTCCTCAGTGGCTTCTGTTTAAATGCCTTGACCACATCGTTCCTACACAGCTCAACTTCTGTGCCTCAGAAATCTAGAAATTCATAGAAACCCAGCCTCCCTATGCACACAATGCAGGAGTTTTCTATAATGTTTATCAGATAAATATCCTTAGGGTGCTTCCACCAAACAGTTTGGGAGTCCACTTTTCTCTGAACCCTCTTTACCCCCCAGATTTTTTATTAGTGTCAGCTAAATTGCTCCCCTCTGTTTTCACGATCCTCAAACGTCCTTGGCATGATCTCAGTAAATCCAGGCTTTGAGAAAGCAAAGCTGGGAAGACACAATGTTTTACAATCACCTTTTGCTTTTGGCCCCCTAATTTAGGCACTGGAAGGTCTGAGGAATAAGTAAAAGGAAAACATAAATATCCTGCTGCATTTTCACTTATCAGTTAGATGGGAACCCTATCTATGGTGTGAGTAGGATTTTCACAGCAGTAGTTCCAACACACAGAAAAATGCTGATATTTTCCCCAGGTTTTCCAGGGAACCAGTTGATGAGTCTGTGAAATGGACAATTTTCTTGCCTCTCCTTGGGTATCTCTTGCTTTCCCAACACTGACCACAGAATATCCCCCAGTCCGGATAAGGCTTAATGGTCTTACTTTACCATGGGATTAGACAAAAGCAACACTATGAAGATTCAGTTCTGGCAAATCATGAGGGCTGCCCTTCTACCCAGACTCCAGCCACATCTTTAACTTTCTCTGTGGTATCACTCGGAAGGATGCCCATATTATCATTCAAACTCACTCTGGACAGTGAAAGGGCTATATATAATTATGCTGGGCAACAGGCATAAACAGACTGTTCTAAGTAAACTACGACTTAGGTCATCATATCAGTCATTCCCCAGGCTCTAGGCCCCAGATTTCAGGCACCTACATTACAGGACAGAGCAGGAGGGTATCTGCTATGTAAGCACTCAGGCCTTCCCCTACCCAGGGATCCATGGGCAGCCTGATAAGTGTTCCATCCTCTTTCTTCCCCTCTCTTCTCTTCTAGTTTGTGACGTTTGATTACAGTCATGGTCCTTCTCTGGTCTCTCAAACCCAAAACATGCCTTAACTCCCATGTTACTAGCAATATTCTCAGAAGGCTATCTTAGAAACATTCACCCTTCAAGACTACATAGCCATCTTCTTAGTTTCTTTTTGAAGTATTATCTCCAATTTTAAGACCCATACTCTCAGTCTTAAGGCACCATATTAGTAGCTGATATAAAGGCAAATAACTTTGATGATATTCCCTGCTCCTTTCTCCTGGCCATCTGGCTCTCTGAAGACTATGACTAGGATTCTGACCTGATATCCCAAAAATACACTATAAAGTGGCTCATAAAACATTTAATATTTCAGTAAGTTTTTTCTTTGGGGGGTGGGGTACATGGGCCTCCCACTGTTGTGGCCTCTCCCGTTGCAGAGCACAGGCTCCAGACGCCCGGCCCAGCGGCCATGGCTCACGGGCCCAGCCACTCCACGGCATGTGGGATCTTTCCGGTCCGGGGCACGAACCCGTGTCCCCTGCAGCGGCAGGCGGACTCTCAACCACTGCACCACCAGGGAAGTCCCACATGGTAACGTTTTAATAAATAATCTGTCACAGCTATAAGTAATCAATTCTTCCTTTTTATAACCATAGCACACTGTACCTTATTACTTTTGGCTTTCTGCGTATGAATATGTTTGTATATATATACATGTGTATCTTTATTTGTCAGTTAATAAGATTTGTAAAGGAAGTAATACAACTTATTCTTCTTTCTTTAATGCCTCATAATAACCAGCACGAAGTAGGCTCTGAAAAACCATCTGAAAAATGAATGAATGAATGTTTATAAAGCAATGATAATGCTATTTCAAATTTTAAATGGAAATTATGATTTCCAAATAGGAAAAAGTAAGATTAAAAATGCTGATACAGGGCTTCCCTGGCGGCGCAGTGGTTGAGAGTCCGCCTGCCAATGCAGGGGACACGGGTTCGTGCCCCGGTCCGGGAAGATCCCACATGCCGCGGAGCGGCTGGGCCCGTGAGCCATGGCCGCTGAGCCTGCGCGTCCGGAACCTGTGCTCCACAACGGGAGAGGCCACAACAGTGAGAGGCCCACGTACAGGAAAAAAAAAAAAAAAAAAAATGCTGATACAAGCAATTTATTTTATTCCCGAAGTCATTCAACTGCTATCAAACATCATTCTAACTCTACATGCTCGAAAGGCTAGATGTGGTTTAAAGTATTAGATTTCTGACTAAACTAAGGAATAGGCCAGGAATCATCATTATTTAGTATTAGTAACTCACTCCTTGGGAAGACATTCTTGTCTCAAGACTACTAAAGAAATGAATTGACAATCTTATCTCCCAAACCTAAGTATCTTGAATTGTTGTCAGCTCAGTATGAACTGACATACTCAGTATGAACCCTCAGCTAAGTCTGAACACTCAAGGTCTAGGTCTACAGACCTAGACAAAGGTTATACTACAAGTTTGTTCCCAAGGACAAACATTGGGTTTTAGCCACCAAAAGATAATTAGATGATAGCAATATGTGGGTATATTATAGATGCATTGCACAAATCTTCACAGTTGCAAATTGCACTGCTTATGGATTTTCTTAATAATTTTTATATGCTCAATCCACCCTACTGAGGCTAGCAAATACCTTGCTTTAGAGGACTGAAATTAGTTCACATTCAAATCAAGTGATGAGTAACATAAGGAAATACTTCACAGAAACATAAAATTCCTTAAGGCTTTAGAGCTCAAATTTTCTTCCTTATTTTATGCTCTTAAAACATTAATTATTACAGGGCACTCATATAGAAACACACAGGGGAACAAGACCAACTGTGCTTGTCTTAGAAATACATTTGCTTCTGTTAAAGGACCATGTTCATTTTCTATTTAAACCCAGTTTATCTTGTCACATTGTTAGATTAAGGCATTTCCTAAATATTTTAGTGTCAAATAAAACCATCACCCTCATTAGCTTGAGGAAATTGGAAAGATCAAATTGATGAGGGGTGTCAAGAGTTCTAAGTTTTTAATTTTGATTGTGGCAAATAGCCCAGCCCCATGCTATTCATTAATAGCATAAGCTAACCTGGAATGTACCTGTCCATATACCCACACACACACCCACACACACACACCCCCACACACACACGGTGTGTGTGTGTGTGTGGGTGTGTGTGTGGGTGTGTGAGAGAGAGAGAGAGAGAGAGAGAGAGACTGTGGTGGTGTTTTGGATTTTCCCTCAGGCACTCTAGTATTCAAGCCTTTTGAATTCTTCGCAGCATTTTTTGCTTGAGAAGAAATCATTTTGGGAAAGCATTAAAAACATAGCAAATGTCATTGTAACATAAACAACATTCTTAATACTACAGCAATGTCCTTTGGCCCTGGACACCTGCTCTCCAATAAATACACCGAGATTACATTCTCCTTTGAACCCACTAAAATCCGATTTTATATCATTGATTTGGTCAAGGACTAAACATGCAAATCCTGGAGGTATTCACCTTCCCACTCCAATACCAATACCAATAACAACAACAACAACAAAAATTCCCTTGACTCAAGCAGGACCTATTAATAGACAGTAATAGTGATTATTGCTGACCACAAAATATCACTCTTAATAACATTCCAGTAACCAAAATATGTTACTGGGGCTCTGGAAGAAGCTAAATTCTAATGAGTAATTCATGCAAGGAGATAAGATTGAATAACGACAAAAAGGGATTTCTAAAAAAAATACATGGGCCTTATATTTTATAGAAAGACCAGGACAAAAGCATAAGGACCTCAGTATCAGTGCTTTATTTTACTACTACAAAGATGATTTTTTTTTTTTTTGCAGGGCCTCTCACTGCTGTGGCCTCTCCCATTGTGGAGCACAGGTTCCGGACACGCAGGCTCAGCAGCCATGGCTCACGGGCCCAGCCGCTCCACGGCATGTGGGATCTTCCCGGACCGGGGCACGAACCCGTGTCCCCTGCATTGGCAGGCGGACTCTCAACCACTGCGCCAAAAGGGAAGCCCCAAAGATGATATTTTGAGGGCAGAGTTAACCTTTAGCTGCACATTCTCCAGCTCTGATTTCACCCTGTAATGTCAAAGAATGTTCTCAAAGAAGAAAGCCAAAGGAATAAAAATTCTTGTTAAGTGTTCAACAATTTTCACTGACACTAGCTCCTTCATTTGCATAAATTGTTAGGTAGCCAAAACAATCAATCAACAAATATTTATTATGCATCTGCTTTATTCAGGGTCCTGTGCTAGCTACAGAGAGTACAAAGATGTATAAATCACAATCTCACCCTCTAAGAGCTTATACTCTAACTCCAAAATTGCAAATTTATGGCACATGTGCCATTATTCCCTCCTCATAGATTTTGACTGACACAAAGTTCAACTCTTTGTTAAAGAGGCATCAACCATATATTATATCTGCCTTACTCCAACTTGGTGCATGAAGAATTGAATAGCTCTGCACCAAAGGTTTAACCCCTTTGTAGCTCCATGCATGTGCAGCCTATGAACACCTTAAGATGGAATGGAGAGTTGGTTCATCATATGTGCCAACTATAGTAGGTGGGTATCAGAAGCCTATGAAGCGGACTTCCCTGGTGGCGTGGTGGTTAAGACTCGGGGCTCCCAATGCAGGGGCCCGGGTTCAATCCCTTGTCAGGGAACTAGATCCCACATGCATGCCGCAACTAAGAGTTCACATGCCACAACTAAGGAGCCCGCCTGCTGCAACTAAGAGGTTACACCTTACCCCGTGGGTCAGGATGGCTACCTGATGTAAGGGTGTAAAAAAGACCCCCTTGCCTTTGGGAAGGACAACTTCTGCAGCAACATTCACACTCCAGAGCTCCCCGTGGGAAGAGGCCAAGGCTAGATTTCTCTTGCAACATATGTTTGCTTGACTTCTGCTCTATTATGCTTCCTTCATTCCTTTACAGGTTTCTCTAGAGAACACTCCCTCTATAAATAACTTCCACAAAAATCTCATGCTTCTAGAAACCTTACCCAAAACCATTGGTACCAGGAGTAGATCTACCGGGGATGAAGAATATAAAGTTGGTTGAGGGAGAATTTTTTTTTTACTAGTGCAACTCTCTTCCTGTTTCTCAGTTTAATACCATGGGAAGGGATTCTTGAGTTGGCTTATATACACTTGTGGGATGGCTCTTAAAATCTTGAAAAAGGTGATGCCAGAATTTAAACGTATGCCAGAATTTCTGTGACAGGCTGTGGAGGAAGAAATTAACAGGTTCAGAGTAGTAGATAGAATAAAACTATCATATAAGGTCATAAAATCCACCAGCTGACTACATTTCTGGAAACAGCCAGGGAACATTCCCCTTGCCAAGGCAATAAGGAACGCTCAGGTGAGGGGTCACCAGCATCACTGAAAAGTCAAAGTTCAAGTGTGGTGGTTCTCTGGAGACCAGTACTAATCGTCAGAGAAACTGTTGCAGAACTGGGCGCCTCAGCAACAGTAGGGAATCCAAAGTAGGAAAAGCCAAAAGGTAGCATTTAACCATCATTGACGAGGAAGAAGTAATTATTCAAAATGGGGAACAAGTTGGAATGGTAGCCAAGAAAGCCTGACTCAAAGGGACCTATGGATATCGCTCATACTCACTTCTTATGTATCCCTAAAGGCAAGATAGTCAAATATCCAACAAGCGTATTGCATAATATAATCAACAGAGATTAAGAAAGGATGAGGAGAAGGCTGAGATCAGGCCTCCTAGAAAAGTCACGATCCCTTTCCCCATTTCCGGACCTAAGCCAGCTCTTTGACCCAGAACAAATCTACTGACAGAAAGCTGGTTCCCCTTGAGGAAGGCCCTGCAACATCATAGCCAATATACAAAGCAGTGATTCCCCCAGACTTTCTGCCAAACAGACTTATGACCATTTACTTGGTTGGCTGTACACTGGAGAAAGGGGACATTCAGCTCTTTCACATATCTGAATAACCCCATATCAATTAAAGAAATTAAATTCATTCATTCACCAGTTGTTTCACTGGCAAATTCTATCAAACAATTAAGGAAGAAATGATATCAATATTACACAAACTTCTAGAAAATTGAGGAGGAGAGAATACTTCCCATATTCCCACATCCATAAATACCAAACCCAGACACTAATATGTGAGGGCTCAAAGCTCCATTACGGCCTCCCTATTAGAGTAGGGGTATATGGAAATTGAGCAATAAATGGATTTCTGGACTAAGGTCATCTACGGTGAGTCCACTGAGTCCACAGACACATCCAGTGGTATTTTCCCAGTTTCCAAATGGATAATTGGACTAGCCATCTCAGACACTGACATGACCCTAATGTAGGCTCTTTTGAGCCTAATGAATAAAACCACTATACTAGTGAAGGCGAAGCAGAAACCCCTGAAATTGCCACTCCCTGTTCGCAACTAAGATAGTAAATAAAAAATATACTGCACCCTCAGTAGAATAGCAGACATTAGCATCACCCTCAAAGACTTAAGGGATGCAGGGGTGATGGTCCCATTTTGTTCCCATTTAATTCACTAGTCTGTCCCCTGCAAATACCAGTTTGGATCATAGTGTGTGACAATTAAGTAGAAGCCTCAACTGCAGATAATGCACCAGATGTGATATCAGTTGGTATGCCCCAACTGAGCTCACAGATGTTCTTTTTCATTCCCATCAGGCAAGAGAATCAGCAACAGTTCTTATGAACACCGGACGAACAACACTCTGCATTCACGGTTTCACTCCAGGGTTCTGTTTACTCTCCTGCTTTTGGTCACAATATTCTCTTCCTCATCATGAGCAAGAAAGAACTAAAGGGGAGAGGAACTATAGGTTGTCTTATCTTTTTCTTTCCTTCTATGTCATTATTTTCAGTGTAAGTGGTTGGCTAATACAAGAAAGTAACATAAGTGAAAAAGGATATGATAGGGTTTCTTGGTTGTTCACGTTTCCTAGAAAAATATTACCTTCTGGGCTTGCCTGGTGGCGCAGTGGTTGAGAGTCCGCCTGCCGATGCAGGGGACACGGGTTCGTGCCCCGGTCCGGGAGGATCCCACATGCCGCGGAGCGGCTGGGACCGTGAGCCATGGCCTGAGCCTGCGCGTCCGGAGCCTGTGCTCCACAACGGGAGAGGCCACGACTGTGAGAGGCCCACGTACCTCAAAAAAAAAAAAAAAAATTACCTTCTTTCTTCATTGGAAGCAAGTTCTGGCACAAACATAAAGCATGGCCGCTTGGAGCTGTCACGTCCCCCTACTTACTCAATTATAGATGTATCATGCTTACCTTGTACTCACTTTGAGTCTCCCTGAACTTGTATGCATCCTGGGTCCTCCAGAATGCTGTACTCATGGAACATCACAAACTCTGGGCAAATGGAGTGATGAGGAAGAGTGGACACACCTTTTGCATGTATTTCTTCTGCTCTGCTCATTCATATATTCATTGCATTGTCCCATCAAACTTCACTTACAAAACGTAAGTTCAAAGATAAAATTCCAAGATGGTGACAGCAGAGCATTAAACCAAGCACAATACCTTTCTGAGCTTTGGAGTCTCACGCAACTGTACAGGTCACACTCCACTGAAGCCAGTCCTGCCAACATGATGCTTTGTAGAAATTTTAGTGAAGAAATGCACAAATGAATCTCACTAAAAAAGAAAAAAACGAAAGAAATTCAAATTAATATAATGAGTTTTTTTAATCTATCAAGTTATCAAACTCATTTTTTTCAGAGATAATACCAGTAGGAGTGAAGGTACAGTGAAGTGGGAATTATTAAACCACACTGGTAGATTGTTTCTACATTTCTGCTGTAAAGACTCTAAGCAGGGTTTGCATTCTTTAATATAGCAATTCTACTTATGGAAATCTAATCTAAGGAAGTATTGCAAACAGATTCATATTTGATCATGTTCACTGCAGCATTATTTTTAAGAAGGAAGAACTGAAAACAACCTTAATGCCCAAGAGTGGCAGAGTAACTAGAAAAAGTTTAATATTTCTATGTGATAAAATATTAGGCCATCATACAAAGCATGTGTATGAAAAATATTTCTTATCATGAAAATGCCTCATAATATTAGTTAATGAAAGGGTAGAAAATTATGTACACATTATAATTGTTTTAATAATTACATATTTAATAAATACATAATAAATATATACATATTAAAGATCAGAAGGATTTCAGGAAAACACAAACAGTGCTGACCCTGGTAGTGGTATTACAGGTGATTTAGCTTTTTTATATGCTTCCTACTTCTCCTTCCTTCTACCATCCTTGACTTCTTTTGAAATTAAAAATATATATATTAAACAGCGATCAGAGGAAAGGCTTCAAACTAATTCTAAGCCTTTTTGGACTTTATTAATATTGTAGAATGCATTCACTTGTATCTGGTACATTTTTAATAATTTGTATTTCTCATCATCCCTTCAATTGCTTTCTGAAATCAACTGCTTTTAGCTCATGCTATTAAGCCTAAGAGAGGGAGATAAAACAGTGCAAAGGTAATAACAGTTATATTGACAAAAGAAGAGAAGAGCCAGGTATTCAAACAGCTTGTGTATTTGCTATTTTTACTCATGTACAGAACTGAAATTTCAATTGATCCTTGAGCCCAACACTTCTTACCTCATCTCTCTATGAGAAGAACTCTGATAAAACTGATATAATTAGGTACTTGAAACACTGTAGAAACAGCCTCAAGGATGCTATTGCTGCTCTTGTATACAATTATTGCCTCTGTAATTATCATTATGTTTTCATATAATTTTAAATAGTATTTATTCTTTTACATTTCTTATTTGTGCTTATGTTTCACGGTTAGGAAAAGAAATACAGATATATCACTATCATAAATTGTTCAATACTTGAATATTCATGACAAAGATATACACACACACACACACACAAACATACATACACACTTCTACTGATATTAATAGAAGTCCAAATGGTCATTTCTAACCATATATTTAATTAATAGGAAAAGCAATGAATCTAATATCTTAATTTATTCAAGCCATTGTAAGCAACTGCCTATGGAAAAACAGTTTGTGTATTATTTTGTAAAGAACTTTAAGTTGTGTTTGAACTTTTTAATGAACAGAGAATGCATCATCTCCTCTTTCCTAAATAGATAAACATTTCAAAGGACAACACTCAAATTGGAAATACTTAGGTCTAGATGACCTGCCTGCCCTTTGCTGGACTGATTGAATTAAAAGAAAGTTTATATCCTCAGGACAGAGCATCTCCCTGCGTTGCCCCTCCACACATCAAGATTAGGAAGTTTGCATCAACCTAAGATTCTCAAGGTTGGAGGTAAACCTGCAGGTCACTGAGTCTATCGGTTCTCAAATGAGTCTTCTTATGTTGTGGTTCTAGTGATTCTCTGTGAAATAAGTAAAAACAGAGACAAAATAATGTGTGTTTCATAAAGCTAATTGTATTCAATTCAAAGTCATGTCCTTTAATGTCAGACAATATCCTTTTAACTTTTTTGGTATTAAAATATCTTTTTTTAATGAAAATTAAGTGGCTGTCTTCTTTGATTTTTAATATTCTTACTGAGAAAATAGATGACTGGGGGTTAGTTTTATTAGAAAATTCTCTGTTCCATGAAAACCTAAAGTCCTAGATCAGGTAAACAAAAATCTTGTTTCTACCCAAGACTGAGGCAGCTGGTGAGCAACGACCTGTGGGCTGTGGTGGGCAGGGAGCTTTGGAGGCAAATGGAATAGGATTTGAAGTCTGTGTAACTTTAGAGAAATGACTTAACCTAGTTAAGCAATTCATTTCTTTGCCTATACCAGTTGAACTAAAGTTGCCTTTTCCTCAAGTTGTGAAAATTACAAAATGAGTGGTTGGCTGGCTCTTTAATAGCTCAATGCAAATGTCACCTTTTCAAAAAGGTCTTGCTTGTTCCACCCTATCTAACCTATCCACCCTCTCCTCACCCACCCACCCAGCCATTCTCAGTCCCACATCAGGGTACTTATCATTCTCTGGATTAATTTTGTTTTCCCAACCAGGATATGACTCATGAGAGAAGGGACCTTGTCTGTCCTATTCCCGTTGCATCCCCAGCAATTAAAATATATGGCCAAAACATGGTAATACCCAATGAGTATTCATCGAATAACGAATGAATATTACGTGTTCAACACAGAGAAGACTCAATAAATGTTAGTTCCCTTCCTTCTGACTGAGAAAAAAAATCCATCTCAATAAAATATCATCTTGGTCTTCATCCTCTGAGGCCATCAGCACCCAACCCCAATACATAAGGTATCTCTCTTTCCAAACATATATTCCCAAATAGGGAGTAATTCTTTAGGTAACTTATTTGATGAGGTCATCTTTATTTCAGAGCTGGCTACAATTAAGAATGATTATGGGATGGCAACTTCAAATTGGGCTTTGGATGCATATTTAGTTTGTTGAATAAAGAGAATGCCTAATCTTTGAGATTTATACAGATTGCCAGGAAAATGTCATTTAAAGCCTTCCATTTTAAGACTATGTATAGTATCTGATAATTGCTTATATTAATTTGCATTTCAAATCAGTATTGAAAAGATTCACCAGGCAGTTGTCTTCAGCTAAATTTTCCTATTCTGCTAAAAGCTAACATTAATGAGGAAAACATTTAACTTAACATAAACATGCTAAGTACTAATATTAAAAAGGAAAAGGAAGGAGGGAGGGAGGGAAGGAAATAAAGAAAGAAAGGGTGAGAGAAATGTATTCCCACACAGCAAAAAGCAAAACCATAAATAAGAAAATTAAAGTCTTCAGAGTGTCTCTAAATCTCAGAAATCAAGCCTCAGGGAAGATCCTATATACCTGAGACACCAGAAATGACCCTTCCTGAGTAGGCCAAGGCTCCAGCCCAACAGAGAAGTGTGGATTTTTTTTGGATTTATTTTTCTTTTTTTGGCAATAATGCAAATATACATGTCTGGGAGAAGAAAACAGGAAGCTGAGTGGGACAACCCCACTTGATCTCAGCTGTCATCCATCACTCACTGTAAGTACGAAATTAGTGCCTATATTTAAAGGATTGGCAGCCATTAAAACACACATGCCAAAGCTCCAACTAGTCTCCCCTGGCAAAAAGAGTGTCCTGTGCAGCTGTGGAAGTGCTGGGGAAATGGGCTGAGTAGCATTGGTGAAAACACAAGGCAAGACATGGTGTGCCAATTCCTGTTCAGCACAGTGCTAGGTACTGTAAAGGATACCTAGACTTCCAGTTTGGGATTCAACATGTTAAAAGCTTGGAAATCATCACTTCCATCCTTAGGAAAAGAAAATGTTAAACAAACTGATAATCAGTGACTTTTCTTGGAAACATCAGAGAACTGAGGTTTCAGGGCAAGCCACCATGCCAGATTCTGGAGAGCCACAGCTGAGATCTGAAGCAGAAGCATTGGGGCCATAAGCTGGTAGAAACATTTAAGTGGTAATTTTGATGAATTGCTGGAGACTGAAAATGGACTAGCTTGAGAGTGAGAGAACCCTGGGACTGCAGGGTCTTAGGGGACCCTTATACGTTCATGAATTTCACCTCCAGGAACCTAACCAGTTTCTTCCCACCAGTGAAGAGCCAAAAAAGATCACCTTGTGGCTATAGCGAGGGACAGGCAATCATAATCGTTGTGAAATACATCAGAATGCTCTCCATAACAAAGATCTACTTTCCAGGGCTTTATCCCATCTGGAAAAAGGGCATTTCTCCCCTTCTAGCCTTCATCTCATTCGAAGGTTGGGAGAGGGAAACTAAGAAACACACACGAGGGTCATAGCCCAGAGACACAGGGCCACTGAAAGACTGAAATTTAATAATAAGATTATAAAATGCTATCCCTCCTGCATTACTTACCACCACACCAACAGGGTTTTAGTACAATAATAGTGAATTCAGGTCTGTTTAAGAAGAAATTTTTAGTGAAACCCAAGAACAACAGGGGAGACAAAAACAAAGATATGAGAGGAATTGAAGCCTGTGGTATCTATAGCTATGACATTAAACACAGTGCAACTGCTAGCCAAATTAACATAAAAATTTACACTAAAGTCTACGTACCTCATTTCCTATTACTCAATACATCATGTCCGGCTTTCAACAACAAAAATACAAGGTAAGAAAGAACACAGTGTGAAGAGACAAAGCAAGCATCAGAATCAGACTCCAGTATGACACAGATGTTGGTTTTATCAGGCCTGGTCTGGAATTTTAAATAACTATGATTAATATGCTAAGTGCACTAATGGAAAAAGCAGACAACATGCAAGAACAAATGGGTAATATAAACAGAGAGATGGAAACTAAGAAAGAATCAAAAGGAACTGCTAGAAACCAAAAACACTGAAACATCAACTCATACCAGTCAGAATGGCCATCATCAAAAAATCTACAAACAATAAATGCTGGAGAGTGTGTGGAGAAAAGGGAACCCTCTTGCACTGTTGGTGGGAATGTAAATTGATACAGCCATTACGGAGAACAGTATGGAGGTTCCTTAAAAAACTACAAATAGAACTACCATATGACCTAGCAATCCCAATACTGGGCATATACCCTGAGAAAACCATAATTCAAAAAGAATCATGTACCACAATGTTCATTACAGCTCTATTTACAATAGCCAGGACATGGAAGCAACCTAAGTGTCCATCGACAGATGAACAGATAAAGAAGATGTGGCACATATTTACAATGGAATATTACTAGCCATAAAAAGAAATGAAATTGAGTTATTTGTAGTGAGGTGGATGGACCCAGAGTCTGTCATACAGAGTGAAGTAAGTCAGAAAGAGAAGCACAAATACCGTATGCTAACACATATATATGGAATCTAAAGAAAAAAAAAAAAAAGGTTCTGAAGAACCTAGGGGCAGGACAGGAATAAAAACGCAGACGTACAGAATGGACTTGAGGACACAGGGAGGGGGATGGGTAAGCTGGGATGAAGTGAGAGAGTGGCATGGACATATATACACTACTAAATGTAAAACAGATAGATAGTGGGAAGCAGCTGCATAGCACAGGGAGATCAGCTCGGTGCTTTGTGACCACCTAGAGGGGTGGGATAGGGAGGGTGGGAGGGATACACAATAGGGAGGAGATATGGGGATGTATGTACATGTATAGCTGATTCACTTTGTTATAAAGCAGAAACTAACAGACTATTGTGAAGCAATTATACTCCAATAAAGATGTTAAAAAAAACAAAACAAAACACTGTAACAGAAATGAAGCATGCTTTTGATGGGTTCATTAGTAGACTGGACACAGCTGAAAAAAGAATCAGTGAGCTTGAAGATAGGTCAATAGAAACTTACAAAACTGAAATATAAAGAGAAAAGAGGATAAAAAAGAAAAAAGAATGTAACATCCAAGATAATTTCAAAAGGTATAACATATAATAATTGAAATATCAGAAGGAAAAGAAAAACAGCAGGATAAATACCTGAAGTAATATTGGTTAAGAATTCCAGAATTAATGATAACAAACCACAAATCCAGGAAGCTCAGAGAATACCAAGCAGGATGAATACCACATATATACATATGCATACACACCCCCCTAGGCATACCATATTCAAATCACAGAAAATCAAAGACACAGAGATAATCTTGAACAAAGCTAGCGGGCAATGTGGAGGTCACGAAGGGCCTTGACTAGGGTAGTCTCTGCAATGTGATAAAGACAAAAGTCTGAATGGAGTCAGGTATGGAAGAAAGTGAGGTGAGAATGTGGAGACACTGACTCAAGAAGTTTTGCTATGAAAGGGAGTAGAAAGATGAGCAGTCTCTAAAGGGCATCTGGCATAGAAAGAAAAATCCATTCAAGTTTAGAAAGCATCATATATTTGGCTTGAACCAAACCAGGTGAGAAGGACTGTGTGAGCAAAGACAGAAGACCTGCATTTTTCACAGAACTAGAAAAAAAAATCTTAATATTTGTATGGAGACACAAAAGACCCAAACAGCCAAAGCAATCTTGAGAAAAAGAAAAGCGGAGCTGGAGGAATCAGGCTCCCTGAATACAGACTATACTACAAAGCTACCGTAATCAAGACAATATGATACTGGCACAAAAACAGAAATATAGATCAATGGAACAGGACAGAAAGCCCAGAGATAAACTCATGCACCAATGGTCAACTAATCTATGACAAAGGAGGCAAGGAGGCAAGGAGGCAAGTGACTTCACACTATACTACAAAGCTACAGTAATCAAGACAATATGGTACTGGCACAAAAACAGAAAGACAGATCAATGGAATAGGATAGAAAGCCCAGAGATTAACCTTTGCACATATGGTCACCTTATTTTTGATAAAGGAGACAAGAATATACAATGGAGAAAAGACAGCCTCTTCAATAAGTGGTGCTGGGAAAACTGGACAGCTACATGTAAAAGAATGAAATTAGAACACTGCCTAACACCATACACAAATATTAACTCAAAATGGATTAAAGACCTAAATGTAAGGCTGGACACTATCAAACTCTTAGAGGAAAACATAGGAAGAACACTCTTTGACATAAATCACAGCAAGATCCTTTCTGACCCACCTCCTAGAGTAATGGAAATAAAAACAAATATAAACAAATGGGACCTAATGAAACTTAAAAGCTTTTGCACAGCAAAGGAAACCATAAACAAGATGAAAAGACAACCCTCAGAATAGGAGAAAATATTTGCAAATGAATCAAAGGACAAAGGATTAGTCTCCAAAATATACAAACAGCTCATGCAGCTCAATATCAAAAAAACAAACAACCCAATCAAAAAATAGGCAGAAGACCTAAATGGACATTTCTCCAAAGAAGACATACAGATGGCCAACAAACACATGAAAAGCTCCTCAACATCACTAATTATTAGAGAAATGCAAATCAAAACTACAATGAGGTATGTCCTCACACCGGTTAGAATGGCCATCATCAGAAAATCTACAAACAATAAATGCTGGAGAGAGTGTGGAGAAAAGGGATCCCTCTTGCACTGTTGATGGGAATGGAAATTGATACAGCCACTATGGAGAACAGTATGGAGGTTCCTTAAAAAACAAAACAGAACTACCATATGACCCAGCAATCCCACTACTGGGCATATACCCTGAGAAAACCATAATTCAAAAAAGACACATGTACCGCAGTGTTCACTGTAGCACTGTTTACAATAGCCAGGACAGGGAAGCAACCTAAATGTCCATCGACAGAGGAATGGATAAAGAAGATGTGGCACATATATACAATGGAATATTAAAGGAACCATAAAGAGGAATGAAATTGGGTCATTTGTAGAGATGTGGATGGACCTAGAGACTGTCATACAGAGTGAAGTAAGTCAGAAAGAGAAAAACAAATATCGTACATTAACACATATATGTGGAATCTAGAAAAATGGCACAGATGAACCGGTTTGCAAGGCAGAAACAGAGACACAGATGTGGAGAAGAAACATGGACACCAAGGGGGGGAAGGGAGGACAGGATGAATTGCGATATTGGGATTGACATATATACACTAATATGTATAAAATATATAACTAATGAGAACTTGCTGTATAGCACAAGGAACTCCACTTTGCTGTACAGTAGAAACTAACACAACATTGTAAAACAACTATACACCAATAAAAAATAAAATTAAATTTTAAAAAAAAGAAAGGCAGGAGACCTATTTGAATACAGCCAGCCACTCTCTGTCTCCTTCCCCCATTGGTTTTGGTCCAAAGCTTCCTTTTTCTGAGGTAGTGATGCTGTCTTACCTTCGGGGAAAGAAGACACGGGCCATCATATTTGTTTCTTGTTTACATTATGATGATAAGCCCTCTGCGTCTAAACACTAGGACATTTAAGCAAGTGTAATGTAAACTTTGTACTCACAACCGAAGTTTCGTTACTAACACCAATAAATGGCTCACATTTGGGGAAACTGAGGGAAATGTGGCATTCTGTTAGCATTAGCTTTGGAATCTAGAGGAAGACCCATTTTCTCTTCAGTAGAAGTTTCCCCCCAACTTTCCCTAGTCAAAGAATCATCACAGAGAAAATGAACAAATAGGATGGATAGATAATAGATTCAGTAAGTAGATGGAAAGATAGATAATTTATTTAAGGAATTGGCTCATGTGATCCTGGAGACTGACAAGTCCAAAATCTGCAGGGTGGGCCAGGAGGCTGGAGACACAGGAAAGAGTCGACATTGCACTTCAAGTCTGAAGGCCATCTGCTGGCAGAACTCCCTCTTCCTTCAGGGATTTCAGTTCTTTTTCTACTAAGATCTTCAACTGATTAGATGAGGTCTGCTCACATTATGGAGGGCAGTCTGCTTTACTCAATGTCTACCAATTTAAATGTTAATGTCATCTACAGAATATTTTCACCAAAACATCTAGACTAATGTTTGGTCGAATATTTGGTTACCATGGCCTAACAAAGTTGACACATAAAATTAAGCATCACAAGTCCACCGCTTGTCAACTTGGCACCCATACAGATCTCCTCAAATCATACTGAATCTCCAAATAAAAACAATAACAAGGTCATACTTCCACCTGACATGATATAACTATCTTGCCTACACCAGAAATACACTAACCCTTTCCCCAGAAGAGGATGCAAACTCCTTAGGTGATTTGCTCATTTTGCCAACAGACCTCAGGTCTCAGAATAGTGCCCAGGGAGGAGCCTCACTAAAAAGAACAGTCATGAACACATGGGCTCCCACAGAATGTCAATTTTATGGCTATTTTAAGAGGTCCTTTAATTACTTGTTTTCTGGGGCAGTAGGTCTGCCACATAAAACCATTTTCTTTTAGCTGGTGAATTATCAATTTTAGCTGGGTTTATTTCTGTACAAATACTATGTAAAAGAAAAAACTCATGAATTAGAATTCCTCTTGCATTTTCTTTCCCTTCTCCATGTGATATTTTAGCCCTTTGGGGGAGGGACAGAAATCTGCACTACAAAAAGGATACTTGGTACAAACACCATGAACGGTAAGTATTGATAACTGATTGCAGGCTTGGGAAAAAGCTAAATACTAACTTGATACCAATGAATTTTCCACCTTAAAGACTGTGGTTTCACTAGTAAAAAATTCGAGAACCCAGTTTGTTGGAAGAAACTTGCCAATGGGAAAGGTACAGTGTTGATAACTTTGTACACTATTGACCATAAGCTTCCCTCCTGTCCTGGTTCACATATATTTTTGCCTTATAGAATTTTTAATGATATCCAGACCTCCTGCTTGGTAAATGTAAGTACTAATACTGTCTCTATAAGAGCATTTAGATATGTTCTATCCCTTGCAAATAGTAGGTGCTAAATCATATTTCTGGAATGAATATAAGAAATGAGGGAACTAGAAATAACAAGTGTTGGTGAGGATGTGGAAAAAAGAAACACTAGCACACCACTGGTAGGAATGTAGTTGGTGCAGCCACTATGGAAAACAGTACGGAGATTCCTCAAAAAATTAAAAATAGAACTATCATATGATCCAGCAATTCCACACCTTGGTATTTATCTGAAGAAAATAAAAACACTAATTAGAACAGATATATGCAAGTCCATGGTCACTGCATTATTTACAATAGCCAAGATATAGAAACAACCTAAGTGTCCACTGATAGATGAGTGGATAAAGAAAATGTGGTGTATATATACAATGGAAAATTATTCAGCCATAAAAAGAATGTAGTCTTGCCGTTTGCAACAATATGGATAGACCTTGGGCATTGGGCTAAGTGAAATATATCAGGCAGAGAAAGACAAATACCATACAATTTTACTTACATGTGAAATCTAAAAACAAAACAACAACAAAAAACAAAAAAAAAATGAACAGATTGGTGATTGACAGAGGCAGGGAGTGGGGAGTGAGCAAAATGGGTAAAGTGGATCAAAAGGTACAAATTTCCAGTTATAAAATAAATAAGTCATGGGGATATAATGTATAGCATGGTGACTATAGTTAATACTACTGTATTGCATATGTGGAAGTTGCTAAGACAATATATATTGAAACTTCTCATCACACAAAATAATTTATAACTATGTGGTGATGGATGTTAACTAGACCTATAGGGGCTATCATTTCACAATATATACAAAGATTGAATCATTATGTTGTACATCTAAAACCAATAAAATGTTATATGTCAATTTTACCTCAATTTAAAAAATAGTAACAATAATAAACATTTTATTTTAAAAACTATATTAAAATAAAGAACTATAGGTTCCTATTTCTTAACCCACAATCACTCACAACATGTGCTTATCTAGTGTAATGGCAGGAAGATTTGCCCAAATTTGTTTTGCTACCATATATCATTGAATCTGAAGACATTAACTGTAAGACGTGTAATTTATTTACCACTAAGAAATTTTAAATGCTGTCAACTGAACTATGCCATGCCTGAACTATACGAAGAACCTCAATTTTACAAAGGTTGATGTGTATCTTTCAATCAGTAAGTACAGTATTAATGAGACAGGCTGGGACCTGGGACCCTTTGCTGCAGCGCTGCAATGCTTGCACCTGGACATACCTCTCCTCGAGCAACAAAATACAGAGAAACTGTATGGGACTAAAAATAACTGTGTGCATGGGCAGCTGAAGCAAATTCTGGACCCAAAAGATACAAAGAGACCAAAAAACCCAACTGCCGCTTTTGAGGAACCTGGAGCAAAAACAGGGTGCCAGGAGCAAAAGCAGGGTACTACATATGTCCCCTCCACACAACACCACCTAAGGGGTGGGGAAAACACCTAAGCCACCCCTCTGGCCCAACCCCTGGACACATCCCTACCCTCACCCCATATAAGAAAAAGGTTCCCCTTGGGGAGCAAGCAAGCACGGGAGCCTGTTGTTTGTTCTTGCTCCCCCCCCCCCCCCCTGCTGCAGCAGGGGCCCCAATAAAGCCTTGACTGAATTTCTTGTCTGGCCTCTAGTCAATTTCTATTGACTGGGGAAGGCCAAGAACCCTGGTTGGTAACACTAACATTATGTAAGTATTAACAAACTACAAGGAAATCCATTTTGTGTACCCTACAGAGCCTTGTACATAGTAGACAATAATCTTAAAAGAAGAAGAAAAAAGTAAGAAATAAGGGAATTGAATTTGTAAATTAAACAAAACCTAAGACCAAAAGTAAAGCTAGAGATTAGAAGAGGAACTAAAAGCTGCTTCATCCCAGAACTGGAGGGATAGAGTGAAGTGAATTCGGGTCTCAGGCTAGAGGAGGGATGAGCTCAAGGGTTGTTAGGTTCTCCAAACCTGTAGTAGCAGTAACATCACCCAGTGCTCCCATCCTGTGCCAGTCCAACGAGGTACTGCAAATTGTAATGGTAAGATATCCGCTCAGAAAACTGTCTGCAGAAAAGACATTTTGACACATAAAGCTTGTTGGTTCTGGCCCTTGTTAGTAAGTGCTGTTTAATGTTTGTACTGGGGAAAATTTATTCCTCCCCTGTGCAAATTCAAGTCCACCCAGAAGCTCAGAACATGACCTTATCTAGAAATAGGATCTTTACAGATGTAATTAGTTAAGGTAAGGTCATACTGGATTAGCGTGGACCCTAAATTCACTGACTGGTGTCCTTTTAAGAAGGCTATGTGAAAACACGGAGACACACAGGGGAGAAGGTTACGTGAAAACAGAGGCAGAAACTGGAGTGATGTGTTCAAAAGCCAAGGATTGCGGCCAACTACCAGAAGCTAGAAGAGGTAAAGAAGGATTCTTTTCTAGAACCTTTGGAGGGAGCGTGGCTTCAGACTTCTAACCTCCAGAACCATGAGAGAATAAATTTCTGTTGTACTAAACAACCCAGTTTGTGGCAATTTGTTAAAGCAACCCTAGAAATAACATAGTATTTTTCAAAATAATAATTTGCAACCAGAATCTGTAATTTATAGTTTTTAAAGCTATTTATTAGGTTTTTAACTTATAATAGTAATACAGACTCAGTCTACCAAATTAAAATATGGAAAATTATAAAGTTAAAAGTAAAATTAGAATATAGAAATTTATAAAGTTAAAAGTAAAAGCCCTACCTTTACATCCCAGATCCTGCCCCTGCATATTTACACTTTTTACCTTTTCTATGGATACACGCATAAGCACTTTTTTTTTAATAAAAATGGGATCATCCTATGCATAATGTTTTTTAGCTTTCTTTTTTTCAGTAACTATATTATGAAATATATGGGCATCTTTACTTGCCAATATACAGAGATCAACATCATTCTTTTAATGGGCTGCACAATAGCTCCATTATAGCTACCATCTCATAATTCACAACATTTTATTCAATATATATTTATTATCAGCTGTGGGCTAGGCATGAAATTCCTGTTTCCAAGGAGTAGAAGAGATAAATAAGTAAAAAAGAAATTGTATTGCAGTGTGATAAATGTTTCAACAGACACAAGCACAGAGGACTGTGAGAGGGGATGGGAAGGGTGCTTCAGGCACAGAGAACAGAGTATACAAATGACAGGAGATAGGCAGAAATAATCCTTTGCGGCAAAACAAGCAGCATCTCATCATTCTGCAAGAGACTGCAAAGAAAGAATGATCTACACATGAGCTCTGGAAGGTTAAATGTGGTCAATTTTGCTGGATTTAAATAGACTCATTTCAAGAAGGGTATGTAAAATTATTTAATGATCAGCTGGCTCAACACAGTGCACTATGTGGCCTCAGTACTTTATCAGTTTAAATAAGTATGATTTGTTCTACTGGTACTTTAAAAGATGCACACTTCATTTCGTATGAGTCTTGTGCGCTGGCACATGGACCTAAATGAATCATTGCTTAAATTTCTAGGAAGTTTTTTCAAGGATGAAGCTCTGAGGTGGGGCTCCAGACAGGTACCATCCTAGAAAATGAAGCCAAAGAGCATAGCTAACAGTGTTGAGCAATCTAAAGGCAAAATCCTCAAGCTTGATCTAACTGAACCCCACATAAGGATGATTTATTACCAAAGGACAGAAGAAAATGATTAGCCTTAATGAAGCACCTCGTAGTTCATGCAAATTGGATTTGATTCACCACTCATGTTGGACTTCTAGCTAATCAACTTTAATCACAGGCATGCCTAATGGGCCTTCTGTCTGAGGCCTTGCTGTACTGCCTGACTTCATTATTAAGTGATGGGGTGGGAGGGCAAATGCCTACAATATGGAATGGAGTGGGACAGAACAGACACCAGTTCACTTCCCTGTGGTAATGCCTGAAACCTTCTTTCCACCTCATCCTCTCCATTCCAGTTACCAGAGGAGAAAGCAGGTCTAAGTTATTTTCCTTTAATGAAAAAGGGCTCAACTGCAGCAGGGAAAATTAGGGTAGATCCCCCTCCCAAATTAATCTGTATTAATATAAAGAGAACATCCCTATTCCTCATTCTGTAGATCTTCAGAGTAGCACTGGCATTATCAGAGACTCAGCCTGGCCCAGCGGCAGTACCATAAGGAAATGGAAGAGAAGAACCTGGACATTCCCTTTCAGACAGTTTTATCTCACCTGATTTTTGTTTTAAAGTCTGAAATATCTATGTAATGGAAGTGGTTATCGTGTTATTAAGCAGAAACTATCACTGAATTCTTCCTGAATGGCTGATGCCTCAGTAGCTACTGGGAAAACTCTTTTATGAAGGGTGCGTGCATGAGTAATGGCTGAATGCTATCTG
Source organism: Leucopleurus acutus (assembly GCF_964270905.1). Classification (NCBI taxonomy): domain Eukaryota; kingdom Metazoa; phylum Chordata; class Mammalia; order Artiodactyla; family Delphinidae; genus Leucopleurus; species Leucopleurus acutus. The sequence continues at coordinate 59,970,688 of NC_139142.1, read as the reverse complement.
CTCTTGCACCTGGCAGTCAGTCTGAAAGTGTCTGCGCCAAAGGGGTCCTCACTGGGACCAACATTTCATCCAGTTACAAAAGTAGCTTATCAGCTGCAGGAACGGAGAGACTTCCTCGGCTAGTTAAGACTTGCCTTATACTCACAATCTCTCATTCCTAGCCTTAGAATATTTTCCACTTAGCAGATTCTGCTTCCTGGCTTTGTTGCTAAATCAGCCAATAAGAACTAATTTCATGTCTCCTTTGAATCCTGTCAATCTGACTTATTTTGAGGGAGAGAAAATGGGGGCGTCAGTCAAAGCAGTCACATCTCACAGTCCCTCAGACAGCTTTTCAAGAGGAACTCAACTAAATCACATTTCATTCACTGAGATGGATATTTATTCAGAGCTCAGCACAAGGGGAGCTGGGTCAGTGGAGGGAGCTGGCCAAGCCAGTGACCAAGAGCTTCCACACAGAAACCTGGTCTTAGGTGCCTTCTGCCAGGGATGTCTCCCACCTCAGACTTCGCATTCCATAAACCAATACAATTTCAAAAGCCAATGTGTATTTACCAACTTTTTATTTGGCCTGATTAGCAAATTAAAATCAACTGCCAACTACTATTGCTATCATTCAGAAGAGGGCATTTTTAAATAGGAAAACAACAGGAAATTCTTAACTAAAAATTTTTTTTAAATTGAAGCATAAAACTAGCATTATGAAAAGCTCACTTTGCTGTCCTTGTTTTTTCCATTTTCTTCAAATCGGTGGAAACCTTCCCACAGTAGAGTGCCTTAGAGGACAAGAACAGCTGTTTTCCTCCTGATTGGAGGAAGACAAATAAGGAGGGAAATGCGACAAATGAATCAGTGTGACTTGTTACACTGGTCTGTGTCCTCCAGCAAATACACCCAGGCACAACTAGAGACCGTTTCTATGTCCAATGACCACTCACTGCTCCCAACACCCACCTCAGGAGCCCCTTCTGAATGCCTCTAGAACCCCACATTCCATACTGTCTTTTTAAAAAGTAGCATGCTTATGATATTCAAAATTGAAAATAAATTTTGAGAGATAAACCTTGTTTACAAGCCAATGTATACAAGGGAAAAAAAAAAACCCTTATACTGTTTCTATTTCAAGACATTCACACTCTATAATAAAATAGCAGTGTTCTCTCAAATCATGTAAAGTTTTCTTTAAAGAAGCTTTAAACTTTCCAGTGCTGATGTTCATTGCAGACGACTCTGTCACAAGGCCACCTGATGTTGTTTATCACCGTCCTGCTAGTACCATGTGGGTTACCTTAGTCACTTCCTGTACTAGGGACTATGGGGCTAGGGAAGTAAACATCACAAGTCCCCTGGGTTCATCCTTTGGACAAGTTATTAAACCTCTCTGAGACTCTGATCTGTAATGTGGAGAAACTAATCCTTCTCAACTCAGAGCATTATTGTAAAGATCAGATCAGACATGTAAAAATAACTTGTAAACTGTGAAATTATCTACACATATGAGGTATTGTTGATGTTGCTTTTTAGTAGAAAGAAGCAATGAAAAACCAGAATAATATTTCAAAAATAACTTCCCAAGTGATAATAAAAATGATGATGATGATAATGATGATGGCACCAAGAAGCAAAAATAAGAAAATAACATTTCTCGCGGGCTTTCTTTGGGCCAGGTATTGTTCTAAGCACTTTTTATGTTTGTTTTTCATGTAATCCCACAACAATCACATGAGATAAACACTGTTAACCCAGTTTAATAATGAGGAAACTGAATTTTAGAGAATTCAACAGCCTTGCCAATTTCACAGAACTTAGCACAAAGCAGAACTGAGATCCAAGCCTTGGTTCTGTCTGATTTCATAAACTCTATGAGCAAGGCTTAGCACAAGTTTCTGCAGCCACAAAAAGACCTTGTTTTAAGCTAGACTTAGGGCAAAGAGAAAAAAATAAGCAGAGGTTGGCCTAAATCTTAAAGCAGATGGTATCACACTGCCTGATGACAGAAAAGAAATAGAAATATTCAACTATTTTGCTTCCTTTTATACCATTAAGAATAATAATTGTCACTTTGGAAAGGGTAGAATAAATACTATTAAAAAAAAGCAAAACCTAGAATTGAATTTTGATACTGAAAGGAGCCTCAAAAAAATCATACAGTCCAATGTTTTTGGTTTACACATTTAAAAAAAATGCAATTAAGTTTCTTGCTCAGTCACAAGTACATGGCAATGCTTGGGTAAAACTAGACTCCTGGCTCCAGCCTGGTGTAGTGCTATTTTCACCTACTGCATTTGAGTGATAATAATGAAACAAAGTCCCTGGGTTCTAATGAGTGAAATCACACAGGGTACTGAAAACTAGAATTATAGAATGTCTGATGGCATTTTTTTGAAATCACGGGAAATGAGAAATGTATAGAAAATAAGAGTTGTTCTTAAACTGCATAGCAACTGGAATAAGCACTGTTAATTCATGAAAAGGTTCTGCCACTCTGCACCAGAAAGTTGTCTTAAGCAGCAAAGGAGAATTCATACTTTATTTAGCTATATACATCAATACCTAGAGAGCTCCCTAAATTTAAAATGTTATAAAAGTTAACTGAAAAGGGGTACTCCTTTACTAAACTATAAGAACTATATGCATCTCATTATATATACACTAGATCTATTACCTGCCATGATTAAAAGAATCATTAACCACTTTTAAAGAATGTTTAATAGAAATACTTAAAAATTAATATTGTCATTTCAGTTATTTCCTGTAATTTTAATAATTACTGTAGGGTTGAAATAATTTTCAATTTGGTCACTCCATTTATCATTCTATGTCCAGTGTACAAATGAATAAGCTCATGCTGCTGCCTTGCTCTGGCCATAATACAAAGAGTTGCCCCTGTAAGAGGACATTCAGTATAAGCATCTGCCTCTTTGATTTCCTTATAGTCATAATAAGGCAGATTCTCTCTAGGTTCTACAGATATTTGCAAGAAAAGAGGTTCAGTGGAATTGATGTTCTCCAAAGCCAAGCCATCACCAAAACTCACTGAAATGCAGAGGGCTATACACCATAATTGTTATTTGGTTTTTTCAATTGTCTGGATCCTAAATGTTACACTCTTAATAATTTCTGTTCTCGTCTCCAATGTATTGTATTCTAATGTGTTACTGTATTCCAATGTGATTTTACCAGTGGAACAGTATGTCCATTTAAACCCAGCTTTACATTTCAAACCTCATCAGTGGGGGAGAAGAAAAGCACAGAAACAGAATAGCATAATTGTAGGGCTCACCATTTGTTTTTCTTTTTGAAATCTTTTAGTAGATATAGTGTGTCTTTATCAGTTGGCAGCCAAACACCCCTCTAACTGGACTTTATGATACCTGCCTATGCAAAATAAAAATCGTCTCTCGGGCTTCCCTGGTGGCGCAGTGGTTGAGAGTCCACCTGCCCGATGCAGGGGTCACGGGTTCGTGCCCCGGTCCAGGAAGATCCCACATGCCGCGGAGCGGCTGGGCCCGTGAGCCACGGCCACTGAGCCTGCGCGTCCGGAGCCTGTGCTCCGCAGCGGGAGAGGCCACAGCAGTGAGAGGCCCGCGTACTCCAAAAACAAAACAACAAAAAAAAAAAAAAAAAAAAAAATCTCTCTTAATTATCAGTTACCAGCTTCTCCTCACCCCCAGTTTCTCCCAAAAGTGAATTCTGACATACTATTTGGCCTCTCTTTTAAGTCAAACCACTGCAATATTTACGATGGTTATTATATGGTTATCCTCCCTACTTTGTGAAAAGCCACTCAGGTCTTTTGGTATTCTGTGGAAACAGATGACAGACACCTAATCTTATCCAACTTGAAAGCATATCACTGGAGTTCTGGTATAGATGTACACTTCTTCTTCTCAAAGGAAGTAGGGATAACCTTTAGCAGTCTTACTTTTCTGGGATAGTCTGGATTCTTCTTTCCATTGAACATGTTCTACAGATTTACTTCCTTGCATCCTACTGCCAACTGAAAAAGATGCACAACCTACAAGTTGAGAATTACGTTTTATTCTGCAGACCTGCTAAGGACTTAAGCCTGGGAGGCAGCCTCTCAGATAGCTCTGAGGGACTTCTCCTAAGAGGTAAGGGAGGAGCCAGGATGTACAGGAGTTTCTGCAGTGAAAAGAAGGTAGTCAGAGCATCAAAAGATTACTGCTAATTAAAGCAAAAACAAACATCTCAAGTTAATGAATTTAGCACTATTCCGTGAATGGGAAGATGCAAGAGTCTGGGCTCATTGAAAGCATTCCTTTGATATGCACCTTAGCTGTCTAGGGCCAGTATCCTGTTTTTCTGCATCTGAATCCTCTCAGGGTGCACAGTGGGTGGGGGAGGTGGCTGCAGTGGCTGATGGCTTGAAGCCTGCAACATCCTTTGTTTACTGATATGATAGGCAACAATTTTTGTCCACACTATACTGTTCTTTTTAAAACCATCTGTCTTAGGATATTACTTTCTTAGTTTGGGATAAGCACTGCTTTTCAGAGAAACTCACTGATGCGGGTCAGGGCAGGCTGCCCCCAAATATGCCACTCTGGCATATTACTGAATACTCTGAATTAAAGTTACTTAAGAAACAGCCAATGCAAGAAGGACAGTCTGACCCTCCTTTGTCCTCCTGAAAGCAGGAAATAAATCTCCCATGTGAAAGCTACCCTCCCTGGACCAGGAAGTAAAGAGACATCTTTATCATCAGAGATAGGAAATTCAAGGCCAAGAAGGCTGTAATAAACAAACCTCCTTTACTAATTTACTATCCCAAGCTCAAACCCCTTTGTCTTGTCAATTCACAAATATATTGTTTCTTTGTCTAAAATGTATAAAAGCTGCCTGCTTTGGTCACTTCTTTGGGTCCTATGAGGCCTCCATGTGTACAAAATTAAATTTGGGTTTTTTTTCTCCTGTTAATATGCCTTGTGGCAATGTAATTATTAGATCAGCCAGAAGAATCAAAAGGGACAGGAGGAAATTTTCCCCTCCCCAATATCACCAACTTCAGCTTATGAACTCACCTAAGCCACGGTTTTACCAACTAATTTCTCTCAACTGATATCAGGATACTTCTGTGTAAACTCTCAAAGCAACCATCCTCTCCCCCACTCCATGCCCCAGTGCTGCCCTCGGGCCTAGGGTAGTGATTGAAGAGATGGATATTTGTGTTTATTTCAGGACCAATATGATGGTTACAATCTCATTTTCAAAAGAAAGGAAGTAAACTGACTCGATTTTTTATTATGGCTCTTATATCGGTTAAGCAATAATTAACTAATGTGAAAATTAATCAAAAGGCTAAAAAAATAGTGTATCTTGACATCAACAGGCATTTTTACAAAGTCTTATATGGCAACCTTATATAAAAGACAGAAACATTTAGATAACAAAACATTTAGGTGAATTCTTAGCTGGTTGAACGACTCTTCCCAAATAGTGTTGGTCCATGGCCTCCAAGTTGTACCCTTGACTCAGCTCTGTTAACATGTCTAATTAATAATAATAGGTAACATATATTAAACCTTACTCTTGGCTAGGGTTAAGAATTTTAAGCACTTTATATGTTAATGATTTATTCCTCACAAAAACTCTATGAAGTAGGTACTATTATATCCTCCATTGAAAAGATGAGGAATTGAGGGTGAAAAGGGTAAGGGCATCCACCCAAGATACACAGCTAGTGCATAGAGTCAGGATTTTTCCCAGGCTATCTGACTCCAACCCAGGCTTCTTTCCACCCCATTCCCCTGCCTCTTTACCAACTATGCATAGATCTAGAAGTCAGGCTTATTAAGTTTATATATGGCATAAAACCAAGAGAAATGGCTAATTTGTTGAATGAAAGAACTGAGACAAGCAGAAACTAATAAGATCAAATTCAAACAGGATAGAAATGTTAAGCCTGCATTTAGGTTCAGCAAAATCAATTCCATACCTATAAAGAGAAGTCCTTTTATAAAAATGTATGTAAAAAACACCGAGTTGTTTCAGATGACTAAAGGCTTAATATGAGTCAGCAGTGCTCCTATTAAAAAAATGTACCATGCATGCATATTCAGATCAAGGGAGACAGTACTGCACCTTTCAGTAGTCAGACCATCTCTACATGATTGAGTTGTGTTCTGCTATCTCATTTTAAGACAGACCTTGGTCATTTGGAATGTGTTCAGAAAAGCCTTGCTAAGATAGTAACTTCATCATAGCCCTGATGGTTAAATAAAATATATTATGTTTGATGACAAAAGTTTTAGGATGGGCAGGGAGGAAAGGCAGGTATCATAATCCACAGAAACAGAATTTAAATATTTGCTGATTACAAGATAGTCTTATGAAAGATAGAGTGGTTATTCTGCATTGTTCCAAAAAGACAAATCAGGATCAATGAGCCAAATTTATAGGAAGCCAACTTTCAGCACAATGTTCAAGGAAGAATTTTCCCATAAGCAGAGTTACCTAAAAGTTAAATGGTTGATAAGTAATGGGTAAAAGAAGTCTTTACATACTAGACACACTCACTGGAGTATATATGAGTTAAATAGACTGATGTATAGGATTTGTTTTAAATTAGAAAAATAAGAAAATGTGGTTGGGAGAATAGCAAAACATTCATCATTGCTTACGCTAGATGTTGAGTACTCAGAGATTACTTATACTGTTCTTTCTACATCTGTATGTAATTGAAATTTTTACTTACACAGAAGAAATACATCGCCTCGGGGTGTACTGAGGTCCCTGTTTTTGGATACGTTCACACAGAGACCAGAGGTCTACTTTGAAAAGATATCACAGAGTAAACAGAATGTTGGACTTCAAGGATCTTTCTAAGATTCTGATTCTGCAAAGGAAGCTAGCAAAATATTGTAAAGTAATTCAGAGAAGATAACCCCTACCCAGCCTCTGTTATTACTGACAGATTTTTGCTGCCTGCTCATCATGTCTCCTACCTGCCACCTTCTTTTGCTCTCTGATCACCTATCTCCTCCCTGGAGATTTGGATGCTGACAAGGTCTATTACTACACAGCAGAAACTCACATAGTGAGCCTATTGCTGAGAAACTCAAAGCTGTCATACAGCCTCCAACTGACAACTTTCTCAAACATGACACTTCCACATATAAAAACAGGTTACTCTTTGAAGAAAGACTCAAAATATTTTACCTTCCTTATAGCTACCCTTTGAAATCTACCACTAGCTAATCATGAGAGGTCTCAAAAAGGAGTGCAATGGCTGTCAAATGTGAATACTTGAGAGAACCTTTCTGAGGAAGCTATTTGAGAATCAAATGAGTCCACCTGTGACAACCTAGGTATATAAATAATAAAAATGGTTGGCAGGATATTTCAGTTTCTCAGGCGTATCGTGGTATTGCACTTCCTGGTCATCATGTGTTTGGGTGGGGGTCATGTAATTCCGACCAAAGAACAAGGCAAGAGCCTCCAGATCTCTTTTTTCCCACTGCAATGGCTGACAGTAATGTTCAAAGGGCAAGTGCTCCATCTGTATAGGTCCCTGCATGATGACAATGAATGAGCAAAAGTCCTTTGAGATGCCATGATGGACATGCAGCTTATGTGCAAAACAAGCCTTCATTGTTTTAAACCAATGATATTTTGGAGGGGCTTACTACACTTGCTAGGCAGACTCTTTAAATGGCCTTCATGATCCTATCCTCTTGAGTGTGGGCAAGACCTGTGAATATGGTAGGATATCCCTCTCATGATATGCAAAAAAAAAAAATGCAGGTATTGAGATCCTTTATCAGTTGACTTTGAGTTAATCAAAAGGGAACTTGTTCTGGGTGAGCTTGACCTAATCAGGTGAGCCCTTTAAGAAAGAAGAAGCTGGGCTTCCCTGGTGGCGCAGTGGTTGAGAGTCCGCCTGCCGATGCAGGGGACACGGGTTCATGCCCTGGTCTGGGAAGATCCCACATGCCACGGAGCGGCTGGGCCCGTGAGCCACGGCCGCTGAGCCTGCGCGTCCGGAGCCTGTGCTCCGCAACGGGAGAGGCCACAGCAGTGAGAGGCCCGTGTACCGGGGGAAAAAAAAAAAAAAAGTAGCAGCAGCAGAAGCAGATACTCCTACTGGCTAGAAGAAGCAAACAGTCATGTTATTAATTGCTTATGGACAAGGGCAGTTTCTAGGAGATGAAAGAAGTCCCCAGCCGACAACTAGCACGAAAATAAGGATCTCAGTCATACAGCTGCAAGGAAACGATCTCTGCCAACAGCCAGTGAGCTTGGAAAGGAACCTCAAGCCTCAGGTGGGAGTGCAGCCCCAGCAGACATCTTGATTTTCAGAATTGTAAGGCTCTGAACACAGGACCCACCAAACCCATACCCGTAATTCTGACCCACAGAAGCTGAGAGATAATAAATTTGTCTTGTTTTAAGCTGCTAAGTTTGTGGTAATTTGTTATCATAACAGAAAATGAATACATCACAGTATAACTGAGTTTATCCTGGCTAATAAAGTGGGAAAAATATTAACTATGTTATGATTATTATAGTAATAGAAATATTTTGGAAAGGAGAAAAATCAGATTGATGAATAGCACATCTGTACAGTGGAATACCAGATAGCCATTAAAATGAATGAGGTAGGTCTGTATGTGCTGTTACTGAACCATTTTTGACATATTCAATGAAAAGTAAGGTACAGATCATGTATACAACATAATCCCATTTGCATTTTTAATGGATATATAAGTATGATTGCATATCCAACTTCTGGAATCAATACAGAATTATTAACGATTACTGTATCAACGAAGAAAGCTTGGAAGTCCAGGGTAAGAGGAAGAATGGACTTGTATTGTATAAACTTTTGCACTGCTTGAATTTTTATCATGCGAACATATTGCCTTTTCCATTTAAAAAAATGATAGAAATGAAAAACAAATCAACCCACATTTATTGAATATAAACTGAATATATAAACTGAATGCAAATCACTTTACTAGGTACACAGTTGCACAAACAATCATGGAGTGGCTGCTTGTTTAGCATTGCATTGGATGAGACAAGTATGAAAAAGTTAATGGCAACACAGAAAATTATAATTTCTGCATAAAATTGAAAAAAAGGGTCTGGAAGTTAATGAAGTCCCAAGGGGGCATAATAAGAAAGAATATGCAGATGCTGCAAGGATGGAAAAAATGTAGGCTTTGAAGAAGGGCATCATCTCTGACAGTGCAGAGTCAAAGTTGCCATATTAAAGTGCTCTGCCCTCCTTCTAGCTAAGTCTGAAGCCGATGAGTTAGGTGCTTACAGAGGTAAAGCTGGCTTGTAGTAGATGTTGCTGGTGCCTTGAGTCCCATCTCCTTGGACCACCTCTGATTTTAGCCACATCTGTGCTGGACAGTTCCATGTACCTTGACAGACTCCCACCACGTGAAACTTTTGCTTTTCTTCAAAGATCAGATCTTTTGCCAAATCTGTGGGAAGCCAGCCCCTGGAAGTTCTGGGAAGTAAACATCTTGGATGGTAACCCTCAACCAATGGCAATGGGAGCCAGTGAATAAATGCTCCTGCCTCCTATACCTAAGAGAGAGAATTCTGGGAGGCCTTCTGTGAGTTAAGCCCCCACTGTCTACAGTGGCGAGAACATTTATAATGCAGCTTATTGGCTTTTCCTTCTCCCATCTCACTCTCCTCCCTCCCTTCCTCTTCTTGAAGGGAGTCGTTCCTGAACTCACTTCCCAAATAAACTATATGCACCTAAATCCTTGTTTCAACCTCTGGTTTTGTGGGTATCCAAACTAAAGCAATGTTTGTTAATGAAGAAGAAAAAGCAAGCAGTTTTAAACTGTTGAATATGCAAAGCAATGGTGAATTGCTTCTTGCAACATTATTTTTAGTTGTAGCCTAAAATAATCTTAAATCTCTAATAAAAGTGCTCACAGTGCCTCTTTAGAAGAAAGGATTCTACAGGGTGGCGGATGGCATTCAATCCTAGAGAAAGCCCATTGTGCTAAATGAGGCCTGTTCTAAGAAGGCTAAACTGTCGTTGCTCCTGGCAGGAGGCATTTCAAATACTCACTAAATTCTCCTTACTTTCATTTTACCTCGTTATGCTTCATTATGCCCCAAGTAACGCAGCAAATAATTCCCTTTGGCCCTTGCTGTTTATTGCTTTCCAAATATAGAACAAAATGCTTATCCTTCTTTTTCTCACTGTCCAGCCAAACTTACTCATCACTCCTCTTAATGTCATATCGTTCAGTCATTCTGACTGCCCTTCTGTGAATTCTTTCTTGCTGTCCACATGTACCAAGCATTCCAAGTACAGAGCCTCATCTCAGAAGCAGGGTGCCTAAGACAGGCTTCAGAAGATTTCAATTTGGATAATAGTAACAAGGAAGAAAATAGCTCCTTTGTCCACTTTCTTTAAAATCCTTGCTATACTGAAAGAGCCAGGAGAATTTGTAAGCCACTTAATTTCACAGGGGAAACCTAGAATTCTCAGATTCCGCTCCATCAGAGCAACTACTTACGGTAGATTTTTCTCAGATACACCTGTTTCCTTTGTGCTACGCCTTTTGATGTAGGTATAATTAAGCTGATTGCAGCCCCAGTTGGCCACTATACCCAAGGAAAAAATCCAGTATCAGTTCAAAATGATTGCTCTAACCATGCACTTTTCTCTCTGCCTGTTCACTCTAAAGATGGTTGTATGGCTTCAAGGTTGTTGCTGTTAATATTAGGGAAAGTTTTATTCTTTTGTAAATCTCCATCAGCCCTTTCCTTTTTCTCCAAAATCGCTTCTTCTGGGGTCCAGCTGGTTTCCTTTGACAACTACCTTCCTTTCCTAAAGTTGCTCAGGATACAGAAAAGCCTGCCTCTCATAATTCCCCATATTTGTTCCTGTGGTCACCTCCCATTCCACATGTGCTTCCTCTCTGAGGCAATTTAGTTTCTGAAGCTCACTGAGCGGAGTTCAACTTTATTGTAAATTATGTCCAGATTTGCAAGTTAACTAAGTAAAAGAAATTTAAGGAAAAAAATTAAATCTTTAACCTTCTCAGTAAATTTTAACTTCAGGGAAACAAAGAACACGTTGTGCTAAGTTTAACATCACTAGATTTAAACAAAGGACTTATATTTGTATGAGTATATGATCAGGCTAATGCTTCATGTTAATACTTCACATTTTATGACACTCGCTGTGATAATTTATGAGACCTCAGTTTGGGACCACTCTGCACAACATATATAAAGAGGTAGTAAACAGAAGTGGCATTCCATACCAGACACACTTCACATGTGTTGGCTCATTTGATTTTCACAACAATCTCCATCCTACAGATGATCAAACTTAGTATAAGTGACCTGCTCAACTTACTAATTATAACCCCAGGCAAAAGAAAATCTATCCACTCTCCACTTCATCAAACTGCTTCTCAGTAACAGACATGATTTCTGTTCTATATGCTCAAAGTCATCACAGTAAGCATACGTAATTCAGAGACAAGATGTCACTCTTTCCTACTTTGTCAATATTAGAAATATGGATTGTTGAATAGGCAGGAAACCCAGACCTTAAATATGTATCATCTTTAGAGAAATCATGCAATATAATCTCTTGCTTTTTGTTAAAATTCCTGTGATGTCAGAAAGTATTTTTCGTAAATTCTATTAGGAAGCTATGGAAAACACTGTTGGTTGGTTGGCTGACCCAACCATGATTCCCAATCCATTATTCCTAACCATCTGCCATGACTGGGAACAGAAAATCCTGTGGCTAAGATACATGCCAAAGTTGGCTAAGGGATTTCTGGGGAAACTTTTGCCTTCCTGACAGATGCCACAATTTTCTCTCTCCTTCTTAACTTAAATATGGATATAAAGACTGGAGCCAAAGTAGCCACCTTTCAACCATGAAGGAAAAAGGCCAAGAAAATCATGGTGACATGGGGCCCTGACATTGTTGAGCAGCTGAATCTATAATAATAAACCCTTCTATGTTTACGCCACAGAAGGCTGAGTTTAACCTTCCAGTGTTTTTGTTATTTACAGCTGAATGCATTGCTAACTGATGCAGGAACAAACCATTTTACAGTACAGTTTGGTTCCTTTAAATGAGATGGTATTTTAGCAATTGGTGTCATCTGAAAAACAATCTAGATCAATGCTGTTCAATAGGCTTTATGTGATAACGGAAATGTTCTATATCTGTGTTGTCCACTATGGTAGCCATGCATGACTATTGAGCACTTGAAATGTGTGTAGTGCAACTGAGGAACTAAATTGATTTAATTTTAATTAATTCAACTTTAAATGTAGGTGGCTAGTGGCTGCCATGTTGGACAGTGCAATCTAGACATTTTGTGAGTTGTGACATACATGTCAAGTCTGTGGTGTTTGGGATGAGACACTGAAAACTTGCATAAACCTACTCAAAGCAAATAAATTATCTTTTATTCAGCCTGAACAAATATACAGTAATAATCCAAAAATTGCAAAAAGCAGCCAAATATTTTAGTAGTTTTAAGACTGTCTCTATTGCCAGAGCGAAATCTTCAGCTGAAAGATTGCTTGTGGTCCTGAACGTGGTTTAAGTACATGTCTTTTGGATGAGTGACAACAGTGAAATCTTAAGCTGAAAATACAGAAGATTGCCTCCTTTTTCTGACAGGCCCCTCAAAAGCATTGGCACAAGAGAGTAATTATTTTTAAAATACATCAATAAGACAAGTTCATTTCATCCAAGTCATCACATCTATAACGACTGCAGTGGGCAAGACCTACTTTTAGCAAAGGGTATTCTGGGGGCCCCTAATCGACTTCATCAGCAACTGTTTCATATTTCATACCGTTTTCCCCAATTATATTCACTCCCCGCTTTGTTAGTTTACCCTATGGCTCTCTTCCCCGACTCCTAAAAAATGTTTTAAGGAAGTCTTTCTAGAGGAAGTATGTTGTAGGCTGAACTGTGTCCCCCCAAAGCTTATATGTTGAAGAACTAACCCCTGGTACCTCAGAACGTAACTGCATGGGAATGTAGTGTCTGCTATATAATAACCCACCTAGTCTGTGGTATTCTGTTATAGCAGCCCTAGCAAACTAATACACAGTATCTGCCAACTTTATAAGTTGCTCTACTTAGAGAAAACTCAGGCCAAGTTAGATAAGACAGGAGCATAGAGGTAAGCTCGTGGGGAACGTACGTTTGGTAGCTGGACTTCTGAGTTCTGCACAATTCATGTGTCTGAAATTACCTCCTCAGTTAGTGAGAATGTATGGGGCAGGAAATATAAGTAGAGAGGGGATGGTGGAAGGAAATTATGTAATCAGTCAGAAAAATCTGACTTAGATAGTAACAGCAATTATTCCATACAATGTTAGGTCTAAAAGAGACACTAGAGACAACTTAATTCAACATTCTCTTTGTATAGGTGATAAAACTGAGGCCCTGAAAGAACAGCAGCTTGCCTAAAATCAGTTGGTCAGTGGCAAAACTAGGACTAGATCCCAGTCTCTGGTTCAATGTTCTTGCCTTGATTCCATCCTATGTTGAGGAAAGAACATATTCAGTTTTTCTTATTTTTTATTAAATACATGCAAAGTACTTATAAATAAGAAATTGTATCTGAAAATTTATCTCTGTGCCCCAGATTTAAATCCACCATTTATCAGTTTATGTCCTTAGGCAATCACTTAACCTGTTGAGGTCTTGGTTTCTTCATCTGTAAGATGATGGTGATAATGGTGCACTTTGTATCTTATAGGATTGTCTCAATAACCAAAAAAAGGTTATTATTCAAAACACATGAAAATGTGTTTTGAATATCCCAGTGATTTATCATTTCAAGGTAATAGTATTATAGTTTATTGTAGCTGAATGTTAAAGTACATTTTTTATTACTCATGATGGCTTTACTCTTAATACAAGTCCACTGTCTTGAAATAGAAATAAAAATAGCTTCCTTTAAACCCAAACTGAGCATCAGAACTAGTCATCTCAAGGGAAAATATCCATGACCTTTTCAAGAGGTTTACTTTTTTTTTTTCATTTCTATGTGATCTTTTATTTTTTTATTTTTTTATTTTTTTAAACATCTTTATTGGAGTATAATTGCTTTACAATGGTATGTTAGTTTCAGCTTCACAACAAAATGAATCAGTTATATATATACATATGTTCCCATATCTCTTCCCGCTTGTGTCTCCCTCCCTCCCACCCTCCCTATCCCACCCCTCCAGGCGGTCACAAAGCACCGAGCTGATCTCCCTGTGCTATGCGGCTGCTTCCCACTAGCTATCTACCTTACGTTTGGTAGTGTATATGTGTCCATGCCCAAGAGGTTTACTTTTTATTTATCTTTTTAACATCTTTATTGGAATATAATTGCTTTACAATGTTGTGTTGGTTTCTGCTGTACAACAAAGTGAATCAGCTATACGTATACATATATCCCCATATCCCCTCGTTTTTCAAGAGGTTTAGATGGAATGGTTCCTTGCATCTGTGTTCATGTTGCCACAGTAGTTATTACCACTGGCAAAAAAATCAGAAAATCTGTAGTTCATTTCCCCCTTCATTAGAAGATGATAGAAAAATGTTCATATACACCTGTCTCTGAGGGCTTCAAATAAACATATACTGTAAATTCAAGGCAAATCTTTGGAGCCACTTACAAACAAAGTCTATGAAATCACCTCCCGCACCCAGTGATTCCCTTAGCCAACCTGGTCTTCCTCACTGGGGGACTGGCCACAGGAATAAAACTATTTTACTAGCTCTTCGGCTTCCTTATGAAGGGACCGTGAGTGCTGACATCTTTATTTCCAAGTCTGTTTTTGGTTTTCACTAAAGGATTTACACAAGAACTTAAGTAGTATGGGTACCAGGCAATCACCAGTGAAGTCAGATAGCTAGATGTACCCTACAGAGCACCCATATGTTGTATTCTCAGTACTTTACTATTAAATTTATTCATATGTATACATTTATGCCATTTATTTATTAAAATCAATAAGAACAATGAAACCCTTCTGATAATCACAAGCAGTTGAAATCAAGAAGTCAGTTACAGTATTTTATCAGCTTCTACTTCCAAGGTATTTTTGCATTGTATTTAGCTTTAAAAAATGTTTTAAAATCACAGTTCACACATATGAATAGTACAGGTGGTAAGAATTTGGGGTGCAATAACACGATACACATTAACTAAAATGCCTCTCCAGTAAAATGTATTCTATTGAGGGCAGGGCCATTTCTGTCTTATGGGATGCTGAATCCACAGCACAGGCTCTAACACATATCTCCAAAAATAATTATTTATATATTTATTATATGGTTCCATTGGTTGAAAGAATATTAGTGGGAAATTATGTTTTCAAAATTGATTCTCTGTTAATGTCTAAAAACTTCGTGTATTTCTTCCTGTAAATAAATTAGACATGAAGCACCAATTAACTCTATCAGTTATTAAGTTATTGTCTCTCAGTTTCAAACCTAACCTTCTATAGTCTGCTTAGTGATTCTGAGCTGGGACTCTGCAAACCATATTTCTGTATTGCAGGTTGAATCCACATTAGGAAATTCTAACACGGGCACCAGAGAGAGAATGAAAGTCCAGAGGAGGAGGAAGTAACTTGTTGGCCTGCAGTTTCTGTGAACATCATCCCAGCCATGCTTCTTCACCTCAGCAGTGGTAGTTCCTTCCTGTAGCAGCAGCTGAATCATACTGCAGTTTTTCTGGAATGTGTAGAACCAGCCCCATTATCTCCCCTATCCGTGGACTTAACAGTACCATCCAGAGAGGTCTAGATTCCAAGCCCATGGAGAAGGTCCTCTGAATTCAGAGATTCCAACATCACCAAGCAGCACCTCCTCCTCAAAGGTCTGAATTTCAGCTCAGTGAAGTCTCACACCCTAAGATTCTAAGTTCTAATAATTACAACCTCTTCCCTTTGCTCTTTCAGCAAACCTAGGGGTGGTTCCTGCTCCTCAAACTTCAGCATGCCTCAGAATCACCTGGAGAGCTTATAAATCACAGATCCCTGGGCCCTCCTACCAGAAATTCTGACTCAGCATGTTTGGGACAGGGCCTGAGAATTTGCCTTTCTAACAAGTTCCCAAGCAATACAGAGGCTTCTGGTCTTGGATTCAGTATGGTTCTTGTCTTTAGACTTGAATGTAACACTGAGTTCCTAGCCAAAGGAAAATGAGATGGGAATAATCCAAGACATGTAGCAGCATTATAGTTAATCAAATTATCATCTCTGGATAATTGTGATGGAGTTCCTTGGCAGGTCCCAGTGGCTGCTGCATTTGAGCATGATGTCAATAGAGACAATAACCAGGACAGTGATGTAGGATCAATTCTCCTGAGTGCACTGACTTGCTTAAAGAAAGAAAGTGAAAAGCTTGGGTCTTTAAATATGATGCTGGAGCTCAGAGGAGGAATAGTGACATCTGTTTGGACATGGATGAAACTGAGAATTTTAAAAACTCAAGTCACTTTGACTATCTTTTGCTAGTGAAAGAAGCTTGCTCTCCTATGTTTGGGGAGAGTAGCCTTCCTTTGCATAAAATTGTAATAACATCACCTAGAATAGCTGCCCGATGCCAATTATCCTAACAACCCCTCATTGCTACTAGACCCATACCTAGAGTAAGATCTCTGCATGGGAAGGGGGGCATCCTCATTTAATTTAGTCTGGCTGGGACAGAAGGTAGATACATTTTGGAGAATTAACATGCAATATCATAAACTTAATCAGGTGTTGACTCCATTGTAGCTGTTATTCCAAATATAATATTTATATTGGATCAAATTACAGCAACTATGGTACCTGGTAGGTACCTATTGACCCAGCAAATGGTTTTTTTTCTCCATACCAATTAAGAATCATGAAAAAAAAGTTTGTTTTACTTAGGTGGACCACCAGTATACCTCAGAACTACTTCAACTCTATTCACTGCCATAATATGTTGCACAGGGATCTCATCATCTTGGTATTCCATGCAATATCATACTGGTTGTGTTAGCAGAATAATGATACCACAAAGATACCTACATCCTAATCCCCAAAACCTGTGAATTTTTACCTACATGACAGAAGAGGTTTTGCAGATGTGATTAAGGATATTAAGGGAGTTTATCCAGCATTAACCAAGTGGACTCAATATAATCACAAGGTCATTATGAGAGGAGGCAGGAGGGTCAGAGTCAGAAAGAGAGTGAAGAAGATATGATGATGGAATCAAAAGTCAGAGAAAGAGAGATTGAGAAGGAGGGAGAGGGAGAAAGAAAAAGAGACTTGAAAATGCTGTTCTGTTGGTTTTGAAGATGGAGGAAGGGGACACAAAGTGAAGGAATGCAGGTGTCCTAGAGAAGCTGGGAAAAACAAGGAAGTGGATTTCCCCTTAAAGCCTCCAGGAGGAATGTAGCCCTGCCAACACCTTGATTTTAGGACTTCTGACCACTAAAATTGTAAGATAATAGATTTGTATGGTTTGAGTACACTAAGTTTGTATTAATTTGTTACAGAAGCAATAGGAAAGGAATATACTGGTCCATTACACTGATGACATTAGGCTGACTGAATCTGATCAGCAAAAAATAGCAAGTACTTTAGATGCCTTAATGAAACATGTGAACCAGAGGTTGGGAAATAAATCCTGTAAAACTTCAGGGTCCATCACCTCATAAAGTTTCAGGTGATTCTAAGTCCTAATGGACACTAGCTACCTTGGTATTAATTGTAGTACTTATTATTTTATCTAGTAGGTATAGAACAAAACATTCTCTTATTTTGATCTCTTTTGAAGTGACTTGTTCTCTAGAGTCTCTTCAATAAAAATATATTTACCTTATTTCCTGTTTATATAGGCATTTACATTTTATTATCTGCAGAATTTTAATTTTAGTATCAAAAATACCATATTTGAACAGATTCAAGATGTTTTAAAATTTTAAACTTAGAAACTGTCACCAAAAAAAACTATATTTTTATAATGCTAAGTTTATTTAAAGCATAAGGTAAATTAATATTAAATATATTAATTTTGTAGATGTATATTATAGATATACTTTCAGACTAAGAAATAAAAGAGATCCAGTTAAGAAAATAATGTGCTGTACTTTGAAAATAAATGTCTTAATGTATACCACCATTTTCTAAGCTTTTATTAAAGTGTTTTTGTAAAAAACAAATCCTATGACCTTATAAAATCAAAATTACAATTATTTACTAAGAATATAGTATACACTAAGCACTCTGAGATACATTAAATTAAATGCAAAGTTGGAGAGGTCATAGTTTCCACTCTCTGAAAGCTTGCAATTTGGAGCTTAAATAAAGTATTAAAATGTTAAAAGCTACCTAACAGTAAATAACCACAGTGCAAGAAAACTAACCACAACAACAAAACCATGTAGTGACATTACCTGTCAAAAGAATTGAATACAACATGAATGGACCTGGAAGGTATTATGCTTAGTGAAATAAGTCAGACAGAGAAAGACGAATACTGTATGTTTTCTCTTATATGTGGAAACTAAAAACAAAACAAACCAACAAATATAACAAAACAGAAACAGATCACAGATACAGAGAACAAACTAGTGGTTATCAGAGGGAAGAGTGGTAGAGACAGGGGTGAAATAGATAAAGGGGATTAAGAGGTACAAACTACTAGGTATAAAATAAATAAGTCATGAGGATATAATGTACAGCACAGGGAGTACAGTCAATATTTTATAATAACTTTGGAGTATAATCTATAAAAATATCAAATTACAAAAAACAAGAATTGAATAGTAATCTAAATGAAGCTGAGGAAATCAGTAAACTTTGAGGAAGTGGGATTTGAGCTGAGTTTTCAAGGAAGGAAAGGTGAAGAAAAGAAGCAGAGAGCATTCTACACAGGTGGAATGATGAACAAAAAACTCAGACTCTTAAAAGAGAAAAGGACAATTTTTAATTTTACAGAGAGAAGTCTGAGGCTCAGAAACGTTAACATTGGTAAGGTTCTGTATCTGCATGTTTGAAATGTTAAGATGTGTTCCTAAAGGCTTCAAAGATTCAAGGGCCCTCAAGTCTACAATGACAGGTTCAGAGATGTCCAGGGCAACAATTTCTACATTCGGATAGTAACACGAATTAACTGCAACATTCATGGAAGAACTGAAGTATTCTAAATTGGCAGGGATGAGTCTCTTTCGCCATGGTCATCTACTTTTTAAGTTCCCTAAACTTAACTGATAGCCACTGTGTTTTACACATTGTAAAGAAAGAAAGAAAATCCAATATAGTGGAAAAAGGTAACTCAGAGTCGGAATACTGAAGTCCTGATCCACTTGGACTACATGATTTCTAAGCTCCATGAGCTCTAAAATCCTATGGCGACATAAATTTTTGCTAGGCCAGGATAAAGAGTAAAGCAGAACACTATCCTTCCAACTCTAATCCCAATGCTGTATTTAGGTTAACTTCTCTCTCAAAAGTAATTAAAATCACTGGCTCTTTTAGGGCAACTTGATCTGCATATCTGACTCATTTTCTTGTAGTGGCAGAAATGGAAAGAAACACAAAGGAACATAGCTCTGAGTCCACATGGCCCCATCTGTATGCAAGTCACCAAACAGAATACAAGACACTCAACACCTATAATGTCAGAGTTGTTAAAGCAAGTAATTTCCTTTTCCTGACATCATTTTCATGAACCTTGTCAAAAAAGTCTCTTGCACATTTCTTAAGGTCTAAGAGGATTTTCCAAGGAAATAGCCTCCCATATTAATACAAATCCCTTCCAGTTTTGAGCTGAGAAGAGCTCAGGGGAGAATCTCCGAGTGAAAGGATAACTGTACAAGTGATCCTCCCTACTTCCAAAACTTCACTTTCCAGAACTTTCTCACTGTGCTTTCCATGACAATTATTTTGCTAGGACCCTAAGGATACACCATTCGCCTTTTTAAATTCTGGCCCAGATTTCAATTCAACCACAGTATCTTTTCCTTATCTTCTTTTAGACATTTTAAGCTGATATTTTGAAAGGGTCTTTATGTAAAAATTAAAAGAAACAATCAAAAAAATCAAAAGGCATGGCCCACTTTACAAAGTGTATATTTCCTCTCCTGAACTACTTAATTCATTCACTTATACCTCACCTGGGCCTACTCCATTCCATACCAGTTTGAAGCACAAAATCAACATTTGAACTCTTAGGTTTAACCCTTCTTCCTATTACCCTCTTTGTCACCTTTCTTCCAAGTCACATTGTGGAGGAGGAGTGTTAGTCACTCAGACCTTCTGAGGAAATGAAGAGCTAGGGGATTTGATGTGCAGTGCAACCTTCATGTTCTACTAAGAGTGCATCCTTAACAGTGAAGGTACAGGAGCTTAAGTCTCCATCCCTCACTCCCTAGTGGTTGGAGCTACTTCCTCAGAACTTCATTATCAGTCTTCTTGAATTTGCGCCAAAAACAAACAAACAAGTAAACCCTCAGGAAATAACTCTACAATTATACAAAATAACTTTTAAATTTTCATAAAGTAAAAAAATTCAGGAACACTCACTACTTCTTTCCCATAGCATCACACAGCAAGCAGTGCGCCTCCCAGCCCCTCCTTGAGGCCCTGTAGGCTTTCTCAGTCATCATGGTCTCACTGCACAAATATAGCCAGAGGTGTTAAGTTTCTCTTAAATTTGAAACTAAAACAACATCATAGTTACAAATCCTTCCTCCAATCTGATGCTGGGAATGACATGTAACATTAATCTCATCTTCCCTTTAGGGCTTGCCAAAGGTCAAAAAATTTTTTGACTGTAAATGGCTCTCAGCATTGATACATCCTGAAACCATCTGTGTGCATCAGGAAAGAAAGAGAGCTCACTCGCTTCTACGAAAAAAATTCATGTTTTTCATGCTCGGGGCCTTACTCCTGAGAATCAAATTGGAAAACACCATTTCTAAAGGCACATTCAAAGACAGAGACAATCTGTGAAGGAAAAAAATAGCTCTAGAAACAAGTAAACAATTCTACACTTGGATCTTTTGAAAACAAGAAAAAAGTACTTTGCAAAGGAACAAAGTCTAGGGAACTCAGAAAAACTGAAGTCAATTGTGAACCTGATTTGCTGACGCTCTTCCCATAAGAGGAGGCCTGTGCTTTTTTTTTTTTAAAGGTTGCCTTGCCCATTATATAAGAAGCAGAATTTTAGTTTTTTCCTTCATAATATACCCACAGAAACTACACTGCAAGCAACTTCCCATTGCCTGGAGAATAAAGGCCAAACTCCTTGGTATAGTTTCCAAACCTCTTTATGACATGGCCCCAGCTTGGCCTTCTGGCCATATCTCCCCTATGATCTCCTACGTAGTGCTTGTTCCAGCAGTACTAGTTCTTAGCAGTTTCTCACATTTGTCACATTCTCTCAGGTCTATGCACACACACACACATCCCTGGCTATTTTTGGAATGCTCACGTCTCCCACCCCACCATCTAGCTAACTTCTATTTCTCCTTCAAGACTCAGAGTGTCACCTATTGGAAGTCTTTTCTGATTCCCGTAGGATAAAGCAGATCCCTGTCTGTTTTTATCGTCCTCTGCAATCTCTGTGTTAATGCCCACACAGGGTGAATTTAGGTGAGAAAGTTCTCTAATGGCACAGTGATCTTAATCCATTATCCCTCATGGACAGAATTTACAGAGAGATTTTTTTAAAAGACTATACCAGCAGTAGCTGTCTTACAAATATGAATACCCAAGAATAGCTTTATAAAGAAGATATAATACCAAAGCACTAAATAACAAATTTTTATACATTTAAAATTATACTAAGGTTTATATTCTTCCGTGTTTTTGAAGCAATTCTTTTTATTTATTTGTAAGTATTGATTTATAAGTACATAGAGATTTCACACTCTTGGAAACAAGAGTTCCCTGTTTAATTTTTATAGCTTCCAGAAAATATAAGCTAACATTTAAATGAATCCAGTGGCGGATCATATTTATAAAAGCCATCTGAATCATATATATTATACATTCTTGTACATTGTATTTTCATAAATAAGGCATCTCTGTA
Organism: Leucopleurus acutus; assembly: GCF_964270905.1. Taxonomy (NCBI): domain Eukaryota; kingdom Metazoa; phylum Chordata; class Mammalia; order Artiodactyla; family Delphinidae; genus Leucopleurus; species Leucopleurus acutus. Next base: position 59,948,625 of record NC_139142.1, on the reverse strand, counting down.
CAGTCAAATACACCTAGATAAATATCATCACAAAAAACTGTTAGAATGACTAGAATAGACTTAAAATGAACATCCTTCCTGTCCCAAGTGTGTTTTGAGCAGGGGTTGGAAGATGGAGAGGATATGCACTTTTTTTTTTTTAATTGGGGTATAGTTGCTTTACAATGTTGTGTTAGTTCCTGCTGTACAATGAAGTGAATCAGCTGTATGTATACATATATGCCCTCCCTCTTGGACCTCTCTCCCACCCCACCCCCATCCCATCCATCTAGGGCACTGCAGAGCTCCGAGCTGAGCTCCCTGCACTATACAGCAGGTTCGGGCTAGCTATCTGTTTTACACGTGGTAGTATATATACGTCAATCCCAATTCATCCCACACCTCCTCCCACCCATCCTGTGTCCACATGTCCATTTTCTACATCTGCAACTCTATTCCTGCCCTGCAAATAGGTTCATCTGTACCAATTTCTAGATTCCACACATATGTGTTAATATACGATATTTGTTTTTCTCTTTCTGACTTACTACACTCTACATGATAGTCTCTAAGTCCATCCACATCTCTACAAATGACCCGATTATATTCCTTTTTATGGCTAAGTAATATTCCATTGTATATATGTACCACATCTTCTTGATCCATTCCTCTGTCAATGGACATTTAGGTTGTTTCCGTGTCCTGGCTATTGTAAATAGAACTGCAATGAACATTGTTGTACATGACTCTTTTTGAATTATGGTTTTCTCAGGGTATACGCCGAGTAGTGGGATTGCTGGGTTATATGGCAGTTCTATTTCTACTTTTTTAAGGAACCTCCATACTGTTCTCTATAGTGGCTGTATCAACTTACATTCCCACCAACAGTGAAAGAGGGTTCCCTTTTCTCCACACCCTCTCCAGCATTTATTGTTTGTAGATTTTTTGATGGCCATTATGACTGGTGTGAGGTGATACCTCATTGTAGTTTTGATCTGCATTTCTCTAATAATTAGTGATGTTGAGCATCTTTTCATGTGCCTCTTGGCCATCTGTATATCTTCTTTGGAGAAATGTCTACTTAGGTCTTCTGCCCATTTTTGGATTGGGTTGTTTGTTTTTTTGATATTGAGCTGCATGAGCTTTTATATATTTTGGAGATTAATCCTTTGTCTGTTGATTCATTAGCAAATATTTTCTCCCATTCTGAGGGTTGTCTTTTTGTCTTGTTTATGGTTTCCTTTGCTGTGCAAAAGCTTTTAAGTTTCATTAGGTCCCATTTGTTTATTTTTGTTTTTATTTTCATTATTGTAGGAGGTGGGTCAAAAAAGATCTTGCTGTGATTTATGTCAAAGAGTGTTCTTCCTATTTTTCCTCTAAGAGTTTCATAGTGTCTGGTCTTACATTTAGATCTTTAATCCACTTTGAGTTTACTTTTGTGTATGGTGTTAGGGAGTGTTCTAATTTCATTCTTTTACATGTAGCTGCCCAGCTTTCCCAGCACCACTTATTGAAGAGGCTGTCTTTCCTCCATTGCATATTCTAGCTTCCTTGGTCATAGATTAGGTGACCATAGGTGCGTGGGTTTATCTCTGGGCTTTCTATCCTGTTCCACTGATCTATATTTCTGTTTTTGTGCCAGTACCATACTGTCTTGACTACTGAGGCTTTGTAGTATAGCCTGAAGTCAGGGAGCCTGATTCCTCCAACTCTGTTTTTCTTTCTCAAGATTGCTTTGGCTATTCGGGGTCTTTTGTGTTTCCATACAAATTGTAAAATTTTTTGTTCTAATTCTGTGAAAAATGGCATTGGTAATTTGATAGGGATTGCATTGAATCTGTAGACTGCTTTGCGTAGTATGGTCAAAGATTAATAAATAGCATAGCAAGGTCAATAAAACTAGAAGCTGGTCCTTTGAGAAAATAAACAAAATTGATAAACCTTTAGCCAGACTCATGAAGAAAAAGAGGGAGAGGACTCAAATCAATAAAATTAGAAAAGAAAAAGGAGAAGTTACAACAAACACCACAGAAATACAAAGCATCATGAGAGACTACTACAAGCAACCCTATGCCAATAAAATGGACAACCTGGAAGAAATGGACAAATTCTTAGAAAGGTATAACCTTCCAAGACTGAACCAGGAAGGAACAGAAAATATGAACAGACCAAACACAAGTAATGAAATTGAAACTGTGATTAAACATCTTCCAACAAACAAAAGCCCAGGACCAGATGGCTTCAAAGGCAAACTCTATCAAACATTTAGAGAAGAGCTAACACCCATCCTTCTCAAACTCTTCCAAAAAATTGCAGAGGAAGGAACACTCCCAAACTCATTCTACAAGGCCACCATCACCCTGATACCAAAACCAGACAAAGACACTACAAAAAAATAAAATTACAGACCAATATCACTGATGAAAATAGATGAAAAAATCCTCAAAAAATTACTAGCAAACGGAATACAACAACACATTAAAAGGATCATAAACCATGATCAAGTGGGGTTTAACCCAGGAGTGCAAGGATTCTTCAATATATGCAAATCAATCAATGTGATACACCATATTAACAAATTGAAGAATAAAAACCATACAACCATCTCAATAGATTCAGAAAAAGCGTGTGACAAAATTCAACACCCACGTATGATAAAAACTCTCCAGAAAGTGTGCTTAGAGGGAAACTACATCAACATAATAAAGGCCACATAGGACAAACCCACAGCCAACAACATTCTCAATGGCAAAAAACTGAAAGCATTTCCTCTAAGATCAGGAACAAGACAAGGATGTCCACTCTCACCACTATTATTCAACATAGTTTTGGAAGTCCTAGCCATGGCAATCAGAGAAGAAAAAGAAATAAAAGGAATCCAAACTGGAAAAGAAGAAGTAAAACTGTCACTGTTTGTAGTTGACATGATACTATATGTAGAAAATCCTAAAAATGCCACCAGAAAACTACTAGAGCTAATCAATGAATTTCATAAAGCTGCAGGATACAAAATTAAGGCACAGAAATCTCTTGCATTCCTATACACTAACAATGAAAGATCAGAAAGAGAAATTAAGGAAACAATCCCATTTACCACTGCAACAAAAAGAATAAAATACCTAGGAAAAAAACCTACTTAAGGAGGTAAAAGACCTGTACTCAGAAAACTATAAGACACTGATGAAAGAAATCAAAGATGACACAAACAGATGGAGAGATATACCATGTTCTTGGACAGGATATGATTTTTATGGAAGAGATTAAGTAACAAATACTGCAAGATAGTATGATCTTCTGTAGGTAAACACTGGTGAATTTTGCTTTGCTAAAATAAAGAAATGTGAATAGATTGTATTGTTAAAGTAGAAATTATAAACCAATAGGTAGTAGGAGAGGGATACAAATTTTGAGTTGTGGGGGAAGTGTAGTAGTATATGGGCTTAGGGTGGGAGTGAGACAGAGATCCTAGATGACAGCTGAAGATCTTTGGAATCAGAGCAAAGGTCTATTTGACTGACTTAAGCAATTGGAGGAAATTTGGGAAGAGGGATGCAGAGGAAACATAGGTGTTATGACAGAGTGATTCTAATGATCAGCTGGAATATAAATTGACAGAAGTAACCAACCAAAAAAGTTTAAGGAGTAACAAGAGGGAAGTTTCTTTTCTAGTTACTATAGGTTTTCAAAATGATAAGAAATAAATGCAGTGTGGTATTTGTCTTAAGAATCGGTAGACTGATGGTTACACAAAGGAATAGAAAGCCTAGAAGTAATCCAAAGTATATGTAAAAATATAAAGTATATTTAAGTGACATTTCAAACTACTGAAACCAACTCAAGAAAAACAATCTGAATAGACCTGTAACAAATAAAAAGATTGAATTAGTAATCAAAAAGTTACCCACAACCTCTTTTGAACATACCTTAAATTAGCCTTTAGGAATCCACTGATATATGTTTGAGGCATAAAAGAGAAGAGAACATTTTCTGTTTCTAATGTCAATTCTCTCTCTCTTTTTTTTTAAAGATCTTTTCTTGCAATTATGAAATAAATTACAGTTTGGAAAAGTGCATTAAAAAAAAAAAAAACTTACCCACAAAGAAAAACTCAGGCCCCGATGGCTTTACTGCTGAATTCTATTAAACATTTAAAGAAAAATGAATACCAATTTTTCACAAATTCTTCCAAAAATTGGAAGAGGAGGGAATACTTCCCAACTCATTCTATCAGACCAGTATTACCCTGGTACCAAAACCAGACAAAGACATCATAAGAAAAAGAACTACAGACCAATATCTTTTATAAATATGGATATAAAAATCCTCAACAAAATACTAGCAAACTGATTCTAGCAAAATACAAAAAGAATTATATACCATGATCAAGTAGAATTTATCCCTAGGGTAATTTAACATCTGAAAAGCAATTAACGTAATACCCTCTTTGGACAGAAAAAAAACACAAAAAACGCATGGTCATCTCAATAGAAATAGAAAAAGAATTTGATCAACACCCTTTCATAACAGAAACACTAAACAAACTATAAATCAAAGGGAACTTCCACAACCTGATAAAGGACAAGTACAAAAACCCCAAAGCTAACATAATACTTAATGGTGAAAAACTGCATGCTTTCCCTCTAAGATCAGGAAAAAGATAAGGGTGTCTGCTCTTGCTACTTCCACTCAACATCATATTAGAAGTTCTAAAGAAAGCAATTGGGGAAGAAAAAGAAATAAAACTTGTCCAGATTGGAAGAGAAGAAGCAAAACCATCTCTATTCACAGATAACATAATCTTGTCTGTGGATAATCCTAAGGAATCCACCAAAAAACTATCAAAACTAATGAGTTCAGCAAGTTTGCAAGATATAAAATCAATATACAAAAATCAATTATATTTCTATACACCTGCAATGAACAATCTAAAAATGAAATTTTTAAAACTTCATTTACAATAGCATCAAAAAAGAATAAAATGCTTAAGAATAAATTTAGCAAAGTGTAAAACTTACGCTCTGAAATCTATAAACATTATCCAAAGAAATTAAAGAAGATGAAAATCACCCCCATCTTCATGAATTAGAAGACAATATTATTAAGACAGCAATATTCTTCAACTTGACCTACAGATTCAATGCAATCTTTACTAGAATTTCAGCTGATTCTAATATTCATATGAAATTGCCAGAGAACCAGAATAGCCAAAACAAGCTTAAAAAAGAATAAAGTAGGAAGACTCACACTCCTCAACTTGAAATCTTAGTACAAAGTTACAGTAATCAAAACAGTGTGCTCTGGCATAAGGATAGACATATAGACCAATGGAATAGAATTTAGAGTCCAGAAATAAATCCATATGTCTATAGTCAACTGATTTTCAACAAAGGTACCAAAATCATTCAATGGGGAAAAAAAAGTCTTTTCAACAAATGGTTTTGGTACAACTGGATAGCCACATGCAACAGAATAAGGTTGGATCCTTACCTCATACCACTTCCAGAAATTAACTCAAGATGGATCAAAGACCTAAATTTAAGCACTAAAACTATCAGAAGAAAACATAGGGGTAAAGCTTCATCACCTTGGATTTGACAATGATTTCTTAGCTATGACACCAAAAGCACAAGCAATAAAAGAACAAATAGATAAGCTGAATTTCATCAAAATTTTAAAAACTTTTGTGCATCAAAGGATACTACTAAGAAAGTGAAAAGACATCCATAGAATGGGAGGAAAGTTTTTCAAAACATATATGGAATAAGGGTTTAGTAGCCAGAATACATAAAGAGCTCTTGTAACTCAACAAACAACCTGATTAAAACATGGGTAAGGAACTTAAATGACATTTTTCCAAAAATGATAAGCTAATGACCAACAAGCATATGAAAAGATGCTCAACATCATTAGTAATTAGGAAAATGTTAATCAAAACCACAATGAGATACCATTTCACACCCATTAGGATGGCTATATTTTTGTAACATGGAAAATAGTAAAGTATTTACAAGAATATAGAGAAACTGGAACACTTGTACATTGCTGGTGTGAATGTAAAATGATGCAGCCAGTATGGAAACCAGTTTGGCAATTCCTGAAAAGTTAAACATAGAATTACCATACAATCCAGCAATTCCACTCATAGACATATGCTATAAATAATTAAAAATAGGTACTCAAATATGTGTGCATGAATGTTCACTCTAGCACTATTCACAACAGCTAAAAGAAGCAACCCAAATGTCATCTGTCAACAGATGACTGGATAAACAAAAGTTGATATATCCATACAATAGAATATTATTTGGCTATAAAAAAAAAGAATGAAGTACTGATACATGCAAGACCATGCATGAACCTTGAAAACATTATGCTAAGTGAAAGAAGTCAGTCACAAAAGCTTAAATATTATATGATTCTACTTATATAAAATGTCCAGGGACTTCCCTGGCGGTCCAGTGGTTAAGACTCTGTGCTTCCAATGCAGCAGGCACGGGTTCGATCCCTGGTCAGGGAAACAAGATCCCACATGCCGCACAGCAAGGCCAAAAAAGAAAAAAAAAAAAAATGTCCGGAATAGGTAAATCTATAGAGACAGAAAGTGGATTAGTGGTTGCTTAGTGCCAGGGCACTAGGCTGTAAGGGAAGTAGGGGATGAAAGGGTGATAAATAGTTTCTTGTTACAGTGATAAAAATATTCTAAAATTAATTGTGGTGATGGTTGCACATATCTGTGGCTATATTTAAAATCACTGAACTGTATGATTTAAATTGAACTGTATGATTTAAATTGGTTAATTATATAGTATGTGAATTATATTTCAATAAACCTGTTTAAGAAAAATACAAACAGAGAGAGAGAGAACTGGAGGAATATACACCAAAATATTAATGATAGTGAGATTGCGAGCGTGGCCAGTGGCTCACCTTAAGAGTTTAAGCAAACTTCACATTCTCAGGACAATTGTTGATACGAGTGAGTGCTTAATAAATATTGGTTGCTACTAAAATATATATATATATATATATGTATGTATGTGTGTGTGTGTGTGTGTATATATATATATATATATATATATATATATATACAAACTTCAAAGAAAAAAAACAACTAAAAATCACTCCAGGCCAAAATGTAGTAAAAGGGACCAAATTCACCCTCCTGCTTGGAGCAGCAAAAAAAAAAAAAAAAGAAAAAAGAAAAAAAAGAAAAGAAAACAACAAAAACATGTTAAAAAAACAAAACATTTTTGAGGCACTGGATGTCAGATAACAAAGGACAGTGATCCCTAAGAGACAGGAAACAAAAACAAGGTGAACTCACAAATTGCACCAGTTTACTGTCTTGAGTTTCCAACAGTGCAGCAGGGAGGGGGAAATCAAGAGGTGCCAGCAGACTCCCTGAGTTGAGAGGATCAAAGAAGATAGAAATCTCAGGATAGAGTACCAGAGAGGAGAAAACTGCATAGAAAGGGAACTCCAGAGAAACGTAGATAGTTCCTCCCAAGTGTTCAGCTGATTACTGATCAACGCATGTTCTTAAGGAAAGTACTCAAGGCCACAGAAAGAACTACTCCAAAAAATTAGAAGTAACAATGCCTGGTTTCCACACAGGTCTGGGACTAGTGCCTGTTCCCACCAACCAGACTGGGGAACCTTATGATTCACAGGGCATTTGGCAGAGAACATAGAAGGGTCTTACCTCAATATTGGGTGATAATTAGCCCTAGACTGAGCACTGCTGTGGTCACACCTAAAAAGTCTTAAAAGTAACAACATCCACAGTATATAAAGAATCATGTATTCTCAAAACTCAGTAAGAGACCAAACAATCCAATTAAAAATAGGGAAAAAAATCAGAACAGACACTTCAAGAAAGAAGATATACAGAGGCCAAATAAGCACATGAAAAGATATTCAATATCACATATCAATAGGGAAATGCAAATTAAAACCACCATGTGATAACACCTCACATCCACTAGGACGGCTAAAATGTCAACGACTGACCATACCAGTTGTTGGTGAGGATGTGGAAGAACTGGAACTCTCATCACTACTGGTGGGGATGTAAAATGGTCAATCACTTTGGAAAAGGGTTTTGTGGTTTCTTAATAGACATCTGCCATATGAGCTAGCCATTCCCGTCTCCCACCTAGGAGAAAGCATATGTCCATACAAAGACATACAGGAATATGCATAGCAGCTTGTTACAGACAAAAACTGGAAACAATGCAGATATCTATCAACAAGGTGAATAAACTGTGACATTTTTACAATGTAATAATATTCAGCAATATAAATAATTAAACTACTGACACATGCAAAAATACAACTGAATCTGAAAATAATTATGCTGAGTAACAGAACTGCCAGACCAAAAAAAGGTGCACATACTGTATGATCTCATTTATTATAAAATTCTAACTAAACTATAGCAATAGAAAGCAGATCAATGGTTGCCTGGATATGGGGCAGGAGAAGGACGAGGAGAGAAAGAGAGGGACTATACAAACGGCATGAGGAAATCTATGGTGATGATTTCACAGATGCATACAAATGTCAGAACTTTTCCAACTATACACTTTATTTGAAAAACAAAAGTTCATGCCATGACAAAGTTTATGATTTCCTGCTATACAATGAAATTCATATTTTATACCATACATTTTACCTACTTTTTTCCTAAATGAAAAATAACTTATAAAAAGAGAATCATGACAATTTATAACAAAGGAAACCTTAGAGATTATTTAATATATTTCCCTCTTTTTCAGAAGAGGAAATTGGCCTCCAGAGAGGTAGATCTGCCCAAGGTCGTCACATCATTGGTAATGACTAGGAAAGGGCTGCTGGCAGTACTCTTTTTATACTACTTGGTTCTTTGAGTGTTTCAGACCTTAAGAATAAAATGTCCTCTGTGAACATACAGACTATATATGTTATTACAACTATTCCTGCAGCTCATTCTAAGTTTTCATTTGGTAGGTAAGAATATTTGTAAGTGTACAAGTTTTATCTGAATTATTTGCATACCGTAACAGTATTTACTCAGAGACTTCAAGTTTTGAAATGAAATACATTTTTCATATGAATGAGTTTGACATATCTGTCTGGTAACAGGAAGCTTATAAAATAGGTCTTATAATATTTGAATTCCTTCTTACTACAGTTTATGTAAAAAACCGTAGACCATATCTTTAGACTGGGAATATACTTAAGTATTTATATAGAATGTATATTCAAAACAGAATCTAGGTTTATTGAGGACTGTGGCCAGTTGAACTAAAAATAATTTAGTGCCAGTAATATGAAAATGTATCAAGATTGCAAATAGTCTTCAAAAGCAAGGTAAGGTCTTTTGAAACAATGCTTCACTATAGAAATCCAATAACTAGGATTTTCTTTGGAACACTAAAGTGGCTGTTATTTATCATAGCAATGTGGGAGACACATTCAGAGATCTATTTTTATTTAATTTTTTTTGTTGTGCCACACGGCATGCGGGATCTTAGTTCCCCAACCAGGGATAGAACCCGTGCCCCCTGCATTGGAAGCGTGGAGCCACTGGACCACCAGGGAAGTCCTGGAGATCTATTTTTAAATAATAGGCAAGAGGACTTATGTTTTCTGCTGTAATTGGTAAATATTACAAATCTACACACTACTGAATTTTTCACTCCCCATCTCCACCTCCTCTTGTTCTCTCATTTTTCCAAAAATAACAAAACAAAGAAACAAACAAAAGCAAAACAGCATAAAATAGTCTCTCCATGTTTCCTCAACGCCCCCTTTGCTCGGTGACATATATTCTAGCAGGACAGCGGAGAGAAGACTCTGACTTGAAATACTGAAAGCCTCCATATTTATGAGCCAATCTATGGCTTACCCAAACTCAACGGTTTTAGTGGAAAAATATTCAATAAATATGTATATTTTAGACATACTTGCAAATTCTAGGTACCTCAGAATTCATTCATAAAATATTCTGAAACATTTCCCAAATGTGCTGTGCTAAGCAAACATTAAGTAACAATAATCCTTTTGCTCACTCCTTGGGTGGAAATTTTCACACATTAAAAGAGAATTGAGGATAATGGCATTAGGCTGCTCCAGCCTTGACTCGATGGAGTGCATCTGCAGCACTCAGTATTTACAATGTGCACAGGATGAATTCTCCTACCTAGCAAAAACCTCAGCCTCAATACCTGCTAACATTTGACTCTATGTAGTGTGATACAGGTTTTTAAATGCTGTCCTGACCCAGTTTTGAGGCCCTGGCTAGAGGCTGGTCATTTCTGCTTCCTGAGCAGTCAATTAAGCCCACACCCTGAACCACCTCCAATATCAGCTCTCACACTCTTGGCCCCTATACACCTGCTCTAATTGCCCCAGGGCCAGGTACCAGACAACCAGGGACAGCCCCTATGCCCCAGAGTCTACTGACGCTGCTCACATTAGCCAATCCTAAACATGCTTACCCATTCTTTCCCACAGAAACTGCAGTATAAAGGCACTTGCCCACAGTTCTCCTCTCTCCCTCTGCCTTGTGGCTGACCCTAGTTCTTCCCTGAGTGGCCCTGCACGGTGTGCTGTGTTCTCCCCAGGGAACTGTGAGTTCAACAAACTACAAAACCTTTCTGCCTTCTATTGATCTGTTTTGGCCTCACCATACCTCACCCAAGGTAATATGGTGAAAAATAAGGGAGGGAGGGAAGGTGGGAGAGAGAGAGGAAGGGAGAAAGAAGAAAGGGAGGGAGGGAGGGAGGGAGGGAGGAAGGAAGGAAGGAAGGAAGGAAGGAAGGATTTTAATTGGCTCTTAAAAGCAATATATTTAGTTTTGCTAAAATTTAACTCAAACCAATAATATCTGTACAGAGTGTAAGTTCCTTATGGAAGAAGTCTGAAATGCAGCAACAGTTTACAAAATATGATAAGCTATGTCTATTTACATATTGAGAGCACCTAACATGTCAAGCCATGTGCTTATATCGCATTACCTCATGTAGTTCTGAAAAAGACCAGCGAGGTAGAGCTACTCTCATATCTATATTAAATACATGAATCTGAGGCACAGAGAAAGATACAAAAATTGTCTAAAAGGACAGAGCTAGCAAATGGTGGAGCCGGGATTTGAACTCACGTTTCTCTAAAACCAGAACCTAAGCTCTTAAGTCCTAAGTGATACTACCTTCAAATAGCTGCTCGTCCAACAAATATTTATTGAGCACCTATTTTATGACATTGTATTATATATTAGAGAAAAAGGCATCGAATTGATTCTCAGAATGCTTATTTCATAGTGACAGTGAGGTTATTTTACCTATAAGAACAAGATAGCTTGATAGGTAATGGATGGATTTTATCTAGGGTGCTACAGAAGTATAATCATTTACTTAATTAAGTAAATAGATTTGTACCACTACTATCCTTTGCCCCCTGCCTCCATTTACACACACACACACACACACACACACACACACACACACACACACACACACACACACACACACACACTCCTTTAAATTGCTCTTTTGGCTAGTTCTACCTCTGCCAAAGGATGAAATCTCAGTAAAATCTCATAACTTTTTTCTGACTACTCTCAAATACTAAAAAGTCCTTAGGTCACTTTTAGCCAAAAGAACTTTCTTTTTCAGTATCTGAAAAGCGTAATTTGGAGCACTAATCAAACCCTGCACATCCTTCAAAGTTAAATTGTCCCCAGCTCAAGCCTGCTGCAGCTCAGGAAGCCTACAGTGAGGGAGGCAAGCATGGTTGCTACCATCTGCTTCAATTCCTTGCCTGGCCTTCCACTCCTCTCTCTCACTCTATGGCTTCTGAACCCCTGGGAGTGAGGGGAGGGCTGTTCTCCAGACTCGGTGCATGTTTACACTCACAAGGCGCTTCTGTGGATTCCTCAGAAATTCAGAACCCCCCACTGGAAGCCTCTCGTTGCATGTCCCAGGACAGATGTGGTACCTATAATTCCACTGCCTCTCCCCAACCTCTATCAGCCCCAACATTCAGTGACCCGCCCCGCACAGACTCTTGGTGAAATGCTTTCAACAGCCAACCTCCACCACCACGATCTGCAGCCCCTTTGAAGACTTGCCCTTTTTTGTCCTTGCCCTTTTTTGTCCACTTTTTTTTTTTAGATTCTTTTCCCATTTGGCCATTACAAAGTATTGAGTAGAGTTCTCTGTGCAATACGGCAGGTTCTTATTAGTCTTCTATTTTATATACAGTAGTGTGTATATGTCAATCCCAACCTCCCAATTTCTTCCCCTCCATGCCCTGGTAACCATAAGTTTGTTTTCTACATGTGACTCTACTTCCATTTTTGTAAATACGCTCATATGTACCCTTTCTTTTAGATTCCACATATAAGCGATATCATGATATTTGCCTTTCTGTGTCTGACACTTCACGGTATGACCATTTCCAGGCTCCAATTGACATTTCCTTCCTCTGCATGGTCTTCAGAGGAAATGCCACCACGCTGCCATGGGGGAAGTGCAGTCTTCTCCCAACACAGCTCACCCTCAGCACTCTGAAACCTGTGGAAGACATGTGTCCATTGGACCCCCAATTCTCCACTGTCAAGCTCTGCAGGAAGCACCTGGCCATCCTCGTCCACGATGGGGGAAGGGAGCAGGGTACCTCAGACCCCAGCAATTTTGCTTCATCCACTCAGTGCTTTCATACCTACATGACCACATCCTTGGCATGTCTAACATGGGTGCCCCAGCACCTCACTTTGAATGGGGATGTTTAGCAAATATTGTTTTGTTCTCAGTCTTTGGGCTTCAGCCAAAACCCAGACAGAGTGTCATTTAATATTCTGTTTCAGAAACATAAAGAAGGATGCTCACCAGACTGAATAATGCATAGCACAGCAAAAACTGTCTGTCTCTATATGGTTGTTTTCCAATATTTTCTATTAAGGGAAATGGATTTGTCTTCTAATTCTCACTCTGCTCCTAGAAATGCTTTGTGAACCTGAGTAAATCATTAGTCCTCCGTGTTTTCACCTAAAATTACACGAAACTATAAAATTATTTAAAGTTTGTTGAAAAGTCTCTCCAAGAAAATATAGCTCTGTCATTTGAGGCTAATATACATCAATCTTCCTAGCCCAGAAAAGACAAAAAACTAAAAATTAGCCAGAGAGCAGCAGGAGAACTGCCTTTGAATAAACCCAAATTCCTGACATCGTGCTCTACATCTCCAGGAGGAATTAAAACTCTCACCTTCCCAATCTCAGAAGCAAGTTACTCATATCAAGCCTGACCTTATGCCCCAGTTCTGATCACTAAGCTTCTACATTGTTCTCTTTGCCCCGTTCCTTACCTTGTTAACCTGACTAGTAGACAGGTTCACCCAGGACAATCCTCCTCCCAAAGGCAAGGACCCGCTCTGAATTTAAGCCAAGCATGAGGATGACGGTGCCTGTTGGAAGACTTATCAGAAGTAAGCACCTGTGATTCATGAATACCCCATACTCCTGGAACCACTGTCTTCTTAGGGACTCCACCTTCTCAGAATGAGCTCCCTGTTAGCTGTACCCTTACCCTAGGACAGGACACAGGTCCACTGCCACTTCAATCACAGCACCTGCCCCACTCAAAGATCCTAAAGCATGCAAGGTATCGGCATAAATACCAAATGGAGCTAACTGGGCTAAAAGCACGCATCTTTCCAAAAATGCATTGTTTACAGTATTTCCTCCTTTAACCTTTTACTTTTAAAGAATAAATCTTTCTCTAGTGTTTTCATGGCTGACATAGAGTAACTGCCTTATTTTGATTAAAATTAAAATTGAATCATTTTCTTCTCTGTCCTTAGAGCATAGGTTCCACAAACATAAAGTAGGTAATTGATCTTACTTAAGAAATTTGCAATGGAACAATAAAAACAATTAAGTGCAATGACTCTAGTACAGATGTTCTGAATCCAATATTTCTCAAAAGGCTTTGACAACATCCAAAGTTGTATGAAAATATTTGGCAGTGGTAACTCAAAATTTAAGTATTCTGTTCTTTTTTCAAGCACTAGTCAAGAATGGAAGAGTCTTCACGAACAATCTAATTGAGAGGTTCTGGAAAACAAATCTGTAGCACATGGTCATTTTTTCTCTGTTGATGGCTCAGCTGAGCCAGTGACATTTATGAGTCCATGGCTGAGGGTTCTATAGATTCTGGATCAATACAATCTTTCCTAAAGTTATAGACTGAATGTTTGTGTCCCTCTGCCCCTAAATTCATATGTTGAAGCCCAAACCACTAGTGTAGCTGTATTTGGAGTAAAGTAATTAAGGTTAAATGAGGTCATAAGGGTGAGGCCTTGATCTGATAGGATTAGTGTCCTTCTAAGAAGAGACACTAAAAAGCATGGAAAATGAAAGGCGACATGAAGACATAACGAGAAGGCGGCCATCTGCAAGTGAGAAAGAGAGATCACACCAGAAACTGAATTGCCAGAACCTTGATCTTGGACTTCGTGCATCCAGAACTGTGAGAAAATAAATTTCTGCTGTTTACGCCATTCAGTCTATAGTACTTTGTTATAGCATCCTCAACCAACTAATACACCCAGGAACTTACCAACGGAGGAGAGGACGAAAAGACATTTTCTTCCTCTTTCTCCAAGTGGGATCCCAGAAATTCCCCAGTGTATATTAAAATATTAATATCTTGCTTTCACACAGTTTATATGCATAGTCCTATTTATTCTCCACAATCTTGTAGTTAGGCAGAGCTAGCATTATTAATCCCGTTTTACAGATGAGATGGAATGTGGCTAAGCCAAGATTAGACGTAGAACTTTTGACTCCTAGCCCGAGCTTCTTACACTGCACCTCATGCCAGCTGACTGAGAGTAGCTTTAGAGATCTTTCCACTCCTGAGTCAGCTCACAGTTAGAACATCTCTGGGAATCATAGCACTGGTTCCAGGATAAGACACTAGACTTCAAAAGGGGTACCTCTTAACAGATAAGCAGAATTATCTGCCATTGGTCAGGAGAACCATGAACTATTAACAAATAAAGTTGAAGAAAAAATTAAAATTAAAGCTGGAGTTGTGCTCAATTTCAATAATTTTAATTATTAATTTAGAGTGATAGTAATTTTGATCTTTTAACAAAACCTTCTTTATATACCATTTTTGAGTTTTGACTATCTGTGGACACAAAGGAATAAATCTTGGCCACTCTTTGTCCTGGAACACACCATCTACAGCTCCTCCTGGGAGAAAGAGCTCAGCTACAACTTAAAGTTCAGTACATTCACTCTTCTGATTAATTTGGAGCAGTGGAGCAATTAAAGAACAGCAATTAAAGCAATTATGGATTAATGTTCCACATCACATTGAGAAGCCCTTCTATAGGCCCTGGTGCTATTTTTAAAATATCTGAGCTCTGAATGTCACTCCATTAATAAAGATTTCAGCAGCTTAGTCATTAACACCAACAAGACCTTATCATATACTTTCAGGCTCATTTTTCTGTTGTGCAAATCAATGATGAAAAACTTCAGACACTGAACCAATGTTAGATTGTTTAGTATAACTGATTTGGGGCTCATATTCAAAACATTTATTTTATCCATACATAATATCTTAAAATATGTCTCTTTCCTAATAGGCAGCCAAAAACCCCTATTACTGATATTTGGTTTCAACTCGCCCTAATACAGAATGTCTCTCTTTGCTCCCTTTTCAACTGTTCCTGAGGATGACTGCCAAACCCTAAGGAAAAGGGAAAACTTGGTTGCCTTTAGCATGTAAGCCTCTCAGTGTCAGCAGTTACACCATTCTCTCCTTTAGGCTGAGTTTGTACTGTATTGGAAAATAGAGGCCTCTGAGTATTCATGCCTCTTCAGATTGGCTGTCAAAAGCCCTTCATGTGCAATCTTCTTATTTGGCCCCAAAGAAGACAGTCTCTTCTAAATAGTGCTCAAATGGTTATCCCATTCAGAAAGAATGGAATATTTGTTTGATATAGAACATAAATTTATTCTAGTTAAAATAATATTTTGTTTGTAGAAATTTTTATGTGCATCCAGAGAAAAGGGAGATTTTAAAATCAGAAATCTCAAAAATTAATGGGAAGCATTTTAAAAATAATTTTAAGGAATTATAAACAACCTAAATATCCAGTAATAGGGATTTGGTATGGGGATATCCATGTAGATGTAGATACAGATACAGATATAGATATGGAGAATGAGATTTCTATTCAATAAAGCACTCTGTATCTAAAATAAATAATCCTGATGCTTCCAGTTCTATATAATAGACTATTTACATAGATACTTACCTTCTCTTCCT
The DNA here is from genome assembly GCF_964270905.1 of Leucopleurus acutus. Taxonomy (NCBI): domain Eukaryota; kingdom Metazoa; phylum Chordata; class Mammalia; order Artiodactyla; family Delphinidae; genus Leucopleurus; species Leucopleurus acutus. Next base: position 59,932,318 of record NC_139142.1, on the reverse strand, counting down.
CAAAAATGCCTGTAAAAATTCCAATCAAGAAATACAGAAGCTAGCAAGCACAGAGCAGCACTAAAAAGGGGAAAAAGAGCCATCAGCAGACCAGAGATTTATTAAAATCTTTAGAAAATGGCAAGTAGACGAATCATACTGTCAGATGAAACGAAAGCAAAGAAGCAAATGTTCCAGCACTGAAGACACCTGGCTTCACTCTGAAAAAAGTGAATGCTGAGCAAAATGAAGAGAAAGATCAAAACCTAGACATATCGCCATGAAATTTCATAACACACCAAAGATAAAGAGGATATGCCAGAAACTTCCAGGAAAGGGCTATGGAAGTTCCCTATTGTTCGATGTATTCATTACCTGAGTTCTTACAGCCATGAGATTGCATAGGGAAGCAGTCATGGCTCAAAAATATTCATTAATCGACTGGCCACTTGTAAAATTAGTCCTGATTCAAATACTCATCCCATATCACACTGACATCTGTCCTCACCAATCACATCAGAGTCTATTTTGGTCAATTTAATTGAATTTTTAATAAATATATGATTAAAATATGTAAGCCATAAATATTTAATAAATGTAAAATAATAAATATATAGCATAAATTGACTTTAAAGTAAAATTGCAAACCTTGAAAAGATGTTAGATTTCATAGGGTTGATAAAAGTGTTGGTGACTTGAGTCACCAACAAAGCTACTGCTAAATGAGAATTTTAGCAGAGTTAGATCAGTTTAGGATGGATGAGGAGAAAACCAACCAGGAGAATGGTAAATAAGAAAGGGTCATCAAGGGAGATTCATTTAAAAATCAAAGAATTTAAGACAGGCCCTTGTAGGGAAGTCTTGAAATATTTTTGCAGAAATTACTATCTTTATGATTGTGCAGGAAAGTGAAATATGAACTTGGAAGATATCATATCATTCTACCATCTATTTTTATCAGAAAATGGTAACCCCCAAACAATCCAATTTAAATAGATTTATATTAAGAGGACTTTTCTAGTGCTACTTTCCCAAGAAACAGGAGACTTCCTATAGATAGAAAGGAAGCAGAAACAGGATGGCATTGTATTACTCTCATTAGCAAGAATAAGTGCTGAAAATAGTGAAAAAAAGCCTGTAAAATTCTGAAAAAAATGACTTTATATCAGTAATTCTATACATAATCAAACTACTAATCAAATATGAAAGCAAAACAATGACATGCAAGAATTCTGAAGATTTACCTGCCATGTACTCTTTTGAAAAAAGTACTCCAGCCATATTTTAAAAGAGGAAGGAAGGAAGGAAGGAGGAAGAGAGGGAGGGAGAGTGAGAGAGAGGGAGGGAGGAAGAAAGAAAGGGAAAGGGAAACCAAGAATATGGAATGAAAGGTATGAGGAGATTTCTGCTTTAGGTAATGAAGGACTGAGTAGTTTAACCAAATCTAACCACACTCTGGGAAAAAAAAAAAACACACAAAAGCTTGATTAAATATATTATTTTTAAATCTTCTTAAAAGCATCAAAGATATATCAAGACAATAAGGAATTACAGGACAAAAATCCAACACTTGGGGAAAGGTTTGCCCTGTGATCACTGGCTGACCTGAAAGAGGTAGCTGATATGTGCTTTGATAACCTCTTAGAGCTAAGGGGAAAAGTCAGAGTTCAGGGCTCACCCAGTACTGGGAATTGGGGCCCCCAAAGGGCTACACCCTGAGAATAGTGATAAAACAAAAGTAACTCAACCTGTGCAGACGGTAGACTCACTTCTTTTTAAAATATCAATAGCCCATGAAATCTCAGGCTGTGAGACTGCCTGAGAACACTCTAGGCTGTCGGTACCCCTCTTTGGAGGAAGAGAATATCATCCTAAGTCTCAAATTATTTCAACCAATACTTTTTCAAACACAATGCCCAGCATACACCAAAGCATGAAGAGAAAAGATACAATGAGCAAGAACCAACAGTGATAAAAATAACCAAAATAGTCAGGCATTATCGTATACAGTAAAACTATGCTTAACGTTTTCAAGGAGAAGAAAAATAAGCTGTGAAAATTTCAGCGGGGAAGGAACTAACAACTATAAAAAGTAACTTCGCAGATTTAAAAAAGAAACAAATTGAAATTCTACAATGGAAAAATCCATTTAAAAAATTAAGAATTCAGGGCTTCCCTGGTGGTGCAGTGGCTGAGAGTCCACCTGCCGAGGCAGGGGACACGGGTTCGTGCCCTGGTCCGGGAAGATCCCACATGCCGCGAAGTGGCTGGGCCCATGAGCCATGGCCACGGAGCCCGTGCTCCACGGCCACGGAGCCCGTGCTCCACAACGGGAGAGGCCACAACAGTGAGAGGCCTGCATACCGCAAAAAAATAAATAAATAATTAAAAATTAAGAATTTAATGGAATTTAACAATATATTGGACAGTGGAAGAGACAGTTAATGAACTGAAAACAGGTCAGAAGACACTCCCCAGCATGCAGCATACAAGAAAAAGATGGAAAACATGGAAGAGAATGTAAAAGACTCAGAATTCCATGAGAAATCCTTAAGTTCTGGCATCTAGAAGAATAAGAATGGGCACTGGTCATTTTTGTGGAGATTTAGCCTAGAATTTTCCAAAACTCATGAAAAATATCTGTCTTCCAACTTAGGAATCCAAATAAATCTCAAACAGATCATAGTGAAATTGGATAAAACCAAAAAGATCTTCAGTGCAGCCAGAGCAACTCACCTTCACGAGAATAACAGTAGACTGACAGGTGACTTCTGAACAGCATCAATGCAAGTCAGATAGAAACTGCTAACCTAGGATTTGTAACTAGCAAAAATAAAATCATTTTCAGATGAATTAAAAAACTGAAAGAGTTCACCATTAGGACACCTGCATTCAAAGGAATCTGCAAAGTATGTTTTCAGTTCACTAATTGTCTCTTTGTCCAATATGTTGTTAAATTCTCACTGACTTCTTCCAGAGAAAAGGGAAATGATGGCTGGAAATCAAGGGCTCAAAAATACAAAAAGAATAAAAAGAAAAGAAAGTTGTAAACGTGAGTAAATCTCAATAAACACTGATCCATTAAAAAATAATAATATTTACATAAGGAACTATGTAAATGAAGTTAAGTGTTCTAAGCAGCTTGTATTACCCAGGAAGAGAGTAAAATTATCCATTAATATTAGACATTGATAAGTCAATGATACATTTTGTAATTTCTAGGATGAACAATAAAAGTATAGGGAAAGAGCATGATACAACTAAAAGAGAGCAAAAAAAATCAATGATTAAAAAAAATCAATTGGAAGTCAAGAAGGCCAGACTCCATAGAACTTGAGGATATCTGCTGGGCCTCAGATTTTCTATTAAGGATCTGGGGCCACCACGGTCTCCAGCTATTAGAATAGATACCAAATCAATTTGTTGGGGAAAGCAAGCATTCAGAAATTCCTGTTTATTTTTTCAATACATAGGTGCTATGATGACATGGGGAGTGTCCCAGTTATTCAGAATCATTTCAACAAACTTGCTATGATAAGCATATCACATTCAAGACAGTCACTTCTTGTATCCTGGGAAAGAATGGCAGATATGGAGACTTTTTTAGGGAGACCCTGGCAATTCTCCTCCTGATTTTCATTCCTCAAAAGGTAAAGATGGCAAATACGAGCTAGTAGCGGCAGCAAATGAGCTTATTCCTGGAGATTAAAGATTTAATGACAAAGAGTGATGTAAACAGGCAACATGCAGAAAATCTGGTGGCAGGACTGTTCACCTAAGTGCTTTGTTACATTCATAGAGGACTCGAGGAAGTTAAAGGTAACCAGCGAATGAAATCAAGGATTCAGACTCTGATTTGAGCATCTTCCAACATTACAGAGGAATAGAGTCCTGTAAAGTGCCTCAGATATTTTCTATTCCGCCACATTTATTCTAGGTTTTCCTTTGTAATCATGATCAAAGATCTCAACCTTTCACCACCAATTTATGTTGACTACAAGACTACTTGCTTCTGTCATCAAAAGCTCCTTGAAATTTGTTATGTCTGTTTCTGTGTGCATCAATATTCTGCAATTTTGCTCTTTGCCACTACATGTGAGATGGCTTTAAAATTTCACTGCCTCTTTTTTTTGAAAGCAAAGTAGAAGAAACTAAAAGTGACTGAGTAAGATAAAATACTTATTCTTTCCAGGTCCCAGGTTATCAGCTGAAATTGTAATACAGGAATCGCATCAGAAAGTCTTTGACAAGAAACGATATAATAATATACACCATTATTTTTAATGTAGCTGGATTCTTAGAGGAAATATTTCCAAAGCCACACTTTTTGTGCACTTCTTAGAGAGTGATTTTTTTAAAGAAAGTCATTCTATGTATTATATATATTTTTTCTGTTTCCTGACTAATTTTTTACCAGAAATGGAGAAGAAATAGCAAATGTGTCATTATTTTAATAGGATGATTATTTGTCAAAGTGAGGTTTGGGGTTTAATTATAGTTTTAATGCATGTAGTTTAACTTCAAACTGAAGTCCCTTTTGTGAAAAGACAGGTGTGTGAAATTTGAATACAATTTTAGAAATACAATGAATACATTGCCAATTATTAACTTTAACAAGTTAAATAAATAAAACCATAATTCACTAATCTGAAACTATTTTGATACAAACAAATATTTATTCCTTTGTCTGGCATCTTTATATGTTTAGACAATGTGACCAAATTAAAATGGTTCATTGCTGAGTGACTACAAAACTGAACTTTGAATGAGCAAGGAAAGTGAGTCACAGTAGTCTAGCAGGGGAAATCTTTCTTCAGAACAATGGTTTTAAGAGCTTCTTTGTAAAAGCTAAAGCCTAAGTTCTTTTGGGAATTTCTCAGAGACTTAATTTTAGTAGTTAATAATAATTCTCAGATACAATTATTTATAATTACTTACATTTCAATGAAAACAAATGTATAAATATTAGAGACTCTTCTCTAGAAGCTTTGGAATGTAAATTTCTATAAATTCATAAAAGAAAATGCTTTGTAATTTTAACATTAAAAGAAGTTTTGTGGATGATTGGTTCAAGATGGCAGAGTAGAAGGACGTGTGCTCACTCCCTCTTGAAAGAGCACAGGAATCACAACTAACTGCTGAACAATCATCAGCAGGAAGACACTGGAACTCACCAAAAAAGACACTCCACTTCCAAAGACAAAAGCAAAGCCAAAATGAGATGGTAGGAGGGTCGCAATCACAATAAAATCAAATCCCACAACTGCTGGGTGGGTGACACACAAAACTGGAGAACAATTATACCACAGAAGTCCAGCCACAGCAGTGAAGGTTCTGATGCCCACGTCAGGCTTCCCAACCTGGGGATCTGGCAACGGGGGGGAGGAATTCCCAGAGAATTAGACTTTGAAGGCTGGTGGGATTTGATTGCAGAACTTCAACAGGACTGGGGGAAACAAAGACTCCACTATTGGCGGGCACACAAAAAGTAGTGTGCATATCAGGACAGGACACGGGGGAAGGAACAGTGACCCCACAGGAGACTGAACCGGACCTACCAGCTAGTGTTGGAGGGTCTCCTGAAGAGGCAGGGGATGGCTGTGGCTCACCACAGGAACAAGGACACGGGCAGCAAAAGTTCTGGGAAGTACTGCTTGGCATAAGCCCTCCTGGAATCTGCCATTAGCCACACCAAAGAGCCTGTAGGGTCCAGTGCTGGGTCCAGTGCTGGGTCACGGCAGGCCAAACAACCAACAGGGAGGGAATTCAGCCCCACCCATCAGCAGACATGCAGATTAAACTTTTAATGAGCTCTTCCCGCAAGAGCAACAGCCAGCTCTACCCACCACCAGTCCCTCCCATCAGGAAGCTTGCTCAAGCCTCTTAGATAGCCTCATCCACCAGAGGGCAGGCAGCAGAAGCAAGAACTACAGTCCTGTAGCTGATGGAATGAAAACCACATTCACAGAAAGATGGACAAAATGAAAAGGCAGAGGAATACGTACCAGATGAAGGAACAAGATAAAACCTCAGAAAAACAACTAAATGAACTGGAGATAGGCAACCTTCCATAAAAAGAATTAAGAATAAAGATAGTGAAGATGATCCAGGATCTCAGAAAAAGAATGGAGGCAAAGATCAAGAAGATGCAAGAAATGTTTAAAAAAGACCTAGACAAATTAAAGAACAAACACCTAGAAGAATTAAAGAACAAACAGAGATGAACAATACAATAACTGAAATGAAAAACAAAACTACAAGGAATCAATGGCAGAATAACTGAGGAAGAAGAACAGGTAAGTGACCTGGAAGACAGAATGCTGGAATTCACTGCCGCAGAAGAGAATAAAGAAAAGAGAAAGAAAAGAAATGAAGACAGCCTAAGAGACCTCTGGTACAACATTAAAAGTACCAACATTCACATCATAGGAGTCCCAGAAGGAGAAGAGAGAGAGAGAGGACCCGAGAAAATATTTGAAGAGATTATAGTTGAAAACTTCCCTAACATGGGAAAGGAAATAGCCACCCAAGTCCAGGAAGTGCAGAGAGTCACAGGCAGGATAAGCTCAAGGGGAAAAGACCAAGACACATAGTAATCAAATTGACAAAAATTAAAGACAAACAAAAACTATTAAAAGCAACAAGGGAAAAATGACAAATAAATTATTAGGGAACTCCCGTAAGGTTAACAACTGATTTCTCACCAGAAACTCTACAAGCCAGAAGGGAGTGGCACAATATATTTAAAGTGATGAAAGGGAAGAACCGACAACTGAGATTACTCTACCCGGCAAAGATCTCCTTCAGATTTGATGGAGAAATCAAAAGTTTTAAAGACACGCAAAAGCTAAGACAATTCAGCACCATCAAACCAGCTTTACAACAAATGCTGAAGGAACTTCTCTAAGTGGGAAACACAAGAGAAGAAAAGGACCTACAAACACAAAGTCAGAACAGTTAAGAAAATGTTAATAGGAACATACATATCGATAATGACCTTAAATATGAATGGATTAAATGCTCCAACTAAAAGACACAGGCTTGCTGAATGGATACAAAAACAAGACCCATATATATGCTGTCCAAAAGAGACCCACTTCAGACCTAGGGACACGGACAGACTGAAAGCGAAGGGATGGAAAAAGATATTCCATGTAAACAGGAATCAAAAGAAAGCTGGAGTAGCAATACTCATATCAGATAAAATGGATTTTAAAGTAAAGAATATTACAAGAGACAAGGAAGGACACTACAAAATGATCATGGGATCAATCCAAGAAGAAGATATAACAATTATAAATATATATGCACCCAAGGGGACCAGGGGAAGATGGCGGAAGAATAAGCCATGGAGATCACCTATCTCCCCACAGATACACCAGAAATACATCAACACGTGGAACAACTCCTACAGAACACCTACTGAATGCTGGCAGAAGACCTCAGACCTCCCAAAAGGCAAGAAACTCCCCACGTACCTGGGTAGGGCAAAAGAAAAAAGAATAAACAGAGACAAAAGATAGGGATGGGACCTGCACCAGTGGGAGGGAGCTGTGAAGGAGGAAAGGTTTCCACACACTAGGAAGCCCCTTCTTAGTCGGAGACTGCGGGTGGTGGAGGAGGAAAGCTTCAGAGCTGCGGAGGAAAGCACAGCAACCGGGGTGCGGAGGGCAAAGCGGAGAGATTCCCGCACAGAGGATCGGTGCGGACCGGCACTCGCCATCCCGAGAGGCTTGTCTGCTCACATGCTGGGATGGGCGGGGCTGGGAGCTGAGGCTCGGTCTTCAGTCGCAGCACAGGGAGAGGACTGGGGTTGGCAGTGTGAACACAGCCTGCAGGGGGTTAGTGCACCATGGCTAGCCGGGCGGGAATCCGAGGAAAAGTCTGGACATGCTGAAGAGGCAAGAGACTTTTTCTTCCCTCTTTCTTTCCTGGTGCGCGAGGAGAGGGGATTAAGAGAGCTGCTTAAAGGAGCTCCAGAGATGGGCATGAGCCGCGACTAACAGCGCGGACCCGAGAGACGGGCATAAGACGCTAAGGCTGCTGCTGCCACCAGTAAGAAGCCTGTGTGCAAGCACAGGTCACTATCCACACCCCTCTTCCGGGTAGCCTGTGCAGCCCACCACTGCGAGGGTCCCGGGACCCAGGCACAACTTCCGCAGGACGCACGGCCGCCTCAGGCTGGTGCAACATCACTCCGGCCTTGGCCGCCGCAGGCTCGCCCCGCACTCCATACCCCTCCCTCACCCCGGCCTGAGTGAGCCAGAGTCCCGGAAGAGGCTGCTCCTTTAACCCCATCACGTCTGAGCAAAGAACAGAGGCCCTCCGGTGACCTACATGCAGAGGCGGGGCCAAATCCAAAACTGAGCCCCGGGAGCTGTGACAACAAAGAAGAGAAAGGGAAATCTCTCCCAGCAGCCTTAGAAGCAGCGGATTAAAGCTCCACAATCAACTTGATGTACCCCGCATCTGTGGAATACATGAATAGACAACGAATCATCCCAAATTGAGGAGGTTGACTTTGAGAGCAAGAATTATGATTTTTTCCCCTTTTCCTCTTTTTGTGAGTGTGTATGTGTATGCTTCTGTGTGAGATTTTGTCTGTATAGCTTTGCTTCCACCATTTGTCCTAGGGTTCTATCCATACGCTTTTGTTTTTTTTCTTTTAAAAAAAATTTTTTTTCTTAAAATATATTTTTTATTTTAATAACTTTATTTTATCTTACTTTATCTTCTTCCTTTCTTTCTTTCCTTCCTTTCTTCCCTCCTTCCCTCCTCCCTCCCTCCCTCCTTCCTTCCTTCCCTCCGCCCTCCCTCCCTCCCTTCTTTCTCTCTCTCTCTCTCTCTCTCTCTCTCTCTCTCTCCTTTTCCTCCCTTTTATTCTGAGCCGTGTGAATGAAACGATCTTGGTACTGCAGCCAGGAGTCAGTACTGTGCCTCTGAGGTGGGTGAGCCAACTTCAGGACGCTGCTCCACAAGAGACCTCCCAGCTCCACATAATATCAAGCAGCGAAAATCTCCCAGAGACCTCCATCTCAACACCAGCACCCAGCTTCATTCAACAACCAGCAAGCTACAGTGCTGGACACCCTATGCCAAACAACTAGCAAGACAGGAACACAACCCCACCCATTAGCAGAGAGGCTGCCCAAAATCATAATAAGTCCACAGACACCCCAAAACACACCACCAGATGTGGACCTGCCCACCATAAAGAAAAGATCCAGCCTCATCCACCAGAACACAGGCACTAGTCCCCTCCACCAGGAAGCCTACACAATCTACTGAAACAACTTTAACCACTGGGGACAGACACCAAAAACAAGGGGAACTACAAACCTGCAACCTGCAAAAAGGAGACCCCAAACACAGTAAGATAAGCAAAATGAGAAGACAGAAAAACACACAGCAGATGAAGGAGCAAGATAAAAACCCATCAGACCTAACAAATGAAGATGAAATAGGCACTCTACCTGAAAAAGAATTCAGAATAATGATAGTAAAGATGATTCAAAATCTTGGAAACAGAATAGACAAAATGCAACAAACAGTTAACAAGGACCTAGAAGAACTAAAGAGGAAACAAGCAATGATAACACAATAAATGAAATTAAAAGTACTCTAGATGGGATCAATAGCAGAATAACTGAGGCAGAAGAACGGATAAGTGACCTGGAGGATAAAATAGTGGAAATAACTACTGCAGAGCAGAATAAAGAAAAAAGAATGAAAAGAACTGAGGACAGTCTCAGAGACCTCTGGGACAACACTAAACCCACAAACATTCAAATTATAGGGGTTCCAAAAGAAGAAGAGAAAGGGACTGAGAAAACATTTGAAGAGATTATAGTTGAAAACCTCCCTAATATGGGAAAGGAAATAGTTAATCAAGTACAGGAAGCACAGAGAGTCCCATACAGGATAAATCCAAGGACAAATACACCAAGACACATATTAATCAAACTATCAAAAATTAAATACAAAGAAAACATATTGAAAGCAGCAAAGGAAAAACAACAAATAACACACAAGGGAATCCCCATAAGGTTAACAGCTGATCTTTCAGCAGAAACTCTGCAAACCAAAAGGGACTCGTAGGACATATTTAAAGTGATGAAGGAGAAAAACCTGCAACCAAGATTACTCTCCCCAGCAAGGATCTCATTAAGATTTCATGGAGAAATTAAACCCTTTAGAGACAACCAAAAGCTGAGAGAGTTCAGCACCACCAAACCAGCTTTACAACAAATGCTAAAGGAATTGCTATAGGAAAGAAACACAAGAGAAGGAAAAGACCTACAATAATGAACTCAAAACAATTAAGAAAATGGGAATAGGAACATACATATCAATACTAACCTTAAATTTAAAAGGACTAAATGCTCCCACCAAAAGACACAGATTGGCTGAATGGATACAAAAACAAGACCCATATATATGCTGTCTACAAGAGACCCACTTCAGACCTACAGACACATACAGACTGAAAGTAAGGGGATGGAAAAAGATATTCCTTGCAAATGGAAACCAAAAGAAAGCTGAAGTAGTAATTCTCCTATCAGACAAAATAGACTTTAAAATAAAGACTACTACAAGAGACAAAGAAGGACACTACATAATAAACAAGGGATCGATCCAAGAAGAAGATATAACAATTGTAAATATTTATGCACCCAACATATGAGCACCTCAATACATAAGGCAAATACTAACAGCCATAAAACGGGAAATCGACAGTAACACATTCATAGTAGGGGACTTTAACACCCCACTTTCACCAATGGACAGATCATCCAAAATGAAAATAAATAAGGAAACACAAGCTTTAAATGACACATTAAACAAGATGGACTTAATTGATATTTATAGGACATTCCATCCAAACACAACAGAATACACATTTTTCTCAAGTGCTCATGGAACCTAATCCAGGATAGATCATATCTTGGGTCAAAAATGTAGCCTTCGTAAATTTAAGAAAATTGAAATTGTGTCAAGTATCTCTTCCGACCACAACGCTATGAGACTAGATTTCAATTACAGGAAAAGATCTGTAAAAAATAAGAACAATGGAGGCTAAACAATACACTACTTAATAACAAAGTCGTCACTGAAGAAATCAAAGAGGAAATCAAAAAATACATAGAAACAAATGACTATGGAGACATGACGACCCAAAACCTATGGGATGCAGCAAAAGCAGTTCTAAGATGGAACTTTATAGCAATACAATCCTACTTTAAGAAACAGGAAACATCTCAAATAAACAACCTAAACTTGCACCTAAAGCACTTAGAGAAAGAACAAAAAAACCCCAAAGTTAGCAGAAGGAAAGAAATCATAAAAATCAGATCAGAAATAAATGAAAAAGAAATGAAGGAAACAATAGCAAAGATCACTAAAACTAAAAGGTGATTCTCTGAGAAGATAAACAAAATTGCTAAACCATTAGCCAGACTCATCAAGAAAAAAAGGGAGAAGACTCAAATCAATAGAATTAGAAATGAAAAAGAAGTAACAACTGACACTGCAGAAATACAAAAGATCATGAGAGATAACTACAAGCAACTCTATGCCAATAAAATGGACAGCCTGGAAGAAAAGGACAAATTCTTAGAAATGCATATCCTGCCAAGACTGAATCAGGAAGAAATAGAAAATATGAACAGACCAATCACAAGCACTGAAATTGAAACTGTGATTAAAAATCTTCCAACAAACAAAATCACAGGACCAGATGGCTTCACAGGCAATTTCTATCAAACATTTAGAAAAGAGCTAACACCTATCCTTCTCAAACTCTTCCAAAATATAGCAGAGGGAGGAACACTCCCAAACTCCTTCTACGAGGCCACCATCACCTTGATACCAAAACCAGACAAGGATGTCACAAAGAAAGAAGACTACAGGCCAATATCACTGATGAACATAGATGCAAAAATCCTCAACAAAATACTAGCAAACAGAATCCAACAGCACATTAAAAGGATCATACACCATGATGAAGTGGGGTTTATTCCAGGAATGCAAGGATTTTTCAAAATACGCAAATCAATCAACGTGATACACCATATTAACAAATTGAAGGTGAAAAACCATATGGTCATCTCAATAGATGCAGAGAAAGCTTTCGACAAAATTCAACACCCATATATGATAAAAACCGTGCAGAAAGTTGGCATAGAGGGAATTTTCCTCAACATAATAAAGGCTATATATGAGAAACCCACAGCCAACATCATCCTCAATGGTGAAAAACTGAAACCATTTCCACTAAGATCAGGAACAAGACAAAGTTGCCCACTCTCACCACTGTTATTCAACATAATATTGGAAGTTTTAGCCACAGCAATCAGAGAAGAAAAGGAAATAAAAGGAATCCAAATTGGAAAAGAAGAAGTAAAGCTGTCACTGTTTGCAGATGACATGATACTATAGATAGAGAATCCTAAACATGCTACCAGAAAACTACTAGAGCTACTTAATGAACTTGGTAAAGTAGCAAGATACAAAATTAATGCACAGAAATCTCTGGCATTCCTATACACTAATGATGAAAAATCTGAAAGTGAAATCAAGAAAACACTTCCATTTCCCATACCACAAAAGAATAAAATATCTAGTAATAAACCTCGCTAAGGAGACAAAAGACCTGTATGCAGAAAATTATAAGACACTGATGAAAGAAATTAAATATGATATAAATAGATGGAGACATATACCATGTTCTTGGATTGGAATAATCAACATTGTGAAAATGACTCTAGTACCCAAAGCAATCTACAGATTCAATACAATCCCTATCAAACTACGACTGACATTTTTCACAGAACTAGAACCAAAAATTTCACAATTTGTATGGAAACACCAAAGACCTCGAATAGCCAAATCAATCTTTAGAACAAAAAATGGAGCTGGAGGAATCAGGCTCCCTGACTTCAGACTATACTACAAAGCTACAGTAATCAAGACAGTATGGTACTGGCAAAAAAAAAAAACCCAGAAAGATACATCAATGGAACAGGATAAAGAGCCTACAGATAAACCCACGCACATATGGTTACCTTATCTTTGAAAAAGGCAGCAGGAATATACAGTGGAGAAAGGACAGCTTCTTCAATACGTGGTGCTTGGAAAACTGGACAGGTACATGTAAAACTATGAGATTAGATCACTCCCTAACACCATACACAAAAATACGCTCAAAATGGATTAAAGACCTAAATATAAGGCCAGAAACTATAAAACTCTTGGAGGAAAACATAGAACACTCTATGACGTAAATCACAACAACATCCTTTTTGACCCACCTCCTAGAGAAATGGAAATAAAAACAAAAATATACAAATGGGATCTAATGAAATTTCAAAGCTTTGGCACGGCAAAGGAAACCATAAACAAGACCAAAATACAACCCTCAGAATGGGAGAAAATATTTGCAAATGAAGCAACGGACAAAGGATTAATCTCCAAAATTTATAAGCAGCACATGCAGCTCAATAACAAAAAAACAAACAACCCAATCCAAAAATGGGCAGAAGACCTAAATATACATTTCTCCAAAGAATATATACAGATTGCCAACAAACACATGAAAGAATGCTCAACATCATTAATCATTAGAGAAATGCAAATCAAAACTACAATGAGATATCATCTCACACCAGTCAGAATGGCCATCATCAAAAAATCTAGAAACAATAAATGCTGGAGAGGGTGTGGAGAAAAGGGAATACTCTTGCAGTGCTGCTGGGAATGTGAATTGGTACAGCCACTATGGAGAACAGTATGGAGCTTCCTTAAAAAACTACAAACAGAACTACCATATGACCCAGCAATCCCACTACTGGGCATATACCCTGAGAAAACCATAATTCAAAAAGAGTCATGTACCAAAATGTTCATTGCAGCTCTATTTACAATAGCCAGGAGATGGAAACAACCTAAGTGTCCATCATCGGATGAATGGATAAAGAAGATGTGGCACATATATACAATGGAATATTACTCTACCATAATAAGAAACAAAATTGAGCTATTTGTAATGAGGTGGATGGACCTAGAGTCTGTCATACAGAATGAAGTAAGTCAGAAAGAGAAAGACAAATACTGTATGCTAACACATATATATGGAATTTAAGAAAAAAAATTGTCATGAAGAACCTAGGGGTGAGACAGGAATAAAGACACAAACCTACTAGAGAATGGATTTGAGGATATGGAGGGGGGAAGGGTAAGCTGTGACAAAGCAAGAGAGTGGCCTGGACATGTATACACTACCAAACGTAAAATAGATAGCTAGTGGGAAGCAGGTGCATAGCACAGGGAGATCAGCTCGCTGCTTTGTGACTACCTAGAGGGGTGGGAGAGGGATGGTGAGAGGGAGGGAGACTCAAGAGGGAAGAGATACAGGAACATATGTATATGTATAACTGATTCACTTTGTTATAAAGCAGAAACTAACACACCACTGTAAAGCAATTATACTCCAATAAAGATGTAAAAAAAATATATATATATACATATATATATATATATATATATATATATATGCACCCAAAATAGGAGCACCTCAATACATAAGGCAAATGCTAACAGCTATAAAAGAGGAAATCAAAAGTAACACAATAATAGTGCGGGGCTTTAATACCTCACTTTCACCAATGCACAGATCATACAGACAAAAATTAATAAAGAAACAAAAAGTTTAAATGACACAATAGACAAGATAGATTTAATTGGTATTTATAGGACATCTGATCCCAAAACAACAGAATTTACTTTCTTCTCAAGTGCACATGCAACATTCTCCAGGATAGATTATATCTTGGGTCACAAATCAAGCCTCAGTAAATTTAAGAAAACTGAAATCATATCAAGCATCTTTTCTGACTACAATGCTTTGAGATGTGAAATCAATTACAGGGGAAAAAAATGTAAAGAACACAAACACATGGAGGCTACACAATACGCTACTAAATAACCAAGAGATCACTGAAGAAAACAAAAAGGAAATTAAAAAATACCTACAGACAAATGACAATAAAAACACGACAAACCAAAATCTATGTGATGCAGCAAAAGCAGTTCTAAAGGGGAAGCTTACAGCAACACAATTCTACCTCAAGAAACAAGAAAAATCTCAAATAAACAATCTAACGTTTCACCTAAAGGAACTAGAGAAAGAAGAACAAACAAAACCCAAATTTAGTAGAAGGAAAGAAATCATAAAGATCACAGCAGAAATAAATGAAGTAGAAACGAAGAAAACAATAGCAAAGATCAATAAAACTAAAAGCTAGTTCTTTGAGAACATAAACAAAACTGATAAAACTTTAGCTAGACTCATCAAGAAAAAAAGGGAGAGGACTCAAATTAATAAAATTAGAAATGAAAAAGAAGTTACAACGGACACCAGAGAAATACAAAGCATCACGAGAGACTACTACAAGCAACTCTATGCCAATAAATGGACAACGTGGAAGAAATGGACAAATTCTTAAAAAGGTATAACCTTCCAAGACTGAACCAGGAAGAAATAGAAAATATGAACAGACCAATCACAAGTAATGAAATTGAAACTGTGATAAAAAAAATCTTCCAACATACAAAGCCCAGGACCAGATGGCTCCACAGACGAATTCTATCAAACATTTAGAAAAGAGCTAACACCCACCCTTCTCAAACTCTTCCAAAAATTTGCAGAGGAAGGAACACTCCCAAACTCATTCTATGAAGCCACCATCAACTTGAAACCAAAACCAGACAAAGATACTACAAAAAAAGAAAATTACAGACCAATAGCACTGATGAATATAGATGAAAAAAAACTCAAAAAAAATGCTAGCAAACAGAACCCAACAACACATTAAAAGGATCATACACCATGATCAAGTGAGATTTATCCCATGTATGCAAGGATTCTTCAATCTATGCAAATCAATGTGAATCACCATAGTAACAAATTAGAAGAAAAAAACCGTATGATCATCTCAATAGATGCAGAAAAAGATTTTGACAAAATTCAACATCGATTTATGATAAAATCTCTCTAGAAAGTGGGCTCAGAGGGAACCCACCTCAACATAATAAAGGCCATATATGACAAGCCCACAGCAAACATCATTCTCAATGGTGAAAAACTGAAAGCATTTCCTCTAAGATCAGGAACAAGACAAGGATGTCCACCTTCACCACAGTTATTCAACATAGTTTTCGAAGCCCTAGCCACAGCAATCAGAGATGAAAAAGAAATAAAAGGAATCGAAACTGGAAAAGAAAAAGTAACACTGTGTTGCAGATGACATGATACTATACATAGAAAATCCTAAAGATGCCACCAGAAAACTACTAGAGCTAATCAATGAATTTCGTAAAGTTGCAGGATACAAAATTAAGGCACAGAAATCACCTGCATTCCTATACACTAACAATGAAAGATCAGAAAGAGAAATTAAGAAACAATCCCTTGGGGTCCCCTGGTGGCGCAGAGGTTGAATCCGCCTGCCGATGCAGGGGATGCGGGTTCGTGCCCCGGTCCAGGAAGATCCCACATGCTGTGGAGCTGCTGGGCCCGTGAGCCATGGCCGCTGAGCCTGTGCATCCGGAGCCGGTGCTCTGCAACAGGAGAGGCCACAACAGTGAGAGGCCCGCGTACCGCAAAAAAAAATACACTAAAGGATCAGTGGTAGGGCTTCCCTGGTGGCGCAGTGGTTGAGAGTCCGCCTGCCAATGCAGGGGACATGGGTTCGTGCCCCAGTCTGGGAATATCCCACATGCCGCGGAGCGGCAGGGCCTCTGAGCCACGGCCACTGAGCCTGCGTGTCCGGAGCCTGTGCTCCGCAACGGGAGAGGCTACGGCAGTAAGAGGCCCGCGTACCGCAAAAAAAAAAAAAGAAAAAATAGAAAAGGAACAATCCCATTCACAATTGCAACAAAAAGAATCAAATACCTAGCAATAAACCTACCTAAGGAGGTAAATACCTGTACTCAGAAAACTATAAAACACTGATGAAAGAAATCAAAAATGACACAAACTGACGGAGAGATATACCACGTTCTTGGATTGGAAGAATCAATATTGTGAAAATGACTATACTACCCAAAGCCATCTACTGATTCAATGCCATCCCTATCAAATTACCAGTGGCATTTTATACAGAACTAGAACAAAAGAAACTTAAAATTTTTATGGAGACACAAAAGACCCCAAATAGCCAAAGCAATCTTGAGGGAAAAAAATGGAGCTGGAGGAATCAGACTCCCTGACTTCAGACTATACTACAAAGCTACAGTAATCAAGACAATATGGTACTGGCACAAAAACAGAAATATAGATCAATGGAACAGGATAGAAAGCCCAGAGATAAACCCACGCACCTATGGTCAAGTAATCTATGACAAAGGAGGCAAAGATATACAATGGAGAAGACAGTCTCTTCAATAAGTGGTGCTGGTTAAACCTGACAGCTACATGTAAAAGATTAAATTAGAGTACTCCCTAACACCATACACATAAATAAACTCAAAATGGATTAAAGACCTAAATGTAAGACCAGACACTATAAAACTCTCAGAGGAAAACATAGGAAAAACACTCTTTGACATAAATCACAGCAAGATCTTTTTTGACCCACCTCCTAGAGTAACGAAAATAGAAACAAAAATAAACAAATGGGTCCTAATGAAACTTAAATGCTTAACAGCACAGCAATGGAAACTATAAACAAGACGAAAAGGCAATCCCAGAATGGGAGAAAATATTTTCAAATGAATCAATGGACAAAGGATTAATCTCCAAAATATATAAACAGCTCATACAGCTCAATATTAAAAAAACAAACAACCCAACCAAAAAATGGGCAGAAGACCTAAATAGACATTTCTCCAAAGACATACATGGGGCCAAGAGGCACATTAAAAGCTGCTCAACATCACTAATTATTAGAGAAATGCAGATCAAAACTACAATGAGGTATCACCTCACACCAGTTAGAATAGTCATTATCAGAAAATCTACAAACAACAAATGCTGGAGAGGGTGTGGAGAAAAGGGAACCCTCTTGCACTGTTGGTGGGAATGTAAATTGATGCAGGCACTATGGAGAACAGTATGGAGGTTCCTTTAAAAACTAAAAATAGAATTACCATATGACCCAGCAATCCCACTACTGGGCATATACCCAGAGAAAACCATAATTCAAAAAGATACATGCACCCCAATGTTCATTGCAGCACTACTTACAAGAGCCACGTCATGGAAGCAACCTAAATGCCCATTGACAGATAAGTGGATAAGGAAGTTGTGGTACATATATACAATGGAATATTACTCAACCATAAAAAGGAACAAAATTGGGTCATTTGTAGAGATGTGGATGGACCTAGAGACTGTCATACAGAGTGAAGTAAGTCAGAAAGAGAAAAACAAATATCGTATATTAATGCATACATGTGGAATCTAGAAAAATGTTAGAGATGAACCAGTTTGCAAGGCAGAAATAGAGACACATGTAGAGAACAAATGTATGGACACCAAGGGGGGAAAGTGAGGGAGGGGTGTTGGTGGTTGTGGGGTGAATTGGGAGATTGGGATTGACATATATATATACTAATATGTATAAAATAGGTAACTCATAAGAACATGCTGTACAAAAAGTAAATAAATAAAATTCAGGAAAAAGAAAAGGAGTTTTGGTGGGTTTATTTGTCCTTGATTGTGTTAAGAAATCCTTTTAAGTTCTAAAATTGACTAAGAAGAATCTGAGGAACTGCAGCTTCTTTATATTTAAAAGTAATTGACAAAACTCATTTGTTCACAAAAACTTCTTTATATTTCAAATTCTATTTATGCTTTATATACCGTCTTAGAAGCTGAGTTTTACTTAAGATACATGGTGTTTGGCTAGTTATTTCTGTACAGAATTCATATTCTAGATTTTTAGAGTTTTTAAACATGGAAAAGAGTTCAATAATCAGTTGTGATTATTTGTAAATTCTTAAGTTTTAGAATCTGTTTGCATTTGTGATTTTTCAAATAATATTTAATCATGCATGGCCTAATTAAGTTTAATTATTTTAATCCTAAGAGAAAAATGACAATTCAAGCAACATACATCTAAAATATGAATAATTTTATATAAGGTGAAAAGTTTTTCTGTTTTACTTTTTCATTTAGAAATATTAATATCTTGTTTGGCTCTATTTAAATTTACATTGATTTATATACTTTGCATTTGTATTCATTTCTATTTTATGTAAAATTTTAAAAAATAATTAGTATATTAAAAATAAAAGTCCAAAAAAGAGGGAAAAGAAGAAATAGAGAACAAGCAGAACAAACAGAAATTACATGAGACACTAGATTTAACATGAATATGTCAGTAATTACATTTAATATAAATGGCCTAAATGCTCCAATTAAAAGGAAAAAATTACCATATCAGATATATATTTATGTAAAATATGTAAAATATATAAAATAGTTATTTAAAACATACAGTGCAAGGTTGCAGGTAATATATTAAAAAAAGATACACTATGAAAACAGATATATTGATACCAGAAAAAAATAGGCTTTAAGGCAAAAAGCATTACTAAACATAAAGATGGTCACCGACTTCAAAAGGTTCAACACACCAGGAAGATAGAGCGTTATTAAATTTAACATAATGGAATAATGTAACTGTAGTAACTAATAACATAAACTGTAAGTATAAAAAGCAAAATGTTAAAGGATGATAAGGAGAAATAGACAAATTCATAATTATCCTGTGAATTATAACACACCTTTTCAATAACTGATAAAGCAAAGAGACAAAAACCATAAAGGTCCTAAAACAAGCATCAACAATTTCAAAAGACTGAAGTTATACTGAGTGTATTCTCTAATCAGCATACTTTATCAGAAACTGTATATTTCTAAAAAAAAAAAAATACAGATTTTGCTAGTAGCCAAGGTGGAATAACACACACTATATTTACTATAAACAACTAGAAAATCAGATAAAATATATGAAATGACAATTTTCAGACACTGGACAAAAAGCAAGACAAGACTGTGATCCACGAAAGAAGAGAAACAAGCAAGATGAGCCCTACTATTGACCAAGCTTGTGCCCTGGGAGACAGTTACCAGGCTGCAGTGAGGAGTTGAGTGGGAGAGGGCCAACACAGAGCTGGGCAATTTCCTAAGGACACAGAGCTGGGAACAGCTTGTGTTCTCATCAGAAAGAGTGGAAAGATCTTAGAGTAGATGAGAAATCAAGTAAAATTTTCAAAAGTATATTGCCTAAATGGTGGGACTACATTAGCTATAGATTAATGGCCTAAGAAAATTAAAAGCAAACCTCAAAACATTCCAACTGATACAAAGTAAATTCATTGCACACAAAAATAAAATTCAATAGTATTAAAAGGAAAACAAAATCTAGCACCAGAAATGTACAATTTACATCTATCATCTAATAAAAAATTGCCATGCAACAAGCAGGAAACTATAACTTATAACAGGAAATATCAACCAATAGAAACAGACACAGAAAGAGAGATGATAGAACTAGTGGACAAGGATGTTAAAAATGCTTCATATTTCAAGAAGGGAGAGAAAACATGAGCATGCTGAGAATAGAAATGCAAGGTAAAAACAAAGAACCAAACCAAACTTTAAGAGATGAAAAATGAATTTGAAATTTAGAATACACTAGATGGAATTAACATCTTACTAGATACTGCAAAAGAAAAGATCAGCAAATTTGAAGACAGAGCCATAGAAACCATCCAAAATGAACATAAAGGGAAAAAAAACTTAAAAAAATTAGAAAGCCCAGAATATCAGCATTCTAACATACATGTAATTGGTAGAGAAGAGGGACATGAACAGAAAAAAATTTTGTGAATAAACAGTGACTTCTTTGAAATTTAATGAAAAGCTATATAAAACCACAGATTCAAGCTCAATAAATGCCAATCAGAAGAACTATAAAGAAAAAAAAAATGCCAAGGCATACCAGAATCAAATTGTTAAACATCCATTGATAAAATCTTAAAAACGGCCAGAAAGAGAAAAGACATATTATGTATAAAGGAACAAGGATTTAAATGACAGCATACTTATCAAAAAATATTCAAGCCAGAATATAATAAAGAGACATTAAAACACTGAAAGAAAAAAGCTTGTCACATAGAATTCTTCAGTCAGCCAGAAAAATATCTTACAAAAATAAAGACAAATCAAGATTTTTTTAGAAAAATAAAAGTTAAGAGAATTTATCCCTAGCTCCTGCCCTGCTAGAAATGTTAAAGGAAATTCTTTAAGCAGAAGGAAAATGATACCAGAGGAAAATCTGACTCTACACAAAGTAATAAAGACTGCTAAATGGTAAACATGTGAGTAGACAAAAATATATTTCATCTTATTTTTAAATCTCTATAAAAGATCATTGGTACTTTAAAGCAAAAATAATAACACTGGATTGTATGGTTTACAGCCAGTGAAAAGTACAATGGCTAACTATAACAGTACAAAGGATGGGAGGGAATAAATGGATGTATATTTTTGTAAAGGTTTTACAGTAAAGGGAAAGTGTTATGACAGTATTTGAAAGTAGACTGTGGTAAATTAAAGGTGTATAGTTATCCCTAGAGCAACCACTAAAATATAAAAATAAAACAGGTATAGTTAAAAACTGTTATTTAAAATAAAATGGAATTTTAAAAAACTCAACTAAACCAAAGGAACAAAGAACAGAAGAGACAAACAGAAAACAAGTAGCAAGCTGGTAGTTCTAAATCCTGCCACATCACTAATTACATTAAACATAAATAGTCTAAATACTCAGTTGAAATGCAAAAACCGTCAAGAATGTGAAGACCCAACTATATAAATACGCATAAGAAACCCACTTTAAATATAAAAAGACTAATAGGTTAAAATTTAAATGACGGGGAAAATATAACATGCAAAAATTAATCATAAGGAAAGTGGCATGACTATACTAATATCAGAAAAATTAGGTTTCCGAAAAAAAAAAATATTACCAGGGATAAAGAGGTTCCTTTCATCATGATAAAGAACTCAATTCAATAAGAGGATAGACCAGTGCTAAATGCTCATGCAGAGGTTCAAAACTCATGAAGCAAAAATGGATAGTGCTACAAGGAGAAAGAAATAAATCCAAATTTATAGTTGGAGACGTCAGTATTCGTTTCTCAACTGTAGTAGGATAAGTAGACAGCAAATGGGTAAGGATACAGAAGACTTGAATGCAGCTATAAACCAATTTGACTTAATTGACATTTATAGAAAACTATGCCCCCAAACAACAGATTAACATTCTGTTTAAGTGCACACAAGTCATTCACAAAGATAAACAATATTCTTTACCATAAAGTCTTAATAAACAGAAGATTAAAACCATACAAAGTATTTATCAGACTACAATGGAATTAAACTAGAAATTATAATAAGAAATATTTCCAGAAATCTCCAAGTATTTGGATATTAAACAATGTATTTATAAATTAGCCATGGGTCAAAGAAGCACCACAAAGAAAACTAGAATATATTTTGAACTGAATGACAAATTTAAAACTACAACATATCAAAATTTGTGGGATGCGTTCTAACAAATTGCTTAGAGGGAAAACTAAGTGCTTACATTAGGAAAGATCTAGAATTCATGATATAAGTGTTCACATCAATAAATTATAAAGAGAAAAAATTAATAAATTTTTTTAAATGGTTTTAGAAAGCAGGCTCTTCAGGTTGTGATTATGGAATCGGATCACTCACTGGTCAGGCAACATCCAGTCCTCAGGATGATGAAAAGTGTGTGGTGGTAACCCCTCAGGTGTGCTGTCACATCACAATTATTATGACCGTCAGCTGGGCTGAATTGGGACAGGGCACAAGTGGATGTTGTGGCCTCTCCCGTTGCGGAGCACAGGCTCCGGACGCACAGGCTCAGCGGCCATGGCTCACAGGCCTAGCCGCTCGGCGGCATGTGGGATCTTCCCAGACCGGGGAATGAACCTGTGTCTCCTGCATCAGCAGGCGGACTCTCAACCACTGCGCCACCAGGGAAGCCCTATTTTCTTAATTTTTTATGACTAGCATAAACTACTTTTCTAATTAAAAAGACATTTAAAAAAAAATTCGTGTCCAAGATTTGGCAACATCTGAGATTGACACCATGAAGAAACCTCTAAGGCCAAAAAGGTTTACCCTATTATATATAAGTATCAAAATCATTGCATTTTAGAACCCCAATGTACTTCAGGGATAAACCAGATCAAGCAGTTCATTTTACTGACTAGGAATCCAAGAATTATAGAACTGAAGAGGATTGTCTAGGGTCATGCTCAAGTTAGCAGAAAATCTAAAACTAAAATAGTGACCAAAATTTCTGAAATATAAATGAGAACATACAATCTGACTAGGTTTTGTCATCACTTTTAGAAGAAAGATCATCTGAAAAATAGAATTTGGAGGTTAAAAAAAAAGTGGCACCATCAGAATATTTAGATAATCTATGGAGTTAATGGGACACAATATTATAAACTGGCACTATTCAAAGTACATTGTTACAATGCACATAAAACTTTCTTTGCTGTAAACCCCCCCTCCTTTTTTTGCCTTTTCAGAAAAACATACTGATCCTGAATAATTTTTCACACGATTCTCTCATCTTTTCTCCTCCAGTTAGATTACAAATGAATAGAAGGTAGGGATTTTCTCTTAGCTTGATCATTTTCCTACAAGAATCCTCCATAGGCATTTACTTAATATTTGTTGATTTTGTTTCTATATACAGGTGCAGACAGTTGAAAGAAGCAAGAATCAAAGAAAAAGTTGAACCATGAGGATTTCTTTTCACTATGATTCCAACTTTCCTACTAAATGTCTTGACAATTATTCTAGATTATGCAATTGAACGGTAAGTAAAACTTTGGGGGAAAATCTATGAGTAACACCTCGAGCCTGGATATCTCTGTGTGCCCTCTGGAAATAGTGCATTAAACACATCCATAGACCCAAGATCATGTTGGGATTGGCCATTACAGGGCGCATTGTCCCTTTTTTACACTCTGTCAATAATCCTCCCCACCAAGGATAACTGAGGGGAAGGGTGGGCCCAAATTTGTCAGACAGCTACCAAGCATACAGCCTTCCTCAGTAGCATGCCCATCCACATGCAGCCTGCAATCAAAACTGTCCAGAAAGCATGCACCCTCATTTTGTTCTTGTTAACAGCTAAGAGAACCACAATGATTATGATTTATTCAAACTCAGCCCAAATCTTTCATGAAAAAAAAATGGGCCTGGTTAAAAGGGAAGAAGAAAGGATAGAGTTAGAGTTCCCATGAGAATCCTTCCAATTTAAATTCTGACTGGATCTTTATGGACCTCAAGTGAAAACATTAAAAGAACCAGAAAGAGAAGGGGAAAAGGCAGCCTTAGAGCAGAGCAAACTGGAAAAGAAATCTGCAACATGGATTCCCCAAAGACAATTAGCTTAATTATTTCCATGAGCATCCACTGCATTCAGTGTATATTGATTGACTTTATTGCTAATAAGACTAAACGACCTTGAACATTTCTATACAGTTACAGTCCACAGAGCATTTATTTTCAGTGGTATTTTGATAGCAGTTCAGCTCTTACATTCTAGAAGAGATTTTCTTTTGATATTTAAAGTTGGTACACAAGAGAAATACTATATTTAAACATCTGTGGGGGAAGGGGGTAAACGAAGAAAATCAAATATAAATCATTATATAATTTCTTCCAATTCTGAAGTTCTATAATCCTATATTCTACTTCTATGTATTTCTTTATAGCTACATGTGGACTTTAAATTCACCTTTGATAAACATGAAGGGGATCAAAGTTTTACTGTTTCAGAAAAAAAATAATTTGAATAAATAAAGTTACAAGGAAACTAATAATTAACTGATAAATAAGAGAATCTAAGATATGGTCAATATTTCTAGTAAATAGATCTGGGCCTCTGGAATGCACTGAAATGAAATGGACTATTGAGCAGCCCATCACTGGAAACCCTCAGCTAAAAGGGAGGTACTCAAGGAAGCTGGAAAGGGGATTCCTGCGCTGGAGAGGAGGTTGGGCTAGGTGATTCCACAGGTTCCTTCCAGACATGATACGGGTACCACGAACTGGCATTTCTAGTCAAGGTGACATGAAAATCAAGATGTAATGTGGCCCAAATGTTGCGGGGATGTGGCCCTCGGGCAAGGAAGAACTCCAGTTCAGACTTCCTTTGCATGGAGTAATGGGTGGTGGTAGGATCTGCTCTGTCATTGGATAAACTTATAGAGCCTGAGACATAGGCCCCTATCTGCTACTACAAAAGGGCTGTTAAATGCAAAGATCGCTGTGCAGAGACCTGCATGAATTCCCCTTCTTTCTGCTCAACAGCTGACCTACAGACTCCATGGATGGACAACCTACCAACAGCAGCTCCTTCTCCAAGAGGCCTCCATATAAAAACCTAAACAGATTTATCACTGCTACTTGTGGAAAGACTTCAAGTGTCCTAGCTAGTTCTCTATGACTGAATTCTTGAGGTTAATTTGGAGAGTGGAGATGCCAGGAGTGATGGAACCAGTACAAGCACAGCCTTAATATGGGACACTGTGAGAAAACGGCCCTGAGGTGAAAGAGGCTGAGGAAGCAGCCAGGGCTGCCATGCAGGGTTGTTCATTTATGCCCCTTCCAGGGGCTCCGTATTCAAGAGGCATCACTCACACCATAGACAATTTTGTCACACTTTTATTTAACTTTATTGACTCAAAATATGGGTGATTTGCCTATTAACTGACAATTTTCTAGCAGATAGCAGCACTGCCTGCTGTTCTAACAGAATCAGAATATTGCAAACATTGCCTGACAACAAACAAACATAACTGATAATCAAAAGGCCCTGCTGGTCAAATATCTAAAATAACCTGTGTTTTTACACAAGAAATTACACTTCTGACTAGTGTACTGATAGGTAAGTATCTGAAAATGTGAGCCAAAAAGTTCTCTATTGGTATTAGTGCACAGGTTAAATGTGATGCTGTACAGTGCAGTTCATATCAGCTGCTATTTGCTTATTGAATCAGAATAATATTTCTGAGTTCTTCACTTAAATCTACAAATACTTTCATGATGACATAAATTATTACCTAACAACAAATATTCATTTCCCATCAATAATACACAAAGTAAATATTACTTAGGTATAAATTGGGTATTACTATGTTGTCACCGACTTAATATGGCAATTGATTATCTTTTGTTATGGAAATTCTGGCAGTACAAAATTTAACTGCCATTAAAATATTTTAGCCTCTTGCAACATCAATATTATTTAATGCTATATGCAAAATGTGCAGGAACCGAAATTTAATCAGAAATATCCTTCAAAGAATCAAAGGGGATACGAAATTCTTTGAAGAAACATGAAGCGATGCTGTTTACTAAAATTATATCATTGATGTTGAACCAGTTGCAGACCTTCTTGACTCTGACACCAGCTTCTCTAACACTGAATTACCAGGAAAAGGAGAAGATTTAATTCACCTATAAATCTCACTATCAGCCTAGCTATGATCCAAAACTGTTTCAAAAGGAATTTTTTCTTATACTGGATATGACAATATTGTCTTTAAAAGAAAGGCTTATGAAAATGAAGAATATCATGGCCTCTTCATAGTTCTAGATATTTGCTAATATAGTTCACGGACCAGCAACATCACTTTTAACTGGAAGATTGTTAGAATTACAGAATCTCAGGCCCCACCAGACTTACTGAATTAGAATCTACATTTCAACATGATCTCCAGGTGAGCTGAATGCACACTACAGTTTGAGAAGTACTGTTCAAATGACATATATAATTTGAAAATTATGATAAGTGTGAATTACTGCAACTTTGTAAAATTTTACAATTTATATTAACTAATGACCATAGTAAAGAATATAATATTGTTGCAAAATCAATAACTTTAAGTTGTTTTTGAAAAATCACTTAAAGCATTCATTAAAATATGACATTTCTCTGGTGATTGATTAGTAATGCTGTATATCTTTTCATGTCAACATCAGTAGTCATCAGGGAAAATCAAAAACCACAATGAGATACCACATCATATCTGTCGAGATGGCTATCATCAAAACAACAAAAGATAAGTGTTGGCAAGGATGTAGAGAAATTGGAACCC
This sequence comes from Leucopleurus acutus, assembly GCF_964270905.1. Classification (NCBI taxonomy): domain Eukaryota; kingdom Metazoa; phylum Chordata; class Mammalia; order Artiodactyla; family Delphinidae; genus Leucopleurus; species Leucopleurus acutus. Next base: position 59,905,111 of record NC_139142.1, on the reverse strand, counting down.
TTGTACATTTCTTGTTGGTAGGAATGCAAAATGGTGTAGCCGCTATGAAAAAGAGTTTGAAGATTTCTCAAGAAATTAAAAATAGAACTACCACATATCCAGCAATCCCACTTTTGAGTATTTATCCCAAAAAAGGAATTGAAATCTTGATCTAGAGGAAATACTTGTTCATTGTAGCTTTATTTACAATAGCCAAGATGTGGAAACACCTAAATGTCTATCAATGGATGAATGAATTTAAAAAATGTGGTATGCATACAATAGAATATCATTCAGCCTTAAAAAAGAAGGAAATCCTGCCACTTGAGACAATATGGATAAACCCTGAGGACATTGTTATGAGAAATAAGCCAGTCACAGAAGGACAAATACTGATGATCCCACATATATGAGGTATCCAAAGTAGTCAGATACCTAGAAGCAGAAAGTAGAGTGGTGGTTGCCAGGGACTAATGGAAGGGGAAATAGGTTTAAAGTTTTAGTTATACAAGGTGATTAAGTTCTAGAGATCCGCTGTACCACATTGTGCCTATCCTGAACAGTACACTTAAAATTTTTTTAAGAGGGTAGATTTCATTTACCATAATTTTTAAAAAATTCTATAACAGCATGTATAATATGGGCACATTTTTCTTCAAAGGCTATTATGTACAGAAGAATAAATATCTTGAAAAAATATATATATACACACACATATATATATATATATATATATATATATATATGACAATATACTTTCAGCAATAATTTACCAGACATATATATCCAAATACTTTTATAGCTCTCAGGACACATTTAACTTTTCCAGTGCTAGTGGAAAAATAAAATTAAAATGTATAAACTCCTTAAGGCCTAACATGTCACAAAAGAGATGTCACACAAGTCTAGGAACCATTTCTATTGAAAAAGAGACATTGGAGAAACTAAGCATTCAATCTGTCATAAGTAATTTAATTTCCATTAAAGCAAGATATATATTTTGAAACAAATTTTTATATCCCAGTGGCTATTTTTCCGAAGTTTGATTAAAAATTCAAAACATTGGGCTTCCCTGGTGGCACAATGGTTAAGAATCCACCTGCCAGTGCAGGGGACATGGGTTCAAGCCCTGGTCCGGGAAGATCCCACATGCCGCGGAGCAAATAAGCCCGTGCGCCACAACTTCTGAGGCCCACGTGCCATGACTTCTGAAGCCCACACGCCACAACCACTGAAGCCCTTGTGCCTAGACCCTGTGCTCCACAACAAGAGAAGCCGCGCACCACACCAAACAGTAGCCCCCGCTTGCCGCAACTAGAGAAAGCAACAAAGACACAATGCAGCCAAAAATAAATAAATAAAATAAAATTTTTTAAAAATTCAAAACATCTATCACTTTATATTTAATCATTCAATTTACATAATTCCTAAAGAATGGCTTTATGTTTATAATATTTCTTATAACTGAGGAAGACATACTTCTTTCTAATTTGCACAAAAGGACCAAAAAGGCCAGTGACAGCATAGCTCATAGGAGACAGCACTGCAAAAGGGTAAAGAGCCAGCACAGAGGCTAAGTTCAATAGCTGACTCCACACCTACCAACTGACTGGTCCATGCCCTCTTCTCTGTGCCTTAGTTTCCTTGTCTACAATATGAGGCTGATACAGTTTAAGTAGTTATTATATATAAACCACTTAGTGCCTGGCACACAGCAAGTGCTCAGTAACTATTTGCTACTGCTAGTAGTATTATCTTTAGTGTAATTTAAAGTGTATATCACAGTTCTTAAACTCTAATAAGCATGAACCATATGATACCTGTTACTATCATTAGAATCATCCCATTTCAGGAAACTGAAAGGAAATGAGAGGAGGAAAACAACCTTTGATGTGAACATGGCATGCCATGGATCCCAGTTTTGAAAGGATGGGTTTTCTCACTTGCCTCAGAGTCAGGAATACATTATGAATACTGTAACTTTTCTCTTGATACCTAATCTTGCCTCTGTTTTCAGAAAAATGTAGTTCATTCACGATTATTCCATTCATTAAAATACTAAATGCTTAAGATACACTGGTGAATAACACATGACTCCTAACCTAAAGAATCTCCCATTAACAGAGGTAATTATAAGTGTAGATAATAGCACAGTAACTAAATCATCAGTAGCTTTTCCTAACCGCAACTGCAGGCTTTTAATTCCAGAAACCGAGTAATCAAGTAGAAAAAGACTAGCTCCAGGAAGAATTCCAAGGGTAGGATTCACTAACTTAATTCTTTGATCCTTGTCCTGTGGTTGGCCTTTCTCTGGTATGGTAGCTTGCACCAATGATGTTAAGAAAGAAAACTCAAATCTTGCTGGACAAATCACATTAGAAATAATATTCTGGTGTCCTATTAGGTCTAGAGGAACTATTAGGACTGACAAAGATTTCCAGAAGTTTTATCTAGTGGAAACATCGCTGCACTAACTATATTATCATGTTAAAATATTGTGTACTATGTTCTCACTGACAGAGGCTGCACATCCCTGCAGCCACACTCAGAATCTCAATGTCCATGTCATCACTACAGAGCCAGGGTAAAAAATCTTAGCTAATGAGCTGTCTTCACACCCTAGACAGAGTAACCTCAGGGGTTTAAGAAGATGCTCCTCAGGCTGCATCTGCCTGAACTATTGAAACAAAGCAACTGCTGGGGTATCATGGCTACCATAACTAGTGAACAACCACACAGACATGGACTTGGGATCCTTCAGTGTCAGATGATCCCAGGGAAGAGGGGAAAGCACCTCCTAGCACCCAGACCCCACACATATCTGATATATTGCCAGAGAAGCGCCATGGGTACCCCTGACCATCCATCCCTGGGGCTGGTATCTGCCTTGGTGGCATCTGACAGGCTGCTCCCGAAGTCCCTTGGCAAGCATCTCAATACCACTTCAGTACACCGATTGTCATTCTTTGTCTGACTAAGCCTCATATGCTTTTGGATTTTACTTTAAATTTTTTTCATTGGTTAGTAACATCTGGCCTCTTCATTGGTTCTACTCCCAACCATCATCTAACTTAACATTGTTCCACCACTGTACTTTCATTTCATTCTCCTCATTCACCAATTATTTTCTTTTTTTCTCTTAGCTCATTTTATGGGTCAGCATGAATGTCAAGGCAAAAGAAGCTGACTTGAAGTCGGGAGAGTGGCAATAGATATATAAAAAATGAGCTCTGCCTGTGTTACGGACTGAGGATTTGTGCCCCAGCCCCCCAGAATTTACACGCTGATGCCCCCAATGGGATGATACTCAGAAATGAGGCCTTTAGGAGGTAATTAGGATGGAAGAGGCCATGAAGGTGGAGCCTTCTTGATGTAATTAGTGCTCTTATAAGACACCAAAGAGCAAGGAAAGCTCTTTGTGTGTGTGTGTGTGTGTGTGTGTGTGTGCGTGTGTGTGTGTGTGTGCATACACTGAGAAAAGGCCATGTGAGAACACAGAGAGGAGGCAGCCACCTGAAAGGCGGGAAGAGAGCCCTCACCAGGAACTGAATTGGCCAGCACCTTGATCTTGGACTTCCCAGCTTCCAGAACTGTGAGAAATAAATTTCTGTTGTTTAAACCAGCAGTCTCCAATCTTTTTGGCACGAGGGACCAGTTTCCCGGAAGACAATTTTTCCACAGACAGGTGTGTGTGTGGGGGGGGGGGCGGTGGTTCAGGCAGTAATGCTAGCGATGGGGAGCGATGGGGAGCGGCAGATGAAGCTTCACTTGCTCGCCCACCAGTCACCTCCTGCTGTGCGGTCCAGTTCCTAAAAGGCTGTGGACTGGTAGCAGTCTGCGGCCCGGGGGGTTGGGGACCCCTGGTTTAAACCACCCAGTCTATAGTATTTTGTTATAGCAGTCTGAGCTGACTAATACAGTGTGGAATAGACCCAATGATACTGATCTGAATATGATGGTAAATTTTTAATATTCTGGGTCTTCCACGAGCACTGGAGTAGGTCAGGAATTATTTTATTTGCTCATTCATTTACATATAAAGGCTTATAGAATTATGAAATCTGAACTATACTTAGAAATGCCTGTAATTGATACTTTTATTAAAAGACTACATCAAAACAGAATTCTCTTTAGAAATTTTAAGCTGTGCAGTCATCATAAATTTAAGCATAAGCATGTTTCATGATGCATTGAGATTAACCATAAGAATACAATGCAGCAAAAGTTCAAATGTAGTATCAACTAAAACAAATTATTTTCAATAATTCAATGAATTTAATGAAATTGCTTCTAGATAGGCATGGTGCTAGGTGGTGTGTGTGTGCAAGAGTGTGGCAGGGGGGAGTACAAAATCAGGTGATGAGTAAGGCATGGGCCCTCCGCTTAATGGGTCTAATCCTTGCCATCCAAAACCCCATAAAATACCCACCTGAATAAGCTTCTACTTAATTAATTTGCCTGTGTCTATTATAGACATTTATTATTTTTAGACATATTTATTGTTGACTTCATTTTTCAAATTCCCACTCCTACGCTGTTTATTGTGACTTCAAATCCACAATGTGAAATCTATACCGTCATTCTCAAAGTGAGCAATTTGCCAAGTATAGAGATAGGAATCAATGTGATCTTCAGAGTTAATACAGCCTAGGAATGTGTCTATGCAAAAAAAAAAAAAAAGAAGGGAAAAAAGGTTAAGCTCGAAAGTTTTTCACTTAGACAAAACAGACTATTCAAAGGCTTACAGGCTACACTCAAGGCTCTCCGGTGGAGATAACGAGACACCATCTGCTTGTCACTCATTTATGGAGTTTTATATAGCTGGAGAAGAGTGATCAAATATCCATTCCCCAGAGTTAGCTGTACCACCTATCTTTTATAATGCATAACACACATGCATACATTTCTTTTAGAAATTAAATAGGATTTTTTTATTAAAAGAAATATGCTTTTTGAATTTATTTAATCTCTTAATAACATCTTCTGGCAGGCAAAAATGTATTTCCTCCTTCAAAGAAAATTTGAGTTGCGAGCTTATCCACGTCTGTTTCACATTTGTTAAAGAAAAAAAAGTAAACTTCAGTGTCACCCTCACCTGTGCCTAGAGAGAATAAAATGAACATGGCAGAGCAGCAGAAAAATGGGTTAGGATGGAAAGAAACTCCTCCCCCACCAGGAAAGGAGTGAACTAGTGTTTATGGGATCAAAAGTGTATTTGGGAGACAATATTAAGTCACAGCTAATCTCTCATTGTGAAATGTATTTCTTCTTTAGATTTTTCATGCCCTAAAAGTATACAGGAGAAAATTAAATTTTTAAAAAAGGCTGTTCAGCTAGCAACTGACTTCAGAACAATTCAAAACTAAAATGCGTGACATAAACTTCTATTACCTATAAGAGGCAGGAAGTAAGGTTATAAATGGTTTTATTTTCTAGAACTATTTCCTCATATGTATAATGGTGCACAAAAGTTGTAGCAGTTCTAGGATACTATCCTGCTAAATAGGGATAACAAAAAAAACATGTAATGGGAGGTATGAAGTTCACACACTGCTAATAAGAAGGAAAAACTGAGAATCACAGCTAAGATGTTTATAAACAAATGGGACACACAGTATTATTTTAATATTATCTATAATAAATATTATTTAAACAGTGTTATTCTTTAGAGGCAGAACCTTGTATATGGAAGAGCATAAGTCATCAATAGTTCCTTGGGAAGATGAGAGGAACGAACTAAAGAACACTGGGAACAAGAATGGCTTTAGATAGAAGGAGGGGTCCTTCACCAGTAGGAATAAGAGAAAGAAGCAGAATGGACAGGCTCTCTCTCTTTTCCACAACTACAACCTTCAGTCAGCTTCCATGGCTCAACTCATCACCTCCATCTAGAAACCTACCTGTCCCCAGGTAGGTAAGGTGTCCCCAGTCTTATTCACGTACTCCTCTCGCCATCATCTCATTTAATAATGAGGGCTTCAGGAGAGCTTCCCTTCTCTCTCTCAATTTCCCTAATATATTTGGATATAGATAGGTGATACATAACCATTTATCATCACCACATCTACTGCCACCGTCTTGCCAACACACCACCACCACTTACTGGATTACTGCAATGGCTTTAATTAGAGTCTCCCAAATTCCTCCTTCAGTCTGTTCTTAACACACAGACAAAGTGATACTTTTTAAATATAAATTCAAATCATGTCACTACTCTTTTCAAAATACTCCTGTGGCTTCGCGTCTGAGTTAAAAATAAGGTTTTTGTAATGGCCTACAATGCTCTACGCCATCTGCCTTGTATTACTCCTCTAACTTCATATGCTGCTATTCTTCCCCTTGCTTATTCCACTCCAGCCTTCCCAGCCGACTTGCTATTCTTTGAAAGTACCAGACACACACCTACCTCAGCATCCTTTGCACTTGCTGTTCCTTCTGCCTGGAATGCTCTTCCCCCACATAGCGACAGGGCTCACTGACTCACTTCCTGTAGGTCTTTGCTCAAATACTGCCTCAGTGAGCCTTCCTTGTCCACTCTGCTGGAAGTAGCATCCTCTTCTCCCCACCTTCCTAGCACTCCTCATCATCCTCTTCTGCTTCATTTTCTCCATAGTACTTACCACCATCTGTCATGTATTGGATTGGAATAGAGTTGCCAGATAAAACATAGGACATCCAGTTAAATTTGAATTTCAGCTCACTTACAGGCTGTAGGCCCTCACCTGCAGTGCAGGATGGCTTTTACCTTCCAGTTTGACATTAAATTAACAAATTTAATCCCAGTGGGCTGTTTGGGGTTTCAGTTCTATGTAGGCTCAGCAGGAAGAACAAGTGAGAAAAACCTGGTGACTTCTTATTCAACCTGGCTCTAAATTTGGGTATCAAACCACTTCTGCTCAAGTTAAACATCTTGGCTTTGTAAAGAGTGGGTCTCAATATAAAGTATTCCCGAAGTTTTATAAATAAGAGTCTTTTTAGAATTCCTATGCTGTTACCCCAAAATGGTTAATTCTATCCTCGTGATGTCCCTGGCTAGACAGTGAGCTCTTGAGAATGATTACTCTTTAAATATCCCTAGTTCTAAAACAGTACCCAGGCACATAGCAAATACTGAATAAATGTTTATTTATTGGGAGACTTATTTATTTAATGAGACTAATTAGTGTCACATTTTATATGGCTATTTTAATCAATTCTGTCTTTTAATTTTGTCTTTTAAATGCATCATAGGAGATTTCTACAGAAAGAAATATTTACATTCACGGAGGGCTGCCAGCTTCTTATGAATATACCTTGGACTTATGTGGTGTCTCACTTTTCCAAATGGTTTGAAGTGCTTTCCCATATATTACCTTATTTGTCCTGATTTTTTATTTCTTAAATGCAACAACATAGCATACAAATAAATAAGAATTCTAAACAAAATTTAACATTATATACAGAGTTCCAAACAGTATATTTCTGTTTCAAATACATTCTTTCAAATTACTTAAAGAAGATTTGAATGTCAACAAAAATACTAATTAGTAGGTACAAATCAATAGCTTAAAAATATACAAAGGGCATCATTCTGCTCTCTTTGGAGGTAGAAGCAAGGAATGCTGGCAGATGTATGGGTATCTGCCCTGAGAGACTGAGGCAGGGAGGGCAGAGAGGAGTGAAGGGCAATAATTTGCGTTCCTAAGAGACTAAAGAAATGCTGGAGGTTGAATTTGGTCTTTTAGATTCCACATATAAGTGAGATCATACAGTATTTGTCTTTCTCTGTCTGACTTATTTCACTTAGCATAATGCCCTCTAGGTCTACCCATATTGTCACAAATGGCAAGATTTCATTCTTCGTTATGGCTGAGTAATATTCCATTGTGCGTGTGTGTGTGTGTGTGTGTGTGTGTGTATATACACATACACACACACACACACACACACACACACACACACCACATCTTCTTTATCCATTCATTCCTAGACAGACACTTAGGTTGTTTCTGTATCTTGGCTATTGTGAATAATGCTGCAATCACTAGCCCTATTGTGGTAATCATTTCACAATATATGCATGTATCAAATTACTAAGCTGTACATCTTAAAGTTATACAATGTTATATGTCATTTATATATCTCAATAATACTGGGGGAAAAAAAATGTAGTTCTAGAGGCTAAGAGGCTTCAGGACAAAGAACTTCCCCTACCCTGATCTGGGTGTTCTGAAAAGTTGAGATAGATACTCTCATAGGGGAAGGACACCTATGGCATAAATACATATGGGCAGAGGGAGCAGTGGTGTGATTAATTCAAGCTCACAATGAACTTAGGGCTGGATTTGATTGAGATGTCATCACAGGAAAATAATGCTGTAGAAAACATTTATAGGATGTCCAAAGGTATGTGAAGTAAGTTTTATACATTGAAAAATATAAATCACCATAGAATTTGTTCTAGATTGTCCAAAGCAAAATCTCTATCAAAATAGAAAAAGGAAAAGAAAAGAAAACCTACTGCTACAAATTCACGTATTCTGTGTCCCTCCCCCACTAAATTTTTACTCTTGCAGGTGTTGCTACTCAAGAATCTTCTATCTCATAAGTCCTTTAAAAAAAAAACTAAGTGGTGCAGTCAGGGAGAGAAAGTGGCCATGTTTCCCCACCCCATGGGGGCACTTATGTGTATAAAGCCAAACCTGATCTCCCAGCTGTGCTCCTGGGAATGGGTGAGGCCTACATTCTCCCCTTTGTCCCAGGCCAATATGTTAAGTCCACCCACGTGAGGTAAGACTTCTTCACTAAAGACCTCAGATACTCTTGGGCTTGACTAAGTTTCATTTAGAAATGGAGCAAAGAGAAACCACTTCAGGGCCCTGGGCAGCCACCGTCTGTGAAGAATGGCCCAGACTCTGGACACGATTCAGTCCCTCTAATGTGGTGCTCCTTCTCCTGGCTGCAAAATGACTTCCCTGCGACTGTATTTGTTTAAAATGAGCCCTCAAATTCTAGGATATTGAGGGAAATATTGGACACTAACCTACAATAAATTTTCAGAAAACATCACTGGATTGTGAGAAAGGAAATAAAGTTTTAAGAGAAAGAGGCATAGACTATGTGTCAAACCTAAAAGCATTTGTTCAGCATTCTGAGAATTTTTAGAAATAAATTGCAGCACTATTTACGATAGCCAGGACATGGAAACAATCCAAATGTTCAACAACAGATGAATGGATAAAGAGAATGTGGTACATATATACAATGGAATATTAGTCATAAAAAGGGACGAAATTGAGTCATTTGTAGAGATGTGGATGGACCTAGAGTCTGTCATACAGAGTGAAGTAAGCCAGAAAGAGAAAAACAAATATCATATATTAATGGATATATGTGGAATATAGAAAAGTGGTACTGATGAACCTGTTTGTAGGGCAGGAATAGAGATGTAGACACAGAGAACGGACATGTGGACACAAGGGGGTAAGGGGGTGGGACGAATTGGGAGATTAGATTTGACATAAATACACTACCATGTGTAAAACAGATAGCTAGTGGGAACCTGCTGTATAGCACAGGGAGCTCAGCTAGGTGCTCTGTGATGACCTAGATGGGTAGGATTGGGGTGGGGTGAGAAGGAGGTCAAAGAGGGAGAGAATATAGGTGTACATATAGCTGATTCACTTCATTGTACAGCAGAAACTAACACAACATTGTAAAGCAATTTTATACTCCAATAAAAAGAAAACATTTTTGGTGGGCTTAACACTGGGCAGAGATATTTGAGTGATATTTCACTCTAGCCATAGAGAAGCTTGATGAACAATGCATCATCTCAGTCAAAAACAGGGACCATATGGGTCATGTTTGTGGCTGAACTCCCATAAAAGAGGTGCTTGATGTAAATATTTATTGAATGAATAAATATGATTAAACACTTGTCAAAAAATAAAGTATGTATTTCCTATTAAAGGTAGCCATTTCCCCCCCCAAAAATTAAAAAAATAAAATATCCCTTAAAAATAAATAAGCATGTCCATGTCTACTGGTTAAAAAAAAAATTCATTCTAGTACATTGGAAATTCCAATACTTTGACCTCAGCAGAATTCTTTTAGTTCAAAGAAAACAGAATACACTATGCAAGTATAATTATGATGCATGAAGCAATGGACTCAAATATTGTCTTACTGGCTTTGCTTCAAAATGACATTTTTGACTGCCATACTTGAACTTTGGTTTATCACTAGCAATTGCTTAGTCAATATGATGACATTCTTTATTTTCAAATCACCAACTCCAGATAGACAAATTTCTTTTAAATTGGATTGATAATCTTAAATTTTTCCCTATAAAAACTGAATTTTTACTCAACCACAAATATTTCTCGAGTATTTATTATGCACACATCACCAATACACTGTATGGGATACACAGATGTAATTCTTTTTCTCAAAGACTTTATAATCTAGATGTGGAGATAAATAATATACACAAATAACAGGTGCAAATTTATAGTGTCCATGGAGAGGTCCAGATAGATAGGAAGTAAGAAGAATGTCGCTGTTTAGAAGTACGAAGGGAAGTCTCGTGGAGGAAATGGACTTAGCACTGTATAAGAGGGAACCGTAACAGGTCTGACGAAAGGAGCAGCACATGCTTTCTGGGATGTAAAGGTGATGCTAGAGGAGGGGAAAGACTGATGACCCTTCTCTTCACCAAAGGCTAGCTTTTAAATTACTCGTGGTCGTACATAATTCCAGAATGCCCTGACTTTAAATAATCAGATTTAAAGTTCATTGCTCATGTAAAGACTTTCCATCCTGATACCACCTTTTAGGTATTCTACATAGCTTCTGTCTTTGCCAATATCCATAATTCTGTAATTCCTATGACTAGAACTAATCATCCTCAAGAGTTCTCTAACTCTGTAGGATCCTATAATCATATGCTCTTCCTAAAGAGTTCCCTGGGTGATGTTTTGGTCTCCCTCTTTTTGATCTTTTACAGCCTGTTTTACTCTCAGATCCATACTGAGAAAGCCCCATTGTGTCTCTGTTAAATATACAAAAATGGCAGAAAACTGGAGCTATCAACGAAATATCCAAAGGAAGAGAGTTTGCAGATTTTTCTTGCAAATATAGATGAAGATTCAAGTTAAGATATAAAAATCCTAAACCCCAAGGCTATCACTGTGGAAACCAGAAATGATCTTTTGTATCTAAATTTTCACAAAATTGTAGCCTACTATTTTCAACCATTTTGTTGAACAGAATTCTGAAGTAGGGGACACTTGCCCTTCGTGACACCTGTTTTCCTTTTAGTCTTCCTACTCACCTCCACTTTCCCTTTGTCCTTTAAGGATATAATCCTTTTCCCTTTATAGATTTAATTCACTCTCACCTCTCAATTCACTCATATTCATTCTCTCTCTCTCTCTCTCTCTCTCGTCATACAGAAAAGAGATTCTAAATATTATTTCATAATCATATCTTAGGAACTTAATATGCTGCTCTCAGTGAATATTTCCATTTTGAAAGAAGACCACAGTAAGAGGGCAATATTTTGCCCAAGAGAATGAGGTTGCCATAAACTGAATTAGTCACGTGAAAGGCAAGTTTTTTTTCAGGGGGAAAGTTGTTTGGGGAGTTTTCTGTGGTGAAAACAGGAACAATCTTATCAGCACTCTGCTTGCTTTCCATTTAAGCAATGAGTTGGTCTATTTCTTCTGATGAATGAGTGATAGTAGTAGTAATAATAAAAATAATCATAGCTAATGTTTTGATGTTTATTAATATTGAGCTAACATTCATGGCACACTGATCTAAGCATTTTGCACGTATTGTCACATAATCCCCATTATTATCCCCAATTTTAAAGATGAAGACATTGAAGCACAATGCGGTTAAGAATGCACCCAAATTGCTGGGACTCAAATCTAGAAAGTACACACAACTAGACCGTGACTGCTAAGAATTAGTGACCACAAACCCACAAGGAAGAGTAAGCAGCCATGTGCACGTGTGGTGCACAGCACCAGGCCTCTGCATGATTGTAACTTGGCCAAAACCATCATGAGGTATCCTGCTCTTCTCTTCAACCTCTCCTCCCACCCTGCTGGCATCTGTCTTCACACTTCTTAGTGCTCCGACTGCCCCATCCTCAACACCACTACCTTTTACCCCTTCTTCCCCCTAGCTTCCTTTTCCCTCCCCTGCATCAGCTCTGCTCCTCAAAAAGGAAACAAACTAAAGTACCAGTGTTTCCATCCTGTGAGATTCCAGGTGAGAGTTGGTTAATCTAATTAACACAGTGCTCTTATCACAACCACTTTAAACTTTCATACTAAAACATAACTGTGTTCCATTTCATAAATGTTCAAAATGTGAGTGACTATGAAAATTGTAAACAGAGTTTTCAAAAAGCAATTAGTTTTGGAATCCAAGTTCATAGAATTTTAAAGCTAGGAAAGATCTTGGTGGTTACCTGGGACAGCCTCCCCACGACAAGCCCAGGTGACTCTAGTGACCTGGCTGAGGTTACACAGATAACCCAGACTTTCTAACTTCCCATCTGACTTATTCAGCAAAAAATTTAATAGGTACATTTTTATCTGTCAGGTACTGAGGACTCAGAAGGAACATAAAATCTCATGCTCTTTCTATTTGTTTCTTACTTAGAGTCAAGTTGTAAATGTTTTTATAGTAAGGGCATCCTTAGCTGCTAAAAGAAACAGTGATGTCTCCAGAGTCACAGCAAGAAAGCTACTGAGAAGAGCAATGTTCCCCTTTCCTTTAAGATAAAATAGAGTTAGATTGTAATATGAGCTGTTGGAGTCAGCAAGGACTTTATGAAACATTTATTCATATATTCATAATATAATCCAAACCCCCTTATTTTACCAGTGGAATCAATAGGAATCAGTGAGGCCACCTGATTCTATGCTCTTTCCACCACACCTACACCTTCTAACTTCTGGTTGGAAGCAAACCAACATTTTCAAAAAGAAAGAGTTGCGATTCCAAAATGCCATGTTTTCCAACCACTGAGACTTTTTTTGCAACTCCCATCTAGGGAAGAAAGATCATTCAGAAGAGAGATAGGCATGAGGACGCTACATATCTTCCTCTTTCAACAACAAGTTTTTAAATGCTGGCTGAGAAAGAAAAGGAATGAAGACAGAACCGGTATTAACAAACTACTGCCTGAGCAAATGGCAGGCATGACACACTTTAGACGGTTTTTTCTGTCAACCATAAGACGTTCCATGAGTTTTCAACCTGGAACTGGATGTTGTTGCTGAGCTGTGGAAAGCCTAACACAACCCTGACTCCAAAATAAAGATTCAAGATGCAGACAAGCTTTGCCAGCAGCCCTGTTCAATGCCAACACCCAAGGATAATAATGCCACAAGGACTATTCTCTTAGTGAATAAAAACATGCAACATGCCCAGTCCTCTTTCTACCTTCTTTTCTAAACATGCAGCTAGTCATAGATTTTGACACTATTTTCTAGAAATCATTATCACTGATTCTTGCCTACTCCTCGAAAACTGACTATTCTTTACTATTAAGTGGTATTTGGGGACCGAATTTCAATCAATGTAGAATGTATGGCACTGACATAGATGTGACAGGCCCCTGTCTAGCAGAGATGCTCCACAGCAGAAACAAAGCTGTTGCTGAGGGTTTAAAGCCATTCTACACTCACTGCTCAGGCTTCGTGTTATGCAGGAGAGCCTAAACGAAAACATGAATAATGTTTTTTAATATACCAAAGGCTGACTGCCATAAGTTGTTTTTCTTCCTGCGCAAACCAAAGCACAATAGGGGTAAGTGTTCTATGCAATTCAAAATTCATTTCAAGACAAGTACCAACACTAAATTGTGAATACTTTAAATAATAAAAACATGCATATAAGATATTACATTTTTATGTCCACATAAGTAGTAAATACAGGATCCAGGAAAAACAAAAAAACAAGGCCCCCTCCACACTATGAATATTCTGGAAAATTATTCAGTAGTCAGGATGGAGACAGTTACTTGGCATGGAAGTAGCTGTTAAAGTGAGAATATCAAGGACTGAGCCTACTTTTAGACAGTGAAAATGATTGCCTCCTGTGATTGTTTTATCCAAACACATCTACTGAACACTATGTGCCAGCTGCTTTCATACGAGGAGACTAGATCTAATATTTATTGAGCACACACTATGTATCAGGCATCCTATATACTGACTTCACTAAATCCCCAGAGCAATTGCTTGAGGTAGATATGGGTTTGAATCATGTGAAATTTCTGTTTCTGTGGGTCACAAAGGTGAAATATTGGAAAACTCACAGAATCTGACCTGAATATTAATGTTTTCATTTTATAGGTTGCTCAGAGAAGTTAAATAACTTGAAGTTTATACAGCAAATACATGCAGAGTTGGGACTGCAACCCATACTCTTACCATTCCAGCACACTTCACTTTATCTTAAGTAATTATATTAAATTGGAGGGATCCCATAGCCCTCCAAACTCTAAATCTACTGCCCTCTCTCCAACCCAAGCCAAAATACCTGAATGGTTTGAGTGTCTTGTCTTGAGTTTAAGGATTTGATTCTATTAAAATCCTTATTTCTCTACATACCTATTTCCCTTCTTTCATTAGCTTCATTATGACCATAATCATTGTATTTTCTGAACCAAAATGTGGAACATGTAATCAGAGAGAAACAGTTATTTATGAGGAAAAGGATATAAAATAATTATTATGATCCCATCCTAAGAAATTTTGGAAGAATGCTCATCATAAACACATCACCTGGACACTGTAGTGTATTTGCTTTTGTATGGTTGCCATAATCCACTTGTGGCTCCCTGAGGGCAGGTTCTATGTTTTACTACTACTTGTGGAACACCTGTAATTTTGTATGACATAAAACACAAAAGTACTTCTACTGATGGGCACAGGCAATCAGAAGTACCATGGCTGGAAAGGTGCTAGAAAGTAAGATTAAGACATTCTCCTTTCCTTCAAAATCTCTACGAGAGTTTTGAACATCCACAGGGCAACTATTTATCAAGTACTTCTTATGCATTAGGTATTTTCTTAGGTTCTATATATGTGGGACGCTTCTAAGAAAAGGAAAAAAATTAATCAGGCAGAGAGAATAATAGAGATCCATGGTTCTCAAACTCTAGCGTGGATCAAAATCACCTGGAGGGCTTGTTAAAACACAGACCGCTGGGTCCACCCAGAGTTTTGCATTCAGTAGATAAGAGGTGAGGTCCAAGAAGCTGCAATGTTTAACGATTCCCAAATTAAGCTCGTGCTGCTGACCTAGCAACCATGCTTTGGGAACCACTAGTATGGATCTCTGAAGATTAGGAAAGGAGAATGAGCAATACCACAGAGAATGGAATCAACATAAGGAGTCTGGCCTGTCTGGAATATAAATATAGTTATTAAGCTACTCTGACTTTCTCCTCTGAAGGCGATCTACCTCAGTGCAACCTGGGGCATTCTCCTTGCTTTGATCCACCTGCCACCAAGTACAGCCTCAGCATCGAAGAATGAGAGACATCTGCCCATCCACCTAAGGTAGAAGCCTTAAGCAAATATCCAACAGGAGTCACTCCCTTTATTCCTACAACTTGTTTCTACAGAGTTGCTTATTAAGGTCAACTGAATCTACAGATCTCTCTGCAAAAAGAAATTTTCTTTAAGGTACTCAAGTGTCTCATTGCTTTATAAGACCTTTCAAGAATTCTTACATTTATAATGCAGCTATAAAAGAGAGCACAACTTTCTTTCACAACTATCTAAAATCTTGTTTCCAAAGATCTATAGAAATCAAATTTTCTAATTCTCCCCCAGCTAGTGCCAGTCTTTAGTCTACTATGTCACTCCCTGGTTCTCTGATGATTCTGACTTCAAATGACACAAGACATCTGTCTCACAATCTCTCACCAACACCAGACCTTCTCTGCATATCTAAGCCTTATCTTGTATTGTTGATTGTTAAAAGTGAGAAGTCAGAGGCTTAATCAATATTTTCCAGATTGATTAATGGATCTTGACCAACATGCTACAGCACAGCTCATGGTTTATAAGGCACATTCAATGAGGTAGTACCACATTTTATCATCTTTGTCTTACCAAGTAAATAAATTTAATCAATAAAGTGAACAGAGTAGCTAATGAGCAACCCTTACCATAGAGACTATATTACCTAATTAAGTGAAAAAAAGGCCTTAAACTATCGAAAAAGAGACTCTACCCCATGTATCTTTATCTATCTCTCATCTCTCCAACCCTACCTATCATCTACTTATTACCTACTTCATGAACAATAATCTTAATTCATAGAATTCAGTTTTAAATTCAGCGGTGGTAACAGCAGGACCAAACTAAAAATATTGTCATGTGTCAAAAAAACAAATGGAATACCAAGGACAATAAAATAAAAGAATAAAAGCAAGAAGAAAGATGACAAAAATTACCTTACTACAGAGAGCAAAGAATTGCCATAATATATTTTAAAGGTAATAATAATAATAAAGCCATTAGAAACTCAGTTGGACTTTTCGCCTCGCAAAGAGGTATTAAAAGTTCTGTATAAACAGAGGAAAGAGCTTCAGAATTTCCTCTTCTACAGTTGAAAGGAGCTACTGCCCCATATGAAACCAAAGCACCATGTGTACTTTAGGGATAGCCCCTAACTGTTTATAGCTGTTCACAGTACACCACAGTGAGACAGAAAGAAGTCTGCAGTGTTCCAGGGATGCTCTGATCACTTTTATTTATTAGGATTATGTCTGCTTTTTAAAAGAATGTAATCACTGATTATATGGAACACATCTAAAATAGAAAAATTCGACATTTCTTAAAATGAGCATTCTAATTAGTAACTAGAGCTATACCTTTCCCATAAAGATAGAGAAGGATTAAAAAATTTCAGGTTAGCAAAAATGACTCTTTAGGCTAGGCACACATCAGTGTATCTAAGCATGTCATTATTTGTCCCAAGATATTTTCTCTTAATTTATTCTGTTTATATGAGCTACAATAAAGTTGAGTGCAAACATAAAAGCAAATATGTGATTTGCATTTGTGTACAATACAGTGTTGATAATTTAGAATGAACTAAACTAGACTCATAAATTGGGCAGGTTGGGACTAACGTTTGTACCATCTCCACAAAATAATTTACTAAGCAAATCAATAGTGCAAACATGACTATAAGACACTTTTTAAGGCCTTCATTCATTCTTTGTGTGCAAGTGATACTCCCATTGGCAAACAGGCCTTATTTACTTTTACAATTAAGCAGGGAATAACCATCACCACAAATGGCTAGTTGTTATGCCTGTGTTTCTTTAAATTCCTCTACATTTCAAGTGATTTCTGACTCACAAATGAACCCCACACATTGTGCCTATGCCCCCTTCTGTCATAATGCACTCACGGCCAACACCAGCAACACAAGAGCTCCAGCTCCTGCTCTCATGGAGAAGAAAAGAAGAAACCAGAAGAAGTAAGGAGTCAGACCCCAAAGCAGCCTGCCCTTCAGGGATGGTCAGCCTCCAATGACACTATCCCTCCCAAAGCCTCTCTTACTAAACTCTGTGTTCATTTCCTAGGGCCACTATAACAAATGACCATAAACCAGGTGGCTTTAACAGAAATTTATTCTCTCACAGTTCTGGATGCCAGAAGCTTCAAATCAAGGCTTTCCAGAGCCACACTCTAAAGAAGAAAGCTCTATGGGAGAATCTCCCCCTTGCCTCTTCTAGCTGTTGGTGGTTCCTAGTATTCCTTGGCTTGTGGCAGCATCAATGCAGTCTCTGCTCTTGTCTCCACATGGTCTTCTTCTCTGTGCATTAGCAGAGTTCTTTTCAGGTGTCAATGCAGTTCCATGTATGACCATCATCCCATTTGATGGTCAAACTCTGTAACTGAGGTGCTAATATTTTCACTTTACAAAAGAAAAAACTGAGCTCAGAGTGGCCCAAAGTTACTTAGCTAGGTAGAAGGAGATCAGAGTCTTAAACTCAGGACTTCTAGCTCAAATCCTATTATACTTTCACCATACCAAGCTATTCCTCTCTTCTCTCACATACACACAGACTGAAATATATTCAAAGCATTTTTCCATTATAAGTGAATTACCACCAATTAGAGATGTGTAAAATACCAAGGCTCTTCTATTATTTCAAAAAAAAAAATCAATATACTCTTGGGTGGCTTTCAGACAGCCTTCCTCACCTAACCTCAACAATGTGTCTCAACCCCAGATGCATATCAGAATTTCCTAGACGTGAGTCCCAGGTATGTGTGTGTTTAACAAGCTACCTGATGATGAGACCCAGGTGCAGCCAGAATCAACAACCCTGGACTGTGGGATTTTAGACCTCAGTCTTACTATTTGATGTATTACACACACACACAGGATGACTTTTCATTGCTATGGCTTTCTAAAAGCAAAAATAAGAATTCTGGAGGGTCCAGAAGATGACGGAGGAGTAAGATGTGGAGATCACCTTCCTCCCCACAAATATATCAAAAATACATCTACATGTGGAACAACTCCTACAGACCATCTACTGAATGCTGGCAGAAGACCTCAGACTTCCCAAAAGGCAAGAAACTCCCCACATACCTGGGTAGGGCAAAAGGAAAAAGAAAAAACAGAGACAAAAGGATAGGGACAGGCCCTGCACCTCTGGGAGGGAGTTGTGAAGGCGGAAAAGTTTCCACACACTAGGAAGACCCTTCGCAGGAGGAGACAGGGGGTGGGCAGGGGGGAAGCTTCGGAGACACAGAGGACAGCACAGCAACAGGGGTGCAGAGGAAAAGTGAGAGATTCCTGCACAGAGGATCAGTGCCAACCAGCACTCACCAGTCCGAGAGGCTTGTCTGCTCACCTGCCGGGGCAGGGAGGTGAGGCTCCAGCTTCGGAGGTCAGATCCCAGGGAGAGGACTGGGGTTGGCTGCGTGAACACAGCCTGAAGGGGGCTATTACGCCACAGCTAGCTGGGGGAACTCTGGGAAAAAGTCTGGACCTGCCTAAGAGGCAAGAGACCATTGTTTCGGGGAGTGCAAGGAGAGGGGATTCAGAGCATCCCTTAAACAAGCTCCAAAGACAGAGTGAGCCGCGGCTATCAGCATGGACAACAGAGACAGGCATAAGACGCTAAGACTGCTGCTTCAGCCACCAGAAGTCCTGTGTGCGAGCACAAGTCACTATTCACACCTCTCCTCCCGGGAGCCTGTGCAGCCCGCCAGGGTCCTGTGATCCAGGTACAACTTCCCCGGGAGAACACACAGTGCGCCTCAAGCAGTTGCAAAGTCACCCTGGCCTCTGCCGGAACAGGTTCACATCGAATTTCAATTATAATTACCATACCCCTCCCTCCCCCTCGCCTGAATGAGCAGGAGCCCTTTAATCAACCCCTGCTTTAACCCCCTCTTGTCTGGGTGGGGAACAGATGCCTGAGGGTGACCTACGTGCAAAAGTGGGGCCAAAACCACAGCAGAAACCAAAGGGCTGTGCAAACAAACAAGAGAAAGGGAACTTTCTCCAAAAAGCCTCAGGAGCAGTGGATTAAATCCCCACAACCAACTTGAGGTACCCTGCATCTGTGAAATAACTGAATAGACAATGAATCAACCCAAAATTGAGGTGGTGGACTTTGGGAACTACTGTAGACGTGAGGTGTGCTGTCTGCGACTGACTTGTTTCCGATTTTTATATTTATCTTAGTATAGTTTTTAGCGCTTATTATCATTGATGGATTTGTTTATTGGTTTGGCTGCTCTCTTCTGTTATATTTATTATTTTTTAATTCTTTTATTTTAATAATTTCAAAAAGTTTTTAATTTTAACTGTTTTACTTTTTACTGTTTTCTTTTTTCTCCCTTTTCTTCTGAGCTGTGTGGATGACAAGGGTCTTGATGCTCCAACCTGGTGTAAGGCCTGAGCCTCTGACATGGGAGAGCCGAGTTCAGGACATTGGACCACCAGAGACTTCCAGGCCCCACATAATATCAGTTGGCGAGAACTCTCCTAGAGATCTCTGTCTCAACGCTAAGAACAGCCCCACCCAATGGCAAGCAAGCTCCAATGCTGGACGCCCCATGCCAAACAACTAGCAAGACAGGAACACAACTCCACCCACTAGCAGAAAGGCTGCCTAAAATTATAATAAGGTCACAGACACCCCAAAATACACCACCAGACGTGGACCTGCCCACCAGAGAGACAAGATCCAGCCTCATCCACCAGAACACAGGCACTAGTCTCCTCCACCAGGAAGCCTACACAACCCACTGAACCAACCTTAGCCACTGGGGACAGACACCAAAAACAATGGGAACTACGAACCTGCAGCCTGCAAAAAGGAGACCCCATGCACAACAAGCTAAGGAAAATGAGAAGACAGAAAAACACATAGCAGATGAAGGAGCAAGGTAAAAACCCACCAGATCAAACAAATGAGGAGGAAATAGGCAGAATACCTGAAAAAGGATTCAGTGTAATGACAGTAAAGGTGATCCAAAATCTTGGAAATAGAATGGAGAAAATACAAGAAACGTTTAACAAGGACCTAGAAAATCTAAAATGCAAACAATGATGAAAAACACAATAAATGAAATTTAAAATTCTCCAGAAGGAATCAAAGGCAGAAAACTGAGGCAGTGACTGAAAATAACAGAGGCACTTCCAGAATAAGTGACCTGGAAGATAAAATAGTGGAAAAAACTACTTCAGAGCAGAATAAAGAAAAAAGATTGAGAACAATTGAGGACAGTCTTAGAGACCTCTGGGACAACATTAAACACACCAACATTCGAATTACAGGGGTCCCAGAAGAAGAGAAAAAGAAAGGTACTGAGAAAACATTTGAAGAGATTATAGTTGAAAACTTTCCTAACATGAGAAAGGAAATAATGAATAAAGTCCAGGAAGCACAGAGAGTACCATACAGTATAAATCCAAGGGGAATATGCCAAGACACATGTTAATCAAACTATCAAAAATTAAATACAAAGAAAAAATTTTAAAAGCAGCAAGGGAAAAACAACAAATGACATACAAGGGAATGCCCATAAGGTTAACAGCTGAACTTTCAGCAGAAACTCTGCAAGCCAGATGGGAGTGGCAGGACATATTTAAAGTGATGAAAGGGAAAAAACTACAACCAAGATTACTCTACCCAGAAAGGCTTTCATTCAGATTTGATGAAGAAATTAAAACTTTTACAGACAAGCAAAAGTTAAGAGAGTTCAGCACCACCAAACCAGCTTTACAGCAAATGTTAAACAAACTTCTGTAGCCAGGAAATACAAGAGAAGGAAAAGGCCTACAAAAACAAACCCAAAACAATTAAGAAAATGGTAATAAGAACAAACATATCGACAATCACCTTACATGTAAATGGATTAAAAGCTCCAACCAAAAGACATAGAATGGCTGAATGGATACAAAAACAAGACCCATATATATGCTGTCTAAAAGACACCCACTTAGATCTAGGGGCACATACAGACTGAAAGTGAGGGGATGGAAAAAGATATTCCATGCAAATGGAAATCAAAAGAAGGCTGGAGGAGCAATTCTCATATCAGACAAAACAGATTTTAAAATAAAGACTATTACAAGAGACAAAGGACACTACATAATGATCAAGGGTCAATCCAAGAAGATATAACAATTGGAAATCTTTATACACCCAACATAGGAGCACCTCAATACATAAGGCAAATGCTAACAGCTATAAAAGGGGAAATCGACAGTAACACAATCATAGTAGGAGACTTTAACACCCCACTTTCACCAATGGACAGATCATCCAAAATGAAAATAAATGAGGAAACACAAGCTTTAAATGACACGTTAAACAAGATGAACTTAACTGATATTTATAATACATTCCATCCAAAAACAACAGAATATACTTATTCTCAAGTGCTAATGGAATATTCTGCAGGATAGATCAGACCTTAGGTAACAAGTCAAGCCTTGGTAAATTTAAGAAAATTGAAATCGTACCAAGTATCTTTATCGACCACAATGCTATGAGACTTGATATCAACTACAGGAAAGAAAACTGTAAAAATACAAACACATGGAGGCTAAACAATACACTACTAAATAACCAAGAGATCACTGCAGAAATCAAAGAGGAAATCAAAAAATACCTAGAAACAAATGACAATAAAAACACGATGACCCCAAACCTATGGGATTCCAAAAAGGCAGTTCTAAGAGGGAAGTTTATAGCCATACCATCCTACCTAAAGAAACAAGAAACATCTCAAATCAACAACCTAACCTTATACCTAAAGCAATTAGAGAAAGAAGAGCAAAAAAACACAAAGTTAGCAAAAGGAAAGAAATTATGTGATCAGATCAAAAATAAATGAAAAATAAATGAATGAAACAGCAGAAAAGATCAATAAAGCTAAGAGTTGGTTCTTTGAGAACATAAACAAAATTGACAAACCATTAGCCAGACTCATCAAGAAAGAAAGGCAGAAGACTCAAATCAATAGAATTAGAAATGAAAATGAAGAAGTAACAACTGATACTGCAGAAATACAAAGGAACATGAGAGATTACTACAAGCAACTATATGCCAATAACATGGACAACCCAGAATAAATGGACAAATTCTTAGAAAACCACAACCTTCCTACAAACAATAAATCCTGGAGAGAGTGGAGAAAAGGGAACCCTCTTGTACTGTTGGTGGGAATGTAAATTGATACAGCCACTGTGGAGAACAGTATGCAGGTTCCTTAAAAAACTAAAAATAGAACTCCCATAGGACACAGCAATCCCACTACTGTGCATATACCCTGAGAAAACCATAATTCAAAAAGACACATGACCACAATGTTCACTGCAGCACTATTTACAATAGCCAGGACATGGAAGCAACCTAAATGTCCATCAACAGATGAATGGATAAAGAAGATGTGGCACATATATACAATGGAATATTACTCAACCATAAAAAGAAACGAAATTGAGCTATTTGTAGTGAGGTGGATGGACCTAGAGTCTGCATAGAGAGTGAAGTAAGTCAGAAAGAGAAAAACAAATACTGTATGCTAACACATATATATGGAATCTTAAAAAAAAATGGTTCTGATGAAACTCGAGGCAAGACAGGAATAAAGATGCAGATGTAGAGAATGGACTTGAGGATGTGGGGAGGGGGAAGGGTATGCTGGGACGAAGTGAGAGAGTAGCATTGACATATATACACTACCAAATGTAAAATAGAGAGCTAGTGGGAAGCAACTGCATCGCACAGGGAGATCAACTCGGTGCTTTGTGACCACCTAGAGGGGTGGGATATAAGCGTGGGAGGGAGACGCAAGAAGAAGGGGATATGGGGATATATGTACACATATAGCTGATTCACTTTGTTATACAGCGGAAACTAACACAACATTGTAAAGCAATTTTACTGCAATAAAGATGTTAAACATAAAAAGGTCTTATGGAAAAACCCGAACTTTTTGGCCAATCCAATATGAAGAAATTCTATGAGAACTGACAATGAAAAGATGAACAAACCGTTTTTTAATGGACAGAACAATTGAGCAGATATTTCCTAAAAAGAAATAACTGAATAGTATATTATGCTATCACAGGAAAATGCAAATTAAATCCAAAATGAGATATCCTTTCATACCCACAAAACCAGCTAAAATCAAAAAGACTACAAGAACAAATGTTGGTATGATGTGGAGCATTTCTATAGGAGCACAGAGTGATACAAAACAGTACAACCACTTTGAATAACTGATTGGCAGTTTCTTAAAAAGTTAAATACACTTCTACACAGCAACTTCTCGCCTAGACAGTTACCCAAGAGAAATAAAGCATATTATTCTCATAGCCAAAAACTACAAAAATACCAAATGTTTATCACAGGAAAATAATCAAATTGTGGTATACTCATACAATGGAATAAAACTCAGCAATAAAAAGCAACGCATTACTGGTACATACAACATGAAAAAAACTCAAAAACATTGTGTTAAGTGAAAGAAGGCAGACACAAAGAATACTTACTGCATTATTCCAAAATATAGGCAAACTTCACCTATCACATAAGAAATCAGAGCATAGTTGTGGGGCACGGAGTGGAATACAGACTGCAAAGGAGTCCAGGGAACTTTCTGGGGGAATGGCAATGTTCTATACCTTGTTTGGGATGGTAGATACACAATTGTATACAATTATCAGAACGTATCACACTCAGTACTCAAGATTTATACATTCAATTGCATGTTAATTGTGTCTCAGTGAAAATATATATTTATAGACCGACACAGTTCCATAGGTAATAATGATTGTATTGACAGACAGTACTAACTTAGTAGTCCTGAAAAAGATTTTTTAATTATTATTTTTCACGACTATAAAAATAACACAGACATAAATAATTCCAACAACATAAAATTGAACTAAGTAGAAAGGAAGTCTCTGTGCAAGTGGAAAAGTGTAAGAGACTGAGTGAGAAGGATGTCTATTCTATGCACTTGGTCATTTTTTTAATGGAAGTACCAAACACATGTGCCCATGACAGTGTGAGTATGCAGGCATGTCAGGTTTACAATACCATTTCTGGATCAACTGCACTTTTTAAAATGTGCAGGTTTTTTTTTTTTCTTGTGGAAAAGAGGTGGCAAGTAATTTTGCAGTATTATTGTCATGACTAATTAGTATTTTGCAGGTCAGTTATAATTGCAAGTATTTGTACACTTGTTCACTATCTCACTTAGTCTTCCAATACTGGGTTTCAAAAAGGTGGCAGATCACTCACTTAGGGGTTAAAATAAAATTTCAGCATTAGGGTAGGTTACAGTGTGTTGGAGGGAATGGGGAGATTATGTCAAGCCCGGGAGAACTCATGTAGTTATCCATCAGGCAGGTTTTATGGAATATAAGGTCCCAGAGAAGTATTACTTGAACCAAATCATGGAGGATAAGGAAGTCCAGATTGTCTTCCCAGAGGAAGAAAATTTACACTTAGTTTTCAAGGATCAGTCATGGGTTACTAGATGGGCTGAGATCTGGGCTGACGTTTCAATCAGTGGGAGAGCATGAGCTATTCAGAAAGTCACACTGGAGAGAAGGGGAGGGAAGGGGAAGGGAGGAGCGGGGAGGAGAGAAGAAAATCTGTCCAGGACTTTCCAGCCCCACAACACTGCCTCATCATCTCTCACCTTGACGACTCCAGTACCCTTTTGACTAGTCCCTCTGTCTTAATCTCATGCCCTCAGATCCAGCCTGCACATCACACATAGGAAGATGTATGCATAGCAAGATGCTAACCCAGGAACATTACAAGAAAAATCTAGGTATGGCCCTGTGACTGGGACCTTGGCTGACGCTCCAGCCTCATCTCCCACCATTCCTCACACCACAAATCCCAGGGGAGTTTCCCAGATACACCACACCGTTTTATGCCTCCAGGTCAAAATGCTTCCTGTTCTAGGAATACCCTTCTTCCACTGACCCACTTAGCAAACTGCTCTTCATTCTTCAAAAGCTTGTTCTCCTCTGTGTCCTCCCTGTTAATCACTCTCTCCTAGGTACTTTTTCTGGACACCTGTCTCTTTCTGCCACTCTACGTTTCACACTACATTGTAATTGTCAGTTTACACATTTGTCTACTCCCTTACTAGAAGGACAGAAACTATCTAATTCATTTGAGAATGGGGATTGTTTAGGAGGGGTAATCTTACTTTAAATTACTAAAATAATTCATGCTTGTTGTCACAAATTAAATATCAAGGTGACAAAGAGTTCATTCTCCCCATATTAATCCTCCACTTCTAACTTCCCTTCCTTTGTAGTCAATTTTACAATTTCTCTCTATCCTCATACTAAAATACAGAGGGGGGGAGTTTGTTTTACAAAAATGGTCTCCTACTCTGTGCATTATTCTGAGACTCATTTTTTTTTTTTTTTTTTTTTTTTTGCAATACGCGGGCCTCTCACTGCTGTGGCCTCTCCTGTTGCAGAGCACAGGCTCCGGACGCGCAGGCCCAGCAGCCATGGCTCACGGGCCCAGCCGCTCCGCGGCATGTGGGATCTTCCCGGACCGGGGCACGAACCCGCGTCCCCTGCATCGGCAGGCGGACTCTCAACCACTGCGCCACCAGGGAAGCCCTGAGACTCATTTTTTAACATAATATCATGGACATCTTTCCAAGTTAATTCACTTTGATTTAAATATTTTCTTCAATAATGTGAGATATAAAGTTAAGAAACAAAAATACCAACTGAACAACTGTTAGAGATACCTGGAAAATTGGTCTCTGTGCTTTTGAGGAAATAATTCACAAAGGAAAATATAATTAATTTCACCATGTCTGCAATTAAAATAAAATCAATCCAGTTGCTCAAAAACCCAATTTTCTTAGTAATTCTGAAGAAAAATGTATGCCGTGCTCCTGATAAAACAACTGTTTAAGTACAGTGAGCAAAGTATTCAAAATCACCCCTAAACGAGGAGACCTTCAAGATGGCAGAGGAGTAAGACGTGGAGATCACCTTCCTCCCCACAAATATATCAGAAATACATCTACATGTGGAACAACTCCTACAGAACACCTACTGAACGCTGGCAGAAGACCTCAGACCTCCCAAAAGGCAAGAAACTCCCCATGTACCTGGGTAGGGCAAAAGAAAAAAGAAAAAACAGTGACAAAAGAATAGGGATGGGACCTGCACCAGTGGGAGGGAGCTGTGAAGGAGGAAAGGTTTCCACACACTAGGAAGCCCCTTCACTGGTGGAGATGGGGGACGGGGGTGGCGGGGGGGAAGCTTCGGAGCCTTGGAGTAAAGCACAGCAACAGGGGTGCAGAGGGCAAAGCGGAGAGATTCCTGCTTTGGGAATCAGTGCCGAACAGCACTCACCAGCCCGGGCAGGTGGGGGCTGGGAGCTGAGGGTCGGGCTTTGGAGGTCATATCCCAGGGATAGGACACGGGTTAGCTGCGTGAACACAGCCTGAAGGAGGTTAGTGCGCCACAGCTAGCTGGGACAGAGTCCGGGAAAAAATCAGCAACTGGCTGAGAGGGAAGAGACCATTGTTTTGGGGTGAGTGTGGAGAGGGGATTCAGAACACCGCCTAAATGAGCTCCAGAGATGGGTGCGAGCTGCAGCTATCAATGGGGACACCAGAGATGGGCATAAGACGCTAAGGCTGCTGCAGCCACCAAGAAGCCTCTGTGCAAGCACAGGTCACTATCCACATTTCCCCTCCCAGGAGGATGTGCAACCCGCCACTGCCACGGTCCTGGGATCCAGAGACAACTCTCAGAGAATCACACACTGTGCCTCAGGCTGTTGCAATGTCATGTCAGCCTCTGCCGCCGCAGGCTCGCACCGCATCCTGTACCCCTCCCTCCCCCCAGCCTGAGAGAGCCAGAGCCCCATAATCAGCTGCTACTTTAACCTCGGCCTGTCTGGGTGGAAAACAGACGCCCTCAGGCAACCTATATGCAGAGGCAGGGCCAAATCCAAAGCTGAAACCCAGGAGCTGTGCAAACACAGAAGAGAAAGGAAAATATCTCCCAGCAGCCTCAGGAGCAGCGGATTAAATCTCCACAATCAACTTGGTGTACCGTGCATCTCTGGAATACCTGAATACACAACAAATCATCCCAAAATTGAGGCAGTGGACTTTGGGAACAACTGTAGACTTGGGGTTGGCTTCCTGCATCTAATTTGTTTCTGGTTTTATGTTTATTTTAGTTAAATATTTATAGTTTATTAGCATTGGTAGATTTGTTTATTGATTTGGTTGCTCTCTTCCTCCTTTTATTTTTTATATACAGATATATATATTTTTCCTTTTTCTCTCTTTGTGAGTGTGTATTCTTCTTTGTGTGATTTTCTCTGTATAGCTTTGCTTTTACCATTTGTCCTAGGGTTCTGTATGTCCATTTCTTTGTTTGTTTTTTTAGTATAGATTTTAGCACTTGTTATCATTGGTGGATTTGTTTTTTAGTTTGGTTGCTCTCTCCTTTTTTTTCTTACTTTTCAATTTTTTTTATATTTTTAATAATTATTTTTTATTTTAATAACTTTATTTTATTTTACTTTTCTTTCTTTCTTTCCTTTTTTCTCACTTTTCTTCTGAGCCGTGTGGCTGACAGGGTCTTGGTCCTCTGGCTGGGTATCAGGCCTATGCCTCTGAGGTGGGAGAGCCGAGTTCAGGGCTTTGGTCCACCAGAGACCTCCCAGCTCCATGTGATTTCAAATGGCAACAGCTGTCCGAGACATCTCCATCTCAACACTAGACCCAGCTCCACTCAACGAACAGCAAATTACAGTGCTGGACACCCTATGCCAAACAACAAACAAGACAGAAACACAAAACTACTCATTAGCACAGAGGCTGCCTAAAATCATAATAAGGTCACAGACACACAAAAAGACACCACTGGATGTGGTCCTCCCACCAGAAAGACAACATCCAGCCTCATCCACCACAACAGAGGCACTAATCCCCTCCACGAGGAAGCCTACACAAACCACTGAACCAACCTCAGCCACAGGGGGCAGACACCAAAAACAACAGGAACTACGAACCTGCAGCCTGCTGAAAGGAGACTGAAAACACAGTAAGTTAAGCAAAATGAGAAGACAGAGAAAAACACAGCTGATGAAGGAGCAAGGTAAAAACCCACCAGACGGAACAAATGAGTAAATTGGCAGTATACCTGAAAAAGCATTCAGAATAATGATAGTAAACATGATCCAAAGTCTTGGAAATAGAATGGAGAAAATATAAGAAATGCTCAACAAGGACCTAGAAGAACTAAAGAGCAAACAAACAATGATGAACAACACAATAAATGAAATTAAAAATTCTCTAAAAGGAATCAGTAGCAGAATAACTGAGGCAGAAAAATGGATACATGACCTGGAAGATAAAATTGTGGAAATAACTACTGCAGAGCAGAATAAAGAAAAAAGAATGAAACGAACTGAGGACAGTCTTAGAGACTTCTGGGACAATATTAAACGAACCAACATTCAAATTATAGGGGTCCCAGAAGAAGAAGAGAAAATGAAAGGGATTGAGAAAATATTTTAAGAGATTATAGTTGAAAATGTCCCTAATATGGGAAAGGAAAGCATTAACCAAGTCTAGGAAGGGCAGAGAGTCCCATACAGGATAAATCCAAGGAGAAACACACCAGGACACATATTAATCAAACTATCAAAAATTAAATACAATGAAAAAATATTAAAAGCAACAAGGGAAAAACAACATACAAGGGAATCCCCATAATGTTAACAGCTGATCTTTCAGCAGAAACTCTGCAAGCCAGAAGGGAGTGGTATGACATATTTAAAGTGATGAAAGGTAAAAAATTACAACCAAAATTACTATACCCAGCAAGGATCTCATTCAGATGTGACAGAGAAATCAAAACCTTTACAGACAAGCAAAAGCTAAGAAATTCAGCACCAGCAAACCAGCTTTAGAACAAATGCTAAAGGAACTTCTCTAGGCAGGAAACACAAGAGAAGGAAAAGACCTACAATTACAAACCCAAAACAATTAAGAAAATGATAAGAGGAACAAATATATCAACAACTACCTTACACGTAAATGGATTAAAAGCTCCAAGCAAAATACACAGACTGGCTGAATGGATACAGAAACAAGATCCATATATATGCTGTCTACAAGAGAGCCACATCAGACCTAGGGACACATACAAACTGAAAGTGAGGGGATGGAAAAAGATATTAAATGCAAACAGAAATCAAAAGAAAGCTAGAGGAGCAATTCTCACATCAGACAAAACAGACTTTAAAATAAAGACTATTGCAAGAGACAAGAAGGACACTATATAATGATCAAGGGTCAATCCAAGAAGAAGATATACCCATTTTAAATATTTATGCACTCAACGTAGGAGCACCTAAACATAAGGCAAAGGCTAACAGCTATAAAAGGGGAAATCGACAGTAACACATTCATAGTAGGGGGCACTAACACCTGACTGTCACCAATGGACAGATCATCCAAATGAAAATGAATAAGGAAACACAAGCTTTAAATGATACATTCAACAAGATGGACTTAATTGATAGTTATAGGACATTCCATCGAAAAACAACAGAATACACTTCTTCTCAAGTGCTCATGGAACATTCTCCAGGATAGATCATATCCTGGGTCACAAATCAAGCCTTGGTAAATTTAAGAAAATTGAAATTGTATCAAGATCTTTTCCTACCACAATGCTATGAGACTAGATATCAATTAGAGGAAAAAATCTGTAAAAAATACAAACACATGAAGGCTAAACAATACACTACTTAATAACCAAGAGATCACTGAGGAAATCAAAGAGGAAATGAAAGAATACCTAAAAACAAATCACAATGAAAACAGGATACCCAAAACCTATGGGATGTAGCAAAAGCAGCTCTAAGAGGAAAGTTTAGAGCAATATAAACCTACCTCAAGAAACAACTCAAATAAACAACATAACCTTACACCTAAAGCAATTAGAGAAAGAAGTGAAAACCCCAAAGTTAGCAGAAGGAAAGAAATCATAAAGATCAGATCAGAAATAAATGAAAATGAAATGAAGGAAACAAGGGCAAAGTTCAATAAAATCAAAAGATGGTTCTTGAGAACAAAAACAAAGTTGAGAAACCGCTAGTGAGACTCATCAGGAAAAAAAGGGAGAAGACTCAGATCAACAGGATTAGAAATGAAAAAGGAGAAGGAACAACTGACACTGCAGAAATACAAAGGATCATGAGAGATTTCTACAAGCAGCTATATGCCAATAAAATGGACAACCTGGAAGAAATGGACAGATTTTTAGAAAACCACAACCTTCTGACACGCAACCAGGAAGAAAGAGAAACTATAAACAGACCAATCAAAAGCACTGAAATTAACACTGTGATTAAAAATCTTCCAACACACAAAAGCCCAGGACCAGATGGCTTCACAGGCGAATTCTATCAAGAATTTAGAGAAGAGTTAACACCTATCTTTCTCAAACTCTTCCAAAATATAACAGAGGGAGGAACACGCCCAAACTCATTCTACGAGGCCACCATCACCCTGATACCAAAACCAGACAAAGATGTCACAAAGAAAGAAAATTACAGGCCAATATCACTGAAGAACATAGGTGCAAAAATCCTCAACAAAATACTGGCAAACAGAATCCAACAGCACATTAAAAGGATTATACACCATAATCAATGGGGGTTATCCCAGGAATGCAAGGATTCTTCAAGATATGCAAATCAATCAATGTGATACACCATATTGACAAGCTAAAGGAGAAAAACCATACGATCACCTCAACAGATGCAGAAAAAGCTTGCGACAAAATTCAAAACCCATTTATGATAAAAACTCTCCAGAAAACAGGCATAGAGGGAACTTACCTAAACAACATAAAAGGCCATATATGACACACCACAGCCAACATCATTCTCAATGGTAACAAACCGAAACCATTTCCTCTAACAGCAGGAACAAGACAAGAATGCCCACTCACCACTATTATTCAACATAGTTTTGGAACTTTTAGTCACAGCAAGCAGACAAAAAAAGAAATAAAAGGAATTCAAATCGGAAAAGAAGAAGTAAAGCTGTCACTGTTTGCAGATGACATGATACTATACATAGAGAATCCTAAAGATGCTACCAGAAAACTACAAAAGCTAATCAATGAATCTGGTAAAGCAGATGTATACAAAATTTATGCACACAAACCTCTTGCATTCCTATACACTAATGATGAAAAATCAGAAACAGAAATTAAGGATACACTCCCATTTACCATTACAACAAAAAGAACAAAATACCTAGGAATAAACCTCGCTAAGGAGACAAAAGACCTGTATGCAGAAAACTATAAGACACTGAGGAAAGAAATTAAAGATGCTACAAACAGATGGAGAGCTATACCATGTGCTTGAGTTGGAAGAATCAACATTGTAAAAATGACTATACTACCCAAAGCAATCTACAGATTCAATGCAATCCCTATCAAACTATGAATGGCATTTTTCACAGACCTAGATCAAACACTTTCACAGTTTCTATGGAAACACAAACGACCCCGAATAGCCAAAGCAATCTTGAGAAAGAAAAACGGAGTTGGAGGAATCAGGTTCCCGGACTTCAGACTATACTACAAACCTACTGTAAACAAGACAGTATGGTAGTGGCACAAAAACAGAAATACGGATCAGTGGAATAGGATAGAAAGCCCAGAGATAAATCCATGTACCTATGGTCACCTTATTTTTGATAAAGGGGGCAAGAATATACAATGGAGAAAAGACAGCCTCTTCAGTAAGTGGTGCTGGGAAAACTGGACAGCTACATGTAAAAGAATGAACTTAGAACACTCCCTAACACCATAAACAAAAATGAACTCAAAATGGATTACAGACCTAAATGTAAGGCCAGACACTATAAAACTCATAGAGGAAAACATAGGCAAAACACTCTATTACTGACATATATCTCAGAAAGATCCTTTATGACCCACCTCCTAGAGAAATGGAAATAAAAATAAACAAATGGGACCTAATGAAACTTAAAAGCTTTTGCACAGCAAAGGAAACCATAAACAAGACGAAAAGTCAACCCTCAGAATAGGAGAAAATATTTACTTTCTCTGAAGCAACTGACAAAGGATTAATCTCCAAAACTGAGATTTAAGCAACTGACAAAGGATTAATCTCCAAAATTTACAAGCAGCTCATGCAGCTCAATATCAATAACACAATGTAATCCAAAAATGGGCAGAAGACCTAGACAGACATTTCTCTAAAGAAGATATACAGATTGCCAACAAACATATGAAAGGATGCTCAACATCACTAATCATTAGAGAAATGCAAATCAAAACTACATTGAGGTATCACCTCACACCAGTCAGAATGGTCATCCTCCAAAAATCTACAAACAAGAAGTGCTGGAGAGGGTGTGGAGAAAAGGAAACCCTCTTGTACTGTTGGTGGGAATGTAAACGGATACAGCCACTATGGAGAACAGTATGGAGGTTGCTTAAAAAACTAAAAATAGAACTCCCATACGACCCAGCAATCCCACTACTGGTCATATACCCTCAGAAAATCATAATTCAAAAAAAGACATGTACCACAATGTTCACTGCAGCTCTATTTACAATAGCCAGGACATGGAAGTAACCTAAGTGTCCATCAACAGATGAATAGATAAAAAATATGTGGCACATATATACAATGGAATATTACTCAGCCATAAAAAGAAACGAAACTGTGTTACTTGTAGTGAGGCAGGTGGACCTAGAGTCTGTCATACAGAGTGAAGTAAGTCAGAAAGAGAAAAATAAATACTGTAGGCTAACACATATATATGGAATCCAGAAAAAAAAAAAGGTCATGAATAACCTAGGGGCAGGATGGGGATAAATATGCAGACCTACTAGAGAATGGACTTGAGGACACAGGGAATGGGAAGGGTAAGCTGGGATGAAGTGAGAGAGTGGCATGTACACACATAATCTACCAAATGTAAAACCGATAGCTAGTGGGAAGCAGCCGCATAGCAAAGGGACATGAGCTCGGTGCTTTGTGACCACCTAGAGGGGTGGGATAGGGAGGGTGGGAGAGAGGGAGACACAAGAGGGAAGAGATTTGGGGATATGTATAGCTGGTTCACTTTGTTATACAGCAGAAACTAACGCACAATTGTAAAGCAATTATACTCAATAAAGTTGTTAAAAAAAAAAAAAAGGCCAGACCCTATAAAACTCGAGCAGAAAATATAGGAAAAATACTTTTTGACATAAACCACAGCAAATCTTTTTTGACCCACCTCCTAGAGTAACGGAAATAAAAACAAAAATAAACAAGTGGAACTTAAATAAACTTAAAAGCTTTTGCACAGCAAAGGAAACCATAAACAAGACAGAAAGACAACCATCAGAATGAGAGAAAATATTTGCAATGAAACAATGGACAAAGGATTAATCTCCAAAATATACAAACAGCTCATGGAGCTCAATATCAAAAAAACAAACAATCCAGTTAAAAATGGGAGGAAGACCTAAATACACATTTCACCAAGGAAGACATACAGATGACCAAGAGGCACATGAAAAGATGCTCAACATCACTAATTATTAGAGAAATGCAAATCAAAACTACAATGAGGTATTACCTCACACCAGTCAGAATGGCCATTATCAAAAAATCTAGAAAGAATAAATGGTGGAAAGGATGTGGTGAAAAGGGAACCCTCCTGCACTGTTGGTGGGAATGTATGTTGATACAACCAGTATGGAAAACAGTATGGAGCTTCCTTAAAAAAACTAAAAATTGAACTACCATATGACCGAGCAATCCCACTACTGGGCATATACACTGAGAAAACCATAATTCAAAAAGACACACATGCCACAATGTTCACTGCAGCACTATTTACAATAGCCAGGACATGGAACCAAGCTAAATGTCCACAGACAGATGAATAGATAAAGAAGATGTGGCACATATATACAATAGAATATTACTCAGTGATAAAATGAAATGAAATTGAGTTATTTGTAGTGAGGTGGATGGACCTAGAGTCTGCCATATAGAGTGAAGTAAGTCAGAAAGAGAAAAACAAATACTGTATGCTTACGCATATATATAGAATCCAAAAAAAAATGGCACTGATGAACCTCGTTGCAGGGGAGGAATAAAGAGGCCGACATAGAGAACGGACTTGAGGATATGGGGTGGGAGGGCGAAGCTGGGGTGAAGTGAGAATAGCATCGACATATATACACTATTGAATGCAAAATAGTTGGCTGGTGGGAAGCAGCAGCATAGCACAGGAAGATCGGCTCAGTGCTTTGCAATGACCTAGAGAGGTGGGAAAGGGAGGATGGGAGGGAGGCTCAAGAGGGTAGGGATATTGGGACATGTGTACGCATATGGCTGATTTGCTTTGTTGTGCAACAGAAACTAACAGAGTATTGTGAAGCAGTTATACTCCAGTAAACATCTATTAAAAAAAAAGAAAGAAAAGCTCTCAAAAATAAAAGGAATGTAAAACTGATACATGTAATTACATGGATGAATCTCAAAGTAACCATGCTGAGTGAAGAAAATATCCAGGCAAAAAAACGGTACATACTATATGATTCCACTTATGTAAAAATTCTAGAAAATGTATACTTATCTGTAGTGACGGAAAGCAGGTCAGTGGGTGCCTGGGGAAGCAATGGGGAGTGATTAGGAGAAACCATAGGGAAACTTCTGCAAGTGATGAATATGTTTGTTCATTTTCTTGATTTTTGTGATGGTTTCACCTGTGCCCAAACTTTTCATATTGTATACTTTAAATATGTGCAGTTTGTTGTATGTCAATTATACCTCAATACAGTTGATAAAAATTTATTTTTAACCAAAAAAAAAAAAGATTGTCTAAGGAATGAATAAAAACAAAGGTCACAGAATGAAGAAGCTATGGAAAGAAAAAAAATACTGATAGTAAGAATCAAATGCATTTAAATATAGAACCATCACTAAGTAACTGTGGAATTTATGGTTACAGGGCAGAATAGACATAGTAATACAAGATAAATATTTAGAACTAAAATTACTGTGACAAGGGATTTTGATAGATATTGCATAATTGTCAAGCAAGGAAATGTTTTCATAACTAAAACCGTACTCTTGTATTTCATCTTGGTAAGTGAAAATATGTTCTTCATTTATATTCTATTTCATAAATTAGAGAGGTTGAAAAACTTTTCATGTATATTAAATTTGCATGCTTCTTCTTTTTCTTAACTACTTGGATGGGGTCTTGCTATATTAAGAAACTATTTCTTCATCTACCACATAATACAGATAGCTTTTATTTAGTGTGTGTAAAAAAAAAAAAGTCATGTACCACAATGTTCATTGCAGCTCTATTTACAATAACCAGGACATGGAAGCACCCTAAGTGTCCAGCAACAGATGAATGGACAAAGATGTGGCACATATATACAATGGAATATTACCCACCATTAAAAAAATGAAATTGAGTTATTTATAGTGAGGTGATGGACCTAGAGAGACTGTCACACACAGTGAGGTAAGTCAGAAAGAGAAAAACAAATAGCGTATGCTAACAAATATATATGGCATCTAAAAAAAAAAAATGGTTCTGAAAAACCTAGGGGCAGGACAGGAATAAAGACAGAGATGTAGAGAATGGACCTGAGGACATGGGGACGGGGAATGGTAAGCTGGGACAAAGTGAGAGAGTGGAATGGACATATATACGCTAGCAAATGTAAAATAGATAGCTAGTGAGAAGCAGCCACATAAAACAAGGAGATCAGCTCGGTTCTTTGTGTCCACCTAGAGGGTTGGGAAAGGTAGGGTGGGAGGGAGATTGCAGAGGGAGGAAATAGGGGATATATGTTTATGTATACCTGATTCACTTTGTTATATAGCAGAAACTAACAACCATTGTACAGCAATTATACTCCAATAAAGGTGTTTTAAAAAAAATTACAGACAAGCAAAAGTTAAGAGAATTCAGCACCACCAAAACATCTTTACAACAAATGCTAAAGGAACTTCTCTAGGCAGGAAACACAAGAGAAAGAAAAGACCTACAAAAACAAACCCAAAACAATTAAGAAAATGGCAATAGGAACATATATACCAATAATTACCTTAATTATAAATGGATTAAATGTTCCAACCAAAAGACATAGACTGGCTGAATGGATACAAAAACAAAACCCATACATATGCTGTTTACAAGAGACCCACTTCAGACCTAGGGCCACATACAGATTGAAAATGCGGGGATGGAAATAGTTTTCCAGGCAAATGGAAATCAAAAGAAAACTGGAGGAGCAATTCTCATATCAGACAAAACAGAATTTAAAATAAAGACTATTATAAGAGACAAAGAAGGACACTACATAATAATCAAGGGTCAATCCAAGAAGATTTAACAATTGTAGATATTTATAAACCCAACATAGGAGCACCTCAATACATAAGGCAAATGCTAAGAGCCATAAAAGGGGAAAATGACAGTAACACAATCATAGTAGGGAACTTTAACACCCCACTTTCACCAATGGACAGATCATCCAAAATGAAAATAAATAAGGAAACACAAGCTTTAAACAGTACATTAAACAAGATGGACTTAATTGATAGTTATAGGACACTCCATCCAAAAACAACAGAATAAAATTTCTTCTCAAGTACTCCTGGAACATTCTCCAGGATAGATTATATCTTGGGTCACAAATCAAGCCTTGGTAAATTTAAGAAAATTGAAATCGTATCATATATTGTTTCCGACCACAACGCTATGAAACTAGATACCAATTACATGAAAAAATCTGTAAAAAACACAAACACATGGAGGCTAAACAATACACTACTTAATAACCAAGAGATCAGTGAATAAATCAAAGAGGAAACCAAAAAAATACCTAGAAACAAACGAAAATGAAAACACAATGACCCAAAACCTACAGGATGCAGCAAAAGCTGTTCTAAGAGGGAAGTTTATAGAAATACAATCCTACCTAAAGAAACAAGAAACATCTCAAATAACCAACCTAACCTTACACCTAAAGCAATTAGAGAAATAAGAACAAAAAATCTCAAAGTTAAAAGAAGGAAAAAAATCATAAAGATCAGATCAGAAATGAAAACGAAATGAACGAAACAATAGCAATGATCAATAAAACTAAAAGCTGGTTCTTGGAGAAGATAAGCAAAACTGATAAAACATTAGCCAGACTCATCAAGAAAATAAGGAAGGGGCTTCCCTGGTGGCGCAGTGGTTGGGAGTCCGCCTGCCAATACAGGGGACACGGGTCTGTGCCCCAATTTGGGAGGATCCTGCGTGCCACAGAGCCGCTGGGCCCGTGAGCCATGGCCGCTGGGCCTGCACGTCTGGAGCCTGTGCTCCACAACAGGAGAGGCCACAGCAGTGACAGGCCCGTGTACCTCAAAAAAAAAAAAAAAAGAAAGAAAGAAAAGAAAAAAAGGAAGACTCAAATCAATAGAGTTAGAAATGAAAAAGGAAAAGTAACAACTGACAGTGCAAAAATGCAAAGGATCATGAGAGATTACTACAAGCAACTATATGCCAATAAAATGGACCTGGAAGAAATGGACACATTCTTAGAAAAGCACAACCTTCTGAGACTGAACCAGGAAGAAACAGAAAATATAAACAGACCAATCACAAGCACTGAAATTGACACTGTGATTAAAAATCTTCCAACACACAAAAGCCCAGTACCAACTGGCCTCACAGGCGACTTCTATCAAACATTTAGATGAAAGCTAACACCTATCCTTCTCAAAATCTTCCAAAGTACAGCAGAGGAAGGAACAGTGCCAAACTCGTTCTACGAGGCCACCATCCCCCTGTTACCAAAACCAGACAAAAATGTCACAAAGAAAGAAAACTACAGGCCAATATCACTAATGAACACAGATGCAAAAATTCTCAACAAAATACTAGCATACAGAATCCAACAGCACATTAAAAGGATCATACACCATGATCAAGTAGGGTTTATCCCAGGAATGCAAAAATTCTTCAATACACGCAAATCAATCAAGGTGATAAAACATATTAACAAATTGAAGGAGAAAAATCATATGATCATCTCAATAGATGCAGAAAAAGCTTGCGACAAAATTCAACACCCATTTAAGCTAAACACCCTCCAGAAGTAGTCCTAGAGAGAACTTACTTCAACATAATAAAGGCCATATATGACAAACCCACAGCCAACATCGTTCTCAGTGGTGAAACACTGAAACCATTTCCTCTAATATCAGGAACAAGACAAGGTTGTCCACTCTCACCACTATTATTCAACATAGTTTTGGAAGTTTTAGCCACAGCAATCAGAGAAGAAAAAGAAATAAAAGGAATCCAAATCGGAAAGGAAGAAGTAAAGCTGTCACTGTTTGCAATGACATGATACTATACATAAAGAATCCTAATGATGCTACCAGAAAACTACTACAGCTAATCAATGAATTTGGTAAAGTAGCAGGATACAAAACTAATGCACAGAAATCTCTGGCATTCCTATACACTAATGATGAAAACTCTGAAAGTGAAATTAAGAAAATACTCCCATTTACCATTGCAACAAAAAGAATAAAAATATCTAGGAATAAACCTCCCTAAGAGACAAAAGACCTGTATGCAGAAAACTATAAGACACTGATGAAATAAATTAAAGATGATACAAATAGATGGAGAGATACACCATGTCCTTCGACTGGAAGAATCAACATTGTGAAAATGACTCTACTACCCAAAGCAATCTACAGATTCAATGCAATCCCTATCAAACTACCACTGGCATTTTTCACAGAACTAGAACAAAAAATTTCACAATTTGTATGGAAACACAAAAGACCCTGAATAGCCAAAGCAATCTTGAGAAAGAAAAACGGAGCTGGAGGAATCAGGCTCCCTGACTTCAGACTACTACAAAGCTACAGTAATCAAGACAGTATGGTACTGGCACAAAAACAGAAATATAGATCAATGGAACAGGATAAAAAGCCCAGAGATAAACCCACGTACATATGGTCACCTTATCTTTGATAAAGGAGACAAGAATATATAGTGG